>NW_024412396.1:40710495-40844013 GCF_014898765.1 Herpailurus yagouaroundi | reverse complement strand
AGAAAGAAAGAAAGAAAGAAAGAAAGAAAGAAAGAAAGAAAGAAAGAAAGAAAGAAAAGAAAGGAAGTAAGTAAGTGAGTCAGACATCTAGAGAGTTCTATTATTCAGGAACAAAGGTCAATAATTATCAAATACTGGCCAGGCCTTGAGGGATTCATATTTCACAGTAATTTTCAAATTTTGCTACATGGAATCGAAGAGTTGTACAAAATATTCCTAGTAGCTTACAAATGAGAAACTGCCAGGTAGGCTTCATTTATAAAAGTATATAACTCACATACACTCATTTATTATACCAAACCTGAGGCCAGAAAAATGTGTACCACAATAAAAATGAAGCTATAAAATTTTCACCCTACATTATGGGGCGGGGGGGGGGGGGGGGAGGAGGAAGGAGAGGCAGGGGATAATTTGTTGTATTTTTTTATTTATTTATTTATTTTTTATTTTTTTTCAACGTTTTTTATTTATTTTTGGGACAGAGAGAGACAGAGCATGAACGGGGGAGGGGCAGAGAGAGAGGGAGACACAGAATCGGAAACAGGCTCCAGGCTCTGAGCCATCAGCCCAGAGCCCGACGTGGGGCTTGAACTCGCGGACCGCGAGATCGTGACCTGGCTGAAGTCGGACGCTTAACCGACTGTGCCACCCAGGCGCCCCTGTTGTATTTTTTTAAATGAGTTCCTCATCTTTCTTTTTTCTGATCTTGTTTGCATCAGCAAATCCTACAGGAAACAAATTAAAGTCTAAAATGAACTCTGAAATTTCTGAATAATACCATCCTTATTTTGAGAAAAATGTGTATTCTAGTGGTTTTTGGATGAAATAACCTATAGATGTCAATCATATCTGGTTGATTGATGGTGCTGTTGAGTTCAAATATATCTTCACTGATTTTCTGTCTGCTAAGATCTGTCCATTTTTTAATAAAGGAGTGTTGAGATACCCAACTAAAATAGTGAACTCATCTATTTCTCTTTGCAATTCTATCAGTTCTTGCCTCACATATTTTGATGGCTTATTGTTAGGTGCGTCCACAGTAAGGATTATGTCTTCCTAAAGAATTAAACCCTTTATCATTATATAATGTTCCTGCTTATACTTGAATAGTTTCCTTGCTCTGAAGTCTGCTTTGTCTGAAGTTAATACAGCTGCTCCAGCTACTCCAACCCCATTAGCAACAAATTTTCTACATTTTTGTTAACTGAGAAAGTCTTTATTCTCCTTCACTTTTAAGGACAATTTAGTAGGAGAAAGAATTCTAGACTGTTGGGTTTTTCTCTCAACACTTTTAAGTATTTCCCTCCACGCTCTTCTTGCTTGCATGGTTTCTGAAGAGAAGTCAGATATGATTTTTACCCTTGCTCCTATATAGATAAGGTGTTTTTCCCCTCTGGCTTCTTTCAAGATTATTTCCTATTTCTTTGATTTTCTGCAATTTGAATATGATATGCCTAGGTGAAGTTTTGGGGACACTTAACCTGCCTGGTATTCTCTGAACTTCCAAGATCTGTGGTTTGGAGTCTGACATTAATTTGGGGAAATACTCCATCATTATTTCTTCAAATAGTTCCTCTGTTCTTTCTTCTCCTTCCTCTACTTCTGGTATTCCCATTATGTATATATTACATCTTCTGAGACTGTCCCATAGTCTTTGGTTATATTTTAATTTTTTTTTCAGTCTTTTTTCTCTTTGCTTTTAAATCTTAGAAGATTCTACTGACATATCCTCAAGCTCAGAGACTTTTTCCTCAGACATGTTCCATCTTCTAATAAGCCCATCAAAGGCATTCTTCATTTCTGTTACAGTGGTTTTTTTATTTCTAGCATTTCTTTTTCTTTCTTAGAATTTCCATCTTTCTACTTACATTATCCATCCATTCTTGCATGTTGTCTACTTTCTTCATTAGAGCCCTTGGCATACTGGTCATAATTGTTTTAAATTCCTGGTCCAATAATTCTAATATCCCTGCTATGTTTGAGTCTGAACCTTATGCTTGCTCTGTCTCTGTAAACTGTGCTTTTTGCTTTTTTATCATGCCTTGTAATTTTTTTGTTGTTGTTGTTGTTGGAAGCCAAAAATTATGCACTGCGTAAAAGGAACTGCAGCAAATAGGCATTTAGTAATGTAGTAAGGTTTATGGGTAGAAGTGTTCTACAGTCCTATGATTAGGTCTCAGTCTTTTAGGGAGCCTGTGCTCCTGAGTTATGACCTTCAAAGTTCTTCTCAGTCCTGTCTGCCCGCCCCCCCGCAAACCAGATACACATACACACACACACACACACACACCCCTTAGGTCAAACAAAATGGCTAGAGGAAGCTGGAATTGGATATTTCTTTTCCCCCCACATAGAAAGCTAAAACAGGCTATAATTGGGTATTCCCCTTCCTCCAGTTCAGTTAGGCTCTGATAATACCCTAATAGGTTAGGCTCTGATAAAATACCTTTCCTTTAGAAAAAAAGAATGCCTCAGCACATTTCAAAGTGACTGCCTTCCTCTTCCCCTTTCCCTGTCAGAAGTACCAAGGCATTTTTCTCTAATATTCACTGTGAAGACACGGTAGATTTCCTGGAGGTAAAACCATGGAAGTGTGGGGCTCCTAGACCTAGGTCCCCTTGGAGTTTATACTTCACACTTGCCCACATTGAGCCTCTGGCAATTCGTTAATTACATTTCAGGTTTTTTCCTACCCGGTACTGGTTCCCTTGGAGGTTTCTGCCCCTGAGTTCTGCTAGGGTAAGTTGTCATTCTCTGTATTTGCCTGCTAACTCGGGGACAGCAGCTTGCCTTGTGACCTTAACTCCATGAAAAATCTCAGAAAAGTCAGCTGATTTTTCAGATTGTTCAGTTTTTTACTTATTGTTAGGACAGAGTGATGACTTATACGTCAACCAAAAACCACAAAAAAATCTCATTTTCAATTTTTACCTTCACATTTTCCTAATGGATAAAGTGATATATATAGCACTCTTATGCTATTATGAAGAGAGAAAAAAATAGAGATTTGAATTTGTCTCAATGGCACACAAATTACCTAAAATATGACTGATCATAGGGTTCACCCTGTAACACCAAAATGCAAATTATTGAGCAATATACTTCATTAACAAAGTTATTTCACCCTTCCTTTCTGAAGCTATGAAAACACATATATAACCAAATATTATAGAGATCATTTAGAACCTGCATTGTTATTACAAACTAAAATATTTCCTAAATAAAGACCTAAATATTAAATTTCCTTAGGGGCTTTTTAAAATTTACCAGTAAAGACTGTAATTCACTGGTATTCTTACTAATTTGCAGAAAAATAAAGCCTGCCTCTTAATTCCTAAAATAGAATTATAATGCCCTCCAAACAAACTTAGGTTTTCAGATTCTTCCTCTGGAGGAAAAAAAAAATCAGTAAAATACTAAAATTTTTATGTGAAATTTGACATTTGGATGCCAATTCCCAACATTTGCTATTTCTGTGGAATCAACCTTTATCAAAATTAATTTACTCAGGAAATCTTAGTCCACTCTATAGTGTTGTCTGCTATTCTGATAGCAAGAAATACAGCTACTTTTTTTTTTCCAAATAACACTGTAAAACAGCTCATTACTCTTTATATTATTGACTTAAATTTTATTCAACTGAGTTTTAACATACTTAAACAAAGGCATACTGGTTAAATAAGATAAACATATCTAATTCACCTTAAGAAATTTAAAAGCACGTTGCATATAAGCTCCCAAACATAGCAAGAATGTCACAATAGCCAAACCCAAGAAAATATATTAGCAGTACTTTCACTTTACATAAATGTAACTATTTTATTATTATTTTCCACATCTGTGATGCATTAGGTATAACAGACATTTTTGAGCTCTTAATACACTGAAACAGATGAACCATTACAAAATTAGGAACAAGTGTAAAATCTTAAAGAATTAATAATAATCTTGCTCTTCAGCCAAAGGAGAACTACAGAGTTGGACAAATAATTTTCCTACAAGGATAATGAGGAATTAGGGTGAAACACACAGGAAATGATTCGGGGATGGTTACAAAAAGCATGGGGAAAAGTGACTACAGTAACAAGTTAAAAAATTATACAAAAGCTCCTAGAAAAAAAGATTAATCAACCCAAAAGGAAGCTGTCAAATGAGAATGAAGATGGATACTTGTGTTGTGAAAGACAGAAGAGAATGCTCTAAAAGTTCCATTCTTAATTTGCTAAATATAAAATGGCTGAGACCCCACATTCCTGAAATCCCAAAACAAAGTCAATATCTAACTAAAACTGAAACTTCATACTTGGCATAATTTTTAGCTAAAGTAATAACCTATAAAAATGGAGTCAATTATGTCAGTTCATAAGAGACAAAGAAATGAAAACATCAAAGCAAAAAACAAAAATTAAGACTCTCTAGTCACGTCAAGTGGTTTATATATGTAAAAATAAACTATCCAGGTGAAAATAGCTATGTGAAAGAGACAAGAGAGCCTAGCAGAGCACAGAATGTACTCCTGCTCCAAAAAAGTCACATGATTTTTAGAAAGTCACTGATTACCTCCAAAGCTGAAATAGTGTAGTCTCAGTGCAATCTTTTGAGGAATAGTAATACACCATCAATCAATAATATAGTGTTTTCTGGGTGAAGGGATATTACCTAATGAGAAAAGGATTTTCTCACTTTTAAAGACAAAAATTTTATTAACAAAGTTATTCCAGTATTAACTGTGAAAAATGGCTTACCTTCCTTCCACTAGAACACAAGCGTACAAAACCACATGGTATTTCCAAAAGGAAGATATTATTGCTTGAATCTGGGTCACTAAAATTATCACTGTTCAAAATGAGAAAAAAGAAAGGGGTAACATTAATTATCTACAATTACACATTTTCTTTGTTGTTAACATGAAATATATCTCACATAAAACCTCATAGGCCATTCAAATGAGACACATGACCCTAGGTTTGAAATCTCTAGAGATAGCTCCTTTGAAGACTGGACAAATAGTTTAAACCATTTAAATAATTCCTGATCACCAAATGTGAATAATTTTTTTTCTAACTAAAAAAATTTTTTTATTATTTACTGTTCTCACACCACTTTAATTTTTTTCCCATAAAAAAGAACATGGAAATTCAGCTACACAAAAAGGCCCACTGTAAAAAAAGAAAAGTGGGGAGGGGGAGATACTCAAACAGCTTCAAGAAAAAAAGCATGTTCCACACCAGATCGTATTTACAGTTCCTCATCTAGAATTCAACTAACATCCAACTGCAGCAATCAGCCAAGCTTGGTAAATTAAAATAACAGTAATTTTGACAGATTATCTTCTATAAATATTCCAATATGGGCGTTTATGTGCATGTAAGGGTCTCTACATGCCAATCAAAATGCTTTGTTTAAGATACTAAAATTGAGCTTTTTTCACCCTTCTTTTCTATAGGAATCCCCTGAACCCTTGACTTTCATTTTAACTCTTTCACCTCAGCTGATAAAGAGGCCAATTATTTCTCTATTCATGGCCTAATTATCCATAGTCTGAATTAAAATTTTAAGTATAATATTCATATCAGACAAAAAGTACCTAGAATCTTAGAAAAACTAAGTCTGTAAAGAAAACAGAAAAGATTCAGGAATGGGGATGAGGTGGGTGCAGAGACAGAATCTTGAAGGATGGCAACTCAATAAACGATTAACTTTTTATTGATGTGACCAGGTATGGCTTAGTAAAGTAAAATTCAAAGGTAAAGAGCAATTAACAACTTGATAAATTTGGGCTGTATTCAAAGTTACAGTAAAACAGACTATCATTTATTTGGCTCAAGGCAAGACCCTATGCTTTGATGACAAGTTTAAGTATATGAAAGTACCAAAAGTGGGGAAATGCAATTAGTATGAAATTCAAACCAAATGTAATATTTGACATCCAGAGAGCCCTATTTAATCAAGAATAATGGCTCTAATGAAGGCAAGATATCTGATGCATACATTTGTTAATTGTCCTCCTATCCTATCTCTCATTAGTTAGTTCCCCTTAAACATATACACAATTACTGAAAAGCCTCAGATGTTCCAGGAAACTACAAGTGATAGATAAGCCTCTGC
Source organism: Herpailurus yagouaroundi (assembly GCF_014898765.1). Classification (NCBI taxonomy): domain Eukaryota; kingdom Metazoa; phylum Chordata; class Mammalia; order Carnivora; family Felidae; genus Herpailurus; species Herpailurus yagouaroundi. The sequence continues at coordinate 40,837,905 of NW_024412396.1, read as the reverse complement.
ATGCAGACAATGCAGTAATACAAAATAATGGACAAAAATTTAACCTATTCAGAAGCCTATGCGTTTCTAGTTCCACCTGGAAAGAAACGGCTATAAATCTATTAAGATTGCTCAAAATATTTCTAGAAAGTTAGTCAAGCTTTTAGGAAACTTTTACTTTATCATCATTCACCATCAAGCACTCAAACCCAGGTCCAACAGTGGATCCAAGCCATACCAGTGGTTTTCAAACCAGGGAAGGGAAAAGTCTGGTCGAGGAAATAGCTTCAGCCTCCTCTAGGAGCTTGTTAGAAATACAGAATCTCAGGCCCCTATCCAGGGACATACTGAATCAGAATCTGCATCTTAACAATTCCCAAATAATTCAAATAGATATTAAGATGTGGGAAGTTTTGCAGGAAGAAGAATATTAGAATGAGAGAGAAGGTATAATCTGTTCAAAGATTGGGTTCCTACTGCAGGCTACTGTTTGGCCAATAAGCAACCAATTTTCAACCTCTGGCTTATAGCATCATTATTCCTCCTACAGTTTTTCTATTTTAAAATACAAAAACCCCTCAAGAGCCAAAGAAATTAGTATCTGATTAAATCTCAGGTCCCCAGAAGGGCTGTGACACAGTTATCTTAGAGCAGGTGGTCCCGTCTCATACCCCTGAATTACATTAACTAGACAAGTTAATTTAACAACTCCTTTCATTCCAAATCCTAGACTCTAAGAGTGTGTGAGGTCCCAATAGTTAAGAAAGAGACCAAGAGGCTATCCCATCGTGTAACCAGGAGAGGAGAAAGCTGTATGTGGTTGTTATTTGGCTATCATCTCTCAGCTCCAAATCCACCCTTTAGTACTCAGCATAGTGATACTGAAAACAAAACTCGGGAAAACTTTTCTCTTTTGCCAGCCAGCTTCCTCATGCTGCCACTAAGCGCAGTAGAAGAAACTTGCTTTTTCCGGTCAGCACTGGCCTGGCACAGGCCCTCCACTCCACCGATAGCAGTTGGTGACCACCACCAGTTTTTCCAGCACTCTCAGAAGCAGCAGCAGCAGCCCAGGCAGTACCCCCCTCTAGAGGTTTTGAACCCCAACTCTACTCCAAGCCCTTCTTTGTTCTCCCAGCCTTATTTCTACTTTCTGTAATTGTCTCTGTGTTACTCTAGTATGCCCCTTTTGCTTTTTCAACCCTCCAACTCCTGTATAACCCATTCCCCTATGTTAAATTTCCTTGGCAGAAATATCTAGTGTGTATTACTTCCCTGTCCATACTCTAACTGATACATCATGGCTAGATGGAATAAAATCCAGCATGATCTTCATCACTTTGGAAAAACAATTTTCCAAAAACATGATAGTCCATAAGAAAATATCTACTGCTCTCCCCCAAAATAGGTACAAGATGGGAAATGGATGTAAGAAGTATGGGTGAGAAAAAAAAGATGAGGAAACACAACTTAGGAAAGTAAAAATATAAGTTTTTCACTTTACATAACAAAAATCTCAGAATTTACGAAGTGGAAGGAACTATATTCCTCTGCCTCTGCCATTGTTTAGTTTTATTAAAGCAGTTTTCTACTGAGTTTGAGCTACTATATTTTCAGGAAGCCATTGAGAAATTAGGGGTGGCCCAAAAAGTTATAAAAATGATGAAAGCAACAGGCAATAGGATGCATGAGGAGAGATTCAAGGAGTCAAACTTCCTAGTCCACTCCAGGGAAAAGAAAACTTCAGGTATTAGCTGTCTTCTGGTTACAGAATTCTTTAAGCTGTGTTGCATCATCCTTACAGATGCTTAAAATGATAGAAGATAAAGTAAAGGAAGACATAAAATAGAGCTTCTTAGCTTAATGACTCCCCTTCAGATTACTAAAGTAGTAGCTCTTAATGCTATTTACACATGAGAATGAATTAGAATATTTTTTACAAAAATAATAAAATAGTAATAATGATGATGCCCAGAACACTAATGCCAGAGATCTGATTTAACTGGTCTGAGATAAAGCCTAGGCATATTTAAAAAAAAAACAAAAACAAAAACAGGGGCACCTGGCTAGCTCAGTCAGTAGAGCCTGTGTCTCTTGATCTCATGCTTGTTACTTCTAGCCCCACGCTGGGTGTAGAAATTACTTAAAAATAAAATCTTAAAAAAAAAAAACAAAAAAAAAACACTCAAGTGTTTATAAAGTACTGACAGAAGAACTGAGAACAACTTAATGGAATCTTCCATAACTTTAACACCCAAAGTTTGGTCTAAGTACTTAATTACATCCAGATTACCAACGGAGCTTGTTAAAAAGGCAGCATCTCAGGCCTTACTGAGTAGGAATCTAACAAGATCCCCGAGTAATCTGCACATTAAAGTGAAAAAAACATCATCCTATAACAGTTTGAAAAGGGTTTGAGAGTGTGTGTGTCCAAACTCCAACCTAAAATTAACTAAGTTGATTTTTTTTAAGTTTTAAACAGTTTAAACAGTTTAAGTTTAAACAGTTTAAACAGTTGTTGTTTTTTTTTTTTTTTTTTAAGTAATCTCTACACCCACGTGGGGCCCAAACTCATGTCGCATGCTCTACCAACTGATCCAGTCGTATTTTTACTTTGTAAAAGTACTTTGCACTTTTCTAAGTATTTTTACTTTGAAAGTCTATTAGAGTTTACTAATAATATGAATAACTTCTAATAATATGTAATAACAACTAATATTTATTCAGCCTATACAATTTGTAGGTACTGTTCTTTATAAAATGATTTAATCCTCAACATGTATCTATAAAGTATATAATTTTATGATCCCTGTTTTACAGATAAGAAAACTGAGGCAAGCCTGAGTTATATAAAGTAAATAGCTTGCCCCAGGTCACACAATTAGTAAGTGGCAAAGATGAGAAATGAACCCAGATAGTCTTGTTTAAGAGCTTAAACTTAACTACAAAATAATACTATGTTTGCCAACACCAACCAAAAACATTCTAAAACCATTCAGGAGAAAAGTATAATTACAGGTAATAAGATTGCTTTAAGAATAAAGGGGAAAAAAATCATGTGATTTTCTCTGATGGAAAAAAAAAAAGATCAACAGAGTTGTGATAGTGTATCATATGAAAAGTATATGGTACCTTTTTAATTAATAATGACAAAGTTCTGGTGACCTATTTGCTGAGAATGAACAAAACCACAGACATTAAAAAACAGAGTTGGGGTGCCTGGGTGGCTCAGTCGGTTAAGCGTCTAACTTTGGCTCAGGTCATGATCTCGCGGTCCATGGGTTTGAGCCCTCGTTGGGCTCTGTGCTGACAGCGCAGAGCCTGGAGCCTGCTTCGGATTCTATGTCTCCCTCTCTCTCTGCCCCTCTCCTGCTCATGCTCTATCTCTCTCTGTCTCTCAAAAATAAATAAATGTTAAAAAAAATTAAAAATAGAGTTGCTTATCCCATAAGAGTTTTTACAGTGGATGCTGGAGCCAGAATGATTTGGAGACTAAAAATACCAAAGCTAATACTCACTAAAATGCAGCCTTCTAAACACCTAAGTTTAAAACTATGACTTGAAGCAATTCATTGGTTCGTTTGGATAAGGTTTTACCTGAAGAATCTAAGAAAGCTGAGGTTCATGTGAAGCACTGCCAGAGTACAACTTAATTTCCCAAAGAATGGAGGAAGATTCCCAGGAAGCCAACACTGACAAAACCCAAAAGAAGCATGTTCTTAGGAGGCAGAGCAGCTGTCAAAAAACACAGAGGCTGAGCATTCCTGATATGACTTTCATTAACTAATATGACTAACAAAATTACCCATACCCAAAACTCCTTAAAATTTCCATCAGGTTTTAATTATCCATATTAGTTATGTAAATTATTTGTAGTTATTTTTTCCTTCTAGTTAGAACCAGAAAACCACTCTCTTTACCTCTCCACTTATCTTCATAAAGTACGTGTTCTCAGTCTGCCTTCCTTTCCTATCCTATTCCAAAAGGCTACATTTGAATAATAAAGAAAAATACATTTATAAAAAAAATAAAATATACATTATATTTACTAAATTTGAGTTGAATGAATAATCACTACTCCTCCTACCCTCATAACATATAAAAATCGTATTTATTATATATCATCTATAAAAATTTAAATGGAAAATATTTACCCCTCCATCACCAATAAAATAGAAAACTTACTGTGTCAAAGAAAAAACCATTTAAAAATCACTAGAATCGTTTCTTTTTAATCATCAGGAAGAATAAACTTAAAAAGATGATTCTCAACTTCATTATGGATCAGAATTATATATTAAGGTCATAAAATTGTAGACTCTGGGGCCCATGACCAGAGATTCTGAATCATAAAAGGTCTGAGTTCCTGAGGATGAACTCAAAACTGTACATTTTTTTTTAATGTTTATTTATTTTTGAGAGAGAGAACAGCAGGGGAGGGGTAGGGAGAGAGGGAGACAGAGAATCTGAAGCAGGCTCTGTGCTGTCAGTGCAAAGCCGAACACAGGGCTCAAACCCACATGAGATCATGACCTGAGCCTAAGTCAGACACTCAACCAACTGAGCCGCCCAGGCACCCCCCGCAAAACTGTACATTTTAACAAGCTTCCTAAGTGATCAGGATGCAGATTATCCCTGAACCACTCTTTGATATATACTTAACCTTCAAACCTCTGTCAACTTCCCAGCAAGTCCTTTAGGTCTGATCACACAGCCCACTCCTATCTCTCATCTTAACAGCTTCAATTTCTGATTAAACTACATGGTTGGAACTAACACAGAGAAAAAATAATAGCAACCAGTTGTTGGACATATACTACTATTGGCCATGAACTTCACATAATCTATTACAGACACAAGAATTAAATGATATATGGCACAAAAACAGATGCTCAGATCAATGGAGAACAGAGAACCCAGAAATGGACCCACAAACATAGAGCCAACTAATCTTTGACAAAGCAGAAAAGAATATCCAATGGAGTAAAGACAGTCTTTTCAGCAAGTGGTGCTGGGAAAACTGGACAGCAACATGCAGAAAAATGAACCCGAACCACTTTCTTACACCATACACAAAAATAAACTCAAAATGGATGAGAGACCTAAATGTAAGACAGGAAGCCATCAAAATCCTCGAGGAGAAAGCAGGCAAAAACCTCTTTGATCTTGGCCACGGCAACTTCTTACTCAACACATCTTCGGAGGCAAGGGAAACAAAAGCAAAAATGAACTACTGGGACCTCATCAAAATAAAAAGCTTCTGCACAGCGAAGGAAACAATCAGCAAAGCTAAAAGGCAACCAACAGAATGGGAGAACATATTTGCAAAAGACATATCACATAAAGGGTTAGTATCCAAAATCTATAAAGAACTTATCAAACTCAACACCCAAAAAACAAATAATCCAGTGAAGAAATGGGCAAAAGACATGAATAGACACTTCTCCAAACAAGACATCCAGATGGTCAACCGACACATGAAAAAATGCTTCATATCACTCATCATCAGGGAAATACAAATCAAAACCGCAATGAGATACCACCTCACACCTGTCAGAATGGCTAAAATTAACAACTTGGGAAACAACAGATGTTGGTGAGGATGCAGAGAAAGAGGATCTCTTTTGCACTGTTGGTGGGAATGCAAACTGGTACAGCCACTCTGGAAAACAGTATGGAGGTTCCTCAAAAAATTAAAAGCAGAACTACCCTATGATCTAGCAATTGCACTACTAGGTATTTATCCAAGGGATACAGGTATGCTGTTTCGAAGGGACACATGCACCCCAATGTTTACAGCAGCACTATCAACAGTAGTCGAAGTATGGAAAGAGCCCAAGTGTCCATCAATGGATAAATGGATACAGATGTGGTATAGATAGATAGATAGATAGACAGACAGACAGACAGACAATGGAGTATTATTTGGCAATCAAAAAGAATGAAATCTTGCCATTTGCAACTATGTGGATGGAACTAGAGGGTATTATGCTAAGCGAAATTAGTCAAAGAAAGACAAATATCATATGACTTCACTCATATAAGGACTTTAAGATACAGAACAGATGAACATAAGGGAAGCAAAGCAAAAATAATATAAAAACAGGGAGGGGGACAAAAACATAAGAGACTCTTAAATATGGAGAACAAACAGAGGGTTACTGAAGGGGTTGTGGCGGCGGGGGGTGGGGAATGGACTAAATAGATAAGGGGCATTAAGGAATCTACTCCTGAAATCATTGTTACACTATATGCTAACTAACTTGGATGTAAATTTTAAAAAATTAAATTAAAAAAAATTATGTTACCCAGGAGTGGGTGGAAAAAAAGAAGAGAAAAGAAAAGAAAAAGCACTGTGCTCTTTATATAAAACCAGAGCCCAGAACTTAAAAGGTAGCAGAAATTCTCTGGAGTCCCCTGGAAGTCCCTCTAACTATGCAACACACACAGAACCTCAAACAGCAAGAAGTCTAAACATTTGGTAAACCCTTCCCCATCCCTTCTTACTAAATATAAAAAATATATTCCCCTCCTGATCAGATTATCTGGATACAACTGAATAGTGAGTGATGGCTTTTTGCCTCAGATCAACCTGCTCTCTATGTGTGCTATACACATAGAGAGAATAAACTATCTATTTATAATTCAATCAGAACTGTTTTATGAACGTAACAAGAACAATCAATCTTTTATCTTTTCATGATACATAAGTGCATTGTTCAGTAAGGTAGTCAGTAGCCAACGTGGCTCTTCAGCATGCAAAATATGGCTAGTTTGAACTAAGAAAATCTGTAAGTGTAAAACACACACTGATTTCAGACCTGGTAGGAATAAAAGAATGTAAAATATTTCATTGATATTTTTATGTCAATTAGTAGATAATATTTTTAATACTAAGTTAATATTAGTATGCTAAGTTACATAAACTGTACTATTAAAACTAATTTCACCTGTTTCCTTTTACCTTATTTAATGTGGTTACCAGAAAATTTTAAATTACATGAATGGTTCACATTATATTTCTATTAGATAGTGCTAGTCTATAAACTAGTGATCAATCATAAGCTCTTATGAAACTATTTCTATGTCAACCTTTCATGCCTATATAGCATCATAAAACCTAGTCATTATAATAACCAAAATTCCCTTTCTCGCTGATTTGCAAAGTGATTATATTCATATTCAGGTTCCTTCCTTTCTGATACCTTCATTCAATCTTAAAATGTTGAATAAATTCTACAGTATTTCACCTCTTCCACCCCATCTCTTCCAACCAAGTTAATGGCCTTAAAATATTCATCTTTCATCTCTAACAAGTATCATACCTGGAGAAGGGGAAGCTAAGAATTTTTCCCCAAAGGGCCTCCAGATTATCTCTAATAGACATTATGTGGTAGCATTAGGGTTTGGTATTTAAAACCAAATACCACTAGCGTGGACTCTGCCTCTCATTGTGCAAAGTACTATAGCTCAGCTCCCTCGTCTGTAATAATGATAATTATTATTATCATTTAACATTAAATTTTCATTTAACCTAATATTTAATATTAAAATATCAATACAATAAATTGTTATTATATGAGAACAGCATTTAGAACAGCACCTGGAACTTCACTGTTAATAAGTATTAGCTATTATCACTATTTCCTTTTTTGATCTGCCTCCTGAACCTATCATTCTCCTCTTCTGTTTCTGGCTATCCATCAGCAGGTTCTCTTCTGTTTCAAGCCTGTTGTCTACCTAATAAAATGTAAAAAATACAGAACAGCAGATGGAGGAGAAGGTTATTTGATCTGATAAAAACAAAGAATTCCAAACACAAGAGCCCATATAAGAAAGTGTACTTCATCACATAATAGATTCCTTACTATGAGAAACAGTCAAGCCAATTCTGGGACCCTGTAAAAGATATCTTCAACAGGATTGGAATAAATGTTGCTCCCAGGTTTCACTTTAATCATCTATGTCCCTGTCAAGGTATCCAACCCAGATGTTAAAATCTAGAACTTATCCCATTGACAATACTCATCAAATCTAAAACTGTACATTCTTTGTGGCACTTTGACTCAGCTACTGATTCATGTCTGTACACCTAAAAAATCAACAAGCTCCCACCTGCAACTATTAGAGAGCCCAAGTTTAGACTTTCATCACACTGCAACATAAGTTAAAAATCTGTCCACTCTTACCTAAAGAAAGGCTCAAAAAAGCAGGAGATAAGAAAAGGTCAAAACGCTCATTTGTCACTTGTAGCATACCAAGTCTTAAGGACTTTGAGAAGATTCAGGTGGGTAGATCTTTAACTTAAGCCAAAATCTGGGTCAGCCTCTCATTACCCTCTTCATATTCTGTCATACACTGTAGACATTTGCATTATATATTTCATTTCTTTCTTCCCCAAATTACACTAAACGTATCTTACAGGCAAGGACTATATCTTCCTGAATTCAAAAGTCCACAACCCTGGTTCTGATATATTGGATACTCAACTATTTGTCATGCTGGATTGAAAACAATAGTTATAAAAACAATATCATTTGCCTTTGTGAAATCTTCAGTTTTTAGAACATTTTCATGTGAGTTCATCTGATTGTCTCAACAATCCTATAGTCACATCCAAGACCTAGTCTCCTTTTTCATGAAGTACCTTAACTAAAGCTCTAAATCGACGTAACTAATTCAAAATCATTCACTTTTGTATGTCTTAATAGGAAAACTTTTAGTGCAAGGCCATGCTGGTCGTTGGTGACAAAGCCAGAATTGCATGAACTGTATCACACCACACTACAACGTGAGCCTTTTTCAGAGAGAACCAGTAGAGGAAGGAAGAAGACAAAAGAAAAGACAGTGACAACAGTAAGTTTTGGTAATGAGATAAATGGATAGCCAGTTCTTAAATAAAATTAAATTATTTTTTCACATTTCATTTTTCCTCTCTTATTAAAGTTTCAAAGTTTTATTTTCCTTCCTAAAAGTTTCTATTAAGTTTCTTACTTCATATAATTAATCATATCTTCATCATTAAAATTATACTCAATCTCATGGGGCGCCTGGGTGGCGCAGTCGGTTAAGCGTCCGACTTCAGCCAGGTCACGATCTCGCGGTCCGCGAGTTCGAGCCCCACGTCGGACTCTGGGCTGATGGCTCAGAGCCTGGAGCCTGTTTCCGATTCTGTGTCTCCCTCTCTCTCTGCCCCTCCCCCGTTCATGCTCTGTCTCTCTCTGTCCCAAAAATAAATAAACGTTGAAAAAAAATTAAAAAAAAATTATACTCAATCTCAAATAAACCAATCTATGTTTTAAAAGTTATATAATTTGGGGGCCCTTGGGTGGCTCAGTCAGTTAAGCGTCCAACTCTTGGTTTTGGCTCAGGTCACAATCTCACAGGTCCGTGAGTCTGAGTTCCAGTTGGGCTCCTCACTGACAGCAGGGAGCCTGCTTGGGATTCTCTCTCTGCCCCTTCCCCACCTGTGTGTACATGCGCGCGCGCACACACACACTCTCTCTCTCTCTCTCTCTCTCTCTCTCTCTCTCTCTCTCTCTCTAAATAAACTTAAAAAAAAAAGTTATGTAATTTTGTAAATATAGTTTCTTTATTCTGTCTTAATGAACGTATTTAACTATTCATTTGAATTCACCAGTATTCTCTGAAGTGGCTTTGGTTCAATTTTCTCTCTCTAAAAATACCCTACTATATAAGTCCACACATCCTGCTGATATTACCACTTAAACTCATGCGAGGAAAGAACTGGCAGTTTCTCTCTAAAAGCACCTACAATGAGCAATCAATCAACATTAGTTGACATCCAAGATTACAACAGCAAAGTTAACTTGCTACCTTTCGTCACTCCTGAGTTCATATTTAGAATGTCCTATAAATCTGTTTAACCAATGACTTAATGTAATTCAACTTCTTTGAATCTGTTTCCTTGTGTGTAATAAGAAAATTGGTCTAGATCTTTGGAACTTCTTTAAGATCTAAAGAGTTCCCAAGGGAATCTACCCCCAAAGCCAAGAGCACACTGTACACACTATAGGTTAACCAATTTGACAATAAATTATATTAAAATAAATAAATAAATAAAATACTGGACAGAATAAGTAAATAAATAAAAATAATTTTAATAAAGTTAATTAATTAATTAATTAAAGACTTCCTAAGTCTGGAGATTTAAATCCAACTTTATTCACCCTCTAAAAGTTGATTTCTTAAATTAATGCACATACTTGCACCTTTTCTACCCACTGTACTTAAAGGTAAGAACCATACAGTTTTTAACATGGTGGTATATACATATAGATATGTTTCATTTGCTTTCCTACCTGAAAGTGTTGAATTGTTAGCTTTGGCAAAAGACTCTTTGAATTTCCTTATGTGTGATTCAACAGCAAATGACTACAATTTTAAACCAATTCTGAAAATATAACCCTGAAAAATTATGGTTAGAATCAAAGTTATGTTATGTAGCTCATGATCGACATTTCATAACTAACATCTGCAAAAGAGATGGCAATTAGTTGAGACAGTGAGACTGGCCCCAAACCTTGCCTTAGCCACGGTTTTCATAACCCTTTTATCCAATCCTTGACTAATTGAAAACTCGACCTTAGAATGACATCTATATGCCTAAATCATAAAGCCACAGGAAGAGAGAATCAGAGGACGACCAACAAGGATGTATATTTAACTTCTTGTTTATAACAGAACTTGCTCCAAAAATTAACAGATTTACCAAATTGTTTTTAGACAAGGTTAAGTCAATTTCCTAATAGAGTAAAATTTGAAGAAATATTTTTGAAAAAAATTTTGAAGTAAAATTTGAAGAAAAACAGATGTAAGGTTTTGCAGATATTTCCAGTCAACTTGTAATAATATCAACATTATGTCAAATTTAGAATATAAAAACTATTATCCCCCTAAATAGTTTTAGCAGATGCCAGAATCTTGATAAAAATCATTAAAGTGTGTTTGGAATACATGTATATCTATAAAATTAAATACAGAAACAAGCTGATAAAAATCATTTAACTGTGCATAGAGCAATAGAACTAAAAAGGTTCCAGAAACCTTAATGAAGAGTCACATATAATCATCACATCTGCATGCAGTTAAACATATGGCACTCCAGTTTCGGGAATCCTGAGCTCACCAAAACTTTTACAACTAAATTTGGGTTACTTGGGGTAAGGGAAAGAGATGCGAAAGGAGAGTGAGGAGCCTTTCAAAACCCCTATTTTGACTAAATCTGCAGCTGTAATTACAGCTGTTCTGAAGCTTTCTTGTAACTGCCTAATTACATTTTTTTTTTTAATAATAACAACCAAAAGTAGGCTTAACAAACTGAAGAATGATAGGAGGACTCCATAGTTAAAAGCTATTTTTTATATAAAATTAATTAATTTCCTATTGTTTTTGCTCTGCAACTAATAGATTAAAAATTGTTACATAAGCGCAAGAAGCTTTCTCAACTTCCTTGGGTTGTGGAATTCTCAATTTTTTTTTAACATTGAAAAGTACATTAGAAAGTACACTGCACTTCTTTCCTTCAGTAATTTTGCAGAAACTCTCATTTTATGTTTCTTCTCTTTCACCATGCCATTTATTTTACGTAACTATGAGACGAGTATGACACAAGTTAGATTTATGTACGATTTCAATAAACACAAAGAAGCCTTTTGCTATCATTCCAAACATACCATAGTCTCCCCTCCACTCTTTTCCGTAGGGTATATATTTCAAGACCTCCAGTGGACTAAAACTGCAGACAGCACCAAACCCTATATATACACTATGTTTGTTCCTATACATGTAGACCAATGATGATGTTTAATTTATAAATAAGACACAGTAAGAAATTAACAACAATAGTTGAAAATAAAACAGATTGTAACAATATGCCATAATAAAAATAACGTGAATATGGCCTCTCTTTCTGAAAATATATTTTACCATCCCTTTTCTTGTAATGATGTAAGATGATATAATGCCTACATGATGAGATAAAGTGAGGTAACAACACAGGCACTGTGACAAAGCATTAGGCTACTACTGACCTTTTGACGTTAGAAGGAGAGTCATCTGCTTATAGACTGGTTGACTCTGGGTAACTGAAAACATGAAAAGGAAAACTGTGGATAAGGGGGAACTACTGGAACTACTGTATTTTCTAATGGTATATTTACTAAAAAAGTTACATCATGCAGAAAATGAAGTTATATATCTCTTAAGACTCACTTATGTGTTATATTTTAGATATCACTGGCATCCCAGTTAATTCACTATATTGTTATTCGTTCAAAGGGATAACATTTGAAAATCACAAATCTGATTCTAGTCAAAGATGGCAACAAAATCTCAAACTCACATCCTCTCACAGACATATTAAATCTACAGCTAAACATGAAACAAGTCCTGCTGAAAGAAATCCAAAGGACAAATAAGAAAAAACATACATTGAATGGGTAGGAGAAGCTGAGAAACACTCTCTCCATAAACCCCACTCCCAGCAGACTGACATACAACTGAGAGGGAATTCACAACTACCAGCTTCTCCCTGAGGAGTAAAGGGTTTCAACCCACATCTAGTGCCCCAACTTTTAAGACTTCTAACTCAGGGATGAGCCCCCAAAACATCTAGCTCTGAAAGCCATTGGGGCTTGTGTCCCCAAGACCCAGAAAACTACAGCAAATAAAGAAACAGTTCTTGGTGGGCTTCAGGGACTCACTGTGGCTATGCGTCTAAGACTCAGAGGCAACAGACAAAAATGCCCATCTCTACCAGCCTTTCCTGAAACAGGCCTATTTGGCTACCTTAAAAGGTGCAGCCTTAGGGTAACACACATCTAGGGATCAGCTGTAATTCTCTCTAGAGACCAAGAAAGCCAGTGGGCACCATCTTTGTGTTCTCTCTCTGCCCAGCTCCCAGTCACTGGTATCTTCCTGAAAGGAATTTGCGTACACATTTGGTGCCTGGGCTTTGCAACTTCTGCCCAAAAGACACACCCTGTGATAGCCCAACTCTGGTGGCCAGTGAGTCTTGCATTAGCAGACTCAACAATCCTCAACAGGATTGTAGCAAACAAATAAATAGTTCTTAAGTAGCTATCTCCCCAGGGCTCAACACACAGGAAGGAGACAGAAACACCCATCTCCCCAGTCATTCCCAGAAAGAAGCCTATTTACATAATTTAAAAGCTGCTGCCAGAGGATGAGGCTTCTAATTTAGCATACATCTACAGACGGATGTCAGTCCTGCATGAAAACTGGGAAGCCAGCAGACACCAAATGTGCATTCCCCTAGTAGATCACTATAAATCACAAACAGCTTCCTGGAAGGAGCTTGTACACACATCTGGCACTCTGAGTACCGTGGCTTCTACCCAGGGGATACACTACTTGATTGCTTGGTTCTGGGAGCAAGCAAGGATGGCATTCACAGGTCCCATAAGACAAAAGCAAACAAATAGTTCTTAAGTTTCTTAATTGGCTAACCCCCAGGGCTCAGAACAAAGGGAAGAGAGGGAAACACCCAGATCCCAGTCTTGCCCTGAAAGACACATCTACTTGCATACTTAAAAGCTGCTACCTGATACCTGAGGAGCAGCTGGGTGGCTAAGTTGGTTAAGCATCCGACTTTGGCTCAGGTTGTGATTTCACAGTTTGTGACTTCAAGCCCAGCATCAGGCTCTGTGCTGACAGCTTGCTCAGAGCCTGGAGGATGCTCCAAATTCTGTCTCCCTTTCTCTCTGCCCCTCCCCCACTCACACTCTGTCTCTGTCTCTCTCAAAAATAAACATTAAAAAAAAATTTTTTGGGGGCGCCTGGGTGGCGCAGTCGGTTAAGCGTCCGACTTCAGCCAGGTCACGATCTCGCGGTCCGTGAGTTCGAGCCCCGCGTCAGGCTCTGGGCTGATGGCTCGGAGCCTGGAGCCTGTTTCTGATTCTGTGTCTCCCTCTCTCTCTGCCCCTCCCCCGTTCATGCTCTGAGTCTCTCTCTCCCAAAAAAATAAATAAACGTTAAAAAAAAAAAAAAATTTTTTTTAAGCTGCTACCTGAGGGTCCAGCTTTCATTCAGCCAGCATATAGGTGGTGACTGATCCTCCACTTGGAGACACTGAAAGATCCTGAAATACTCTCAACTACTGGGAGTCATGAAGACGGCAGCTTGGACAACCACAAAGGTCTGAGAAACAACCAAGAGCTAGGGCCAGGCTGAATAAGATTCAGCATCTACATGAGACCATTCCATCAAGACTGGGACATGTGACTGTTTTATCTAATGCACAGAAGCCAACACAGAGAATTAAGAAAAATGAAGAAACAGAGAAATATATTACAAACAAAAAAATGAAACCTCTGAAACAGATCTTAATAAAAGGGAAAGAAGTGATTTACCTGATAAAGAGCACAAAATAATGATTACAAAGATGCTCACTAAATGAAAATTTCAACAGAGATAAAAAATATAGGGAAGTACCAGACAGAAATCACAGAGCTGACGAATTAAATAAGTGAGCTGTCCCCAAAATAAATAAACGTTGAAAAAAAAATTTTTTTTTTAAAAATAAATAAGTGAGCTGAAAAATTCAACAGAAGGGATTTTACAACATATTAGATCAAATGGAAGAAAGAATCAGCAAATTTGAAGACAGGGCAGTGAAAGTCATCCAAAGAGGGACATAAAGAGAAAAAATAATGAAAAAGAGTGAGTGAAGCTTAAGGAAATTGTGGGACACCATCCAGTACATCAATATATTTACTATGGGGTCCCAGAAAGCAAAGAAAAAGAGAAAGGGGCTGAAAGCCTATTCAAATAAATAATGGCTGAAAACTTTCCTAACACAGGAAAAGAAACAGAACTCCAGATATAGGAAGCCCACAGAGTCTCAAACAAGGTAAATCCAAACCAAGATACACTATAATTAAATTGTCAAAAGTTGAAGACAAGGACAGAATCTTAAAGGCAGCAAAAGAAAAATTTATGTTATGTAAAAGGGAGTCTCCATAAGATTACCAGCAGATTTTTCAGCAAAATCTGAAAAACTTTTGCAGGTAATAAGTTCAATAAAGGTGCTAAAGAAAAAACTACCAACCTAAAATATTCTACCCAGCAAAGTTGTCCTATAGAGTTGAAGGAGAGATAAAAAGTTTTCTAGGAAAGTAAAAGTTTAAGGAGTTCATCAATACTAGACCAGCTTTGTAATAAATGTTAAGATGACTTCTTCAAACTGCAAACAAAAGGATGAAACAAATTAGTAACAAGAAAACAAAGAATAAATCTCCCTGGTAAAGGTAAATACTGTTCACAGTTAAAATCAGATTAACATAATTTGTAAGGAAGGTAGGTAAATCACTTGTAAATCTAGTATGAAGCCTAAAAGACAATATAATTTGTTAATGGATACACAACGTAAAAAGATGTCAATTATAATATCAAAAACAAAATGCACTGAGGTATAGTAAAGAGAGCTTCAGTATGCATTTGACATAAGTTGATACCAAATTAAAACAGACTATCACAAATATAAAATGTTTTACATAAGCCTCATGGTAACCAGAAAGCAAAAACCTGTAACATATATACAAAAGGTAAACAAAAAGAAATCTAAGCACACCACTATAGACAAGTATCAAATCACAAAGAGATTTAAAAAAGGAACAAAGGAATTACAAAACAGCAAGAAACTATTAACAAAATGACAGTTAAGTCCACATCCATCTATAATTACTTTAAATGTAAGGGACTAAGTTCTCTTATATGTCTTAAGGATATATACAGATTGAAAGGAAAGGGATGGAAAAAGATATTCCAGGCAAAAGAAAACTAAAAGAAAGCAAGAATATTTACACTTACATCACACAAAATAGCGTTCCCAGCAAAAGAGTGCATTTGAGACAAAGAAGGTAATTATATAAGACTAAAGGGGTCAATCCAACAAGTGGTTGTAGGATTTTAAAATATTTATCTATCCAACATGGAAGCACCTAAATATATAAAGCAAATAATAACAGACCTGAAGGGAGAAATAGACAACAACACAATAATAGTAGAAACCTTAATACCTCAGTTTCAAAAATGGATAGATCATCTAGAAAGAATATCAATATGAAAACACTGGACTTAAGACTTAAACTACACATTAGATCATATGGACACAAAAGAAATTTATAAGACATTGTAACAGTAAGAGAATACTTAAGTACACATGAACATTCTCCAAGATACAACATGTTAGGTCACAAAACAAGTCTTAATAAATTTTTAAAAATGAAATCTTATTAAGCATCTTTTCTATAGTATCAAACTAGTAATCAATTACAAGAAGAAACTTGGAACATTGACAAATATGTGAAGATTAAACAACATGCTATTGAACTACAAATGGATCAAAGAAAAAATAAAAACATTATCTTTAGACAAATTAATATGGAAATACACAATACAAAAGCTTAAGGGATGCAGCAAAAGCATTTCTAAGAGGGATGTTCAAAATAATAAATACCAACATTAAGAAATAATAAAAAACTCAAATAAACAACCTAACTTTACACATCAGGGAACTAGAAACATAAAATGAAACTAAGCCCAAAGTTAGTCAAAGGAAGAAAAAAAAAAAAAAAAAGGAAGAAAGGAATGAAGTAGAAATAAATGAAATAAAAATTAAAAAAAAAAATCAATGAAACTAAAAGCTGGTTTTTTGAAAAGATAGACATTTAGCTAGACCAACCAAGAAAACTGAGAAAGAACTCAAATAAAATCATAAATGAATGAAGAGACATTACAGCTTGTATCACACATATACAAAAGATCATAAGAGACTACTACAAACAATTACACACCAACAAATTGGACAACCTAAAAAATGGACAAATTCTTAGAAATACACCAACCTGCCAAGGCTGAATCAAGAAAAAATAGAAAATCTGAACAGAACATTTACTAACAAGATTTAATAAGTAATCAAAAACCTCCCTACAAAAAATTCAGGACCAGATGGCTTTACTGGTAAATTCTACCAAACATTTAAAGAATTACTACCAAACTTTCTCAAAAATCTTCCCAAAAATTGAAGAGAATGGAAGAAATTCATTTTACAAGGCCAGCATTACCCTGATATCAAAACCAAACAAGGACACTACAAAAAAGAAAACTACAGGCCAATACCCCTGATGAACATGAATACAAAAATCCCCAACAAAATATTAGCCAACAGAATTCAACAACACATTCAAAAGATCATTCACTATGATCAAGTTGGTTTTATTCCTGTGATGCAACAATGGTTCAATATAGGCAAATCAATAAATGTAATATAGCACACACAAAATGAAGGATAAAATTCATATTATCATCTCAATAGATGAAAAATATATTTTAAAAAATTCAACATTCTTTCATAATAAAAACTCTCAACAAACTGAATATAGTGGAAACATACCTCAAGAAAATAAAGGCCACATATGACAAGCCCACAGTTAACACCATACTCAATGGTAAAAAGCTGCAAGTTTTTCCTCTAAGATCAGGAACAAGACAAAGATGTCCACTCTCATTGCTTTCATTCAACACAGTACTGGAAGTCCTAGCCAGAGCCATTAGGCAAGAAAAAGAAGTAAGACATCCAAATTGGAAAGGAGTTCATAGAACTCACCATTTCCAGTAATATGATATTATATATAAAAAAAATACTAACACTCCACACACACACACACAGAAAAAAAACCTGTTAGAACCAATCAACAAATTCAGTAAAGATGCAATATACAAAATGCAAAATACAATATACAAATATCACTAAGAACAAGTTAGAAACAGAAATTAAGAAAATCCCATTCACAACTGCATCAAAAAAAAAAAAAAAAAGAAAATAGCAATAAATTAGCAAAGGAGATGAAAGACTTGTACATGAAAACTATAAGACACTAATGAAAGAAACTGAAGAAGCCACAAATAAATGCAAAGTACAAAAAAAACCTGTGCTTACAGACTGGAAGAATTAATATCGCTAAAATGGCCAAATAGTCTAAAGCAATCTACAAATTCAATGCAATCCCTATCAAAATTCCAATGGCATTTTTCTCAGAACTAACAAATCATAAATTTTGTATTGAACCACAAAAGACCCCAAAGAGCCACAGCAATCTTAAGAACAAATCTAGAGGCCTCATACTTCCCAATTTCAAATTATATTACAAAGCTATAGTAATCAACACAGTATAATACTGACATAAAAAAAAGATGGGGCACCTGGGTGGTCCAGTCTGTTAAGCATCTAACTCTTTTTTTTTTTTTTTTTAATTTTTTTTTTTTCAACGTTTATTTATTTTTGGGACAGAGAGAGACAGAGCATGAACGGGGGAGGGGCAGAGAGAGAGGGAGACACAGAATCGGAAACAGGCTCCAGGCTCTGAGCCATCAGCCCAGAGCCCGACGCGGGGCTCGAACTCACGGACTGCGAGATCGTGACCTGGCTGAAGTCGGACGCCTAACCGACTGCGCCACCCAGGCGCCCCTAAGCATCTAACTCTTGATTTCAGCTCAGGTAATGATCTCATGGTTTGCAAGACAGACCCCAGTGTCAGCGTCTCTGCTCATAGCACAGAGCCTGCTTGGGATTCTCTCCCTCCCTCCCTCTCTCTCTCTCTCTCTCTCTCTGCCCCTCCCACACTATCTCTCTCTCAAAATAAATAAACTTAAAAAAAACACACACAAACCAATGGGACAAAATAGAGAGCTCTGAAATAAACTCATGCATATATGGTCAATTAATATTTGACAAGTCAAGACTATACAATGGGAAAAGGATAGTCTCTTCAATAAATGGTGCTGGGAAAACCTGGACAGTCACAGCCAAAAGAATGAAACTGAGCCCCTATCTTACACTGCAGACAAAAAACAACTCCAAATGGATTAAAGACCTGAAATGATAAAACTCTTAGAAGGTAACATAGGGGGCAAGTTCCTTGACATCAGTCTTGACAATGATGTTTTCAACTTCAAAACACCAAAAGTAAAAGTGACAAAAGCAAAAACAAACAAATGGGACTTTATCAAAAAGTTTCTGCAAAGCAAGGGAAATCACCAATTAAATAAAGAGGAAACCTATGGAATGGAAGAAAATATTTTCAAACCATACACCTGATAATGGGTTAATAACCAAAATATACAAAGAACTCATACTACTGAATAACAAAACAAAACAAAACAAAAATACCTGATTAAAAAACTGACATTTTTTTCCATAGAAGACCTACAAATGGCTATTAGGTATGTGAAAAGGTGCTCAGCATCACTAGTCATCACCAAATACAAATCAAAAGTACAATGAGATATCACCTCACACATGTTACAATGGCTCTCATCAAAAAGAAAAGTACTTTAAAAAGTGTTGGTGGCACTGTAAACTGATGCAGCATACCATGGAGAATGTATGGAGTTTTCCTCAAAAATTAAAAATAGAATTACCCAAATGATCCAGACATCCCTCTTCTGGGTATACATCCAAAGGAAATGAAAACAGGATTTCAAAGAGATACCTGCATTCCCATGTTCACTGCAATATCATTCTCAATAGCCAACATATGGAAACAACCCAAGTGTCCATCAACAGATGAATGAATAAAGATGTGGTATGTGAGTGTATGTGAGTGTGTGTGCGTGTGCGTGTGTGTGTGTGTGTGTGTGTGTGTGTATAATGCATTATTCATTCATGAGGAAAAAAAGAAATCCTCCCATTTCCAACATAATGAATAAGTCTTGAGAGTATTATATTAAGTAAAATAAGTCACAGAGAGAGAAAATACTACATGGTATCACTTACATGTGAAATTAAAAAACAAAATCAAACTCATAGTAACAGAGGGTAGAAAAGTGGTTGCCAGGGACTGGGTGATGAAGGAAACAGGGAGAGGGTGGTAAAGGAGTATAGACTTCCAGCTATGAGATGAATAAAGTCTGAGGATCTAATGTAAAGCATGATTGCTATGGTTGATAATACTGCATTATATAAGTACTAAGAGAGACTATATGAAGTCACCATTATGCATATATTAAATATTTTACAATATATGTCAATTATACTTCAATAAAGCAGAATAAAACCGAAAAAGATCACAAATCTATGGAACTTTTTAAATAATTGATTTGTTAATTTTTAAAATGCTCTAAATGACTGAGATTTTACATTGCATGTTTTTATTTCTATCTGTGGGTAGCAGGAATTTCTACAAAAACATCAAGAGTAAATGAAGGTATTTTCTTGAGAAGAAATAAAGGATAAAGAAGCTTTTCAGAGTTCCCAAGATTTAAAGATATGGAGACTATAAAAGAAACTTTCCAGAAAATTAAAGAAAGCTATGACAGTGGCATTTGTATCATATCACCAAATGTTATGAGTGGAAGAGAATGAGATTTAAAGTAGAAAAGATTCTCACCAGTGACGTACTATTTAGTTGTAGATAAATCTTATCTAACTTCCTCTGAATACCAAAAAAAGAAAGCCACATTATGGAACTTTTTGTGATATTTTGCAGAACAAATAAAACCATAAATAACATTATCATAATTTACGGAAAGTGCTTAACTATACATGAAAATACTAAAATATTGATTATATCTTAAACATTTACCCTGAGAGCTTCACAGTAAATCAAATATATTTTCCACAGTTATGGTAAGTACATCCATGTGGAAATAGCAGATATGCCATTCTTCATATATGTATTTTTTTCATTCAAGCCAGTTTAAAAAGTACAAGGTCTATGGTGAGCTTGATTAGGAAAAAATAAGAAACTTGCCTCACTTTCTATATTCTAAAAATTAGAATGAAAAGCCCCAATAATCCTAAATATAGTGGTCAAATATTCATATTTTCTCAATGTCTGAATAGGCCAAAGTCTTCCTTGGATGCTAACTAAGGCAATCTTGCATTTAAATTAAAAGCTAAGCATTACAAAAGGGACACAGGAAGCCACAAAGCAAGAGCAAACTATCAGATAATAAAAGGATTTATGTATTCAAAAAGGACAAGGATAATTTAATTTCAAAGCACAGATTATATATACAGGAGAATGGATCCACCTATAGTCAAAAAGTACCTCACAAAGGAAAAGAAATCACATGAAGCACCACACTCAAGAATGAACAATGTTAAGTATCAGCTGCTAGAAACCAGTAATGCATTAAATAGATACAAGAGAAGAGATGATCCATTTAGTCACAAGCTGAGCTCCCTGAAAGCCAAGGTAGGCTTTGGAAGGTTGGCTGTAAATACCAACGTTCACAAACCAGCTATCAAAAATAATTTCATTTGACTTCTACTGGAATCATCACAGAAATATAAGGCAAACTTTTTAAAAAAATGAATTGCAATTTAAGTTGAAGATGTGTCATCAACTAAAATAGCTGCTCCAAAACCCTATTCAAATCTCCCAGCATTTCAAATCTCCCTTCCAGCCTTCAAACTACTTTGAAGTTTTTGATTATCATAAGTTACCATTTCCTCTACTGCAGAGGAGCTACATAACGGAATCCAAAACACAATGCAAAGAGGGCAGGAAGAAAAGACTGAAAGAACTTTCCAGCTCTACGAAATACTTAATTCCTTGTATTTTATAGTTTCATAAAGATATTACCTCTAAGATCAAGAGCTAGAAGCTGTCTAAAATCATGACCAGGATAATGGAAGGGCCCTTATACTAGGGTGACAGGGGTAGAGGGGGAGAAGACAGCAAGAGCCAATGATAGAAAAATCTACTGTGCAGACACTAAAAACCTGAGAATTTGCCATTGGTCTACTCACGTCCTTGACCCCCACAGCTAATTCTCCCTAAAATTCTTGATAAAATCCAAACTGTCCAATGGCTGCTACTCTACAAGATCAATTCTCTGAGAACCATCCTTGACCAACTATTCCCCCAAACTATGCCTAACCCCTTCTGCTAATGCCCTATAAAAAAATTCTGCCATCCTTCCTCAAGTTAGAACTTTCTTTCAGAGCATTTTCTAATACAGTCTTATGCTGACAGTGCTCTGTTTCGTTTTCTTTGAAACCATGAAAATACAGAAGGTCAAAGCAGCAGGAATTGGCTTCATTTTTTATTTTCTTGATGGGTTTCAAGGTAACTGTGGGCACTATTTCTGTGACTAAATATAATCACCAGGGAAATAGGCAACAGAATAGAAAAGCTTCCACTGGTCATTAAAAAATATAATAAAGACAAACATGTATTAAGCACCTTACTACACTACTATGCACTTTTATGTAACTGATTCTATTTATTCTTCATTACAACCCTTGGGATATTCTTATGTTCATTCTACAGATGAGAAATCAGAAACTTAGTTTAAGAAACTTACCCAGTTAGCAAGTGGTAAGTACAGGAATTAAATCCAATTATCCCAGGGCAATTCTTTCCACTTCACCAAAACCACCAGCTACATTGCTTTAACTCCAAGTACTTGCTATAAGAAACAACTGCATTCTTCTGAGCCCCTTGTGTTCTGTTAGGTCTACTTACTGCTTTTTTTCAATCTTTACCTAAGCAAGCCTCTATGCTTTAAACTTTTCTTCATGTAATTCATTTATTGTTTTTACTTCTTCCTAAGCACTCACTAATGATCCTCAAGTATCCTATAGCTAACTGTCTCCCATTAGTAATGCTGAACATAACTTCAGAATTAAAACAATTGTACTCAATCACAATTCTTCAGTAGATATTTTCTGGACACTTCTCAGATTTTTCTCTATTTTTTTCATATCACAGTTCAATAATTAGACTCCACTGTTATTAGCGTAGTGTATGTTTTAACCAATTAGAAATAATATTGCACATAAAGTATTTTTTAAACCCAGGTATTCTACATGCAAATTAATTGACTTTTTTATGGGAATAGGGTCATTTTGGGGGGAAAAAATAACAAAACTGTGCACAATAACAGATACTTGCATTATCTAGGGCTAAAGCATAAAAAAATAGTAACTTTCATCTCAACAGACACACATAAAAAAGTATTTTAACAAAATCCAATATCCATTTCTGATTTGAAGTCTCTGCAAACTAGAAATAGAAACAAATTTAATAAATCCAATAAAGGGTATCTATGAAAAATCTATAATTAACATCATACTTGTGTAAGAATAGATGCTTTCCCCCTAAAATAAGAAGACTAGAATATCCATTCTCACCATTTCTATTTACCATTATACCAGAGCATCTAGCCAATGAAGTCAGGCAAAGAAAAAGAAATAAAACGCACCCAGAGTGGAATTAAAGAAGTAAAACTTGGGGCGCCTGGGTGGCGCAGTCGGTTAAGCGTCCGACTTCAGCCAGGTCACGATCTCGCGGTCCGTGAGTTCGAGCCCCGCGTCGGGCTCTGGGCTGATGGCTCAGAGCCTGGAGCCTGTTTCCTATTCTGTGTCTCCCTCTCTCTCTGCCCCTCCCCCGTTCATGCTCTGTCTCTCTCTGTCCCAAAAATAAATAAATGTTGAAAAAAAAATTAAAAAAAAAAAAAAAAGAAGTAAAACTCTCTTCATTCACAGAAGACATGACTATCTATGTAGAAAATCCAATGGAATCTGCCAAAAAAAAAAAAAAAAACCAGAACAAAACAAAACAAAACAAAAACTAGAACCAGAAAATGAATTTAACAAGGCTGCAGGATATAAGCACCAACTGCATTTTCATATGTTTGCAATGAACAACTCAAAAGAGGGATTTTTAACAAAAACAATACCATTTATAAGAACATAAAAAATATACACTTAGGGGTAAATCTGACAAAATCTGGGAAAAATCTGTATAATAAAACCATAAAACACTACTGAAGGGAACTGAAAATCTGAATAAACAGTGATACATTATCCATGGGTCAAAAGACTCACTACTGTTAAGAGGTAAATTCTCCCCAAATTTATCTATAGATTCCAATGCAATTCCCACAGATTTATGCATAGATTCAGTGAATATCCCAGTAGGCTTTTTTTTTTCCAGACATTTAGTAACTGCTTCTAAAATTCAGATGGAAATGTAAAAAACCTAGAACAGTTGCATCACTCTGGATCCAATCAGAAAAGAGAAGTCACAAGGAAATTTGAAAAGGGAAAGTTAAGTATAAAGAATATTAACTATAACAGGGCTCGGTGTAATAACAATTAACTAGTGAGAAGCAAAGAGAATACAAGAGCAGCTAACACCTCCTAGGGCTGAGACAAGAGTGCCGTTCTACAGGGCAGAGATCAGACCCTGTCGGAGAAAGCACAGCCTTGTCTCACTGAATGACAGATGTCATTCTGGTGCCATGCCAGCAGAACTTGCTGGAAATTTGCCTTGTGAAACTTGGCAGAAATCCATTCATAAGGGGGCTAGGAAAAACCATTTATCTGGCAGCGTCCCGTGAAGGCATTCTGCTACAAACCCACACGAGACGTACAAAGAGAAGCTAGCCTTGGGTCATTGGCTGCTGGGTTACTGCGGCCCTCTGAGCACTAAAGAAGCTTAGTGCTGGCAAAGTCACACATACGGCAAGAACTGTACACTAAGGAAGCCATGTGGGCTGATTCTAGAGAAGTTGAGTATGCTGCTGGAGCTTGCCAAGCAAGCACACAGAAACCAAGAAGCAAAACTTTTTCCTCCTGCAATGTCTCTGCAGCACTCTCTATTGACAAAGCCCAACACTATGCCAGCTGGCAAAAGAAAAATACTAAAAAAGCCAGATCCATTTTCACAGAACAGGCAAAAAGGGAAAATCTGGAGCTAAGATGCAATAAATCAATAACCAGCACAATAGCCAAAATAACACTGAAAAAGAAGAAAAAAGTTAGGTGAGTAGCACAACTTGGTTTCATGACTTCTTATAAAGCCACAGGAATCAAATAGTAGTAGCACTGAGACAGGCAAGAGATCAGTAATGAATTGGGTAATCAGAAATAAACCCAGACATATATGATCAGCTGATTTTAGGCAAAAGTGTAAAGGAGGGCCTGTCAACAAATGGTCCTAGAACAAGTGGATATCACAATGCAAAAAAAAAAAAAAAAAGAACCCTTATTCAATTTTCACTTCACATAAAAAACACTAACTCAAAATGCATCATACCACTAATCATAAAACCTAAAACCATAAAACTTCCAGAAGATATCTTAGGAGAAAGTTTTTATAACCTTGCATTAGGCAAATATATCTTAGATACAAAAACAAGAACATGATCCAGATAAGAATAAATGGATAGCCTGAACTTTCATCAAAATTAGAAGTTTTTATTCCTCAAAAGAGACTGTTAAAAGAATGAAAAGATAAGCCACCATCCAGGAGAAGACCTCTGCAATACATAGAATCAAAATATATAGGAAGCATTCAAAACTCAATAATCAGAAAACAACCCAATTAAAATAATGGGTAAAAGATTTGAGCACACATTTTACCAAAGAAAATATACAAGTGGTAAATAAACACAAGAAATAATGCTCAATATCACTAGTCATTAGAGAAATGGAAATTAAAACACAAGTAGATAACATTTTACACCTACTAGAATGGCTAAAATTAAAAGGAATAACCATACCAAATGTTGATAAGATATAGAGAAACTATCACACACTGCCAGCAAGAACAAAAAATGGTATAGGCACTTTGAAAAACTATTTGGCAACTTCGTAAAAAGTTACACAAATACCTACTATATGATCCAGTCATTCCACATTTAGATATTTACCTAAGAGAAATTAAAATATATGTCCAGGGGCATCTGGGTGGCTCAGTTGGTTGAGCATCCAACTTCAACCCAGGTCATGATCTCGTGGTTCACAAGTTCGAGCCCTGTGTTGGGCTCTGTGCTGAAGCTCAGAGCCTGTAGCCTGCTTCTGATTCTGTGTCTCCCTCTCTCTCTGCCCCTCCCCCACGCGTGCTCTCTCACTCTCTCTCTCTCTCTCTCTCTCTCTGTCTGTCTCTCTCTCAAACATAAATAAAAACATAAAATTTTTAAAAATAAAATATATGTCCATACAAAAACCTATATATTAATGTTCATGGCAGCTTTACTTCTAAGAGCCAATAACTAGAAAGAACTCAGACTGTCCATCAACAGGTGACTGTGTAAACAAATTTGGGTATTATCCATATCCATCCAAATGGATATCCATATTACCCATATGTGTCAGTTATCAGTTTATTGCCCCTCAGTTCTGAATGAGTATTTCAAGGTAAGTTTTGTGATAAACAACAAAATCCCTTTAAGTATTCCTCCTTTAACATGAGCACCATGCTAAGCTTTTTCAGTAGAGGACATTCAAGGGTCAGTGAAGAGGAAAGAGGCTCTCCAACAGTTTACAGAAGGGACTTGGTGGGAAGGAGTATGGAATATGTAGGTGAGGACTTCTAGTGGGGTGCTGTCCCAATCACTCAGAAAAAAACACAATCCTCCTGCAACCTTGAAGCCTCAGCCTGATAATAAACTGTCAACAGTTTATTCTGCACGTGGAACCCAGAGCCCCCCAGTATTCAGAAGTGCTCTTGACAGTGCCAGCACCTATAACCCCTCTACAAGACCCCATTCAGACTGAACACAATTGTCTACGGCCCACAGGGACACACACCACTTACACAGAGTTCCTAAATCCCTTGAAATTTCCTGACAGGAGCATCTTTGGTTCTAATGAGGCTACTCTTGGTGAGCTCCAGGATAGCTTCAGTATAGGGTCTGGTCATCAGAAAACCAAACCCTGATTATAAACTTGGAACTTCCACCCCCACCCTTTATCTTCCAGTGCCCAGCTGGACACTGACTTAATAACCAATCATGCCTGTGCAATAAAACCCTCTACCAAATACAGGGTTGAGCATCCAAGTTGATAAACACATCCATGTGCCAGTAGCTGTGCACTCAAGGATCCTTCTGGGCTTCATCCTATGTATCTCTTCATCTTGCTGTTCATCGTTATCTTTAATTATATCTTTTGTAATAAGATGGTAAACATAAGTGTTTCTGAGTTCTGTGAGTCATAATAGCCAATTAAAAAACCTGAGGAGGAAGTCATGGGACCCCTCCCAATTTGTAGTCAAGTCAGACAGAAGTGTGAGCTACCCACTGCTTGCAACTAGCATCCAAAGTGAAGGGTAGTTGTGTGGGACTGAGCCTCTAACCTCTGGGGCCTGTGCTAACTACTCATTGGTATGCTCAGAGAATTAAAGAGTTGCTTGGTGTGGAAAACCCACACATCTGGTGTCAGAAGTGTTGTAATAACAGGAAATGAGTTTTCTTTTACAGGGTCAGATACTATGAGGCACTACTGACACAAAGATAAAAAGTCCCCAAAATTAAGAATTTCTGTCCTATCATATTTACACATAGGCAAGAAATCAAAAGAAATAGTTGTGTTAGATGGCATCATTAATGGCATTATTTCAAACTGATTCCAATAACAACCAGAAACAAATATAATCAATGGTTTTTAAATAACAGTAGCAAAATATTTGTTTTTTTTATGTAAGAAAATTTTAAAGCCAATTCCTCCACTCTCAAACTGAAAAGGAACATTCCAAAAAGATACCATTTACGAGACAATGGATGGAAATATGTACAAGAATCTTGTAGATCTGTGATAGATTTAACATTTTTGCACCTATCTGTACCAGGCACAATAACCAAAATCACCCCACTCTTCTGAACACCAATTCCTCTTCTTAGTCTTGCCTTCTATCCCTATCATTCAGCTTACTGCTGATCAAACTAAGAAGCTTAGGTGTGTGCAAGAACAGATAGCAAAAACAGGCAGGGGCACCTGGGTGGCTCAGTTGGTTAAGCATCTAACTCTTGATTTCGGTTCAGGTTGTGATCAGGATTCCTGGGGTCAAGCCCCCCTTGTCAGGGTCTGCACTGACAGCCTGGGATTCTCTCTCTCTCTCTCTCTCTCTCTCTCTCTCTTTCTGCCTCTCCCCATCTCGCACTCTCCTCGCCATCCCCCCCCACTCTCTCTCAAAATACATTAAAAAAATTATGAAAAATGCTGACTTGCACTCACAATCAATTACAAACTAAAACAAGAGATTTTTTAATCAACTGAGAAATATTAAAAGTTGAATAATACCCAGTGTAGAGAAAATATGAGGAAAAGTTTGTAAATTGGTGCAACTTTTCTGAAGGGAATTTGTTACTATAAATCAAAAATCTAAACAATAATTCAAATCTTTTGAGCCAACAATTCTATCCCAAGGAGTTAATGCTAAGGAATAATTGCACAAAATCCTTTGCATGAATTAATACATATGTTATATAATATATATGCCTTGGATATCTGTATTTTTAAAAAACACTCCTGAGGGAATTCTTACAATCATCCGGTTTGGGAACCATGCATCAAATCTATGTATTAAAAGAACTAACATCTAATCAGCAACTTTTATAAGCCCAGTACTATACTGACAAATACATTATTATCATGTTTAATGAAAACACATTAGGAGCTAGAAGAGCTGTTTTAAAAGCTCCACATTCCTAAAATACTGATAGTAAAAGCCTTAAAATGAATTTTCACACAGTTCTATTCATTACCTCACTTAACAAAATTAATGTTCTGTGTTACCTGTAAGGACAATTTCTAGTTACTATCTCAAAATTTCCCATTAAATTATATTATAAAATGGAAGCTAGTCTCAAAATTAGATAAAAATGACATTTTAAAACAGAATAACAAAAATTAGTGGAGTATCCATGATATAACATAATAATCAAAATATAGTTCATAGTACAAATGTCTTACAAAAAATACTGAGAATCTTACCTGAAAAATCATAATTACCTGGATCATTAAAATCTGTAAGAAAAAATGTCTACATCAGGTATATCTGCAAGAAGGAAATGTTCTATATCTACACTGCCCAATATAACAATCACTAGTCATATGTGGCTGGAGAGCACTAAAATATGGCTAGTAAGACTGATGAGGAGGCCCACTAAAACATATTTAAGTATACTCATCAATTTTAACATGTATTGAAATGAGGAGTACATCTTCAGGGGGAAAAAACTGTAAATGACATACAAGCCTAGAAAAAATCTAGACTAGTTCTTTTTGTGTTTATATTAGTAAAAGGACAATTTAATCTACCGCTCACATTCCATGAAGATACAACCAAAGGCAACTTTGAGTTTCTTCACATCCAGCGAGGACTTAAGTAATTTTTCATTGCTACCAGCACAATAAAGGTTTGAAATCACTAACTGCAAGAGAAAAGCATTGATGACTCATTCGTAATCCCTTAAATCAATCATTATAACTTTACAATAACAAGTATCAGTCCTAAGACCAATTTCCCTCTGAAAAAGTCCTTTACTCATTCTTGTAAGTTAGAATACATCATTTCAAACGGTGCAAACTTCATGCCAGAAGGAAATCAAATTCCAAAATACTGTCAACTCAGACAGAGGATATTATACCAAGTCTTTACCATTACAAAGTTGTCAGAAAGAGTCAAAAATAATCTTCATTCAGATCTGACATAAAAAGCTTATAGTTCATCACTTCTGTTCTCACTACAAAAACAAACAAAAAACAAAAACCTGAGAAAAATGAAAATGACGACTCAGCTCCATCAGAGATTTGAGCTCAGAGGGAAAACTGCTACCCTGAAAACTGGAGAGACAGACACGCAGATACAGAAAATCACAGTGTGGGAGATGCAGAAGCCCGGGAACATAAGCCTTCAACTGAGCCAGTATCAACAGGAATACTTTAAACAGTAATTGACAATTTGTTGGAGGCTCTGTGTTGACTAGCTTAGGGTGAAAAACTGAGAGGGAACACAGTCTTTGAGAAGTCCCCACATTTTCTTGACTTTTTACCTCCAGGAACCCTATCAGGTTCTCACTGGGAAGATCTGAGAAAAAATGTCGTTTCCTCAAGGGGGAGGGGAAAAGTAACCATCCTGAAATATGCCCAGAGCTCTCTGTTCTTAAAAAGGTCTGCCTCAAAAGAAAACTAATTTTAATAAAGCCTAACTAACTGGAATTTTATAGAGCCTAACCAACCAGGGTTTTACAGTATCTAACAAACCTAGGGGAAAGGAAATATCCAACTCCAGCCCCCCTACCCTTCAACATGAGGTAAGAGATAACCAAATCGAGTTCACTAAATCACTGAGACCTAATCTGATCCCTTACCACCACATCAATGTAACTCCTGTACAACAATAGAGCATCACAAATAAAAGAACTGCAAGCCTCAGACCCTATTAAAGGATTCTCTACAAAACCCAAAAACAGCAGAACAGCCAAAAACAAAACACTACAAATTTTAGTCTCTGAAACCACTGCTAGAGCATATAGTAAACACAGCCTAACTCCTTGTCAGAGAAACATAAAACCTCAAACTAAAGGCCTATTTACTTCAGTTTGTTTTACCTAATATAACATGTCTGGCTATCAACAAAAATGTACAAAGCATTGTAAAGGCAAAAACTGTACTCTGAAGACACAAAGCAAGCCTCAAAACCAGATTCAGGTAGGACAGAGATTTTAGAATTATCACTGGGTTTAAAAATAGCTATGGTAAATATGCTAAGGGTAGTAATGGGAAAAGTAAACATGCAAGAACAGATGGGTAGTGTAAGCAGAGAAATGGAAACTCTAAGAAAAAAGAAATGCTACAAATCAACAACACTGTAAGGGAAAAAGTATGTCTTTGATGATAAACAATAAACTAGATCCATAAGGATCAGAATCCACCACACAGGATAAATACTATAATACTTACATCTAGGCATATCATAACAAAACTCAAAAAACTAGCTGAGAAAATCTGAAAAGAATCAGAGAAAAAAAAGCAAAGAACCTTACCTAGCCAGGAGAAAAATAAGAATTCCATCAAACCTTCTCTTCAGAAACCATGCAAGCAAGGTAAGTGAAGTGAAACATTTTAAGTGTTAAAAGAAAAACCACCAATCTAGAATTCTGTACCTGGGAAAATTATCCTTCAAATGTGAAAAGGAAATAAAAGCTTTCTCTGACAAAAATTGAGGGAACTGAAGGTCTACTGGCCTTCCTTGCAAGAAATGTTTTAAAAAGTCCTTCAGAAGGAAGGAAAATTACAAAGCATTATAAGTACAAATTACAAAGGGTCAGAAAATTTGGATTACATAAAAAAAAATGAAGAAATTAGAGAAACAATTTTTAAAAAGGTAGGGGCATCTGGGTGGCTCAGTCAGTTAAGCATCTAATTTCAGCTCAGGTTATTACCTCATGGTTTGTGAGTTCGAGCCCCTCACTGGGCTCTGCACTGGTGGTGCAAAGTCTGCTCGGGATTCTCTCTCTCTCTCTCTCTCTCTCTCTCTCTCTCTCTGCCCCTTTCCCACTTGGGCTCTCTCTCTCAAAATAAATAAATAAATTTTTTAAAAAAGGTAAAATTAAATCTTACTTTTCTTATTCTTAATTGATCTAACAAAATAACAATTTGTTAAAAATAATAATAATAGTACAATATATATCCAGTGATCACAGCTTATAGATAAATGAAATGAATGGCAACAATGTTATAAAGGATAAGAAAAAGGAATTAAGAATACTCTGTGATAAGGTACCTGCACTACCCATGAAGTGATATACTATTATTTGAAACTGAACCAAGGGGTGCCTGGGTTAAGCATCTGACTTCAGCTCAGGTCATGATCTCATGATTCATGAGTTCGAGCCCCACACCGGGCTCTCTGCTGTCAGCACAGAGCCCACCTCGGATCCTCTGTGTCTCTCTCTCTCTCTCTGCCCCTCCCCTGCTCGTACACTCTCTCTCTCTCACTCTGTCTCAAAAATAAATAAACATTAAAAAAAATTAAAGGGATGCCTTGGTGGCTCAGTCAGTTAAGCGTCCAACTTCAGCTCAGGTCATGATCTCATGGTGTGTGAGTTTGAGCCCCACATCAGGCTCTGTGCTGACAGCTCGGAGCTTGGAGCTTGCTTCGGATTCTGTGCCTCCCTCTCTCTCTGCCCCTCCCCCCCCACACTGTGTCTCTCAAAAATAAACAAACACATACATACATACATACATACATACATACATAAAAGTGAACCTAGGGGCGCCTGGGTGGCGCAGTCGGTTAAGCGTCCGACTTCAGCCAGGTCACGATCTCGCGGTCCGTGAATTCGAGCCCCGCATCAGGCTCTGGGCTGATGGCTCAGAGCCTGGAGCCTGTTTCCGATTCTGTGTCTCCCTCTCTCTCTGCTCCTCCCCCGTTCATGCTCTGTCTCTCTCTGTCCCAAAAATAAATAAACGTTGAAAAAAAAAAAAAAGTGAACCTAGATTAGTTGTAAATGTAAAATTACAAACTCTGGGGTAACCACTAAAAAATATGTAAAGTAAATATAATGATATACTAAGATATGATTTAAAAAAATGAAATTATATAAAATGTTCAACTGAAACAAGAGAAAGCAATAACAGAGTGGAAGACAAAAAGAAACAACAGAGACAAGGAATAGAAAGCAGTTAAAAATATGGTAGATATAAATCCAAGTATACAAATAATTACCTTAAATAACAATGGTCTAAATACATCAATTAAAAGACAGATACTATTGGGGTTCCTGGGTGGCTCAGTTGGTTAGGTGGCCAACTTTGGCTCAGATCATGATCTCACAGTTCATGGGTTTGAGCCCCAGGTCCAGCTTTACTGACACCTTGGAGCCTGGAGCCTGCTTCAGATTCTGTGTCTCTCTCTCTCTGCCCCTCCCCCACTCGCACTTGTGTGTGTGTCTCTCTCTCTCTCTCTCTCTCTCTCTCTCAAAAATACATAAATATAAAAAAAAGACAAAGACTGTCAGTCAATGATGAAGGGTGGGCATTACACAATGCCAAAGGGTCAATTCTCAAGATCTAACTTCCCTTATATCTATACACCTAACAACAAAGCATCAAAATATATGCCATAAAAATTAACAGAACTGCAAAGAGAAATACACGAATTCACCATATATTTGGAGACTTCAACACCCCTCTATCAGTAACTGACAGAACCAAAACACATAAAATTAGTAAGAATACTGTTAAACTGAATAGCACCATCATTCAGCCAGATCTAATTGCCATCCATATACTACTTTATCCAACAACAACAGTATACACATTCTTCTCAAGCTCAAAGAGAACATTTACCAAGACAGACTACATTCTGGGCCACAAAACACACCTTAGTCATACAAAGTAGGCTCTCAGACCACAGTGGAATTAAACTAATAATTAATAACACAAAGATAGCTAGAAAATATGCAAATAGGGGCGCCTGGGTGGCGCAGTCGGTTAAGCTTCCGACTTCAGCCAGGTCACGATCTCGCGGTCCGTGAGTTCGAGCCCCGCGTCGGGCTCTGGGCTGATGGCTCAGAGCCTGGAGCCTGTTTCCGATTCTGTGTCTCCCTCTCTCTCTGCCCCTCCCCCGTTCATGCTCTGTCTCTCTCTGTCCCAAAAATAAAAATAAAAACGTTGAAAAAAAAATTTTTTAAATAAATTTAAAAAAAGAAAAAAAAAGAAAATATGCAAATATTTGGAAATAAACAACACACATAAGTAACATGTGAGTCAAAGAAAACATCTCAAGAAATTAATATTTTAATCTAAGTAAAAATGTAAATAAAACATAAGAATTTGTGGGATGCAACATGCACCACTGTATTTTCTCTCTCAGAGAAAAATGTATATACCATTGGAGGCATATATTAAAAGAAGAAGCTAAAATCAATCACCAAGCTTCTGCCATGGGAAACTAGAAAAAGAAAGGCAAATGAAATCCAAACTAAGCAGAAGAAAACAAATAATAAAAATCAGAGAAGAAATCAGTGAAATTGAAAATATGTAAACAATAGAGAAAAAAAGCAACAAAACTAAAAAAGCTGGTTCTTTGAAAAGATCAATAAAATGGATAAACCCTTAGGCTTCTCAAGAAAAAAGGAGAGATGACACAGGTTAGTAATATCAGAAATGAAAGAGGTTCCATCTCCAGCGATCCTATGGACATTAAAAGGATAATAAAGGAATATTATAAATAATTCAAGGCCCATAAATTTGACAACGCAGATGAAATGGAACAAATCCTTGAAAGACAATCTACCACAGCTCACAGAAGGAAGAAAGAGATCACCCATATAAGGCTATAATGATCAAAGAAATTGAATAAATAAATAATAATTTCCAAAAACGAAAGCTTCATACCCAGATAATTTCTCAAGTGAATTCTACCAAACATTTAACGAACAAGTAATACCAATTCTCTACAGCCTGTTCCAGAAAGTATAAGAGGGAGCAGTTCTCAATTCATTCTATGTGGCCAGCATTACCCTAATACTAAACCCAGACAAGAAAAGAAAACTACAAATATCTCTCATGAACACAGATACAAAAAAACCCCTCAAAAAATATTAGCAATTCTAATTATGCACCACAAATAGGATTTATTCCAAATATACAAATCAAGTTCAATATTTAAAAATCAATTAATGTATCAATTAATGTAATCAATCACACATCAATACAAGAAAAATCATGTGCTATCAATACATGCAGAAAAAGAATACATAAAATCCAACACCCATTTACAATAAAAACTCACAGCAAAATAGGAATACAAAGGAACTTCCTCAAGCTGATAAAGAAAATCTATAAAAAATATACAGCAAATATCATTCTTAACAGTAAGAAAATAGATACATTCCCTCTTAAGACTTTTCCCTTTCAGAATTCCTACTTATATTACACTGGACATCCTAGCTAATGCAATAAGACAAGAAAAGGATATCGATGATATACAAGTTAGGAAGGAAAAAAATCAAACTGTCTTTTGTTCACAGATGATATGATCATCTACATAAAAAAATCCCAAAGAATTGGAAGGGGAAAAAAAAAAAACCAAAATCTGGTATTAATAAGCAATTATAGAAAGACTGCAAGATATAAGGGAACTCTGTACTTCTGTTCAATTTTTCTCTAAAGGTAAAACTACTCTAAAAAATAAAATTAAAAGAAAACAAAAAACACAAAACCCTCCACCAAACAAACAGTAATCCATTAATTCTGAATAGGTGTTTGAGGAGAGAAAAAAATGTGTTCAACATGATTTTCCTTCTTCTTTTCTTTTTTTTTTTTTTTTTTTTTCCTGTGAAGCTGAAGGAATAGCTGGCTGGGGAATGCGGGGTAGGAGATTCCTCCAATTTCTCAAGCCTCTGTGAATCCAACAAAAACAAACACTACATAGAAAGTGAAGACTCCAAACCATAAAATAAATCAAACCCATCCATACTCTACTTTTCAATCTTTGCCAATTCATAATTCTCTGAAATTGGAAAATATTTATTACAAGTGGAAGAAACTTTATCTTGTTGTTAAACATTAGACCAACTTCAAGGTCTAAAATGAGGAGGGGAAAACTACAACCAAAGAGAGTTTGATCCAAACCTGAATCATCAGCCACAATCTCCACCCTATACCCCACTCCTCCAAGAAAAGCCTTCCAGGCTTTTTTTCATTCATCAGAATCACCCAAGATCAAAAAATCTTGACTTTTTCTCACTGATGTGGACAGCGTATTAAAAAAAAAAACATACACTAACAACATTCTACTATTCTTTTCATTCTACTACTCTTTCACATTGATTGAAATGTGAACAGAAAATGATTCAGAAGATATTCTTATTACTGAATTATAGCATCTATTTATATTAGTTTTTACATTATGATCATTTTAACATTTTATTTCAAGTACTTCTACGGTATTATTGCAAATTTTATACTCTAGTATGTCTCCTAAAATTAAAAAAAAAGAAACCACCACTGTTGTAGTAACTGGTGATGGTCTCTGAATCACCCAAATACTCATGCTGAAAACAGGAACTTGGGAAAATTTGTCTGTAATTGAAGAGCAGTTATGTAGGAAAGTCCTTAAGTTCAAGCGTTGAGAGATTCCCAGGGTTTCCTGGAAGATGGGTTTGATATTCTACTGCAGGGAATGAATCAAAAATTCATTTTCTTCTACTTCAATCACTTTCATACAAATCCAAAGATATTGGTTCAACCTACATTTATACTTACGACCAATACATACACACTGTTAATATGTACCTTGAAAAGGACAAGCACAGATACAACCATAGGTAGTTTTACTATTGCCAAAAAAATTTCCTGTTAAGCATCCACAATATGTCTATGAAGTAACTATGTATTTTCAACATTATTCAAAAAAGAATTCGAACAGTACTACAATGACTTACTCAAAACATAAGAAAAATCCAATGGAAGAAGAGACACTTACACCTAGAACTCCATCCAGCACCATGCACCACCTCACTAGACTATTACTATTCTCTAGTAAGAAGTTTTCTCAGATCCCATGACCACAGGAATATTATGATAGAGAAATGTGGGCAATGAAGGGAGAGCTACACTCTCATGCTCACTTCAGAAAAGGTTATTTTATTTTCTGAACTCAGCTGAGAGAGTACAGCAACAACACATTTTTCTAAGTTCAAGTGAATTAACTGACCTGAAGAATGTCTCCCTTCCAAATATACTATTTCAAACTAACAGAAAAACAAAATACGGTTAAGTCAGAGAGATCAGGACTAACTGTATGTTTACCTAGTATCTTCATGAATGATCTTCACCCAATAATAAATAAAATCTTCTCCCATAAATAAGGCTACATTCACAGGTCAGAATCTATCATATCAGCATTTAAAGCATTCTCTATTTCCTTTTCTCATTTTGTCACTCCAACAAATTGAACACACACTCAACAATTACCAAACTTCAGAATCTGAGAGCTAGAAAGGCCCTTAGAGATCATTTGGTCCATTCCTCTTTTCTTCTAGACCTCCCCATTTACCTATTGAGACACTAATAGCTAGAGAAGACAGTAATTTTCTCAAGCTAGTTCATAGCAGGGTACAAACCAGAACCAAGGCAACTTGATTTCCGTACTGGTATTCTTTCCACTATATCATGCTGTTGTCAAAAACTCTGAAGAGCCTGAGATTTTATTCTAAATGCAAGTTAAGTAATCAGCTTGGACAGTGTCATGGATATTGAGAAACAAAATCATCTAGCCATACACAACTTAGATACTAAGGACTGAAACCACATACTCTTGTGTACTGGGTTGAATAATGTCTCTCCAGAATTCATTCACTGTGATCATAACCTTATTTGGAAATCAGGTCTTTGCAGATATAATCAAGGTAACATGAGGTTATAGTGAATTAAGGTGGGCTCTAATCCAATGACTGGTGTCCTTATAAGAGAGAAATTTTAATACAGGTACGGAGGGAAGACTGCCATGTGAAGATGGAGGTAGAAATTAGAGTTATGCTGCTACAAACCAAAAAACACTAAGGACTTCTTGTAAACAACAAAAGTTAGGGATGAAAGGATTTTTTTAAGCCCGTAAGTGTGTGGTAATTTGTGATAGCAGTCCTAGAAAACTAATGTAACTACCTACACATACAACTTCCTGTGTATATTAACAAGACTTTATTAGGCCAATGTCCTCATTAGCATACCTCTACTATTCCAGAAGACTCTTGCATGAATATAACTTGATTGTTCATTACAGAAGCTTCAGGAAAGACCCATCAACTCTTCAACAAGAAACATCAACAATTTTCAAATCCTTGCCTTGCTGAATTCTAAACTATTATATCATGGTATTCAATCCTAATCAGGCCCCATCATTACCACTGGAAGACTCAAACAAAATTTCAAATTCTCACATTTTAGCCTTGACTTTGCCCCTCTAAGATACCACCAAAGCTCTTGCAAGGTGGTATTCTCCTTCACAGCATAAGCCATAAACTCAGCTTTGTTTTATCAGTAGGTTGTGTTAATGATACCTGGTTAAATCAGCATCAGATAATCCTGGCAGAAGGTATGACACTCTTGGGTCAGAGACAAAGAAGTTTACTACTCAAAACAACAGTAGTGGCCAGAATATAATCTTTTGCACTGGTTCCCCAAGCTCTAATTCTTAAGAGGCAACACAAGGAGAGCCAGTGATGCCTGTACACACAGTAGGCTGTATTATAGGAGAAAAAAAGCTGAGCTTATCCAATCTAAATCTTTCAAGGAGTAACAAACCCTATCTTTTCCCCCAAAGGGATTATCTTGATTATCCTGAACAGCAAAGAAATCTATCACCTGTCCTTATGGAAACACTATTTCCATCTACGTAGGCTGTTTGCTATACAAATTTCCTTAAAAGACAGCCCCCAACAAAAGCTGTCAATGCTTCTGCTCAGAATATGGACAGAAACACAAAAGACTCCTAAAGAATTGTCTCCAAATAGGTGTCCTCTTTGTCCTAAAAGGCTAGAAATTCTTAGGAAATCAGAATGAACATAGTATAACACAATAAGTATTACATGTTACGGGAGAAAAAAATTAGAGCAAAGTATACTTTCTGTATAACTAAAACCACTTGAACTGAGTCACAATTTCTTAATATGCCTATACATCAAATACCCAAAAGTAAACACCTATGATATTATATTTATTTTAAAATGTTCCATTTCTAAAATAGTATCTCTAACAAGTTTTTTTGCTAATTTTCTAGGTTTGGTAGTGCTCATGAGAAAAAGGAGCACTTTAATTATACCTGTAAACATGTTAATTAGTGAAATCCTCCAGAGCAGATTTTAGGGTACTCAGATTTTCAACCAAAAAATCTAAGGTCTATATTTATCTGAAATGTTTGTGAAAATAGAGGTCTTATTTAAATTTTATACTTTTAGGGGTGCCTGGATGGCTCAGTCAGTTAAGCGTCTGACTTCAGCTCAGGTCATGATCTCACAGTTCATGGGTTCAAGCCCCGTGTCGGGCTCTGTATTGACAGCTCAGAGTCTGGAGCCTGCTTTGGATTCTGTGTATCCCACTCTCCCTGCCCCTCCCAACTAGCGCTCTGTCTCTGTCTCTCAAAAAATAAAATAAAAATGTTAAAAATAAATAAATAAATTTTATGCTTTTAAATTGATCTACATAAAAATGCTTTCACATAGTTATATTTAAACATCAACACTTTTTTTGTTTCTGTTTGAAATCTAAGATTGTATCTAATACCATTTCAATAGTGACCTGTTCTAACTTAAAGTCTGAAGTTAAAGTCTGAAAAAGAAATTAAAAACTGAATTTTATAAACAATTTTATTTTTATTTTTTTACATTAATTTAAAACTTGGAGAGTGTTCTGCATCCTGGAGGGTGGGGGAGAAGCTATATTAGAATGTCTTTAGAATTGTCAAAAACTAAAATTTCCAAATAGTATGCGGACATAAATAGTATTTTTAAACTGTAAACAACTTTAAATTGAGCAATTTAACTTTATCCCTACCCTTAGGTCAAGCAACAATCCCAGGATAAAGAAAGGCAGGATGATGAGTAAAATGAGCCACCACACTACATGTCTCCAGCTAGCTGTATGACTAAAAGCTTATCACTTCATCTCTCTAGGTCTCCTTTTTCCCATTTACAAAACACACACACACATACACATACACACACACACACACACACACACACACACACACACAGGCATTAACCTAAATGTTCCTCAAGGTCCATTTTGTGTAATAATTATGTGAGAAGCTTTTACCCTTCTGATAGGCTCCATTTTCTCATGCTTTAAGGAAATTCACTTTCTACTTTCTTGCCCTGCCAATCTTGTAGAATCCACCACAGACGCAAGGTATTCTAATGAACTCCAAGTAGTCCATGTATGGCTGAGACTAAACCATGCATTCAACAAGTTGTAATACTTGCTATCCTTCCTTCAGAAAATACCAAAATCTAAAACAATCACTGCTGACAAGAAGCTCAATCATCTAGGGGCACGTGAGTGGCTCAGTCAGTTAAGCGCCTGACTTTGGCTCAGGTCATGATGTCACGGTTCATGAGTTCGAGCCCCGCTTCAGGCTCTTTGCTGACAGCTTAGAGCCTACAGCCTGCTTCGAATTCTGCGTCTCCCTTTCTCTTCCCCTCCCCTGCTCACACTCTGTCTCTCTCTCAAAAATAAACAAACATTAAAAAAAAAAAAAAAAAGGAAGCTTAATCATCTAAGCCAAAACAATCTTGAGAAAGAAGACCAAAGCTAGAGGTACCACAATCCCTGATTTGAATCTGTACTACAAAGCTGCAATAATCAAAACAGTATGGTTTTGGCCCAAAATCACACTCATCAATCAATGGAACAGAATGGAAAGCCCTAAAATAAACCTAAGCTTAAATGGTTAATTAACCTATGACAAAGGAGGCAAGAATATATAATAGGGGAAAAGACAGTCTCTTCAATAAATGGTGTTAGGAAAACTGGACAGCTACATCCAAAAGAATGAAACTGAATCACTTTCTTATACTACACACAAAAACAAACTCAAAATGGATTAAAGACCTCAATGTAATACGTGAAACCATAAAACTTAAAAAAAAAAAAAAAAAAAAAAAAAAAAACACAACAACAACAGGCAATGATCTCTTGGATATTGGCCTTAGTAATATTTTTCAGGGTATGTCCCCAGGCAAGAGAAACAGAAGCAAAAATAAACAATTAGGATTACATCAAACTAAAAAGCTTTGCACAGTAAAGGAAAACTATGAACAAAATGAAAAGGAAGCCTACTGAATGAGAGAAGCTACTTGCAAATCCAATAAGGGGCTATATCCGATAAGGGGCTAATATCTAAAACATATAAAGAAGTCATACAACTCAAAACCAAAAAACAAACAATCCAATTAAAAATGGGCAGAAGGCCTGAAAGAAGATATACACAAGGTCAACAGAAACATGAACATCACTAGTCATCGGAGAAATGCAAATCAAAACCACAATGAGATATCACCTTACACCAGTCAGAATGGCTAGTATCAAAGGAAACACACACACACACACACACACACACACACGCACGCACGCACGCACAAGAAATAACAAGTGTTCACAATAATATAGAGAAAAGGCAACCCTTGTATACTATTGGTAGGATTGTAAATTGGTGGAGTCACTATGGAAAACAATACGGAGGTTTCTCAAAAAATTAAAAATAGAAATATCATTCAACACAGCAATTCCACTTCTGGGTATTTACAGAAAATAAACATACTAATTCGAAAACATATATGTACCCATATGTTTATTGCAGCATTATTTACAATAGCCAAGATATGGAAGCAACATAAAACTCCACTGACAGATGAATGGATAAAGAAGATGTGATATATATACACATATTACTCAGTCATAAAAAAAAATACTGAAATCTTGCCATTCATGACAACATGGATGGAGAGTACTGAGCTAAGTGAAATAAGTCAGATGGAAAAAGACAAATACCATATGATTTCACTTATATATAGAATCCAAAAAACAAAACACACAAACAAAAGAAACAGAGTCATAAAAACAGAGAACTGGTAGTTGCCAGAGAGGTGGTAGGAAAGGCAAAAGAGATGAAAGGGATTAAGAGGTACAAACTTCCAGTTATAAAATAATTAAGTCACAGGATGGAAAGTATAGCATAGGGAATGCAGTCAATATAATGTGATAAATTTGACTGATATAATCACCAAAAACTGGAAACTCCCCCAAAAGTCCATCAACTGGTAAATGGATAAACTAAATGATATATCACCATATAGCAGAACATAGCTCAGCAAGAAAAAAAGAACAAATTACTAGTATACACAACATGAATGAATCCTAATGCATTATGTTAAGTGAAAGAAACTAGATTTCAAAAGCTACATACTAAATAATTCTAGTTAAATGACATACACGAAAAAGTAGACTATAGGGACAAAAAACAAATCAGTGGTTGCTAGGAGTTGTGGTGAAGGGAGAGGCTGACTACAAAGAGACACCGTAAGTGAATTTAAAAGATTATGGTGACGAATATACATTTGTCAAAATTCCAAGATTAAACACTAAAAACAAATAATAACTTTAATGTAGGACTAAAATCTGGACAAGAATCCAACCTTTAAAAGTCAGCTATCAAAAATGTCAAAAAATTCTAAGATGAGTTGTTTATTTCAGCACCAAATATACCACACGACAATGCAAGTACAATGTACCATATTTAGCCATAAACAGGGAGTAAAACATTTTTTTTTTATCTTATGTATTACAGATTACACATGGTACTCAGAAAATGTTTATTAACTAATACACAATTCAACAGAGGTTAGACTGACCTGGTCTTTCTACTTCACTGCTATACACATACATGCTTCAAACACATAATTATCCGTTTCTCAACATATTAATTTATAATTAGAACAGGGAAGTGCTGTCCACAAATATACTAACCTGAATTCGTTCAGTTAATCAATAAAGGCAATAGAACACTTTATCTTGAATGAAAATACCATCAGGGTCATGGGTACTCTCTTAGCAAAAGCAGCAACCTGGAACAACAAAAACAAATAAACAAATGAAATTGAGCCCTACTCTAAGTTCAGTTAGAATACCCTCAGTTATTATACCATTTAAAAAATTCCTTTTTCTCCCTTATAACATGTTATAACATGTGAAACTTTTGCAAGCAGTGTTTTTCTGCAAGCAGTGTTTTTCAAATCCCAATAAAGAACGGGTTTTTACTTTGCAAATTACAGTCAAACACAGTAACAGTGTCTTATTTTGCTCCATAGTTTATCTTAAAATAAGTCAGCACCTATAAAACTTACTGTGTGAACACAAAACCCTTTAATTTTGTCTACTTTTTAACATATAGGACAATCAGAATTATCTCTCTTTTCAGACTAATGCTCAAAATCTTCTACAACCCTCACACCCCAATTAGCTCTACAACCTAATTTCTGACTATCTTCTACAGAAAATTCCATTCAAGCCAATTTAATTTGCTTGCTTTCCACAGAAAAATGTTGTCATTCTCTGCAACACACCATTCCTTCTTTTTAGAAGAGGGACTTTTTCTCCCTTATCCTCTTGGTGAATCAATGCATATCCATCAATTTTCTCAAAATCCAGCCCCTCCATTTCTCCCTGAGAGCTGATAAAATCACTCTGTACTCCCATTAATCCTTGCCAGAATATGCTGCTGCCTTATACAGGCGCCATCTCATGTGATCTTCTGATAAGGGACCCTATCTCTTACTTCTTTTGCCTCCCAATTATATACTACCATGTTTGACACATAGAAAGTAATCATATGATTGACAAGTGAATGGTCTTAATAAAGATTCACACATCAAATGTTTACTAAGTACATATGTACAAGTCATTAAGTACAAAAAGCCAAGAATAAGATAGCAACACAATACATTCTTCGGAAATATGTCTTTCTGCCAGGTACTTTACTATTGATACATGAGATTTAGGACTGACATTATTATGAATTGTGAGAAGCAGTCTTTCTCCAATGACACCAAAGCCTACTGAAACCAATTTTTTGTGATTACAGATAATATTGAACCAACTTCAACTCCTCCAGCATAAGGTAATCCAACTATTTTCATTTTAAATTCCATAAGTCAAAAACCTATTCTGAGGCAGACCAGCTTATTAAGAACATTCAATAAATTAAACTAAAAATAATAAGCACATTTGTATAGTGCTTTACTATTTACATTATCTCAACTGCTAGATCTGGTTGAAAAAGACAAACTACTGCTAAATTAACTACTCCAAGGGCCCATAAACAAACAATTCCTAAATGGCCATTAACTAGAAAAATCAGCTAAGGGCTCATCATCATTTCTTCCTAAACTTCACCCAAAAGGCTTTACCAACCTCCCACAATAATCCAGTAGTTTAGGATTTATGCTTCTAGCCATTATGGTGTAACTGGTACCAGATTTACGCTCAGACAGTAAGCAACTACAAAACTAGAGAAAACATATGATGAAACAGTTTACAGACACTGGACAATAGTATAGCTATGCATTCCCTGAGTGAAGGAAACAAGCTAGATAAGCCCTATAAACACCTTGACTTTTTGCCAAGAGACATGTCTAGATACCACTGTAGGCAGGGAGATTCAAAGCATAACACAGCAATCCCCTTAACTTTAAAAGACAAAGATCTAAGTTCAGTAAGTTATAGGTAGCAGGAATTACTGGAATAATATACCACAGAGGAGACATTATGCAAAAAAAAGCCCCATCTATGTAGGGGTCCACTTGAGTCTGACTTAATACTCATCTACACACAGAGTAAAATCCATGAGGCCAGGCAAAAAGCAACAGCTGAGGAACCAAAAAAAATGAACAAGCAGAGCTGAGGACATTGGAGGTTCCATCCAACCACAGTAGAGAGAGACCTTGTATACTCTGGGCAATAAGAAGAGACCTCAGCATGGCTAAATCAGTCCCAGAATAAAGACTAGGGGCACCTCAGTCAGTTAAGTATCCCACTCTTTTTCATCTCATGATCTCAGGTCATGATCTCAGGTTTCATGGGGTCGAGCCCCGTGTTGGGCTCTGCACAACAGTGTGGAGCAAGCTTGGGATTCTCTCTCTCTCTCTGACCCTCACCACCCCCCACTCTCAAAATAAAGTAAAAATAAACATTAAAAAAAAAAAAAAGACAACTCTCT
The DNA here is from genome assembly GCF_014898765.1 of Herpailurus yagouaroundi. Classification (NCBI taxonomy): domain Eukaryota; kingdom Metazoa; phylum Chordata; class Mammalia; order Carnivora; family Felidae; genus Herpailurus; species Herpailurus yagouaroundi. The sequence goes on along the minus strand of NW_024412396.1, from coordinate 40,793,365 downwards.
AATGAACCCAAAAGAGCTTAAAACCAAACCTTGAAGGAAAAACCCAACCCTCAATTTAATATCTGTAACCAGATGATTAGCCAAATAGAAAACCTCTGATTTACAAGGCATCAGGTAAAGTATTCAGAAAGGTTTTGCCTCAGTAGTAGGGCAATTAGATTAAGTGATCCCACTCAACAAAGATTAAAAGCAATACCTTAAAGGATCAAACACCTTCCAAGTAATTTCAATATATTCCAGAAAAAGTTTGAAGACTATTTATAGGAATACAAAAATATCCAGCACCCAACAAGGTAAAATTTGCAATGTCTCCTTTTACATGCCTGACAAGCATCAACTGATTTCCAAGCAAGGTTTTAAAAAATAAGAAAAATAGAGCCATAATGAGTAAAAATATCAATCAAAACCAGCCTAGATATGACACAGTTGATAAGATTAGGAAACTAGGACATTAAAAGTTGTTATAAATGTATTCCATGTGTTCTAGAAACCAGAAAAAAAGTTGACTACATTTTAAGTAAAGACAAAAAAAAAAAAAAGACCCAAATCAAACATCTAAAAATGACAACCAGAATGTTAGAGATGCTCTACCTGACACTCAGCGAATAATGAGACTTTCTTCTCTGATGGATCCAGACTCTATTCCTGGTGTTGTATGTGAGCTGTAAGTATTGTATTGTGCCCTCAAATCCTTTTGAGTGGTTCTTCCTAGACTTAAGTAGTTCCCTCAAAGGTATGCACTGATTAGTACTCAACTGAATTCTTGAAAGGAACCTCTAGAGATCTGCCCAATTCTCTTGCAGGTCTCTCTTCTCTGACATTCTGCCCTGTGAACTCTAGGTGCCTTGGCTCCCCACAGCTTCCCAGCTCCATCTCTTCAACTCAGTAAGATTTCTTGGCTCCTCTGGGTTCTACTGACCTGCTCCATGCCTAGAAACTCTCTCCAGGCTAGAGCAATCTTAAGTCTCACCTAGTTTGTTTCCTGTCTCTCAGGGATCAGTCTTTTGTTGCCTGATGGCAAATGTCTTAGAAACTGTTGTTTCATATTTTTTTATCCAGTTAGTTCTTTCAGGCGGAAGGATACCAATTCCTGCTGGTCCATCTTGGCTGGAAGCACTATATTAACCATTTTAATTTTTTTTTTCAACGTTTATTTATTTTTGGGACAGAGAGAGACAGAGCATGAACGGGGGAGGGGCAGAGAGAGGGAGACACAGAATCGGAAACAGGCTCCAGGCTCCGAGCCAGCAGCCCAGAGCCCGACGCGGGGCTCGAACTCACGGACCGCGAGATCGTGACCTGGCTGAAGTCGGACGCTTAACCGACTGCGCCACCCAGGCGCCCCATATATTAACCATTTTAAAGGGAAACTATGAGTTAAATTAACTTTGTGATAGCACTGAACACTGAAATTTTCCAAAATTAGATGTATCCAATTGACACCACTCATACATTAATAAGTTATCTGAAAGCATGTAATAAATGCATAATATGTGGTAAAAAAAAAAAAAAAAAAAAAAAAATTTAAAAAAAAAAAAGAAAAAAAAAATATTTTTTAAAAAAAAAAAAAAAAAAAAAAAAAACATTAGTAACCATGAAGGTGAAATACCAGCTGTTTGCAAAGAATAAACAACACCCAGTAAGAAAAACAGTGAGGGGCGCCTGGGTGGCTCAGTCGGCTGAGCTCCCGGCTTCAGCTCAGGTCATGATCCCACGGTTTGTGAGTTCAAGCCCCGCGTTGGGCTCTGTGCTGACAGCTCGGAGCCTGGAGCCTGTTTCGGATTCTGTCTCTCTCTCTCTCTGCTCCTCCCCTGCTCATGCTCTGTCTCTCAAAATAAATAAATAAACATTTTTTAAAAATTAAAAAAAAAAGAAAATCAGTGAAAAGCTATTTGTTGGATATGTCTTTAATAGCCAATGCAACTAATCTAGAGAGTAAGGTCTTCTACCTGAAAATGAAGGAAGATTACCACTCATATGCTGCTGAAGGTACATGCGGTCAAGATTTAAAAAAAAAAAAAAAAAAAAAAAAGTCATTCCCAAGGAGCTTACAGAGAGGCTTTTAATATGAGCAAGAAAGAGATGCAACCCACACACCCAATCTGCCTGGGGCTGGCTCTTAACTTTTCTGTATTTTACTATGAGATCCTTAATAATCCAAGCTTGCCTCCACACTGGCTATAATGGCTTTTGATGAGGCCACTTCAGAACTTGATATACTGAATGAAGCCTCATCCAAAGACAGTACCCTCACCATGAAGTTGCTTAGAGACAACCTAACATTATGGACATCAGACACTGCAGGAGAAGAATGTAGTGCTGCAGAAGGAGCAGAAAACTAAATGCATATAGAGGATTATCCTTCTTCCCCTCAAGAAACCTTATTCCATTTGAATTTCCTATAGTAAAGAAACCCATTCACATGTATGGAATCAAATGCTTATAGTCTTCACACTGCAGCTTTGGGAAAACTCCATCCCTTGATTTGTGTTTGCCTCGGCCTTTCTGGTGTGCAGTTACTGATGTAGAAAAGTATTGATAGCTTCAATTCATATAAACATAAGTAACTTCCAAACACTTACATACAAGACTAAAAATGTATCTGGTATTCAAGTAATCTGAACCAGTTCTGCAAGTAACTGTGTTTTGTATTACTGTGAAGATATGAAAATGTAGTTAATTATAATTTAAAGAGTCTTCTACATAACTTAATTTCCATTAAGTTATATTCCCTCTCTTACTCTTTTCGAGAGTTTCACCCTTTGAGTAAGCAACTTTTCTCTGTTCTTAATGTACTCCTTTTTGGTAGGAATCCAGAAGTATGAGATTAAATGAAAAAGCATTTGACATTTCTGGGCTGGCTGTCACAAACTGAAATGCCTCCTGTATCCTGTATATGATTGAGGTCTTATATGTCTATGACAACAGGAGTTTCCTTATTCACTCTCCATTTGCTATTTATGTTGACAACCTCCCTTCCCAATGAAATTTACTTACACCTCCTACCTTTATAGTTCTGGTATTCACTTCAGTATGTAACAGAAGTAGCATGTTGCCACTAAGATGCAAGCATTGCTTTTGGCAAGTTAAAGTGCCTGTCACTTCTTAATACACTAGAAAGGGCAAATAAAGTACACAAGTCCACACCTAAAACTCTGGTACTTTTCCATGCAGATTTGTCCACATGTGAGAGGGTATCCAGTTTGTCTAGTGATTGTTATTTAGAGAATTGGACCACTATTGTGTGGTCATTGACTGTGGTCCCAAAATAGCCTTGTGAAAACATTATGCCTAACTTAACAGCACAGTAACATACAATAAAATAACATTTTTTAAAACAGGGGAGCCTGGGTGGCTCAGTCACTTAAGCATCCAACTCTTGACTTCAGCTCAGGTCATGATCTCATGGTTCGTGAATTTGAACCCCACATCAGGCTCTGCTCTGAAGGCATGGAGCCTGCTTGGGACTGTCTCTTTCTCTCTCTCTCTGACCCTCCCTGGCTCATGCGTGCTCTCTCTCTCTCTCTCTCTCTCTCTCTCTCTCTTCTCAAAAAATAAACTAAAATAAATGTTTTAACAAACAAGAGATTCCTTTATAGTTATTATCCTTTCAACTAGTCTGAAATCAGAAGGCAAAATACTAAAATTTCCATCAGTTGTAATAACATCCTTCCTTTTAAATTCCCATGGTAGTTTGAATTTCCAAATATTTTTCAATATGCCTTACACTGAATTTGGCTGTTTCCCCACCCCAATCTCCACAAGATGGTGTACACCATGAAAGCCAAGACCATGTGTAGTCATTTTCATATCTTTTGGTTTCTAACGCAGTGCCTTGACACACTGTTATACATTGACATTAGTATTTAACATTTTCTGCTCACCAATATCCCTTCTACCCAACTCAAGGATATTGCAAGGATCAAACAATAATATTTGTCAGAGTGCTTTGCAAAATAAAAATGTTTTGCAGAGATGTCAGATAAATTTTATTTCATTATCTATGATTATTCCAAATCTTAGCTGGCAAGTAGCAGAATGCTCCAGGGAATGAAAAGGGAAGTGACCCTCATGATTAGCATGAGTTTGATGGTGGCTCTGCAACCTCCTTTATTCTGTCCCCTTTACTACAGGTTGGAAAGTCCACTTAGTCATGATATAAGTCATCACCCAACACCATCCCAGCCCCTACATCATCTGGCATTTTTATGGTTTCCAGCACCAGATCCAGTTCTAGCTCCCAATCTACAGTTCATAATGATTGGCCTTTTTGCTACAATCTTCTACCAGGCCCTTCCCTTACTGGGAACAAACCCAGTACAGAAAAAACCAACAAGGCAGAGGCTTATGACCTAACATTATCTCTGAGATGTTGAATAAAAAATCACTTATGGCTCTATGCCTTTTTCAAATATTTTTTAATGTTTAGTTATTATTTTGAGAGAGAGAGAAAGAATGAGCAGGGGAGGGGAAGAGAGAGAGAGGGAAACACAGAATCTAAAGCAGGCTCCAGGCTCTGAGCTGTCAGCACAGAGCCCGATGCAGGGCTCAAACTCACCCACCAAGAGATCATGACCTGAGCTGAAGTCGGATGCCCAACCGACTGAGCCACCCAAGCACCCCATCTGTGCCTTTTTTTTTTTTTTTTCAACGTTTATTTATTTTTGGGACAGAGAGAGACAGAGCATGAACGGGGGAGGGGCAGAGAGAGAGGGAGACACAGAATCGGAAACAGGCTCCAGGCTCTGAGCCATCAGCCCAGAGCCCGACGCGGGGCTCGAACTCACGGACCGCGAGATCGTGACCTGGCTGAAGTCGGACGCTTAACCGACTGCGCCACCCAGGCGCCCTCATCTGTGCCTTTTTAAAAAATACAAGTATAAATATGTAACAATGCCTTAGCTGCACTTCAAGTAGGATATGAGGAACCCAGGATCTTGTGACTTTCAAGATTATCGTAACTCTCAAGAACACATTCTGGCATTGAGGTAAGAATCCTAAAACAGAAATGAAAGAGTCTTCAAATGTCATCCCAGCTCTAAATATCAATTTACTACATGATTCTAGATCTAACATATCACTGCCCTAGATTTCTAGTTATTCTTATACAAATGAAAGAACTAGAATAAACTGTAAATGTCTCTTGCAACTCTAAAATTCTGGGAGTAAAAGCCCTATACCTTCTAGGAACCATCAAAATTCTTATTTAAATACCCATTAATCTTTATACCTTGCTACTAGACATGACTTCTTCCCCAACAATTCTAAATAATTCATTTAGACAAGATATGATTCAAGTAACCAGTTCTAAAAGCAATTGTTTCCTTTAATCTTTCGCTAAAAAATTTCTTTCCAGTCCAAAAATTTCTTTTTGTTTCATTGTTCTAAATCAGAGATGTTTTCCTCTAACTTTACCATCAAATACACAGTGATTATACCTCCCTAATTTTCTGAAAACTGAAAACTACAGCTTATATTCACGAAGTTCAGCAATAAATTCACATAAAATTTACTTTCCAAAACCAACCCGGGATACCTTCAATTCTACTACATTGAAAACAATTTTTTTAATTTTAAAACAGTTTTATATTACAGCTAAGTTGCAGCATACAAAGAGTTTCCATATACCACACACCCAGATTCCCCTATTGTTAACATTTTATATTACTAGAGAACACTTGTCACAATTAATGAAAAAATGTTATTATTACTAATGAAACTGCATACTTTATCCAGATAAATATAGTAAATATCAAAAAATTTTCAAAGCAAACTTTTTTAAAGATTTTGCTCTTTTAAAAATCTTTATTTTATTTTTTTTAATGTTTATTTATTTATTTTGAGAGACAGAGTGCACACACACAAGCAGGGGAGGGGGACAGAGGGAGAGAAAGCATCTCAAATAGACTCTGTGCTGTCAGTGCAGAGCCCAACACAGGGCTCAATCCCAGGAACTGCAAGTTCATGACCAGAGCTGAAATCAAGAGTTGGACACTGAACCGACTGAACCACCCAGGTGCCCCTCAAAGCAAATTCTTAAAAAGAGCCATGAAAATGTAATTCAACATAATGAATGCCACACAGTAAACAGAATACACATGGTAAACAAAATAAAATAAATATTTGTCAGGAGCTAAAATCTAGCATATCGTTGTCAATAATAAATGCAAAGAGCTTAACTCCTCCACTAAAAGAAAAAAGATTATTTTAGATTGGCTCATGACGTAAAACTCAATTGTATACTTACATTACAAGGAACACCTAAAACAAAGTAATGAAGAAACATTAAAAGGAAAAATATGAGCAAAAGTAAAATGGGCAAATACAATCAAAATGAAAGCAGAGGTTATGATCTTAATAACTGACAAAAAACAACTAGGCCCAAAAGACACCTAGCAAGACAAAGTACAACTTTTTTTATTCTAAAAGACAAATAAACTGGGGAGCCTGGGTGGCTCAGTCGGTTAAGTGTCCGACTTCGGCTCAGGTCATGATATCGCAGTTCGTGGGTTCCAGCCCCGTGTCAGGCTCTGTGCTGACAGCTCAGAGCCTAGAGCCTGCTTTGGATTCTGTGTCTCCCTCTCTTTCTGCCCCTCCCCCACTCACAGTCTCTCTCAAAAATAAAAACATTTAAAAAAATAAATAAATAAATAAATTTTAAGAGACAAATTAACAATGAGGAAGATAAATCAATTATGAATACTTTTGCACCAAAGAGCCCCATCACAAGCTTTATAAAAAAAAAAAAAATCTACAGTAGCTGTATGAAAAAATTAATACAAACAGAATAACAGTAGGTGAAGCCACAGAAGACCAAAGCAATATAATCAGTAAGGTAAATGACTACACCATATTGAACTTACTACATTGTTTTCTCTATCACAGTACAAAGTTCAATCTCTTTTCAAGTGGATATGGACTATTCACAAAAACTGATCATATATAAGGTCATACAGAAAATCTCAGTAAGTTCAACAATAATAGAAATAACACAAATTATGCTTTCTGATCACAGCACAGTAAAACTACATATGACAAATAACAACAAAAAGCCCTTACTCCTGCAGATTAAAAAATGTTATCTTAAACATCTTTTGAAGGAAATAGAAAAAACAAAACTGTAAGTATATGAAAAAATAAGATAAATTTCAAATGGATCAGAGATGGAAATATAAAAATTAAAACCATGAAAGTCCTGCAAGAAAACATGGATGATTTCAAGTATAACCTGGGAATGAGGAAAGTCAGTCTAGCAGTGATTCAAAATCCAAAGGTAAAAGATAGCATTTTTAATTAATAAAGTCAACAATAAAAACCCTTTTTCAAAGTATACATGGCCAAAAGACCCTCAAAACTATAAGTAAAGGCAGAAAACAAACTGTGAGAAAAATGTGGCTGCTAAGCATTACTGCATACTTGACTTGCAGCCAGTCCAAACTCAGATGTGCTGTTGAGTATGAAATACACACAAGATTTTGAAGACTTGGTACAAAAAAGAATTCAACTATCTCATTAATAATTTTTATACTGATTACATGCCAATGATAATACTCATTTTGAGTGTTGAAATGACAGGATTTTAAATATAAGTGGTAATATTTGGATATTTATAATTAATTATTATAATTAAAATTATATTTTTATTTCTTATTGTGAAATTTAAATTTTCTAGTAGCCACATGTGGCTCACATTACATTTCTATCAGATAGCACTAATTTATATTCTGATCCAATAATCCCCCAACTCTGCAGCCATTCTAAAGATACACTTTCACAAATACAATATAACATATGGAGAAGGTTATTCCAACGAGACATCATTTGCAATGGAAAAGATTAGAAATATGCCAACAAGGTCTGGATGCATAAACTACAATATACTAGCACAGTGAATATTATATAGCTGTAAAAAAGAATGAAGAGGACCTCTATGCATATATGCTCTCCAGTATATATATTGTTATGTAAATACAAGTAACGTACAGAACAAATACAAAGTATGCCAGCTTTTAGGGAAAAAAATATAGATTATATATATATATATATTTTAAAACAAAATACTGGAAATACCAAAATTAATAAAAAATTACTTGTAAAAGACAAGGAAGAGAATGGGACCAAAAGGAGGAGATATGGGTAGAAGAATGTTTATCTAAGCTTATATTATTAATTAGTTTTGATTTTTGAACTAAATACATGTTTTACATAGTTAAGAATAAAATTAAATCAAAAGGCAGGGGGTAGGGAGCATGGTACCTGGGTGGCTCAGTTGGTTAAGCGTCCACTCTTGATTTCAGTGCAGGTCATGATCTCACAGTTCGTGGGATCAAGTCCCGTGTTGGGCTCCATGCTGACAGTCTGCTTGGGGTCCTCTCTCCCTGCCTCTCCCTTGCTCATGCTCGCTCTCACTCTCTCTCTCTCAAAATAAATGTAAATAAACTTTAAAAAAATTAAATCAAAAGGAAAAACAAAAGCCCCAAACAAATGACCTTAAATACATACGGAGTTGGTAAAATAACTACACACAAAAAAGAATTATTTAAAATGACTCTGAAAGACAGCACTCTAGCTACAGATATATAGCTAATATAGGTATATTAGCAGAATATATTCTAAAGAGAAGAACTACTAAAGAAATCTTGAAATTCAGTTTTATGATTTTATGATAATTATAATTCTGGTGTGATTTGTGAACAATTTTTTTGCAACATGTACAATAAACCAAATAGATAAATATGTTATTAGGAACTAAGATATTTAGTATGGTGGGGAAAACATAAAATGAAAAAAATTAATACAAAATAGACTATTGTTAAGTTTGAATTGATGTATGAATTTAATTTTGTAAAAATATATCTATTTCAGGGAGCCTGGGTGACTCAATCAGTTAAGCATCCAACTTCAGCTCAGGTCACAATCTCACAGTTCGTGAGTTCGAACCCCACATCGGGTTCTGTGCTGACAGCTCAGAGCCTGGAGCCTGCTTCAGATTCTGTCTCCCTCTCTCTCTGCCCCTCCCTCACTCATGCTCTGTCTCTCTCTCTCTCTCTCTCTCTCTCTCTCTCTCTCTCTCTCTCTCAAAAATAAACATTAAAAAAATTTTTTTAATATATCTATTTCTTAGTTTTGTCCAGTAAGATATCTTAGAAGCAATGACATAATGACCCTGAAAAATTAACCTCTAGCACCCAAATCATGGTATCTAAATTTTAAATACATACGTACATACATGAATCTATCTATATACCTATCTTGTTCTGATATCTGAAGCAGGGAATATATAAAGTAAGCCTGAGACATCATTTTATGTCTAACATAAAGAGTTCAAAGTCCAACAAGGGCCCAACAACAGAATACACATACACACACACACACACACACACACACACACACACACACAGAGCTTGGGGCACCTGGGTGGCTCAGTCAGTTAAGTGTCCGACTTCAGCTCAGGTCATGATCTCACGGTTCATGAGTTCGAGCCCCACGTCGGGCCCTGTGCTGACAGCTCAGAGCCTGGAGCCTGCTTTGGATTCTGTGTCTCCCTCTCTCTCTGCCCCTTCCCTGCTCACACTCTCTCTCTGTCTCTCAAAAAGAAATAAATGTTAAAAACAAAAAAAAAAAGTAAGCTTGAAGGGGCTCCCACTGGCCAAATCTGAACATCAAATCAAAAGCTATAAATAATTATAAAACATTAAATAAATAAAAATCAATGAGACTATGCATCAAAACCAAATGGAAATGGAGGGAAGTTCCACGTCCAATAGACTAGAATAAGCTTGTCCAGACCAATCCTCCTGCAGATTACAATTACAAAACTTGAAAAAATACGAATGACAATAACATCTGAAGGCATAGGAACATGAACAGAAGCAGATTCTGGAGGGCAGTGTATTGTTGGGGAAAAAATGGCATTCTTGCCCAAAAAATGGCAGCAGTAAATATATTGTACACAGCCTGAGGGCAGGCCACAGTCAGTGGCCACACAAAGAAAATAAAATTCCCAAAGAGACTCACAATTTTTTTTTATGTTTATTCACATTTGAGAGACAAAGAGAGACAGAATTCGAGTAGGGGAGGGGCAGAGAGAGAGGGAGACACAGAAACTGAAGCAGGCTCCAGGCTCTCAGCTGTCAGCACAGAGCCCAACGCGGGACCCAAACTCACAGTGAGATCACTACCTGAGCTCGAAGTTGGATGCTCAACCAACTGAGCCACTCAGGCACCCCGAGGCTCCCCAATTTTTAATTGCAGTGTTATCTTCTAGAATACTAGATGAAGCTTCCAAAGCAACTGCCAACACTGGAAAGTGAAGGGGAAATTCCAGAAAAGTCAGAAAGTTAAGTCATAAAACCTACTTATAACTCTGCCCAAATCTTTGGAGGACCAACTGACTGGCCAATGAACTGCATATATGCAGGACAGATACCAGCCAATGATTGAAAAAAAAAAAAAAAATGACAATTCAACTGCCTCCTAAGATACAGTTTGCAGTATGAGTACAACCAAATTAACTGCCTGCTAACACAAAGACATCAGCCCTTTTATGGAGGAATGTAACGGAATCTGTAACATTCATAACAAGATGAAAACTCAAAATTGACAAAGGTCAAAAAAAATGAGACCAAACAACAAACCAAAAAATAAATACCAACCTTGTAGAATCGGATGTTGGTACCAATCAACAAAAATTTTTTTTTTAATGTTTTCTTTATTGTTTTTTTTTTAATTTTTTAACGTTTATTTTTTATTTTTGAGACAGAGAGAGACAGAGCATGAACGGGGGAGGCTCAGAGAGAGAGGGAGACACAGAATCGGAAGCAGGCTCTAGGCTCTGGGCCATCATCAGCCCAGAGCCCGACGCGGGGCTCAAACTCACGGACCGTGAGATCGTGACCTGAGCCGAAGTCGGACGCTCAACCGACTGAGCCACCCAGGCACCCCTTTTTTTTTTTTTAATTTTTTAACGTTTATTTTTTATTTTTGAGACAGAGAGAGACAGAGCATGAATGGGGGAGGCTCAGAGAGAGAGGGAGACACAGAATCGGAAGCAGAATGTTTTCTTTATTGTTGAGAAACAGAGCACAAGCAGGGGAGGGACAGACAGAGAGACAGAGGATCTGAAGCAGGCTCTGCACTGATAGCAGCAAGCCCAATGTGGGGCTCAAACTCGTGAACCACGAGATCATGACCTGAGCCGAAGTAGGATGCTCAACTGACTGAACCATCCAGGCGCCCCAATAAACAAAGATTTTAAAAGAACTATTATAAATATGTTCAATGAAGAAAGAAAAATATGCTCACAAAGAAACAGAAACCATAAAAAAAATAGAAATTCTGTAAAAGAGTATCTACAACAAGGAGAACATACTGGAGATGATATAGCAAAGAGTCAGTGAACCTAAAGTTAGATCAATAGTAACTTAACTTTCCCAGAACTTACTTGTCATATAACTGGAAGTATGTACCCTTTGACCAACATCTCATTTCTGCCACCCCCTAGCCCGATAACCACCATTCCACTCTGTTTCTAGTTCAGCTTTTTCAGATTCCACATATGCAATTCAAGTACCTATAATGTCTGATATGCAGTATTTGTCTTTCTCTGACTTATTTCACTTAGCATATAATGCTCTCAATGTCCATCCATGTGTCACAAATGATAGGATTTCCTTCTTTCTCATGGTTGAATAACATTCTAAAGGGTGTGTGTGTGTGGACACATTAGACACACACACACACACACACACACACAGTATATACATACCACACTCCTTTTATCCATTCATATGATAACAGGTTGTTTCCATATCTTGACTACTGTAAATAATGCTGCAATGAACACGAGAGTGCAGGTATCTCTTCAAAATCCTGTTTTCACTTCCTCTGGATATATACCCAGAAGTAGAATTGCTGCATCATATGGTAGCTCTATTTTTAATTGTATACAGTTTTCCATGATGGGTGTACTAATTTACATTCCCACCAACAGTTCACAAAGGTTCCTTTTTCTTTTTTCCTTTTTTTTTTTAAGTTTATTTATTTTGAGAGAGAAAGCACACAAGACAGGAAGGGACAAAGAGAGAGGAAGAGAGAGAATCCCAAGCAGGCTCTGCATCGTCAGCACAGAGCCCATGCAGGGCTAGATCTCACAAACTATGAGATCATGACCTGAGCCAAAATAAGAGCCAGACGCTTAGCAGACTGAGCCACCCAGGCGCCCCAGGCTCCTTTTCTCCATAGCCCTACAAACACTTGTTGTATCTTGTCTTTTTGATAATAGCCATTCTAATAGATAGGAGTTATATCTCATTGTGATTTTGATTTGCATTTCCCTAGTAATTATAATGTCAAGCAACTTTTCATATAACTAGGCCATTTGTATGTCTTCTATGAAAAAATGTCTATTAAGTTCTTTTGCCCATTTTGTAACTATATTAAAAAATCCCTTTTGCCACTGAGTAGTTTAAGTTCTTTATGTATTTTGGATATTAAACCCTTATCAGATATATGACTTGGAAATACTTTTTCCCATTCCATGGTTGAGGTTAGTTCCTTCTTCTACTCTCCATTTGCTAACAGTTTTTATCATGAAAAGATGTTATATTTTGTCAAATACTTTTTACACATCTATTGAGATAATATGATCTTTATCTTCTATTCTATTAACTTAATGTATCACATTTATTGATTTGTATATCTTGAATCATCTTTGCATCCCAGGGATAAATCCCACTTGATCATAGTGTATGATCCTTTTAATATACTGCTGAATTTGGTTTGGCAATATTTTATTGAGGATTTTTACATCTATGTTCATCAGGAATACTGGCCTGTAGTTTTCTTTACTTGTAGTGTCTTTGTCTGGCTTTGGTATCAAGGCAATGCTAGCCTCACAAAAGGAGTTTAGGAGTGTTTCCTCCTCATTTTTTTGTAAGAGTTTGAGAAAGATTGATATCAATTCTTCTTTAAACATTTGGTAGAATTCACCAGAAAAGCCATCTGGGACTGGAATTTTATTTGTTGACAGGTTTTTGATTACTAATTAAGTCTCCTTACTAGTAATTGGTCTGTTCAGAATTTCTATTTTCATGATTCAGTCTTGGTAAATTGTATGTTTAGGAGAATTTATCCATTTCTCTAAATTGACCAATTTGTTGGTCTATCATTGTTCATAACAATCTTATGATCCTTTGCATTTCCATGGTATCAGTTATAACATCTCCTTTCATTTCTGATTTTGAGTCCTCTCTCTTTTTTTCTTGGTGAGTCTAGCTAAGGGTTTATCTATTTTATCTTTTAAAAAAATAGTTCTTAGTTTCATTGATCTTTTCTATTTTCTTTCTAGACTCTATTTCATTTATTTCCACTCTGATGTTTAGTATTTCTTTTTTTCTACTAATTTTGGGTTTAGTTTACCCTTCTTTTTCTAGTTCACTGAGGTATAAAGTTAGGTTGTTTATATGAGTTTGTTCTTTAAGTTTATTTATTTTGAGAGAGAGAGAGTGTGCGCACAAGCAGGGGAGGGGCAGAGAGAGGAAGAAAGAGAATCCCAAGCAGGCTCCTCGCACTGTCAGCGCAGAGCCTAATTCAGGGCTCAAACCCACGAACCATGACATCATGACCTAAGCTGAAATCAATTGTTGGATGCTCAACCACCTGAGCCACCCAGGTACCCCCTTTCTTTTTTCTTAATGAGGGTGTTTACATTACTATGAACTTCCCTCTTTAAAACTGTTTTTGCTGTATCTCTTAAGTTTTCGTATGTTATTTTTCCATTTTCATTTGTTTCAAGGTAGCTTTTTATGTGACTTGTTGTTTAGTAGTTACGTTGTTTCATCTCCACATATCTGAACTTTCTAGTTTTCTTTCTGTAATGGAGTTCTAGTTTCACACCATTGTGGGTATGAGAAGATGCTTCATATAGTAGAGCTATTTTGTATGACACAGTAATAGTAGACAAGTGACATTACATATTTGTCAAAGTCCATAAAATATACAACACAAAGAATGAACTCTAATGTAAACTATGGACTTTAGTTAATAATAATGCATTGATATTTGTTCATCAATTATAACAACTGTGTCACTCTAATATAATATACAAATAACGGGAGCAGTGGGTATAATGTGAGAACTATGTACTTTGTGATAAATTTTTCTGCAAACCTAAAAGATCTCTAAAAAAATTAAATATTTGTTTAAAAGATGCCATAAGCAAAATCAAAAGACAAGTGAAAAATTGAGAGAAACTCTAAACAACATATCTTACAGACAAAAATCTATTATCCCTAGTATAGACAGAATTCTTAAAAGCTGAGAGAAAATGAAACCAAAAACTTGATAGAAAAACTGGCAATAGATAATTCACAAATAATAAAATACATAAAAACTGCCCTTAAACATATGAAAAATGTTCAACCTCACTTGTTATGTTGACCTACCACTTTTTAACCTATCCTCCCAAATTTTAAAATATTCTGCTGCCAAAACTACAGGAAGACAGATACTCTCAGAAATTGCAGTAATAATGTAAATAGGTACAATGCTAATGGAGGAGAATTTAGCAATATCTAACAAAACTCACAGAGCATTTACCTTCTGGCTTAGCAATTTCACTTCTAGAAATTTACCCTAAGAAAAACCCCAATAGTACACAAACATATATGCACAAGGTTATTCACTGCAGCATTGCTTTTAATTGCAAATTAATGGAAAAACCCTAAATGCAAAATATCCTAAATTGGAGCAGGGTTGAATAAACATCCATATAATCAAGTACTATGCAACTATAGAAAGATGATGAAGATAGCGACTTCCTGAATATATTAAGAGAAAAAAATAAAAGGGCCCAAATATTTATTGTATGCAAATATTTTAGTAAGAAAGAGAATTAAGAAAATATCCATGGATCAGAATAAAATAAAGATTTAAACAAGAAAATTATAAGACCAGGGGCGCCTGGGTGGCTTAGTCAGTTAAGGCCTCTGACTCTGGCTCAGGTCATAATCTCACAGTTTGTGAGTTTGAGCCCCACATTGGGTTCCATCGTGCTGATAGTGCAGAGCCTGTTTGGGATTCTCTCACTCTCTCACTCTCTCTCTGCCCCTTCCGTGTAATCTCTTGCTCTGTCTCTAAAAAAAGAAAAAGGAAGGAAGGAAGGGAGGGAGGGAAGGAAGGGAGGAGGAAAGGAAGGAGGAAGGGAGGAAGAAAGAAAGAAGGAAAGAAAATTATAAGACTGGTTACTAACAAAGGATGTGTATCAGTTTCTTGTAGCTGCTGTAACAATTTATCATATACCTAGTAGCTTAAAACAACAGAAGTTCATTCTCTCACAGTTCTGAAGGCCAGAAATCCAAAATCAGTTTCACTGAGCCAAAATGAAGGTATCAATAGGTCCTCACTCCCTTAGGAGGCTCTAGGAAGGAATCTATTCCTTGTCTCTTCCAGCCTCTGGTGGCTGTCAACACTTCTTGGCTGTGGCTGTATCGCTCCAATCTCTGCCTCTATGATCATATTGCCTTCTCCTCCTCTATGTCAAGTCTCTCCCCGCTTGCCTCTTACGAGAATATATGTGACTGCATCATGTAGGGCCTATCCAGGGTAATGCCTCCATCTCAAGAGCCTTAACTCAACTTAATCACATCTACAGAGGCCCTGTTTTCATGTAAGATAACATTCACAAGTTCCAGAGATTAGTTTATGCAAGTCTCATGCATGTCTTTTGGGAGGTCATTGTTCAGAGGGTGTATGAAAATGGAGTGAAGAGATGGGGGAATGACACTTCTGAGTATACTTTTTTATATAGTTCTGACTCCTGCTAATGAACTCCTATAGTTCTCAACCATATGAATGTTTCACATATCCAAAAAAGTAAAACAAGGATAAATAAAATCAACAAGGATGGAAAAGGGCTAGCCCTAAAAGCGGTACATAAACAGAAGGAACCAGACCTAAAAGTATTTCAAATAATTAACACATCACCACTGAAAGAGAAGTAGGGCCATTGGGAAGAGGTAACTGAAGTAACTTTTGAGCATGGTATTTTGTCTATAATCTCAAGCCGAAAACAAAAATAGCATTAAGTTTGTTTTTACCACTGGAATGGGTTATCAGTTTTTAGACTATCCTTTATGCATTCTAGGATTGATTAAGTAAGCAAATGTATTGTAAATAATCAGAGCCAGGTGTCTCACTGTCAGCAAAGAGAATTAGAAATACTGAAAAAGTAAGTTTAGAACGAATCCTGGGGTACTGGATTGAAATTGGGCCTACCAACTTGAACTCAGTTGTAAATATACATACACAGAAATATAAATGGATATGAATGGGTCAGCATGTAAATTTTCCTAACTCCATCTAGAGGGCCTAGAAGCAGTAACACCCCAGTAATAATGAGGTCAATAACCAGCACCCAGACCTTATATCTAAATACTATTTTCCACTAAGAGGAATCAAAACTTCTTGAAAAAATTGTTGATTCTACCTCAGAGGCTGGGATAGTATAAGATAGACCCAGAATATCTTGTGGCAGACACGAAAAAAACGCTCAAAGAATGATGGAAATATGTCAAGAACACAGGAGTTGGCCTGAAGAGACCAGATCTAGGACAATCCGAGAATCAAAATAAATGACAGTAATTTGACAGCACTAAGTAAAAATAAGAATCTATGTGTACGTACATGTTAAAATGTCAACTAGTTACAGGAGAAATCAGCACTTGGCAACCACTATATTAATAACATTGATTCAATAAAAACTCAAAGGGATGCCAAAGTAGTTAAGAAAAGTCTGATGAGAAACAAAATATTTACATACTCTCAAGTATTTCCTCATAATATACTTTCTAACTGCAAAGGAAAAAAATAGTACCATTACAGTGAAAAAAATAAATAAATAAAAATTGGCAGGTGGTCAAAGTTAACATCACTAGTAAAGGGACAAATCAGCATCATGTGTCTCCAGATACAACACCCTAAGGACACAACACCTCTAACTGGGTAGCCCTGCAAAAAATGCATAACCTGATTCTGCTAAGATGAAATATTAAACAAACCCAAATTGGGAGACATTCTACAAAATAAGTGGGCTACACTCTTCAAAAAAGTCAGTGTTATAAAAGAAAGACACATTTCCAAATTAAAGAAAATGAAAGAAAGTGAGAACTAAAAGCAACTCATCATCCTGAATTTGATCCTAGACTAGAGAAAATGTTTTTTTTCTTTTGCTATATTATTTGGTCAATTAGTGAAACTTATATTTGTAGACTAAATAAATATTCAATAAATATAGCTATAATAAATAAGTAAGACTTACAATGAGCAATGTCCTTTGGTTACTTCAGGAAACTGTCCTGAATTTCATAAAATACACACTGAGTTTTCAGAAGATGATGTCTGCAACTTTCAAATAGCTCAGAAAAAAATAGGTATACAATAAAAAGAAAGTTCTAAGGAAAAATTTGTAAAATATTAACATTTTGGGGAACAAGATGAAAGATACAGAAGAATTCTTTATACTATTCTTGTACCACTCATTTTTTCAAGTCTGAAATCACTTTAAAGATACAAAACTTAAAAACTTCAAAGGTCACTAGCATAATAATTTTGAGATTGGAAAATAGACACAAGGAACTAACCCAGGACCAGCCAAATGGTGGAAAAGATTCTGCAAGACTCTAAGGTCTAAAATTGTATAGTACAGAAGGGTAGGGACTGGCAACATGTCTGTCTATGTCTGCCTTGGGTCCCACTCATTCCCAGTTCCACCCAGTGCCTACCACACCGGGCATACTCAATAAACATCTGTTAAATAGATGAACCCATATGTAAATAACAATCAGCAATGATAATCTCCATGAGAAAATGAACAGAACTGTCTAGAAATAAATCCTAAAGATAAAAATTAAGTTTCTAAACATTTTAGCAGCAAAATATTTTCCCCTGAAACCTTTAAAAAAAAAAAAGTCAATGCAGGAAAAAAATTAAAGTAATGCTGTTGTAGTTTTAATGTGGATCTGATGAAGATTTGGAGCCCCTCAACTTCTCTCTACCCAGCATCAAGACTCCAATACCAATTTCTCAAGATTCAAGAGCTCTAAGAAGGTAATTTAAAGATGAAAAGATATTCTTATTTTGAAGCTCTTATACCAGACTCCACTGATACAAACTTTTCCTTGCTTTTACTAAACCTTGATCTAAAGGCAAAACCACTCAACTCCAAGGCAAAATTATTCCTTTTCACTGTTTCAAGCCTTTGGCACTGCTAACTAATCGATACTCAAGACTGGTTCTTCTCAAGAACCTTCTACTACCTGGATTCCATTAAAATGCACAGTTGCTTAAAGCTATGTTTATCTCAAAATAAGAAGTTGAATAGGAAGACCCAGATTTTTAAAAATTATCAGTAAATAATAATCCTCCCTAATAACTAAAAGATATATCTACAAACTGGCCTACCGCATATAAAGTATGGTACACAAATCCACAAAGCCGAAACTATTTTCGTAATAACACTGAGATGGTATCTCCCTTTTCACAGTTAACATTTGCATGCATAGTGCATGCCAAGGTAAATAAAACTGCTGGTGCCTTAGAATGAATCAAGGCACTGGCACCAAACTATATTATCAGTCACTGTATGCTTCAATGATACACAATGAGGGAGTGGGGGGGTAAAGGGGAGCTACTTTAAGAATTTTTATTTTTTGAATTCTCACCTTTTGAGTATACATCTTTTTATAATCTGTATTGAAATACAAGCATGCACAGCACTTTCTGTGCATACTAAAGGACAATAATTATCTTGAGGAAAACCACTTGTAGGACCATTGAGCTACAAGCTGAAAGAGCCACTTGCCATGGAATACTGTTTTTACTTGAAAGAACTATGGTTGTTCAGTATTAGGTATCTGGCAGACATTTTCTTAGAAATTAACAAAGTAAGCCATTTTTTCTTTTTTTCCTTTTTTTTTTTTGTGAACACACCACTTAGAAGACATACTTTCCCTGTCCACAGTATCCCCTGCCAGGGCAGCTTCCTGGCAAGGTCACTTTTTGGTCCAAAACCCCTCATACAGCTCCAAGTCAAAGTCATCCCACAGCTCTGGCTCCTCCTCCTTTTTCTCTCTGAGCTGGGCCTCACCATTTCCAGAACCATGCCCACCTCTCCTCTGCGGACAGGGCATCCAGGTCCATGGCATCTCAAGCACTCGTCATGGCTGCTAATAGGGGATGTAGATGGTGGAGCCGTCCTGCTTGACCAGGAGCACCTGGCAGAGGCGTGCATAGGCTTGTCAGTGCACATGTGTGAGCAAGGCCCTGTCGTGGTCAGCCTGCCAGGAGGACGCGTGCAGGTAGCAACCCACAGGAGGCAGTCCCCTAGCATGTGCTGTTGCAACAGGCTGGGACATTCAGCGAGGGCAGCCCAAGCAGACCAAGACACCCGGGGTCCAGCTGGTTTCTGAGTGCAGCAGATACTTGTCTTTCCTGCACACAGTGGGGTGCACACAAGCAGGCTGCCCATGTTGGCCATTCCTCCGGAAGGCCCCTGTGGCATGTGAAGGCTCATGGTCAGCCACTGGCCTATTGTGCAATGTGCCTCCCTCAATGAGCTCCAGAGCAACCTAGAGTACCAGCATCCCACAGGCCAGTAGGGAGCAGAAATGACCACACCCTGAACACTGTCACTGCCAACCCAGTGCCCCATCCTCCTGAGGCAACCAGTAAGCCTACCATTTAAAGTGACAGTTTCCAGGTGTGCCTGGGTGGCTCAGTCGGTTAAGCATCCAACTCTTGATTGCGGCTCAGGTCATGATCTCACAGTTTGTGAGACAGGGCTCTATGCTGACAGCAAGGAGCCTGCTTGGGATTCTCTCTCTGTCCCTCTCTCTGCCCCTTCCCTGCTTGCACGTGTGTGCGCTCTCTCTCAAAAATAAATAAACTAAAAAAAAAAAAAAAAATTGATAAAATAAAGTGACAGTTTCCAATGATAAAATTCAAACTTTCAAATTGAGAAAACGTGTGTTCATCATCATGCGCTTAACCCCTTCCCTTTCTAATGAGATCAGTGGTGCCAAAAAGTGACTTTTTTATATTGTATAATGTAACATGTCATGTAAACATATGGAAGATCTGCATAAGTCAGTGAACCAATATTTTCCAAATGACCCAAGCTTAATGTTACAAAATTATTCAGGATTAAAGATCCATTCAATGTACACAATATAGCCATGGATCTTAACATAATAAAGTAAAAACTAAAAAGGTTCACTGATAGTTTCAGATTTCACGATCTAGAAAACTACCATTTGTCAAATTTTGATTTAGTATCAAAACAGGATATCCACAGCCATCTAAAAAGCTAAAATTACTTCTCCCTCTCCCAAATATATATGAGGCCATATTTTCTTCATATACTTCAACCGAAACAACACATCACAATACATCTAATGCAAAAGCAGATATAAACTCCAAACACCTTCTATTAAGCCAGACATTGAAGAGATTTACAAAAATGTAATACAATGCCACTCTTCTCATTAACTTTTTGTTTGTGAAATTATTTATTTTAAAAAATGTTATTTACATAAACATGTAATGTGTTTAACACTGCTATTTTTAAATGAATTAATAATTATGTTAATTTCTTGGCTTTAATTTCTAAAGCAGTCAATATCAATATAATCTAAAAAATTAAGTTTCTTGCAATCCCCCTCAGTAATTTTTAAGAATGTAAAATGGGTCTTAAGAACAAAAGTTTGAGAAACACTACTATAAAACAGAATGATCTGTCAGAAAACCCTCTAATTGCTACAGAAGAAAGAAAAAATTATCATTATTACAGCATAGCTCCATTCAATTCAATTCAAGTAAAACAAATGTTCTTAAAATACAACCAACTAAACACTGCTTTTTATCTTAAAACATTATTTTCCCTCAGTAAATAACCAAACTTACTTTTTTCAAATATAACAGAAGGAAATTTTAGAAGTTCTAAATATTTTCTCATTGTGAATTTCTCTATTCCCAATGTATCATTAATGTTGAAAATACCCAATGATTTTGGATGGAATGGAATACATTTGAAAGCTCAAAGAAGAAAATAAAATTGTCAGCTCTCCCTACTTATACTGACATTCAATGCGTAAAGTATTACTAATTAGCACTGCTGAGAATAGGAATAATTCTAAAATTCAAAACCATTTACTTAGCAGCTGTTATGATCATCCTTTCAGATCTTCATAAAGCTATGACTGAACAAAGTTTACCAGATTTTCAACATAAGAAACAGCTATGTAAATAAGATACCATCAAAAATACATACATTTTGGTCTTTAAAGAATTCACACTACTTAATTTTGACTGATATTATTATTATTGCCTACCAATAAAATACTAAAAGAAAATTTAAAGTACTATCTCAACTGAGATAAAAAAGACAAATTATGAGATTGTTCACATCCTTAGTTATAGAGTTTGGAAGAGATTTCATACCAGCAGATATTAATGTGTAGAAGAGGTGACTGTTTTGGCCAAACTGAGACAGGACCTACAGAAGATTTGAGGAGCCATATATAGCATTCAGGTTATTTGACAGTAATTACTCAAAGGCAGCAATTTTTCTTTTAGCATTTACTATGTACCAGGCATTGTTCTAAGTCCATTTTTCTTACATGAGTTAACTCATTTACTTCTCACAACCCTCTAAGTTCATCCCTCCTTTATAGAAGAAACTGAAACGTGACTTGCCCAGTGACACAGAAAGCTAAGTGGAAGTCAGGCTTTCTGTCTCCAAAACCTGGACCTTAAATGACTAGCATATCACACTGCCTCTCTAGTGACATGTGCTAAGATGAAAACCATGCTTTCAGTGACTACCCAGGTTATCAATGACAATGCAGTTTTCAACTTTTACCAAAACACTCTCATTGTCTCTGACACCGTGGATGACTCTTTTTCAAACACTATTGCCTCGACACTTGATTTTTTGTTGTTGTTCTCTGAATATATATTGGTTCCCCTTTGTTGATCTTCGTAACAGATATTTGTTGGACACCTACTAAAACCCAAGCATTATTCAAAACAGTAAAGATATTGCAAGAAACAAGAGTCAAGAATCCCTGCTCTTCTTCTGACCTTTAAAAAAAAAATAGGAGTTGAACTAAAGACTGCAAAAACTTTTTTTTGCAGTTCAAGCCCCGTGTCGGACTCTGTGCTGATAGCTCAGAACCTGGAGTCTGCTTCAGATTCTGTGTCCCCCTTTCTCTCTCTGCCCCTCCCCCACTTGCTCTCTGTGTGTCTCTCTCTCAAAAATAAACACTTAAAAAAAATTTTTTTTAAGTTGACATCTGCTTAATTTCAATGGTGGATATGGTTGCATATATGATTTACTGTACTATTTAATATGTCTGAAATGTTACTTAGTTTAAAAAAATCTCATTAGAGATTACTAATTAGATTAAAAAAGAGATTACTGGAGGAAAGGAAAAGGGAAAAGGAATAGGGAAGAAAAAAGAAGAAAGAGAAGGAAAAGAGAGATGTGAGGAGAAGAGGTAAGGAGAAAGCAGTGAAAAGAAGGGATATCAAGGGAGAGTAAAAGCCAGGGAAGAATAAATAACCTCCTAGCTATACCTTCCACCAAGCTGGCCAGACATTTTAAGTATATGATACTCAACAACAAATTTTCTCTAGGCATCTGATATTTACTATGGCCTAGCCAGATAGCATTGCTTAAGTATTTAATTAAATGAAGTATTTATTAACTGAAACAGACTTTCTCAAAAACCATTTTCAGTGTTCAAGACCAGGAACATTATTTTTGATTAATTGTGCTTAGTTTGTTAACCTGAAGCTGGACTATAAACATATTAAAGTAGTTAAACTCTCATACTTCTACCACCAAGTTCATGTAAGAACAATTATCAAACTCATTTACATTCTAAGGTTTCTATTTCACTTTCATTGAAATAGCTTTGAAGGTCAGTATTGGCCACTGATAAACTATAATCTGAATTTCAGGAGCATATATGCATTTCAAAAGTTTACTATTTCATAAAAGGAAATAAAAATGAGCCAATTATCTCCATAAAATAAGACTTCCTATTAAAGCAAATATTACTATACAAAATAATAATTTAAAGAATAAACAGCACATTATTTTATTCATTGTTTTTACTTTCTACTTGAGCTTTCCTTAATAGATAAGTAATTAATAAATGGTTTTTATCAGCATTATTAAAATGTGAAAAATTAGGGGAGCCAGGGTGGCTCAGTCAGCTAAGGGTCCAACTTCAGTTCAGGTCATGATCTCACAACTCATGCGTTCAAGCCCCATGTCAGGCTCTGTTGGGCTCTGCACTGAAAACTCGGGAGTCTGAAGCCTGCTTCTGATTCTGTGTTTCCCTCTCTCTCTGCCCCTCCCACGCTCATGCTCTGTCTCTCTCTCTCTCTCTCTCTCTCTCTCTCTCTCTCTCTCTCTCAAAAGTAAACATTAAAAAAATTTTTTTTAATTTTATAAGATAAAATGTGAAAAATTAAAATAAGCCATCTTATATTTAACATAGCCAAAGAGATATCTACATATTATCACACCTATTTACTATTACACTTTTTAAAACATAATTCTTTGCTATAGCTCAGTGAAATGCTCACCTTTATGCATGTCAAGTTACAAACTTCAAGGAAGTAAAGATTTAATGGTATGCTATTTTGAGTGTTTAATGTGTATCAAATGCCTTGACTAAATAAGCACTTTACACAGGGTACTGCTAAATCATTTCAAATCTCACCACCATCCTGCAATCACCATCTCCATTTTACGGCTGAGTTAGATTCAGTTAGTAAATGGTAGGGCTAGAATTTGAATTCAGATCTGACACCAAAACCATAGTTTTTTCCACTCCACCAAGTTACACAGATTAAAATTTATAGTCATCAATCATTCATTAACAAAATTTCAGTAGTACTATCAGTCTCAATTACACAAAAACATAAATTATCTGTAGTACACTATTTAATACCCAAATTATCTGCAGTACTGTTTAACCCCAAACTCAGATATATAATCCTTGATGATTACAAGCTAGTGAACGTACCAAATATTTCATGCTTGACACCTGACAAGCAATGAGGTTCTCATATATTAAAAACAGGCAGTCTACCATGAATGAACAGGATATTCGAATGCCTATTCAGAACTTAGAATGCACTTTCCTTTTATATGAAAACAATGTTAAAAATGGTCATTCTATTCCCAGGCTATTTAATATTAAATTGCAATCTAACAACTGTATGTAGCTACCATTTATAAATACAGGAAAATATACATGTGTGTGTCTTTGTGTATGTGGGAGGGGGGAATTTATTAATATTCTGAGTTCTAAATTGTGATCTTAGGAATTCAGTTGCCTCCCAGTTTGTCAGTGAGAGCAGAGATGTCCCTGACACCCACGACAACATGGCAGCTTTGCAGAGAGGCAGGGATTCAGTGGCAGAATCGGCGTTAAAGAAAAAATTAATTAATAGTGCCTGCTGGAAAATCTGAACATATGAGAGACAGCGTTCCTCTAGGTAGAGATCACCTACTTTCCAAGCAATTTCTATTCTATAGAGCACTTAAAGTATTTGTAAGTCAAAGACAAACTGTATTACAAGTTAATTGGGTGTACTGTAGAAAACACATTTTTACTTTCTTTTTTTATTTCTACTTGAGGTGGCAAAACTATAAATACAATGCTTAATAGCCAAACAGGCAAACATTATGGTTTAAATTATTAATACATGCAACTATTATCTTTATATTCATTTGCAAAAGGAAATCTATATTGCCAAGTTAGTTAATTTTTGTTACCCAGACTGCTGTTAGGCTGCTTTGACCTACCAGTTAGCATATATACTCCTTGTAGTTGGTTTTACATTGATACTAAGTAAAATATAATTAGATAATTATTGAAGAAAATACACAGACCCAATAATAATGGTATCATAGTTGAAATGCCAGCTTTATCACATTCTTACTGTGTGATCTCGGGCAAGTCATCTAAGACCCCTATGCTTCAGTTTCCTCATGTGTAAAATAGGAAAAATAATACTTAACCATAATAATGAGCAAAATATGTAAAATATTTAGCAAAGTGTCAACTGAACGGTATTGATTTCAGTAAATGACAGTTATTAACTATCCAAAAATGTTAAGTTGTGCTAAGTGACCACCCAAATTCTTTGCACAGATAGATTATGGTACCAATTTTTTTAATATAAAAGGGTTTTTTTTTTTTTTTAACATTTCTTCATTTTTGAGAGACACAGTACGTACGAGCAGGGGAAGGGCAGGGAGGGAGACACAGAATCTGAAGCAGGCTCCAAGTTCTGAGCTGTCAGCACAAAGCACAATGAGGGGCTCAAACCCACGAATCATGAGATCATGACCTGAGCTGAAGTCCAACACTTAACTGACTGAGCCACCCAGGTACCCCAGTATAAAAGTTTTTTGATATGTTACCTTATACAAATTCTTCAAAGTTAAAAAAAAATCTAATAGAAAAAACATCAGACAATAATTACACAAGTTTATTTAGCCAGTAGTTAAACCAAAAGCTTTATAAAGCAGACATATATTCAGTTTGTATATATATCCTCTGTTTTATTTTTTAAATTAACATACAGTAAAACTGACTTTTTCAGGGGAATAAGAGTATATACAGTTTTATGAATGTTAACCCATATAAACCACCATCATACATTAACAGTTCCATTACACCAAAACCTTCATACTCTTTCTACAACTGTAAGTTATATATAGTCATAAGCAACATAATCCCTGATAACCAGTGCTGTTTTCCATCACTAGAGTTTTACATTTGCAAGAATGTCACATAAATGGAATCACAAGTGCTTTCACTAAAGATAATGCCTTTAAAATTCATCCAAGTTGCATATATCATCAGTTGGTTCCTTTTATTACTGAGTAGTATTCCATTTTATGGTGTGTCCATTCACACATTGACATCTGGATCACTTCCAGTTTCTGACAATTATGAACAGAGCTGCTATAAACACTCATGTACCAGCTTTTGAGAGAACAGAGTTTCATTTCTTCTGGGAAAATACCTAGGGATGGGATTGCTGGGTCATGTGCTGAATGTATGTTTAACTTTGTAAGAAACTGACAAATTGTTATCTAAAGGAGCTGTACAATTTTGCATTCCTGTCAGCAATGTGTAAGAGTTCTAGTTGTTCCACATTCTTGCCTGCTTGGTTTTGTCAGAATTTGTTTGATTTTGTTTTGCTATTCTAATAAGTATGTAGCGGTATCTCTTATTGGTTTTATTTTTCTTACAACTTTTTATTTTTAAGAAAGAGTCAGTGGAGGAGAGTGGCAGAGGAAGGGAGAAAGGAAGACGGAGAGAGGAGAGAGAGAGAGAGAGAGAGAGAGAGAGAGAGAGAGAGAATCTTAAGCAGGTTCCGTGCTCAGCACAGAGTCCAACACAGGGTTCGATCCCATGACCCTGGGATCACAACCTGAGCCAAAATCAAGTGTCAGACACTCAGCCAACTGAGCCACCTGCATCCCTCTCTTCGTGGTTTTAATTTGCATTTCCCTAAAGGCTAATGACATCAATATATGTTGATATACTCAGTTTTTAAATATTATATTAATTCTACTTATTAAAGGACTGTTTAATATTTTAGCACTTAGCCTGTTAATGAAATGAAATAGTTTTATCAAGTAAACTAAGCTTGATGTCTTTTCAAAATCATTTACAACACTGAGGATTTCAAATTGTCCTCACAAGCAATAATAGAAAGTTAATGCAATGCACTGAGTATGAAATGTAGTCAAATAAATTCAACTTGTATTAAAATGAATTTTTGTAGCTTTTTAATAAAAATTGAGAAAATTAAATAGCTTCTTTTCTAACTTCGTTCTTCTCATGTTTCCAGAAACTCCTTCCACAAAATAACCGAAGTGTAACAATGTTCCTCAACATTTATTATTTTGTACTAGGCACTATGCTAGACTTTAAGTATACAAATATTAACAAGTCAAAAAGACCCTGCCCTCAAGCAGTTTATATTATTCACAATTTTTAAAAATTAACTACTTTTTTTAAAAATAGGCTTTCTCGAGGCGCCTAGGTGGCTCAATCGGCTAAGCATCTGACTTTCGCTCAGGTCATGATCACACGGTTCACAAGTTCCAGCCCCAGGCTGACAGCTCAAAGCCTGGAGCCTGCTTCGCATTCTGTGTCTCCCCCTCTCTGCACCTCCCCCGCTTGTGCTCTGTCTCTGTCTCTCAAAAATAATAAAAAATAAACGTTAAACAATAAATAAATAAATAAATAATAGTCTTTTAGAAATTTTACATTTAAAGAAAAATTCAGAAGACAGTACAGAGTTCCCATATACCACCCTCCCATTCAGTTTCCCCTATTAACATCTTATATTAGTATGGTTCATTTCTTAAAATTAATAAACCAATACTGAACTTTTTTCAAAGTAGCAAAGAATATTTCTATCACCCTTTAAATTTTTTAATTATATTTTATATTAATATTTATTTATATTTAGGAATAAGGCTTCAAAGAAACTTCTGTCCCTTCATTTGACCCTCCAATTCAAGTTCCCAACACAGACTCACTTAAAGTTCCGTCTCAATTGCAAATTATCAAGTTACTAGAAAAAGAGATTCTAAATTACCCCATATGAGGTACAATGTCCATTTTCCAAAGAAAAAAACTGGATTATTTCCTTCCATCTCTATCTCTGCTTAGTATGATTCTCCTACACCAATTTTTTCACATCTTTGTGGTCTGAAGACTAGAGAGGATCTCTTTCCCTGCTGGGTACGTTCTAAAAACCCCAGAAGACAGCTAGTTCATTTCACATAACCATCCTTGTACCAATAACTGTGTAACTTCCATATGGAAGCTTCCACATATTATACTTCCCTATGATTAGAATAGGAGTACAATGAGTGATCCAAAACAGGCAGATAACAAGAGGGTTATCAGTGATGTAGACATAATCACTGGAAGAATTTCTGGTAGCCAATTAACCAAATCGATCTGTCTATCACCATTGGGGACTGGGGCAGGAAGCTGGGGGGCAGGTTTGTATTTATACATTATTTTTTAGAAATCATATTTTTTTCACCAGGAAATAAAATATTTGTAACTACATTTATACATTCTTTTGTAGTCTTGTCTTAAAAGTTTCTTCAGAGTTATTAAAATTTCAGAAACTACATAACTAGCACTCGTAGCAGTTTCTAATTACAGTGTTGTGCCTATGAACAAATACTATGGAAAATGACGAGAGTAGGGATTTCAGCGATTTAGAAGTGGAAAGGTGAATGGCACCAAGAGTTCAACCACAGAGTAAGAGAAAGGAGGCTGCTTTAGAATGTGGGGGTGCTAGTGGCGGGGGGGAGGGGAGTAGATTCAACTACACATAACAGAAAAACCAAATTCACTGTGGCTTAAAAAAATACAAGTTTACTTCTCTCTGACATAAAATAATCTGAAAACAGGCAGTCCAGGTCTGTTCTACCATGTCACCAACATAAAAGTATCCTTCCACTCTCTAATCCACCATCCTTGGAATATAGCCCCTGTCCTCATGGTCTAAGTTGGCAGCTGGAGAAAAAGATTAAAAGGGTACAACTCTCCCTTTAAATAGAATTTTGGAAGTATCACACACTTCCACTTACATATCACTGATCAGAACTTCTTCATAAGGTTATACCTAGCTGCAAGAGAACCTCGGAAATTTAGTCTTTCAGCAAGTAGAAGATAGTGCCCACTAAATATCTACATTTTGTTAATTTGAGAAAAACGAAGAATATGCCACAGTAGGTAAAAGGCAACAAAGGCAGATGAAGCTAGGAGATGTGAATGCAAATTTTCCTTCTCTAATCTCAAGCTACATAATGGCTAAAATGAAATGTTTTTGATCTATTACTTACCTGAGAGAGAAGAAGAAATGGAAAAAGAGAGAGACCTTTAGATTCTTAACTACAGAAAACAAAGTGATGGTTACCAGAGGGAAGGAGGGTGGGGGGATGGGTGAAATAGGTGAGGGGGGATTAAGGAGTACACTTGTGATGAGCAGTGGGTAATATATGGAATTGTTGAATCACTATATTGTACTCCTGAAACTAATATAACACAGTATGTTAACTAACTAGAATTAAAATAAGAACTTTAAAAAAAAAAAAAAAGGACCTTCTTAGACTATTTCTTACTCTGCTCCATATGATTACCCAAAAAAAAGTCCATTTGAGAAATAAAAGTGTGAATCAAAATAATTTGGCTCAAAGTTGTAAAACCACTTCAGTTTACAAAGGTATAAAACAAGTATGTCTAACAAATAGAAAACACCAAGGTAAAGAGACATTTTTTAGAAAACACCAAGGTACAGAGAGACCTTTTAAAACCAAACAAAATCACACTATCACTCTTCTTCACTTAAGACTTAAGTTATTTCCAGGTCCAGAAACTTAGCCTAAACTCTTCTGCATACCCACTCCATTACTTGGTAAACCTCGTCCTTATATTCATAAAGTATATCTAATCTCCCTGTTTTTCCTTCCTTGCCATTTTAAGGAGTTTACTATAATCACCATGGAATCACAAGAATAATCATGAAGAGGGCAGGTGGGTGTGGGGATGGATTAAATGGGTGATGGGGATTAAGGAGTGCACTTGTGATAAGCACAGAATGTCATATTTAAGTACTGAATCACTAAACTGTACACCTGAAACTAATGCGACACTGTATGTTAACCGGAATTTTAAAAAATTTTTAAAGAATAATCATGAAAAAATTATAAAGTTTAAAAAAAATCTTAAAATATAATTCCCTAGAACTTCAAATATTCTCACTTTACAGAACTATGTCAACTAGTATTTATTCATATCATCTTCTTGTCTCAAACAAGGAAACTGCATTTCTAAGGCCCTAACATTAGGTGATATATTTGAGTCTTTCTTTACCACAGGCATGATAGAGGTGGCTGTGGTGGTGATGGTGGTAGGACCAAATTAAGACCTCTAGAAGCCCCAAGTACAGAAAATACAACAGTATAATCCTTTACCCCCACCGTATTAAATATTATACAACTAAGATTAAGTTAGTCCAATAAAATTATTTTTTTTCAGAATACTACTTCAAAAAAATTTTTTAATATTAAGTGCTTTCAATATTTTTTCAAATTCTTTTTCCTCCACTTTGCTGGTACCCTAAAGCCTCTGCTGGATATGGCTTTTGGGTAATCAGTACTAGGTAGTAGTAAGAAATAGAAGTGAAAGCAGTTGTAACTTGAAGAGGTCCATCTGTATCAGGTATTTTACATACGTTATTGATAATTCTTACCACAGCCACAAAAGGGAGATACTATCGACCCTGTTTTGCTGATAAAGAAATGGCTCAAAGAAGCTATTAGATAAGATGCCCAAGGTCATTCATGCAGTAAATGGCAGAGTTGAGTATCTGAAATAGGCCTTTCTGTCTCCCAAGACTGATCCATTAGACATACTGCCTGTAGGGCATTTCTTTAGAACCTGCTACTGAACAAAATTTCATTTCAGAGAAACACTGAAAAATGATTTTTAAAGGCATCATTTGATAGTACTCAGATTTTCCATGAAACTTAATCACCGATAATTCTAGATAATGGCTGTAAATATATAGCCAACACTGCTGCATTGCACAACTCCAGAGAGCCTTTTTTTTTTTTTTTTATGTGAATGCTGTCCTCTGGGTTGTGCAATGTACCAGCTATAACCCAAATAAATGCTTATCAAAAGCCTTGTCAAGGCCATTTAATGTTCTGTTTTCAAAATCACTGCAATCATTTTTTAAAAAGCAGATAAGTATTCTCAGAATGTTAAAGAAAGGTATTTTTTCTAAAGAAAGGTATTTTAAAGCACATAAAAAATACCCAGCATCATTAACCATCAGGAAAGTATAATTTAAAACCACAGTGATATACACCTATTAAAAGAGTTGAAATCAAAACAACACAAAAAACCTGTAACAACAAAAACAAAAACAAAAAACCTGACCAATACCAAGTGCTAACAAGGATGAACAGCAACTGGAATTCTCATATATTGCTGGTGGGAATTCAAAATGGTATAGCCACTTTGGAAAAGAGTTTGGGAGTTACCTACAAAATTAAACATATACTTACCATGTGACTCCTGGGTATTTACCCAAGTGAAATGAAAGTTTACGTTCATATAAAAAGCAATTCTCAAATGTTTACAGCAGTTTTATTCACAGTTGCCAAAAACTAGAAATAACTCAAACATTTTTCAACAGATGGATAAATAAACAAACGATGGTACATTCATACTATGGATTACTACTTAGCAATGAAAAAGAATAAATTACTGATACATGCAACAACAAGAATGAATTTCAAAGGCATGTTCCAAGTGAAAGAGGCTGACCCAAAAGTCTACACAATTATGATTCTACTTACATGACATTCTGGTAAAAGCAAAACAACAGCCATGGAGAACAGATCAGGGTTTACCACAAGGTTGGAGATGGGTGGGGAGAGGCTAATTACAAAGGGGCAAAAGGAACTCTGTGTCTTGATTAATTACCAAGTGGTGGTGGATACACATTCTATACCTTCGTCAAAACACATAGAATGGTATATCACAAAATATGAATTTTACTGCATGTAAATTTACAAATTAAAAGAAAATTTAATTCATGAAAAAATAAAGGAAATATGTCAAATAAAAAAAAAGAATGAAAAGGTTTTTTAAAATTATTAGTTCTAGAAATGGTTATGCTCTGGAGATAATGCAGCTTCCCCTAATCAGCTATAGAGATAAAATGTAAAATGCTTAAAACAAGGCTTACCACATTCTCAACTGATACTAGTCCCCTTTCCTTTCTTTACCCATTTCTCTCTCCTATGTACACATCTCTCTCTGTCTACTACCTTTCTTTCTTCCTCCTCTACAATGACTATAAATTGTTTTTGCCTACTTCACATTCCTTCCACCCATTTCTCTACTTACTAGCACTCCCATCCTTTAGGGAACTGACCTTCCCCCATTTTATGTGGTTCTGATGATAATGCTAATGATAATTCCCCACAGTGATCAGCCCAAGGATGGACCCCATCAGAGGCCTTCCTTCACAAAGTTCTTAGTTCTTCACCATAAGCTCTCAGTGATCTGAGGACCGTGCATCTCTGCCATGAAAGACTTCTAACATTAACAGAAAATAAGACCAACATACAGAAAGAAGTAAACTCAAGAAATGGAGAGTATCCTGAAGACATCATTTAAATTCCTGGATCTGTTTGTTCTTGGACTGCTCCATCTCTGCTTTCCACTTACAAAGACAGTAAGTTACCTTTTTAGGCCAATTTAGAACTATTGGTTTTAATGCTTCCGATTTTATGTTTTTTAAGGTTTCTTTTTTTTTTTTTAATGTTTATTCATTTTTGAGAAAGAGAAAGAGGCCACAAGCAGGGGAGGGGCAGAAAGAGAGGGAGACAAAGAATCCAAACCAGGCTCCAGGCTCTGAGCTTCAGCACAGAGCCCAACACGGGGCTCGAACTCAAAACTCCAGGATCATGACCTGAGCCAAAGTCGGATGCTTAACCAACTGGGCCACCAGGTGCCCCAAGGTTTTTTGGTTTTGTTTGTTTGTTCGTTTGTTTGTTTTGAGAGAGAGAGAGACAGCACAAGTGGGGAAGGGGCAGAAAGGATCTGAAGCAGGCTCTGTACTGACAGCAGTGAGCCCAATGCAAGGCTCGAACTCACAAACTGTAAGATCATGACCTGAACTGAAGTCAGACCCTCAACCAACTGAGCCATCTAGGGTTTTAAAAGCACAAAATAATTTGTTTCTCTAAGAGAATAAAAACAGTAAATTATCTCTTTACCTGCTGTGGCCTTCAGTTAACTTATTTTCAATATTGGTGGCTGTTAATATATAAATATTACCTAGCCCTGCTGTAAAGAGATAGAAATAAAAAAATAGAGCTATATGTAGACTGAAAACAGACGTCCACTAAAGATTTACATTCCAAGTACCAGGAACCTTACAGACAGCTTTTAATGTAAAGTTTAGTCAGATTTGAAGTCTTCAATCCAGGTAGTGCTTCCTTTTCACCACTTGACATTTTATCACTCTATATTCATTCTTTTTTTTTTTTTTTTAATGTTTCTTTATTTTTGAGACAGAGAGGAACAAGCAGGGGAGGGGCAGAAAGAGAGGAAGACAGAATCCTAAGCAGGCTTCATGCCATCAGCACAGAGTCCAATGACCCATGAACCATGAGATCATGATCTGAGTCTCAACCAAACAAAGAGACGCTTAACCGACTGAGCCACCCAGGTGCCCCCAACTCATTCAAAGCTAGGTAATAAAGGTATGTTACTTTGTATCATTCTGGCTTTACATCGTTCATTCACTTACGTTCATCAGTATTTGAAGAAAGGCAATTGCATATGCCCATTGGAAACATACACACATGCAATAAGGATTAAAGCAAAAAGTCTTATAGGTTGACAACATATAATAAACTTCTAATAAGTCTTTCTTCAGCTTGTCTGCCTGGAATGCCCCTACTTATTCTTTGATACTAAGCCTAAATGTCACCTCCTTTCAATACAGCCTTCTCCACTTAACATACACTAATAGAACTGCTTGCTGCCTCTGCCTCCTCTCTATCATAGCAATTACCAAATTACAATTATTTATGTTAGTGGTAATAAGAAACTTCTGCAGTAAAAATTTCTCTAGTAAAAAATGAAACAGAAAAGAGCAGATGAAATAGAGAAACACTGTAGTAACAGAATTCCCAATTTAACAACTGAATGGATCTGATGGGGAACTCACAGATGACTCAGAGTTCAAGTTTGGGCAATGGAGGAATAGGCCTATTTAATAGAGAAAGGAAAGTTAGAAATAAAACTACATTTTAGAAGAAAGAAAATGAGAGAAAATTCAAATTTGAGTATGTTGAGCTTGATGGCATGACAAACAGGTGGAACTCTCCAGCTGGAAATTGGGAGTTTGGGAACTTACAGTACAGGAGTCACCTGAAAGAGGTACTCACTGAAGCCAACAGACCAGGTAGTATTCCAAGGAAAAGAAGCTAGATGTAGAAAAATACATAAAGCAAATACTCAGGAAACAAGTTGGCCCTGTGAATGAAAAGAAGAGTGGCTACAATATACAGGAGAGCTAGAAGGACTACAAAGTTATGAGAAGGGAGAAGGATTCTGGAGAATTAAAAAAACAAGAATTAAAACTGAAAAAAAGTCCCCATTTGGCAATTCAGGTCACTGGTAATAACAGAGAGAACAGCTTTAGTGAAAAAGAAGGTAGCAAAATATAAACAATATACATGTTGCTTTTTCTTTTGGGCTGTTGGATAACATAAAAAAAAGAGGGGGAAAGAGAAGAAAAAAATAAGAAAAGATGTTTTTTGGGTGCATTTTTTTTTTAGGCCATTGAAGATGTTGGGGGAGATTCAAGTAAAAATAATAAAAGAGTTAACTAATGAACCCATATATTCCAATAGAAGGGATAAAACAACTAGTCATGAAAGCCTAAAGACACATCCCTAACACTAAATGGTAGAGAAGAGAAATTAAACAATTTAGAGATAAAGAAAAGCAAAGCTGACGAAGATTGTTTGATGGCCTTAATCTTGCTACTCTTTTCAAAAAAAAACAGTTAATTGAAAACAACCTACAAAGTCTTAGAGCAGGCTAGAATCAGGGGCTAGAAAGAGAGTAGGAAAAGGTCTGAAAAAGCCCCTGTAGGAAGTCAATTAGAAAAGACTTGCCAAACAATGTAAGTGGGTATTCTGGTGCACACCCTATAATTAATTGTTCATCTCATTTCCACCTGCCTAGTAGAAGGGCACAAATTCTGTAGCCTATTTGATTTGACTGGTATTCATTGTAAAGACAGCCTACTATGTCTGATGTGAGGTAATGATGTTCTTTCTGTATATCTTCTTTTCTATTGTATATTACTGCATTTTTTTCTTTACTATGTTACAGAACTTTTAAATTAATCATTTTTATTGCTTCAATGTTTTCTAGTCTTGCTCTGATGCTTTGCTTAAATATCCAAGCAGTATTTGATTATTTAAGAAATCCTTAAGTAGTCTATTTTCTTAAAATCAAGTATGTGATATACAGAGAACAGGAATCTAAACTTAAAACTGGCTTTATCTTTTGACAGCTGCTCATTTATTACTATGATTAAAAATAAAAATTCCTGGGCACCTGGATGGCTCAGTCAGTAAAGCCTCCAACTTTGGCTCAGGTCATGATCTCATAGTTTGTGAGTTCAAGCCCTGCGTCCAGCTCTGTGCTGTCAACTCAGAGCCTGGAGCCTGCTTCCAATTCTGTGTCCCTCTCTCACTCTGCCCCTCCCCCACTCGTTCTCTCTCTCTCTCTCTCTCTCTCTCTCTCTCTCTTTCTCTCTCTCTCATAAGTAAAACATTTTTTAAAAACTTTTTAATTAAAAAATAATAATAGTAAAAATTCCCAGGGCGCCTGAGTAGCAGTCAGTTAAGCACCCCACTCTGGATTTCAGCTCAGGTTATGATCTCAGGGTTTCATGAGTTCAAGCCCCCCGTGGGGCTCTGCACACTGACCACAAGGAGCCTGCTTGGGGTTCTCTCTCTCTCTCTCAAAATAAATAAACTTTTAAAAAACAAAAATATTTAAAACAATAAAATTTCCTGGGAAAATATGACCTTTAATATTTTGAAGCTCCAAAAGTTATAGAAGTAAGTGTCTCTTTTCCTTTACCCCCAAAATTTTCCAATTACATAACTCATATTCAGATACTTTATACATATTACAAATTCTGTGAAACATTTAAAAATAAATATGGTATGGCATATATTTAAAAGAATATGATTGCCATAAAATAGTCACTTTAGAAAGCTCTCATACTTGGGGCACCCGGGTGGTTCAGTCAGTTAAGTGTGGGACTCTTGCTTTGGCTCAGGTCATGATCTTATAGTTTGAGCCCCATATCCAACTCTGTGCTGGCAGCACAAGCTTGCTTGGGATTCTTTCTCTCTCTCCCTCTCTCTGCCCCTCCGCTGCTCATGTGCATGCATTCTCTCTCTCTCTCTTTCTCTCTCTCAAAATAAATAAACATTTTTTTAAAAACTTTTAAGAAAAAAAATAAAGCTCTCATACTTACTCCTAGAATGCTGCCATTGCATAAAAAGCTATGGGATTCAACTTTTAGAACTCCTTTAAAGTCTTAACATAATCTATATATTATTGTCAAAGTGACAAATCTTCATTTATTAAATATAGGTTTCACATTGGGGATATTTCTGGTTATCATAAGGTGGTTTATCTAAGTTAGAAATACCACTCATGAACAAAAAATATGACTATAAAACATGCAACAAGGGGCGCCTGGGTGGCTCAGTCAGTTGAGAGTCCGACTTCAGCTCGGGTCATGATCTCACAGTCTGTGAGTTCAAGCCACGCGTTGGGCTCTGTGCTGACAGCTCAGAGCCCGGAGCCTGTTTCAGATTCTGTGTCTCCCTCTCTCTCTGACCCTCCCCCGTTCATAATGTCTCTCTGTCTCAAAAATAAATAAACGTTAAAAAAAAATTACAAAATAAAACATGCAAGAAATTTTATGCTGCTATAATGACACCATCACTAAAATATATTTATGACTATATTCCCCTCCTCCACACTGTCTGCTCCGTGGGTTACCACTCATACATTCTAGTAAGTTAGGTAAAAATAAAAATGCGATCATTTTACAGCCACAGTTCCTACTATTATAGATAATATAAGCAGCTCTGATGGTTTCTAAGAGTCAAATTATTCAATATTCAAAGTAGTTATAGCACTCTCATTTTTAAATTTAGCTAGTTGTTATTCAATGCCCTATCTTTTTGCATACTATAGTGAAAATGTCCATTACCCCTCTGGTATATACCTGATGCTAGCCTACTCAGTCAGTTGTCTACTCCTGTTACAAACATATACATTTACACACATACAGCACTAATTTTAATTCCCTATATGTGTATTTTTTCCTTAGTTTGTCACCTGAATATTACCTGTCAGCTTTGCCTGTTCATGAGCCCTAGGACAGTCTTCCCAATGGTAGCTATACATTTCCATTGGTTCTTAAAAAAAACAGTCTAATCTCACACAGCTGCCTTGAGCCTAAGTCATCTTAAACTTAACTAAAATCTCTCCACACCACATTCTACTCTCAAAACAAAAACATTTATTTAAAGCATAGTCTTTTTCTTACATTCATAAGCTTCAATCCATTTTAAAGCTCTACTTCTGAGGATTATTCAACTTTACCTTTATTCTCTTCAAAGATATTTATTATTAACTCAGCATTTATCATTGTCCCTATTCTCAAAGTTATACACCTGAACTAAGAAATGCTCAAGAAAAAGTTTAATCAGCTGTCTTGTTTCTTCAAGACAGTCCCAAATTCCTCCATTGTTGACTCACATATATTAGACCATAAGCTTCATTTCTGATTGAAAAAAATAAAATAAAATAAAATAAAGTGACTATATTTAAGGGGAAGAGTTAAGGTACATTCTAGGAAAAGCTCAGTGAATGTCTACCCAGCTGTAAAAACTGGAATAGAAGAAAATCAAAATAATTTGATTTTATGGAAAAAGCAGCAGAGGCAGAGGCAACAGGTGGCTTACCCAAGTTTACACATTTGGTGGC
The DNA here is from genome assembly GCF_014898765.1 of Herpailurus yagouaroundi. NCBI lineage: Eukaryota > Metazoa > Chordata > Mammalia > Carnivora > Felidae > Herpailurus > Herpailurus yagouaroundi. Next base: position 40,755,626 of record NW_024412396.1, on the reverse strand, counting down.
AAAGCCAACACTCATATCCAAGTCTCCTGATTTCAAGTTCAAAGCTTTTCTACTTTAACCATTCATTCAAATGACTAAACAGGATTATATTAAAAGGAGCCAGACACAAAAGACTACATAGTGTATGATTCCATTAACATCAAATTTCTAGAAGTGGCAAAACTATAGAAACAAAAGCAGATCAGTGGCTGCCTAGGGCTGCGGGATAGGAGCAGGAATCGGGAAAGTGGGCACGGACGGGGAAGCTTTCTGGCGGATGAAAGCATTCTAAAATTAAATTGTGGTAATTGTTATACAACTGTATAAATTTATTAAAACTTAAACTGTGAATTTTATGAGACATAATTTAGATTTCAATAAAGCTATTCAAAAAATAAGTTAAAGAACTCAGATTTGGCTTTAAGTCCATACAAGTCTCAGGAAATTATCACTATCAAAAGTATCAGTAAAACACACTAAAAAGAAAAGCTTTTTTCCAAACTTCAGATCCTTTTCCCTTCAGAATTTCCAAAACCTGGGTATGTTATTTTCCAACCTTACATTTTCCATGGAAACAAAGTAACAAGAAGTGCACAAATATACACATAGGAAACGTGCATAAAATTCCCGTGAAAACACTTTGGTTATTGATCATTATTTCCCTTTAGGTAGGACCAGCACTGATGTAAATAAGCCTCTGCAGACAGTTTAAAGGATAACAGACTGTTATCTGGTCTGACAAATTGCTCCAAAACAGAATTCTTTAGTGATTTCATTTTCATGACATCTTTGGGCCATTATAATGTAAACACTAATAGTCTTTTTATTTAGAGGAGCCATTTTTAATTGTATATTAGCAAGTTTCTTTAGTTTATTATTTGTGCATCCTAATTAGGCATACATTTCTTCAGCTTATTCAGCACTGACAGCCTATTCTTTACTTACAAATTAAAAATAAGTTATATCTCTCTCATAACAGTTAATGCTTTACACCTATTTGAAGTACCACTGTTTGGGGCGCCTGGGTGGCGCAGTCGGTTAAGCGTCCGACTTCAGCTCAGGTCACGATCTCGTGGACCGTGGGTTCGAGCCCCGCGTCGGGCTCTAGGCTGATGGCTCAGAGCCTGGAGCCTGTTTCCGATTCTGTGTCTCCCTCTCTCTCTGCCCCTCCCCCGTTCATGCTCTGTCTCTCTCTGTCCCAAAAATAAATAAAAAATGTTGAAAAAAAAATTAAAAAAAAAGAAGTACCACTGTTTGAACCTTAAAAATAAACAGACTTTTAATTAACGGAGACCTAGATATCTGTAATTATGTCAGAGGAAACAGTCAAAATTACTTAGTAAACCTACATTTCCCATTCTGCTGGGGTTCAGTTTACTAAGGCTAAGGAAAGACTTTTTGGCCTCAAGAATTTCAATTACCACCTTCCTAAGCCCTAGAGTTTCACCAAACTTCCTAAAAGAGAAAGAAAAATCTGCAACTTATAAAAAGAAAGCAAAATATTTACCCTAGCTTAAGCTCTTAATTTTAAAGAGTAGGTTTCTCAAAATTACAATATTTTGACATTTGGTAACTGAATGAATTAAGTAGTTATTCAAAGAACTCAAGACATGAAAAATGTAACAATCTCAGCTGAATATATATCTCTTTCAGGTACAATCCCATGTGTTAGAGAAACTTAATCAATCAGATCCCAAATGATTGGGGCCCGAATTATGAGACACACTTTCTCCCTGTGACCTTTTCACAGTAACTGGCTTAAACTTGCTAACAGTACTCCCATGAATGGAGAACGCTGCTGTTCATTTTAGTTTGTTAGTCCTCTTCAAGGGACACAACATTTTTTTTTTTTTTTTACATTTTTATTACTGCAATGAGGGCACACAAAGAAGTTGAAGAGATATTCTAAAAACCAATTCCTTGTAAACAGATACTCCACAGATGAAGACAACAGAGGAGACATGAAAATACATTCCAGGAAACTGGAAGAGGGGTTTGTGATATATTAAATATTAAGCAGAACAATAATGTGACTGATACAGCACCCTTAACAATGAACCAACAACCCCATATCCCTTTTTATATGGAGTTACAAAATCATTTTTAATAAATCATATTAAACCCTGCCCCAACTAAAGTTCTAAGTCTCTTGCCTATTGCCTCAAAGGAAATGAAATCATTATAATAAATCTATTGTAACATAAAAGCTAATGTTTTATCAGGAAATGTTCTTTGTATGAACTCTATAAGAAAAAAAAAAAAAAAACCCTATAAGGATGGTCAACTCCCTCCCACTACTGGGAGAGGAAGGATGACAGAGAAAAGAAGGAAATGGAGGAAGAAAAACTGAAGAAGAAATCCCCCTCACCTCCAAACAAAGCAGGCTCATCAACCAGTAAGATCCTCTGACTCTCTCAATCTCCCTCCCTTCACTGACTGCCCCAAACATAGCTAAAATCTGAAACAATGTATAATATAGAAGCTACAAATTATATTTTGATCAATTATATTTTACCAATCACGATATTATGATCAATTAGATTTTAAAAATTATACACATGATTTTTAAAACTAGCTTATGGAGTGATGACTTAGTCATTTAATAACATTGCTATGCTTTTATAGTTTGATGGTTTGTAAATACCTTTTTTACCACAGGCAAATTATTTTGGCTCCAGGTATTAATGGAATTTCATATCTCATTTAAGGGATATTATAATATAAATAACCAGCCACAAAATTATTAAAAATTTAAAACTCATTCATGGTTCATTAACAGTCAATTGAATAAAAAAATTTATACAAACATAAAACAGGTTCATTTTAGTTGTATGTTTGTAGTAAATCAAACAGAAGACTCTCCCGTTTTTATGTTACTTTTATTCATTTATAATCAGAAAGTTACATTTAAAGTTCGTATCATGTAATATTTCTCATAACTCAGATTCTATAAAATAAACATCAGTTTAATTTCCCATTTACATCTACAATTGATATTAGCATTTTATTATTTATTTTATACTGTGAACTTTATTTACATTAACCAGTCATCAAGACTGTGACAAGTAAAAATGCTAAGTCTGATCATAAAATAAGTATGTTGAGTCATATTCATTCAGTTTATCCCACTGCTAAGATACATTTGAAAAACCCAGTTCCAAGATACAAAAAACATAGGAGGCATTTTAATAGTGATTTTCAAGCTTTATTTCAGTGCTTCAATGAGGCTATACTATAGAACCAATATAAAAGAAAAGAGAGCAATAGCAAAGACAAGTTTGAACCACATCAGCACTAGCCTTATATTGGTAAAATTTGTCAATTTTTTTAAAAACCTGAGACATATTTCCTCTTCACATGTCATTTTCTGACCACAAAAAAAAAAAAAAAAAAACTATCACAAAAAGACATATATTTTTTTAAGTTTACTTACTTATTTTGAGAAAGAGAGAGAGAGAATCCCAAGCAGACTGCTCCACAGTCAGTGCAGAACCCGATGCGGGGCTCAAAATCAGGAACGATGAGATCATGACCTAAGCCAAAGTCGGCCACTTAACTGACTGAGCAACCCAGAAGCCCCAGAAAAAGATATTTTTTAAAAGTAGCCGATGAGTGGGGCGCCTGGGTGGCGCAGTCGGTTAAGCGTCTGACTTCAGCTCAGGTCACGATCTCGCGGTCCGTGAGTTCGAGCCCCGCGTCAGGCTCTGGGCTGATGGTTCAGAGCCTGGAGCCTGTTTCCGATTCTGTGTCTCCCTCTCTCTCTGTGCCCCCCGCCCCCGTTCATGCTCTGTCTCTCTCTGTCCCAAATAAATAAATAAACGTTGAAAAAAAAATTTTTTTTTTTTAAAAAGTAGCCGATGAGTGAGGTATTGGGTTTTGATAATTAAAGTCTTTTTAAAAGAAAACTTAAGTGAGAGGTACCTGGATGGTTGAGTGGGTTGAAAGGCAGTCTCTGCCCCTCCCCCACTCACGCTCTCTCATGCTCTCTGGCTGCCTCACAAAAATAAACATTTTTAAAAAATGAATTTCAAAAATAAAAACAAATGAAATTAACCATATAGCTCTACTTTCTGTAACAAATATGAGTAACTTATACTGAAATACATAGCATGATTTCATGGGCCCTATGTGTTCTCCCATTAACAGTAAAATGTACATTGGGTGCCTGGGTGGCTCAGTCAAGTTAAGTATCCGACTTTGGCTCAGGTCATGATCTCATGGTTTCTAGGTTCAAGCCCTGCATCTGGCTCTGCTGACAGCTCAGAGCCTGAAACCTACTTTGGATATTGTGTCTCCCTCTCTCTCTGTCCTCCCCCACTCACTCTCTGTCTCTCTCAAAAATAAACATTAAAAAAAAATTTTTTTAATAGAAAGTAAAGTTTATATGAGTTACATGTTTAGAATACTGTAGATATTGATATAAAGTCATTTATTTAATCAAGGAAGAATAACCCTATGCCAAGTGAGTGATATCATTCGTTTTATTGGTCTGATCCCTAATCATTTCAAAGAGAAAATTGTGGGATATGGAGGGAGGTTGAGTAAGAGGGGATGTAGACTGCAGAGTAGAATATAGAAAGAAAGGAAGGTTGAGAGGAGCCTAATACCTTAAAAAATGTATCTTAAATGCATACTCATCCCCATACAATAGTCTTCTGTTGGGAATTTTAAAATGGTTTTTTAAAAATCAATTGTAAATATCTTTTACTTTTAGGCCTGTTTGTCTTATTATAGCAAACTACAATTTAATAACAACTCAAACTGCCAAAAAGAAACTATATACTTTATGGTACAGAAATATAAACTATAGACTCATTAAGAAGGTAACCAAAGGAAATCTTGTACTGGTCCTTTAAAGGCTACACCTACTATACCACTGACTGTAGAAGCCTGGAAGTTAGTGTCTCATCTGAAGAGTACCAACAGAACCAGTGCATGTATTAATATTAATACTTGTAGTTTCAGAATTGTTTACAATCTTAGTTGTGCTTTATTTTTAAGTTTTAAAAAATTACATTTTTTCTATTTATTCTGATTGTAAAATGGAAACTCTTTTATAAGTGTTCTATAATATGAAATGTGTGGATTTACCATTTAATTAAGCCAGGAGATTTAGTAATGCAGTTTATAGTAAATCAAAAATAACCACTTAAGAACTGGAAAAAAATACATAAAAATAGTCTGGCATGTCTTATAAAACATTGTTTAATTTATAGCATAAACCCCTTCAAAGTGGTAAACATCTCACTACCATACATCTCACAGGTATGGCCATTCCTTTCAAAGAATCTATTTTTTTTATTTATCAGCATTGAGATTCAATTTACATAATGGAAAACAATGGAGAACAAACAGCCCAGCCACTATTTCCAGAAAAAAAAAAACTCTAATGATTTTAATACATACATTATCAATTTCTAGCCTTGAATATGAATATGTGTACTGTGAGAAGTAAAATAACATATCTAACTTATTACAGTTGTGACATCTAAATAAAGCACCATAAACCAAAAAATAATTGCTTTATAGTCAAAGGCACAAGTTCAATTTGGTAAAGCCACTGGACTCACTGCGCTATATTACAGAAGACAGAGGTTAAGAGGTGACCTTGGGATCCTGCTTTCCAGATGTCTGAAGGGTCCATTTCTTAATGAAATTATCTCTACTCTCAATAAATATTTAGCTTACTAATTACCCAGTCAATATATTCGTCTATATAAGACTCTACTTGATTTTTGAAATTTTAGGACTATAGTTATTATAAAGAAAAAATTTATGAACATACAACTTGCACAAAGGATTAAGATATATTTCCCCTCTGATGCAATGCACAAGAAGATTAAGAAACTTACTATCACACATTTTACATTATGGGGCATATTTTCTGAGATTTTAAATGAGAAATTCAATAAACCTGAAGCATCTACTTTCCATTATTTCAGATCATGAAAAGATTTAATTTGTAATACTATATATATAATACATGTATATATATTATATATACATTATATGTAATACATATATTACATATAATGTATATATAATATACATATATATTCCACAAATAACTATATACAGATATATGCCCATATCAATTCCTTTACTCTTTTAATTAAAAATTTATGTTCCTTCAGGTCATAAAAATAAGGGTTTGGGCATTTTAAAAGTTCAAACACATATTAAGCTATGCTTTCTTTGCTTTGGCACTAGCTCCCCCTCCAGACCAACCTACTAATATAACTGTACTTAAAAAAATAAACAACAAGTTTTTCCAAACCACTAGCAAATTTCAAGATTCACCTCTTTTAAGAAAATTCCAGTACCTTAAAATAACTAATTAAAACTGAAATCAAACACTGCATAATGTAATCAGAATTATTTTTTTAATTCCATACATCTCAAAAAGAACTGACCTGTAGGAAAATAACTTCAAGTGACTCTTTAAGAACATCCTAAACAATATATATAGTGCTATATTTTATAGGAATTATTTTGAATCACTATCCTAATAAACCACAATATACTCATGTTAACTCACTACTTGATCAAAGATACATTTTTGCATGTTTCTGCAATCCATGCAAGTTTCATTCCAGCTGTTCAGCTCTTCAAGTACAATTCTCAATTTATAAAAGCAGCAAAAGGAAAATCCAGGTCTCCAACCATCTTCTATGTTCCTTACAGCCTATTCATTTTTAACTCCCTACATTTCTACATACTAAACTGTAAAATAACAAATTCAAATGTTTGAATGCCCACCTTATCCTTACTACCCTAATACTGTATTTTCATATGGAGCAATTAAGACTTTCTATACACATTTCATGGTATATCTCATAAGGTTAGCAATGTACAAGACCTTATCATTTAGCATACGTTTAGGGGTTTTTTTTTAGGTTATTTCAGAGAAGGGAGAATACAACTTACTCTATTATTTCAATACAGCACTGTTATGTTTAATTTCTCTCCTAAAATGTTTTCTATATAATGCACCCTTTAAAAGAATTATGCGTCAAAAACATGAAATTTAAATTTAATCAAGAAAATAAATATACACTTAACCCCAGGAGTAACAAGAAAAAAAAAAAAACTGCAATGAAACCTTGCCTACAGTTTCTAAAGACAGCCAAGTTAAAGTTCGGTCAATTACCCCTGATGAGCTTAATTCTAAACTGACAGAAAACTTTTGTTGAAATTTGTTCTGCGTTACCTCGAAGTTTGGGGTTATTACTGGAGATTCTGAATTTCCTAGGTTCGCCTTCTTGAGTTGGCTTAAGTCAACTGTAAATTAATTCAAACATGGATAGAAGAAAACACCTCTTCGTGCCTTTCTCCAAGGCCTCAATCAAAAGTCTAATAATATACGGCAAAACGCTAAGAGCTCACCAGGGATAAACCCTAACCAAGTCACTGCCATTTAACTTACACTGCGTCTCTGACGTTCTGTATGGCTGAAGATTGCAATCCCCACAGTAAAAGAACAGGTGCTGCACCCGACAACCCACTCACTCTTGCAGGACAAATCTTCTTTAATAAATAAGGGCTCATTGAACCTTCCCAAATAAGTTTAGATACTCAAAAGCCGCCAGCTCATCATTTCCACATCAATTGAGGGATGCAGTGGCACTCACGCCTTTAACTGCCCCGGCATTGGCCCCTCGCCGGGAGCGGATCTTTGTACGGGTCCACTCCCCGATTTCTGGCCAGAGAACCCCTCACGAAAGCCGGAAACGTGCAAGCATCCTCCTCCCCACAGTCCGTGACTACAGGGAACGAGTTGCTGGCAAAAGGGCAGGTAGGTGGAGAGGAGAGAAGAGGGACACCTCCCACCCCCGCCCCCATCATCCCTTCTCCTCTCCACGGCTTCGGCCCCTGCCCGAAGCAAGGATGCGCGACGCCGAGGACACCCGCGGAGGCAGGCGCCCCTCACCCTCAGCTCGCGCCCCCGGGCCGCGCCGGAGCGTCCCGGGGGCTTACTCCCCACTTTTCCGGGAGCCGCTGGGTAAGCAGCAGTTGCTGCAACAGGCCCGGGGAACGCCTGGGGGAAAAGAGCGGCGACAGCCCCAGTCACATCCCCAGAGCCTCCTCGGATCCCGCGCTAGCCCAGCCCCAGACCCCGAGGCGCGCGGGGCCCGGCTCCCAACGCCCCCTTACCCGAGGCGGGAGCAGAGGCGGTCTCCGCCGTCCCCAGCTGCCGCCGCCACCGCCGCCGCCACAGCCCTCAGCTGCAGCTGCCCCGTTGGGGAGTGGGAGGGGTGGCTGGGTGGAGGATGCTACTCCCGACTGAAGGGAGACGAAGAAACGGAAACAGGAACCGCCGCCGCCGCTTAACGGAGCCTTCGGCGCCACTGACTGAGCGAGAGCGCGAGGCGGCGCGAGCGGGGCAGTCGCTGACAGCGCGAGACCGAGCGCGAGCCGGGTCCCGGGCGCGCGACCCCGAGCAGCGCCGGCCCCATTCCGCGAGGAGAGGAAGGGGACGGGTTGACTGGGGCTGGGAGGGGGTGATGTGGGGCGGGGGCCTGGAGCTTAGGGAACCTGGCTACTCGGGTCTGCCGGAGATAACGCGCGCACGCGCCGGAGCGGCTCTGACAACGAGCGCAGGCGGGGAAGCCTTGGCTAGCGCAAGCGTGCGCGCGCGGGTGGGGGCGCGCGCCCCTCAGCGTTACAGGCTTCTGGGAGAGGGCGCGCATGCGCCGGCGGCTGCCACCTACGGCGACCCTGGCATGTGCCACGGCTTCTTCCCGCCCCCTTTTAGCTGAGCCGTGGATAGCGTAGCTGCAGCATCCGCTGCCAGGGAGCCGCGGGCCACAGAGGGACCGGGAGACTTCCAACAGGGCAACAACTGCGCTAGGGCGCCGGCTCCTACACGAGCACAGGCCGCCCTCTACTGCCTGCAGGCCGGAGACTGCTGGGGGCGAGTCGAGCCGAACTCCCCACTCCCGGGAGCGCCATCTCCCGGGAATGCCATATTCTCGATAGCCGGGGGAAGGACTGGCCCATGCCAGTGCAGCCCGCGGCCCTAAGGAGCACTAGTACTGAAGCAGGCTCCTTGCTACTTTTTAGAGGTGATCGCTGCTGCTCAGCCCCTGCAGCCCAGGTCTGGACGTTCGGCTGCAGCTAGCGGCGTGACCACAGAATGGCATCGCACCCACATGCAATTAGCGGAGCCCTGTTTTATCTTGTGAGAACTGTTTCTACATCTGCCCCGACAGAAAGACCTCCCACAAGGGCCTGAGTTTGATGCCTAGCCTCTCTCCCGACCCGCGGCTGCGACAGCCCCTTTGAAGCGGAAGTTTATTCAAAACGGGAAAGAGAACTTTGGGGAGGAGGGGTTCCCTAGGATGCTTCCTACCCGCACGCACTCGGGAAATTCCTGGCGCCCGCGATGCAGAGCAGTGGGCCGAAGAGCTAGGTCAGACCGGCCCAGACGGTGAGCTGAGCCGGAGGACCTAAGCGCGCAGCCCCGGCACACAAAGTAGTCGCGGGCCGAGGGAGGGGGTGCCACGAGGTCCAATCAAAGACGCGAGCCATGTGAGTGGAGTGCGAGCCGACCAATCAGACGGCCGGAGAATGAGCTTCCCGTTCCCAACTCTTCCCTGTAGCCTCCGGACCCAGATCCCAAGCCTAGAGCGCGGTACCGTGGAAAGCGAGATGGTGCCCTGAGGACAGAAAAATTATTTCTCTAGACTTGGGTGTTTTTAAGTGCCTTGCTTAGGTACTTATCCCAGAACAAATAGCAGCGGCGTTTTAGATGCTGAATATGAAAAAGATCACAGAAAAGAGATTTACAAGGCACTGGTCTGCCAAGACTGCAATCTGCCTAATAACATTCATAAATTTACAGTGTTTATTGAGACCTTTTTATAGGCCAGGAACTGTATTACAGAAAAAAACAAATAAGATAACTACTGATTTCCAAAGAAGAAAAAAAAGTTCCCTGCCCTCAATAAGCTCAGCTTCTTGGGTTTGCTGGGCCTTGTGACTCTGATATTTATTGTCAGTCCTTTAACGAAAAAGCTCTCAGCAAAGTAGTTTACCGTCGTTTTTATGGCTGTTATCTCCCTGTAAGAAGAGAAAACTAAGGGAAAAGTAGAGTGACCTATCTAAAGTCACACAAAAACAATATACTAGCGTAATCAGAATTATGTTCCAGTTCAGAGAGCTTGTATATCCATATTCAACAATTTTTTACTGAATGCATGGTTGCTGTCCTCCACTAAAAAGGTTTCTGTACCAAGCTTACAAATAGAACGGAATTCTGCTTGGAGGGCCACAAGCTTTGGTAGTTGGAAATGAACAGAAATTTTAGGTTTATGCCAAAGTAAGATGAGGTAAAGGCTGAAGTCTTTTAAGTCATACTCTAGATACTTTATAGAAGTCAGAGGTGAGATGGATATTTACTTCTTAGTTTAAACAGCATGTTTAAAAATATTTTACCAAGCATGTTTAACTTTAAAGCTTACCTTATATAATGCTTTAAGATCTCCAACTTCAAAGCTTTATTTTACATTTGCCTCAAGACATCCAGTTTTTTATCTGGCCTTCATTTTTCCTTTCCAAAAACGTAGGAATTAAAATACATATCTTCTCAGGGCACCCGGCTGGCTCAGTCAGTGGAGCATGTAACGCTTGACCTCAGGGTTGTGAGTTTGAGCCCCACCTTGGGTGCAGGGATTACTTAAAAATAAAATCTTTTGGGGCACCTGGGTGGCTCAGTTGTTAAGCATCCAACTCCGGATTTTGGCTCAGGTTATGATTTCACTGTTTGTGAGTTTCAAGCCCCACCTCAGAGTCCACATTCACAGCACAGAGCCTGCTTGGGATTCTCTCTCTCTCTCTGCCCTTCTCTCTCCCTCTCAAAAAATAAATAAACTTACAAGATAAAATAAAATCTTTTAAAAATTAAAAAAAAATTACTTACCTTCTTTACCTGCTTTTGCTTTAAAAAAAAAAAAAAAACAATTTCCTAGGGGTGCCTGGGTGGCTCAGTCGGTTAAGCGTCAGCCTTCAGCTCAGGTCATGATCTCACAGTCTATGAGTTCGAGCCCCGCGTCAGGCTCTGTGCTGACAGCTCAGAGCCTGGAGCCTGCTTTGGATTCTGTGTGTGTGTCTCTCTCTCTGCCCCTCCTCTGCTCATGCTCTGTCTCTCTGTCTCAAAAATAAATAAAAACATTAAAAAAAAATTTTTTTTAATAAAAAGTTTCCTAGGAATGTTTGTCCAAGATTTAGTGCACTTTGGTAGGATAGTATATTACATATTAAAAGGCCAAATAACTTGGGTGTCTCTAGAATATACTCAGAAACTAGCTATCTAGCAGCTCTGATTGTGTTGTGATGAGGCAATGTGCTTCTCACCCTGTGACAAAACACTGTTAACAAAGCCCTTTCCAGGACGTGCCCGGGATTGAACTGCCACCTCAGAACTGAAGTATCAGTTATACAAGTGACTTTCGGAACAAACCTTTACCCACTGAGTTCCAAGCCAATGATGAATTTCCAAAAAAAAATTCCCAACAGTTCCAGCTTTTAAAAAATACATTTCTTTTACTCTCTCCAGAGAGGAATATTACTAAAACTCTGCCTTTCTCTTGCTAGGTTAAGTTTCTGAGAGAAGTATCTCCAGAAGGTTCTAAACATTACTAGCCACCAGAAGACATTTCTATCAAAGGATGTTTTCTCCACAAGCTCCAGTTGCCCATCCCCCACCACCCACTGCTGCTCTTCGGGCCCCTCACTCTCTCTTCTCACCCCAGCTGCCTGCCTCTGCTTCTAGTTTCTGATATTTGCTTAAGCAAGTACAAGTGTTCCACCACTTCCTCCAACCTTCCTTCACAAACTAGCTTTTAGACCCATCTTTGCTTATCTGAAAACTTAACAGATAAGTTCTGCTCAGCAAGAGAATGTGCAGAACATTCTTTATGTCATATTATCCCAAGAACTAATAGAACCTTGTCGGTATGTTACATTCTTTTACGCAGCCTGCGTCAAATTCTTAGTCATCAACCAGAGCTGTGGGGTCTTGCAGGTGGGGCAAGAAGTTGTCAACCATTAGACAATGAAAAAGATGAAAATGAAAGTTAAAGTGAATACAGGAGTGGCCATTTTATTGAGAGATTAGCTAGATCAAAGTTAATGAACTTGAATATTATCACATTTCCAAAGTTGTGAATATTCATGCAGGAACTAGTTTCAAGTTTACTACTACCATTTTATTAATGACTATAATAAAAATAATAGCCGAAGTGTAATATTGTTGAGTGTCAGGTACCATGATAAACTCTTGCCTCCATCATTTAATTCTCAAATCAACCCTTGAAGTAGATCCTGTTATTATAATGGAATCTATGAGTTCACAGAGAAGAGTTAAAGAGGTTCTCAGCATTAGCTACTTACCAGATCATTTAGAAATGTTTCCATCTCGACCAATGTGAAACAACTGAATGTCAGTCATGGAAACTTTCTTCATAATCTTTAATTGTCCTTATTTTCTAAGTACTGCTCTAGATATATCTACTTAGAGGATTCCATTTTGCAGATCATTCAAAAGGCAACACTGTTTATTACATGCAAAAATGTAGACCTTGAAATAATCATTTAACCCATTTGACCCTTAGTTTTCTTATCTGTAAAATAAAGGGGGTGGTCTAGAGAAATTTTGGTTCTTTGCCTGTTTTAAAACTATAAATCTAGCCAGATTGACACACCACTGCCAGCAACCAAAACGAGATATGGAAAAACAGTCTATGCTTTGAAATCCAGTAAACATTTCAAAGTCACTGTGAACCAACTCCCTAAATAGAAATTCAGTCTACACCCACTCATTAAAGAGAAGATCCAATCTTTCCAATCAGAAGAGTAAATGAAGTGATTGATTTAAAGACTAATGAAACTATCTCTTTCTATGACTTTCCTCCATGGCTGAAATCTCTGTCTTCTTCATTGAGATAAAGCATCATATAATTTAATTATTCACATCCACTCCTATTCCTTCCTCATTAATAGAGTTCGTTTTTTGTTATGTTTGTTTGTTTTTTAGGTAACCATCCAACCTCTAGCTATACAAGGGCAATTGAATTAGCCTGTCAATCAATAAATTAATTCCCTAGTATGGTAGAGACTTGCTTACCCTCTTTCCTTGCATATAAAAAGATTACATTTTCACACATACATCGCTACTGCTCAACTCTACCCTTGCAGTTGAGCTGAACCATGTGACTAGTTATAGTCACTAGTCTATAGAGGGTTGTAGTTAGAAGTGGTATGTATCACTTCCAGCTATAGAATTTAATTGCAAGTATAAGTTCTTACAATGTTTACTCTTCCCCAGTCTCAAAACAAGTATTATTGAAGATGATAGAGCCTGTGTCAGCCTTCGTGCCTAAAAGGGGACAATGGGAACACCCTACCTTCCATCTTCATCAGGTCAGGATGGATACATGAGTAAAAAAATATACCTTTATTGTTTAAACCACTGAGAATTGGGGTTGTTTTTTACTGCAGCGTGACCTGGAATCTAGGTTATACTAGGTCTTAGATAATTCTAATTCTAATTCTAATTCTAATTCTAATTCAAGTATATCCTAATTTACCTGAAAACCATTATAGCCCTGGGGTGTACTGGCCCAATCAGACTGAAGGAAAGGATTTTTAGTCCCTGCTTGGAGGAGAGGATTCTCGCTTACCAGGTACAATGAGTCAGCGCATAATAGAGATTGCCATGGGCAGCAATCTAACAAACACAAGAGGAATTAACCTTAAAATGAAGTCAACACACTGAAGATGGCAAAGAGGAAAACCCTTGAAGATATGTTTGAGCTGCAGGTTGTATCACTCCTGAAGGCTACTCTTCTCTGGACTTCTAATTCTGCAAAATAATGATTCTCTTTGTTTCTCTGTAACACCATAAGCAGAAATTACATCATGTATATCTTTAATTTCATCACAGTTCATAACACAGATATGACTCAAGCACTCAAAAATATTAGATGAATTAAAATTGTTTTCATATCATAGCTCGTACTCTTGCCTTTAAAAATAAAACATTACCTGCACTAACAAGGGGGGAAATTAATGTAATACAACCCAGTCTTTTTACAGATGAAGAGATTAAGACCCAGATACACTACAAGATTCATTAAGTTCACATAGCTTTGTTAAGGCAGAACTAAGGGGGGGTGGGGAATAACTAATAATTGTTTCATCAAAAATGACCATAGTTTCTTGGGATACCTGGCTCAGTTGGTTAAGCATCTGACTTTGACTCAGGTCATGATCTCACAGTTTGTGAGTTCAAGCCCCGGCATCAGGCTCTGTGCTGACAGCTCAGAGCCTGGAGCCTGCCTCAGATTCTGTGTCTCCTTCCCTCTCTCTCTGCTACCCACCCCCCCCCCCCTCTCTCAAAAATAATAAACATTAAAAAAAATTTTTTTTTGAAAACATGACCGTAGTTTCCAACTGAAGACAGAGAAGCAATGAGACAGTCAGTATATTACCCTGGTAGTTAAAAATGCTGAAGTTAAAACAAATGTAGTTACTTACTAGCAATATGTTCTTGGACAAGTTACTTAAACTCCCTGAGCTCAGATTTTCCATCTGTAAAAGAGGATAATAATCTCTAGCTCATAGAGTTGTGAGGAATAAATGACTCAACATGTAAAAAGCACTCAGCACAATGCCCGACACTTAATAAACATTCCATATATTGCAGATCTATCAAATGGTGTTTATTCATAGCTAAATCAATTTTTTTTTACATTATCATAGATCCTGTTCTCCTTTTTAATTCAGACCACTGATCTGTGTTTTTCCAGCATGTATAATTCTAGTGTAGCCTATACAATTGTATAGCCAGTACCTGCTCCTCCCATTTCCACACATCTACCATATTATGGCAGCACGAAAAGCCTTGTTACTACTGACTGGCCCTTGGCCACAACTAACTGGTCAAGAAGTGGACACTTGACCCAAGATGGGCCAATGAAGCTAGTCCTCCAAGATTTTTAGACTTTGTAAGAGAGGTCATCGCAAGTCTCAGCTAGATATATAATCTAGAAGATGTCATAGGACATGTTTTGGTTTTTGAGGGGGGTGGTGGTGTTTGTTTGTTTTTGTTTTTGTTTTTGGCCAAATGGAGAAACACATTCTGAATTGAGAAAATACAGTCAATGGACAGAGGGAAGAGGAGAAGATGAAGAAAGTGTCTTTGTTATACTGGAGTTCTCAGCTCCAGGTTTTCTTGACCATTGGCAGAATCTCTGCCTTTCCTTCTGCTTTGGGTTGTCCCTTCCAAAGTTTCCCCCCAATATTCTTCTAATATATTCCCTATCTTGCATAAACTAATTTTAGGTGGGTTTACTTTAGATGTGATAAATGCAATGGTATGCGATATTATATTATCATAAAGTAAAAAAAATAATAAAAGGAAAATCCTTAAATTCATTATCTTTATTAACAACTTGAGTGTTACTTCTAAGAATATGATCAAGTTTATAAAAATGAATCAATAAATTTTTATCAACTATATATAATGTACCTGTAGCAGAGACTCCAATTATATCCCTTTTTCTGTTTTCTCATTCTTCCATAAGAGCCAACCCCCAATTTTCAGATGGCCATATTGCCACTTAGCTAAAAACGAGTATTTTCTAGTCTCCATTGCATAGGTGTGGCCACATGGCTAAATTCTGGCTGTTGAGATCTAAGCAGAAATGTTGTGTGGGACTTCTATTTTAAAAAATAAAATTGGGGCACCTGGGTGACTCACTTGGTTAAGTGCCCAACTCTCGATTTTAGCTCAAGTCATGATCTCACTGTGAGTTCTAGCCCCACATTGACTGTGCAGAGCCTGCTTGGGATTGTCTCCTTCTTTCTCTGTCCCTCCTCTGCTTGCTCTCTATCTCTCTTAAAATAAATAAAGACAACCATTTTAAAAAGTTATAAAAAGAAAGGAATATACGCTTCTTACCTGTTCTCTGCATCCCGGGCCATAATGTGATGACGGGGGCCCTTTCAGCCATCTTGGACCATGAGGAGGATAGCCAAACCTTGGGGAGAGCATAATAGTGAGGAAGGACCTGACTCCCTGATAACTTTGCAGAACCTCCATGGCAGTCTTGGGCTGCTCACCTCCAAAATTCTTTTATGTGAATAAATAAATAAATATATAAATAAATAAGCTTCTCTCTTATTTAAGCCATAGTTTTCTAAATCTTTCTATTACATGCCACGGAAACTAATCCTGATAGAATACCATAGTAGTTTGATAAATTATGTTAAGTTAGATCTTTAATGCTCCGCAAAAAGAGAAATTAATCCAAAAAGATTTGAAAGAAACGTAACAAAGACAAGTACATACTACTCTATTTAAAAATTTTAAACCAAAAACAAAGATACAGACCAGGAGTTGGAGACGGGGGGAGATACAGACTGAGGAAAGATGGGATAGGTGCAAAAGAAAAAAAAAATTCAGAGAGAAAAATTCCAGCCAAGAAAAAAAAAGTTACCACTGTCAATATGTTATAAATACTTGCTCCAATAAGAATGAGTCTTGCTAACATCACCAAAGCTCCAAGGTTCTGCATTACAGGGGCAAAATCTCTATCTTACGAGTTTACCAGAAGGAAAATTAGATTCGGAGGGGGAAGATTAACTCTAACCAAACTGACAAAAGTCTGAAACACCAGAAGGTCCCTTGAGGGCAGAGACCCTGCCTCTCTGTCTTGATGACCATTGTGTATCATACTTGCTGAATGAGTTAATTAATTTTCATTGCGATATAACTGCCAGGGGGATCAAGCACTCGTAACCTCTGGTTAGTCAGGATCTTCCAGTTTCCATGAGGACAAGGCAGTATAGAGTAGATTCAGAAAGTAGATTCTAACTGTATTTGAATCCAAGCACTGCCACTTAACAGCGATGAGACCTTGGGAAACTTTTTGAAACTATGTGTCATTTTTTCATTCATGTAAAATGGGAATGATAATATT
The DNA here is from genome assembly GCF_014898765.1 of Herpailurus yagouaroundi. NCBI lineage: Eukaryota > Metazoa > Chordata > Mammalia > Carnivora > Felidae > Herpailurus > Herpailurus yagouaroundi. Next base: position 40,738,662 of record NW_024412396.1, on the reverse strand, counting down.
ATCTACCTCATCGGGATTGTTATGATTATAAAATGAGTTATTACATGTAAGGCTCTTAAGAACAGTACCTGGCACAGAGCACACAACAAATGTTAGCCATTTATAGCTTTACAAAAACCTTAAGCTAAAGCAAGCCTTTGTGGACACTATTATTATTATCTGATCTACATCCAAAGTCAAAAGGACATGAAAACAGAATCTCAGGAAGAAAAAGAAACAGGTGAATGACAAGATTTCCTGAGCCAAAGGTTGAATGTCATTTCAGTTTTGCAGTACATCCTACAACACAAGTGTTGGTATTTAAAACAAAGAGTAAAGGTTCTAAAAACAACACCCTATAAACGGCGCTGACACAGTTTACAAGTCTACTCGTAAACTCGTGTACCTGGGGTCAAGTGGAGCCAACATATTCATATTCAAGGCTGAATATGAATTCAGATCTTTTAGTTTAAAATACACTCCCTGTCTTTGGGGGCACTTCCGCCAAATGGCTGAAAGTCCATCCAACTTACTTGAGCTCTTTAAGGTGCAAGGAACCAAGTAACTTGGTTACTCCAAGGAAAAGGGGATTTGAACTGTTTTCATTTCAAAATACATGAACCAAACTTATCCTGTGGCTGAACCACTGAGGCAACTGGAGATCTGCTGATCCATGTTTTCATCCCTCTCACGGTCCCCATGTCATTTTCTGCTCTTCTGTCTTCTCTCAGTACCAACTGACTTCCATTTTTTGTTTTACCTTTTGGTTTGTGCAGGCTCACGATTTTTGTTCCCTTATAACTGCATCTTTTTCATAGCATAAGACACAATCGTAACTTTCAAATTCTCAGTTTCTTGATTCACATTCTCCACAGAGGGAAATCGTGTTGGGTCTTCATGTCTTTCTCTACGAAGTCACATAATAGGTCTTTGGCCTTCAGTCAGGTATTAATTCTGGTCCAAACTACTGCGTCAAAGTGGTGATGGCTGCCCTTTCAGCAGGGGCTATGTGCCTGAGCATGGCAAACTCTTTAGCAGAAGTAGGCGGTGGGTACACACAGGAATTGACATCTCTAGCATCCTGCTGTTTTCTTTTCCCTCACTTTCTCCTTCAGTTTCCTATAACGCTCCTCCTCCCACTAATATTCACATAGGGATCTTACCACTCTGTCCTTCTCTTCTCAGTACTTATCAATTCAACTCAACTCAATCTCAGCCTCCACATTGGTCTTTGCTAATTTTCCAATGCATTGTTTCCAGTAAATGTTTTCTTTATGAAGTCAGGTGGACTCTGTTGGGAGTTTGTCTCCACATGGACCATCTAGCTTCTCACCAATGAAATAACTCAGCCCTCCCCTTATGTTGTCACAAAGTGAGCTTGGAAGAAATCATGAGTTATGTAAATGCAACACTCATAGCTTCTTTTAAAATCAGCAAAAGGTGGGGGGTGCCTGGGTGGCTCAGTCAGTTAAGCGTTTGACTTCGGCTCAGGTCATGATCTCACAGTTCGTGGGTTCGAGCCCCTCGTCGGGCTCTGTGCTGACAGCTCACAGCCTGGAGCCTGTTTTGATTCTGGGTCTCCCTCTCTCTGCCCCTCCCCCACTCACGCTCTGTCTCTGTCTCTGTCTCAAAAATAAATAAACATTAAAAAAAAAAATCAGCAAAAAGGTGAAGCCCTATGATAATGGAACAAAACTGTCTTCACATAGGAAAGACAGATATTTTATTTTATATTTTTAAGACAGACATCTTAAAAGCTAATCTACAGACAAGTTTCATTAAAAGCTAATTCTATCAGGTGTTGAAACACAGGGTTTATGAATATCTAATATATAAATAGTGGCAACAGAAGTCCTATGGCTCTGACGTAACAACAAGGGAGATGTTTGGTGAGCACTAAGGCCTCTGCCACATGCAGTAGATAACCTATGCAATCACATGTTGCATGGCCCTGGAGAAAATAATTTAAACAAGAACAACCAGAAGATGAAATGGACAGCAGGAAGCAAATTTTAGAAATTGTGAAGAATGTGGTAACTTACGAGGTGAAAAAGTGACTAAAGATGAAGGAGATTTAGGGCTTGGGTGACTAGTTATTTGATACTATTAATATAATTCATAGTTCAGTATAATCACATGTAGAATTCGGGTCTTCTGATCCCAAACCAATATTCTGTTCATTCTGACAGGCTCAATGTTTTGTTTTCAAAAAATCAAAATCCTAACAAAAGATCATTGAGCCAGAATGGATTCATCATTGTATCCCCAGTGCCTAGATTAGTGTTCGGCCTATGGGAGATGCTCAAACAACAGTAAATGAATTAATGAATGAATAAATGAATGAGAATGTGACTATTTCAGCAGAAAGGATTTGACTAAAAAAAAAGTAGTTTTTGTCCTAACGTATTGTTAGAGCCTGCAAATGGTTTCCAAGAAAGTTGTAATACCTTTTAATAGCTATTTTTACAGTATCCTGAGAAATTTTATACATACTTATGTCCATATTCCTAAATAACAGAAGAAATCCAATTAACTTTGTCTTTTCTTTTATAGGAGTATTTTTCATTTTAAGAATGAGGGCCTAATAAAACAATCTATGCAGCCCTTTCACTTTTAATATTCTGTGTGCCTCTAAAACAAAATGTGCTTGATTAGTTCTCCCCTCCAACTTACAATGAATGCATTTACTAACTTCTCTCAGATAGATATGGCTGTAGTGACCATATTTCAGTCACCAAATGGAGTGAAACTAAATCTAACAATTAAATCTGTTATTTATAAATCTGAATTTTCCTGGAAAGTCTAAGACACATGGAAACCATAGGGGTGAGTCTGAAATATTTATTTAAACTATGCATAATTCCTCATGATCTTGTAACTAAAGTGTACTTGGCTGTATATCAGGGCCAATGTTCACCAATATGGCAAAATTCTGATTGGTCGGGGTCTATTTTGATTGTCTGAGACTCTGCAATCAAAATTTGAATATTCAAAGAGTACCTTTGTCTTCTATGAGCTTAACTTAGTAACAAAGAGGCTAACTGGAGCTCTGGTAAACAGGGTTGCACACAGATAATTTTGATTTTGTAGTAGGAGAGTTTTTAATCCATTCTTCATTGTCTCCCAATTACCACTTACCACTTTGGCCACCAAAGGACCTGGGATAAACTTTACACTCATCACAACAAATCTAAATTCCAATATCACATGCAGATGGAGACAAGTTTTTACAGATACAAACTAACTTGGAAAAAAATATATACATATATACACACACACATATATATGTATGTATCTATATACGTAGATATATACGTATATGTATGTGTGTGTATGTGTATATATATATATATAATTTTTTAATAGTTTTAGCTTTAAGTCAGTCATGCTGTGGCAGAGTAGCATTAACCATATAATGATGTCTGGAGGTAACTTCTGCATTTATAACTCATGACGTCCCACCTATACAGTTCTAGAAAAACCAACCTGCTAGATACAGATGCTCATTAAAAGGCTTGCACAAGAGAAAGGATATTACTTTTTTTATTATAATTGAAATGAAAGTTGAATAAAGTGCATCAGATTTCCCATAATATCCTTACAATCTTCTTCAAATGCTAGAGTCATCTTCCAATGCTTTCTAGACTCAGAGCAGCACAAATTACTCTCATCCTTTATATTTCCCAGCCTCCTTGCTAGTCAAGTTGGATCCATGTTCTGGCCAACAAGATGTAGACAGAAATGATATTAAGTCACTTCCTAATCTGGTTATAAGTGCCCCTGTGAGAACCTCTAGTTCTTTCTTCTCCTTCCTTGGTGATTTTGAAGATCAGATGGTCTCATTATAAGATAGAGATAGATTACCTGTATCCCTGAGGGTCCACTAGGAGGAGAATCACCCTACAAGCACCAGACTGTGACATGAGCAAGGAATAAATCTTTGTGGCATTAAGGCACTAGTGCAAGTTAACCAACTATTATAGTGGCTAGCTAAAATCTAGCCCCTGATTTAGTCACCAAACCATGTGCCTTGGCACAGTCTTTTGCCAAAATGAGTGCCCTGGTCTGCATCCCCCCAGGAGAGGTACCTTTTGTAATTCACATGTAGATGTCATATGGGCTATCAGTAACCTTGACTGTACCCCCTCTCAATTGATCACCCTGTCTCTACTCTTTCCCCCCTTCACAATCCCTCTATAAAGAACTGCCAAAAAAAAAAAAAAAAAAAAAAGCTGCCAGACTAATATTCCTAAGACATAAGACTGATCATGACATTTCCTGCTCAGAAAGCTTCAGAAGAGCCACACTGTTTCATGGATTAAGCCCAAAATATTTAACATGGTCTCCAAGACGCTCCACAATTCATTTAACAAACCCATCTATGCATCCCAATCACTACCTTTATCTTCACACTTCCATGTTCTCCATCTCTGGAAGCTAGTGTGGCATAAAACCAGGAGCTCCCTCAGTCTGACTCCACATAGCAGGTGCACCCCAGCTCACATCCAGCATTCACTGACCCAGCTTATGAAACCTCCACCTTCACTCCCTCCGTGAATTTCTTTAGTATGGAATTTCTTCAAATCCTCAAGCCTTCAGGAGTCACCTTTTCCTTTAATATCCAAATTAAAAGGCTCAACTTTCATCCTATGTGGTAAAGGCATATACATGCCTGTGGTTTATTTGTGGGGGGAGAAGGAGATTGGTCTCACAGTTGTTCTTGAGGTAAGTCCATCTGTAGCCTGTTCCTCCATTCTGCCTCTGCAGCATAGCAAGAATTCAACTGTATTCTCACTCCTTGTTGGATTCTACTCGTGTGGAGCATGTCAATAGCAACTCATCTTACCATGAGGAACCAAGAGATGAGGGAAAGACAACATAAAATGCATCTACTCCTCCTCAATGAGCAGCTAGGATTGGCAGATAAAATAGAGGAAGTCCAACTTAATTTGAGTTTCAGATAAACGGCAAATTATTTTTTAGTATAAGTATGTCCCAAATATTGCATAAGGCATATTTATGCTAAAAAAATTCCTTGTTGTTTATCTGACACTCAAAGTTAACTGAGCATCTTGCATTTTTATTTGGCAGATCTGGCACTATTGGTAGTGTCGCCCTTTTGTTAAATTCTTGATCTTTGTCTCAGATTGGAGAGGAAAGCAGGACTCCTCCTGCCAAAAGCACTTCCACCAAAAACACTACCATATATATACCATATATATGTTATATTATGTATTTGTATCAAAATGTATTGTATATTTATATCAAAATAACTTTTCCCCCTTCAATGGCAATGCTTTCCTTCCTATTATTCATGTGTTACAATGATTTCTACACAATAATATCTCCCATATGACAAAAATAAGCCTCCTGAAGTCAGGAATGTTATTCTTCATATTTTTTCATTGGCTAGTTAGATTTTTGAGGCATCTTTCTGGCACTAACTATCTCCTTGCTATATTGGCATTTCAAGAATTCAAAACCAGCAACAGCGCCAGAAATTTTAAAGCAGATAACTGAGTCAGAAGAAAATGCCTTAGGCATGTGTAATAGCAAACCCTAGCACCTTTTCTGACTTGCATCAGCCTTGGATTTTTACTTTGGGACTTGCACATATGTTTCCAAATATCTTCCAATATCCTCCAGGAAGTAGTTGGGTGCATTTTACATGAGGTGCATCAGACACTCGTAGGAACACACAGGTTACGGCTAAAAGTCATTCCTTTAAAATAGCTTGCCAGACGTGTAATTCTCTTCCTAAAACATAATAGGAAGCATCCCCACTTTCTGGGTGTTATTGCACTCTTCCAAACATATTTACACATTACCTGCGGCACTGGAAAGGAGCAAGCTGGCTACAAGTTAATGTCTTGTGAATCACACAGCCTCACTGTTCAGCTCCTACATCCTGTGTTTTCTTGGTAGCGCCTCTGGAAGCCAGAAAGAAGGGTGGGTTAGAGAACAAAAGTTAATGAAACGCCGTAAATACTATATAGGATCATGAAAACAAATGGCCTTGTTCTTTCTCTCACACACCCATATCCAAACAAGCATGATGCTCCAGATGCCAGTCACTTAGGTATCTACCATGATGATTCTTTTCATAAGGAATAGGAAATTAATTATAGCCATAGAGGTGCCCTGGAGTAATAGCAGAAAAAAGTGGGTGTGATCTGGCTCCTTTAAACAAGTAATCTAGAAATGGGAAAATTTTCCCAGACTGCTAACACTTTTTAGAGAATTTTGGTTACTTTACTGAAAAAGAAAAATATATTAGATAGATAGATAGACAGATGGATAGATAGATAAATAGATAGATAGATAGATAGATAGATAGATAGATAGATATAGATGGATAGGTATCAAGTAGCAGCAGGTTTAAAATGAGATGACATATCACATGATAAAAAATCCAAAGGGTATATATAAAAGGGCCTACAGGAACAAATCAGGAGACTATAGATGCTGGAGAGGATGTGGAGAAATGGGAACCCTCTTGCACTGTTGGTGGGAATGCAAATTGGTGCAGCCGCTCTGGAAAGCAGTGTGGAGGTTCCTCAGAAAATTAAAAATAGACCTACCCTATGACCCAGCAATAGCACTGCTAGGAATTTATCCAAGGGACACAGGAGTACTGATGCATAGGGGCACTTGTACCCCAATGTTCATAGCAGCACTCTCAACAATAGCCAAATTATGGAAAGAGCCTAAATGTCCATCAACTGATGAATGGATAAAGAAATTGTGGTTTATATACACAATGGAATACTACGTGGCAATGAGAAAAAATGAAATATGGCCTTTTGTAGCAACGTGGATGGAACTGGAGAGTGTGATGCTAAGTGAAATAAGCCATACAGAGAAAGACAGATACCATATGGTTTCACTCTTATGTGGATCCTGAGAAACTTAACAGGAACCCATGGGGGAGGGGAAGGAAAAAAAAAAAAAAAGAGGTTAGAGTGGGAGAGAGCCAAAGCATAAGAGACTGTTGAGAACTGAGAACAAACTAAGGGTTGATGGGGGGTAGGAGGGAGGAGAGGGTGGGTGATGGGTATTGAGGAGGGCACCTTTTGGGATGAGCACTGGGTGTTGTATGGAAACCAATTTGACAATAAATTTCATATATAAATAAAAAAAAAAAAAAAGGGCCTACAGGGAAAGTGAGTCCCTCCTCCACACTGTCCCCTCGTCCTCCTTTGCTGAGGCACCAGAGATGCCGATTTCTGTACCTTTCCAGATAATTATATAGCCCTAAAACAGATTTTATTTATACATAGTATGTATTATGTAAAATAATATACTACTATACACATCGCTTTTTCAACTCGTTTTTAAGTCTTTTTTATTAGAAAATAAATGAGTATAAAAATTTATAGAGTGATCTCATTTTTTAATTTAACAACGTAGTTCTGAAAGCATTCCGTATTAGTGCATACCACTCTGCTTCAGTATTTTTATTGTTGTATAATGTTTCATTACATGGATGTACCACTAACCAATCCCAATATGGATGGATTTTTTTGTTTGTTTCCAACTTTTGCTATAGTGGAAGCTTTCTAAATTACTTTTCTCTGTTAGGAAAATGGCTTCAAGTGCCACTGAGATATTCAACAGATATTTACTGGCCGCTTACTATGTCCAATGCATGACACCTAGTCTCTGTAAACAATAATGAAACAAGAATATTCCTCTACATTTCCCCCTTTTCAAATTGTGGTTATTTCACAGGTGTGCACTATGGGATTTGTACTGTCCTTCCTAAGCTTGTAACTTAAAACTCCTTCTTCATCTATTAAAAGAAATCATCTAAATTTACTTTATTATGGCAAAATGAAAGTTCCATAGATCTGGATCTTTAAACTATCACTTTGAAGACTATACATCAATTTTCTCGGCAAAGGTAAACCTATACTTAATTATATAATTACAGAATTTAAGAACCAGAGAAGAACTTCATGAGCATATAGACCACCCTCTTCACTTTACAGGCAAGGAAAGTAAAGCTAAGAGGATAAATGGCTGGGCCATGGTCATACTCTAGCTTATTTTTCTGACACAAAATTGGTTTGATATACCTCTCCATTCCCCAGTTAAAGGTCAAAACTGTGACTTTCACTCGTGGCCATGATAGAATAACAGAGACCTGATTTACCCTTTATTTAAACAAATGAGAACCAAACAAAATATATTAACAATAGTTTTTAGATATTGGACAACATGCAGCAGAGGACAGTGATCTTTGAAAGAAGAGAATTAAATGAGGTGAACCTACAATCACCCCAGCTTACCACCTGGAGAGAGTCTAGGCTACGGCACAGGCAAGGGAACCCCAACAAAGCCTGGCAGTTTTCCTGAGTTGAAGAGACAGAGGTGAGAACTCAGATCGGCTAAGACAGCCAGAATTTGTAGGAAAGATTACCAGAGAGAAGAAAGCTACACACAAAGAGAGTTCTGAAGATCCGCAGGGGCTCCCCATCGTGAGTCTTTAGCTGAGTGCTAATCAACATACATGTTTAAGGAAACTACCTGAGGCCAAGCAGTAAAATACCTGAAAGGAGCAATTACTAGCATTCACACGGGGCTAGAAATAGTTCACATTCCCAACAGCCTAAATGGAAAAACTTTCTATCACATTGGGCATTGGCTTGAATATCAGAGAAGTATTGCCTCTTTAGTAGGCTAAATTACCCCTTAGTTCTAAAGGCTGCTCAGCTCCTTTTAAAGTTTAAAGGTGAGACTCAAAAGGATCAAACTGTTTCCAAGTAACTTAACTGTGTCCCAGAACATAACTCAAAAATATTTAAAGGAAATACAGAAAGACAGACAGAAAGAAAGAAAGAAAGAAAGAAAGAAAGAAATGGAGGAAGAAAGGGAGAAAGGAAGACAAGGAGGAAGGGAAGAAGGAAGGAAGGGAAGAAGGGAAAAAATCAAGCATCCAACAATGTGAAATTCATAATGCCTGGAATCTACTATTTTTATTGATATTTCTTTTTTTTTCACCAGGCATGCAAATTGAAGCAGGAAATTCAACCCATCATGAGGAAAACAAATCAGTCAATCAATAGAAGAAGATATGTGATACAATTAGTAGATAAAAACATTAAAACAGCTGTAATAGGGGCACCTGGGTGGCTCCGTGGGTTGAGCACCCAACTCTTGTTATGGCCTCATTTATCACCTCGAGGTCATGGGATCATGTTCCACATCAGGCTCTGCACTGACAGTATGGAGCCTGCTTGAGATTCTCTCTCTCCCTCTGTCTCTGCTCCTCTCTCTCTCTCTCTCTCAAAATAAATAAATAAATTAATTAATTAATAAGTAAATAAGTAAATAAATAATAAACATTTTTTAAAACAGCTGTAATAACTATGCAACATATCCTCAAGAAAGTAGAGGAAGGAGTGAGGATGTTAAGGAGAGAAAAAGAAAGTTTAAAAAAAGGCAAAATTGAACTTCTTATTGTGAAAAGTACAGTATTTGAGATGAAAACTCAGAACTTCTATGGCAATTATCATTTTTGCCATTATTTCTAGCATTATCAACATCACAGATGTAAAATAATTTTTTACTGGGTCTAAAAATACTTCTTTTCATATAAAAATCTCAAAGTCACATACCAGTGTGCATCCAAACTATCAATGCAGAATAGTGTTTGCATAGTAAAAATATGCTAGCTGTACTTGCTATTGGTGTTTATAAAGAATAGAAGCAACATACAGCCTTTTCTGTATGCAAAACATTGTTAAGCCAAGCATAACTTCTATTCAGAAGAGTTTAAAGTCCAATGAAGAATAAAAAATTGGGTTCTGGGACTTCATTTTGAGGCTTGGCGCATGCATAAATTAAAGGGAAAAAAAAAACAGTTTATATGTGCCACTTAAGACATGGAATAAAGCTAGAGACACTTGCCAGGGTCAGTGACAGCAACATTCCCAGTTTGAGGGTGAGCTGAGTTTGAAGTATCTAAGCTAAGCAACGTGGTAAGTAGAAGGAGAAAATTAAGCAAGAAGCTGAAGGAGACCAAAAGGAACCCTTCTGAAAAGTGGGCATGTAAAAAATGTGACCACTATGGTTTACAAGTAGGTATGAATCTCCCTGACAGAGGCGGAGAAGGAGATAACATGAAAACACAATTAAATTCAACCCACAGTTATTGAGTGCCTGTTACCTGCAAAAGACTGCACCAAATGAAGTACTATCCCTTTCCTCCAGCAGCACGAAATATGATGCAAGAGATGGATGCAGATACATAAATAATTGTATCATAAGTCAGACTGATAGCTGCAGTAACATAGACATAACAACAGCTGAGGGAGCATAGGGGAGTAAAATAACTGGATCCTGGGGCTGGAAAATGAGGGAAGACAACATAAAAGGCGACATTTGAACCATGTCCTGTAAGATACAAGGGATTTTACTATATATAACAGGGGCTCATGTGGTTAATTTAATCTCCCATTTAATTCCATTTATTTCCATTCCATTAATTTCTCCATTTAATTTCCCCCTCCCTCACACCACCATTCATTTCTCTGCCTCTCTCTGCCCTGCTTTATAATCTATAGACTGAATCATCTGACCATCCTTGGTGGCTGGCTGGCTTTTAGTTGAGTTTGGCCAATCCAAGACATCTGCCAGAGATAAGAGGGCAGGAAGAGAGAGAGTTGGGGTATTTATTCACTGTCCCCTCCCTGATTCAGCACTGTGGTTTGGCAGGGGCTGCAACTCTCCCTACCCACAGCTCCTACTCATGGCCTCCTTTCCCATGGCTCCAGTTCTCACCGGGCTTTGGTAACAGTATTTCATCTCCTTGGCCCTTTGGGCCTATAGAAGATAAGAGCGTCCCACTCTGCTAGTGTCTGAATGTCTTAAACACTCTTGTGGTCTCCCTTTACCTTGCCCGTGTCTCTTAAATACTCTCTTCATTTGGAACATCTGAGTTGAACCCAGTCTTAAAGTAGTATAAGCAAAAGCAAAAAGGAACACATGTCATGATTGAGGAACCATGATTGCATTATGGGGAACATGATGGGGTGGGAATCTAGGGCAGAGGAGAGTAGTTTTAGAGAACTGGGGCCAGATTGTCAGGGCCTCACTAAGGAATTTGGACTTTACTCTTGGGTAAAAGAAATCCAGTAGTAGTTATTGAGTGGGTACAGTCAGATCTGCCTGCTAGCATGTGCAGGATGGAGGTAGGTAAGAAGTCAGGTAAGAAGTTATGGCAGTAATGTCCTAAAATGGGGCACTGGATGATAGTAGCGAGAATATATTTAAAATCGGTCAACTGGGCTACTTAGGTGGCTCTGTCAGTTAAGCAACCGACTTCGGCTCAAGTCTTGATCTCACAGTTGGTGAGTTCGAGCCCCACATTGGGCTCTATGCTGGCAGCTCAGAGCCTAGAGCCTGCTTTGGATTCCATGTCTCCCTCTCTCTCTCTTTAAAAAAATAAATAAAACATTAAAAAAATTTAAATTGGCCAATAACAAAATCTATAGGGCATGGCAAATAAGTGAATTGAGGGGGGAAAGCCAAAGGAGTTTTTTAGGATGACTTCTAGGTTTCCACCTTGGGAGAATGGTAACCCTATAAACACAGAGGAAGAGGTTCTTAGAACTGGGAACATGAGTTTGACTGGACCATCTAGAAAGTGAAGTGCCATGGAGCATTAAGGCTGAGAAGCTCAGCAAAGAACTAAAATGTTGGGTCTATGGATCAGGAATAATCTAAGAAAGATAGAAGTAGATACTCTAGAACTATGGTTCTCAGTTCTAGCAGTCCTTGAGAATCATCTGAGGGGCATTTAAAAAGTAAAGGCCAGGGTCCAACCCCAGATCAATTAAATCTGATTTCTGGGTGGGATCGGAAATCAGACTTAGTCGGGGTGTATTTAATCAGATTTCATTGGATTTAATCTGGGTTTGGATTTTTAAATTTTTTTTTTCAACGTTTATTTATTTTTGGGACAGAGAGAGACAGAGCATGAACGGGGGAGGGGCAGAGAGAGAGGGAGACACAGAATCGGAAACAGGCTCCAGGCTCTGAGCCATCAGCCCAGAGCCTGACGCGGGGCTCGAACTCACGGACCGCGAGATCGTGACCTGGCTGAAGTCGGACGCTTAACCGACTGCGCCACCCAGGCACCCCTGGGTTTGGATTTTTAAACAGCTCCCCAGGTAATTCTTACTACATCCAGATCGAAAGAAAAACAGAAGCAGCTAAGAATGGAGCCTGGCAAGGGAGATGATAAAGAGCACACATGATAAAGAATGGCAAACAGAGATAAAGGCAGTAAGAAAAATTTTAATCAGGAGTGGGTAAGTACATCACATGCCATAGACAGGCGGAAGGGGAATGAGAAGAGGCCACTACATTCGGTAAATAGGAGATCATTACTGGTCTCTGGGAAAGCAATTTTGTAAACAATATTTTTTTAATGTTTATTTTTTTTAAGAGAGCATGAGCTGAGGAGGGGCAGAAAGAGGGAGACACAGAATCCAAAGCAGGCTCCAAGATTTGAGCTGTCAACACAGAGCCTGATGTGGGGCTCCAACTCATGAACCGTGAGATCATGACCTGAGCTGAAGTCAGGCGCTTGACTGAGCCACCCAGGTGCCCCTGGGGAAGCAATTTTAGTGACTGCAGGAGCCAGATTGCAACAAGTAAAGAGCAGATTTTAGATGAGGAACTGGAGTGGGTGTAGACCACTGTTTCAAGATGCTTGGTCCAGTAGATAGTAGAAAACAGCCAGTAACTTAAGCAGAAAAAGTTTGGAGAGAAAGTTTTGTTGGACTTCAAGGGAGAGCATATTGGCTAAGTTAAGGAAACATCAGAGGGAGAGAATGAAGATACACAGTAGAGGAGGGGTTACTGGAATAGCAGGGCCACAGAGGAACCTGGGAGTGGCAGGAGATTATTAGAGGAATCTCAGGAAAGGAATGCCAAAGAGATAAGCTCTAAATTGAGAAAGGTTGAGGGAGTTTAAGTCATCATTTTCATAATGCAGTAGAAGGCATGGTGGCTACTGGGAGAAAAAAGGGAAAGGGCAGAGAACAGTTACTAAGAACTTTGTATGTGCCTGGCACCATGCTGAAATTCTAGCAAGGAAGCTCATCCGGTCATCTAACGTGCTTCTGAAGGACAAATGTCACACAGGATAAGAAGCAAAAATTAGGCTGTTCTGCCTGATTTCAGCCATCTAGTCACCTTGCTCCTCTGGTACCATTACTAATTAATGGCCCTTTAAAGCTTAACCTGCAATTTGTTTTAAGTTAAATACTCATTTCTAGCTGAATAGGGAAAGATTTCAGCTATGATAATATTTCCTTAGTTTAGTTTAAAGGGAAATGGCTGTAGAAGAACATTTGAAGAAAGAGGAAAAACCTATTATTGTGAACACTCCACTAGAGAAGGCAAAGAAAGATGGGGTTTTAAAGAGAGTGTTTAATGGTCCAAGCTAAGGGCAATTAATAAATATTTAAGAAGTGGAATTAACCTGCATATTTTTAAGTTCTCCTTTTAAATGTAAAAAATGTTAACTTTAGATTACAAATCCATCAAGGGCTAGGACTGTGCCACCTCTTTCTGTGATGCCTGAGCAACTGTGTGGGCACAGGGTTGTCCACTAAGGATTGAGCCATCCTCCACTGCCAGAGCCCCCCATTATTATCCCTGCTATATCATACAGGCAAGCAAGCCAGTAAGCTACAATTCTTTTCAGATGCAGATGGAGCCTCTAGATAGGAAACTCATGACGTTGGCTGTCCTTTCCTCTCAGAAACACTTTCCAAAATTAGGATCAGTAAACACAGAAGTAACTGCCAAGGTTTTCCTTCATTGACATCCCAGTGAACCAAGTTGGGGAGTGGGCTGCAAAGAAAGGCAGGAAACTTGACCAACCTGCCTGAATGAGCCTTGGGGAACCCCAGAGGGATGACCCTTCAGCTGCCAAAAATCCAGTGGGAATAGAGGTGGGGGATAAGGTGGCAGGGGGCTGGGATGAACTCAGGGTAGCACCCCTACTTGGTTCTCCACGGCTTGAATACTGAACCACTAAAAATTGTTTCCCACTTATTACTTTGGTCTAGCCTCCTTACAAAAAACAGATTTCAGATGATCAGACCTCCCTCTCTTAAACCCAGAAAGTACTCAGCCTTTAAGTTCCATGGAAACTGCATTCCTGTCCACATCACTCACCACTACAATCTTAGATCTACGCACAGTGCCTGGCACACAAGGTAATTCATGCTCACTAGATATTTACTGAAGGTCTGCATTTGGCTCATATGATCCTGCTTTCTAGTGTTTCTACATATTATTTTTATTTGTTTAAAAAATTCCTTATAAAGTGTTTTTAAAGGTAGTACTATATTTTTTCATAAGTCTTCACATGGAATAGTCAAAGAAAAATTTCAATGCTAGAAGGAAGAGTCACTATGGAGACACAAAGACATTTGCCTATTGCTCCCAAGGACTTATTTTACCTATAATTCTGGAAGTGTTCTAATATATATAGGTGCCCTGCAGGAGTATCAATCTGAAACTCCAGGCCTCTCTGTCCTCTGTCTCCTAAATAAATAGCTTTTCAAAGTGTGGTAGCTAGAAGACTGTCAAGGGTTGTATTACCTGACATTTACTTAATGCATTTATTTAGGGGAGTCTCTGTTTCTCTCCTACAGTCTCCCAGAGTTCTCTATCACATCCTGGGTGGGTAGATATAAGACAAACATTTTCATTTCATCTCCATCCCAAAAGGTCAAAATGATGACAAAATCAGAAATAGAACCCACACCTTTGGCTTTATTGCAGATTTCATCCTACTTAACCTTTAGCCAAACATCGGCTTCCTCTTAGCCTCTTCCTTAAGTTTATCTTCTTAATTCGTAATCAATGCCAGCTTGGTCAGGTGACTCCTAAATATAATAACAAGAATAGTAAGCTGAATTTTATATAGGATCTTTATACAACTCCATTACAAAACGCTGTGCCAACTTACGAGTTGTAGAATTACAGAGTGGTGCTACTGAATTAAATAATAAGTAACAGCTGATACTAATAATTAGCTTAATTTATGGTCTAGTAGAACTGTCACAACTGAGGCCCCTCTCCCTCCGCCCCTCATCTTCCTGTCTTTTCTTCCTCCTCCCTCCTCCTTTGGCAACAGCAACCAAATGAAGCCCTGCGATTGTCAAATTAGTCATCATAAAGACAAGTCACTTCTTCCTTTACTCTTAGCAGTACAACCTTATTACACCAAGAATTTCCAACCTTTTTTGGAGTCCCATCACCCCATCATTGTTTAATTTCACAAGTGTTTCTCCTGATGGCATGCAGTTGGTGGGAAGGCCATACCAGGATAAATCGAAACCTCTTGAGGATCCTCAACAACTTCAGAAAGGCTCTTGCTTTTTGCAAAATCAAGCTTGGCAATGACTGCTCTACATGGTAACCTTGTAAAAAGGGTTCTCTCCACTTTAAGGGACTAAAAATTAAACACATCAGCAAGGTGATACTGGGGGTCACATGGCCGAAATTAGGAATGATTTTTTTTTTTTCCAGTGTCTGTGCATGGTGGCTTTCCATGGACAGTCTGACCTCAATGTATTGGACAGGATTCAAGAATGTTCTTATATGAACTTGATCTAAAAACTCATACAGCTTAGATCTAACATGGAATACCCATTTGATCACATTTAACACAGAATATCCATTTTATCACATTTATTAATCACCTACCTCCCTATGTACTGATGCCTAGCTCTGAAGCAGGAATATGGGCTTCCTCTACAATCAAAATAATGTAACCTGGTGACCAAATTCTCCAGGGCCACCAAAGTTGCTCTCTCTGTAAGACATGTTCTCGTGGTCAGATGGAATTAGGACTCAGAGGCTTTTCATATTGTGTGCTGCAGCACGAGAGGTAATTGTCCGTGTCCTCTATACTCTGATAAAACTGCCAACTTACCTGGATAAAATGTATCTCAATAACACTCCATCCTGAGGGAGGGGGCCCTGAGCAGGAAGTAGCACTAACCACTTTATGCATCTTTTATCATTGCATAAAAATGACTAACAACAATTTATTACTAGGTTAAGATGTCAGAACAATTAAAATGAACCTAAAAATTTAACATTGCCAGACTCTTCTGGACTACCTGAGAGTAACTGACATATTCATCTCCCCGCTCTACCCCCCTGCCCCATGAAACTCTTCACAGGAACTCACTTTTTTCTCTAATAGCTCCCTACCTAGAGGTAACAGGCCCAGGTCTGAGTCCCATCAAGCCTGGAGTTTTTTGTCTTTTGTGGGTTTTTGGTCAGGGGGAAAGAGGTCTCTTTGTTTTCCTGACGATAAGCTTGCCCACTATAAAAGAACATCAGTGCTCTTTAACTGTGGGCTGAACCAGGAGCAAGCTGTTCTTGCTCCTTACCACCATGTATCTTTTCTGATTTGGTTTGCTGATAACACAACAAAAGTAGAAGCCTTCCTGACAACTGGCCTCCCAATCCCGCTGCCCTGCCATATCTGCTAGAGAAATGACGTTTTGTGTAAAACCACGTTTGCCAAAGAGAAGAGGAAATTTCTGTTTGCAGAGAGTTCTTTGGTTTTACCCTTTGTTTTCCCAGAATGAACACAGGCCCTTCAGATTTTTAAATTGGAAGAGGGTCCAAATCCTTCTCTACAAGTCAGTGTCTGGCAAACATGAATTTAAATCCACTGGCACCACTTACTTGCTCCAAGGTTCTCTGGGCTTATTTCATCATCTGTAAAATGGGGCCAAGTCCAGTGAGAGCTATTGGCACTCCTGCCCCATTCTTGCTATTCACTTCCATTCCTTGTCTATGGTGATTAGGAGCCTGAATTTTACTGCCTAGAATATTTATCACATGTAGCAACTAGTTTAATTATAACAATATGAGTTGATAGAAAATAATTTTTGGAAGTAATCAAACTACGTTTGAAATTTCCTAGGCTCATTTCAGAGGTAGTTTCCAAGGCAGTAGGCAATGACCAGGGTTCACAGTCCTTGAGCCCTGGGACCCCTCACCTTCCAACTTAACAAATGACCCTGGGTGTTTATTTATTAGTGACTGAAGAGCTTTTGTAAACCAATTACCATGAGCAAACAGCACTTATTGTAAAGCAATAAACAACAATAAACCTTGCCCTTATCTAAATTCATTGCTCTAAGCCACAGACCTGCAGGGAACAGTTAGGTTTAAAACTCACAGTTGGTTAAGATTGAAGATTTATAGGCACTCCAGTCCAGCCCTCCTTGGGGAGCCAACACTGCTGAAGTACCAAGTCTGGAAGGCCAAATAACCTATACCAGGGGCACCTTTGGTCTTTCACTGGGGGCAGGGGAGGAAAAGGAGGGGAAAAAAAAAATCCTGGGCTATCAAAACACCTTTTTCCCAGGACATCGGAGTAGGCAACGCATTACAGACAATTTCTCCTCCAGGTATATTGACCAATAAAATAAATGGAAAAATCATTGTTGTCCAGTCACACGTGGCAGATTGAACCCTCACATTTATCTCTATTCTCGCAAAACAAATTCAGCAAAAAAATTTTCAATGACATAAAACCAGAAAGACTGAAAGAGCACTAGACAAAGACACAGAAAATCAGAGAAATGAATAATATTTCAGAGAAAGTTGAAAGCTCAACATGCTGGAGAAAGAAATCAGTTAGGGTTTCAGAGACTCGGCCACTGGAGGCAACCGGTATCTCCCAAGGTCAGAGTTCTAAGCAGGCCTGAAAACAGGGATTGGTTGCATGTTTATATAAAACCCATTCAGATCACTTCTAGTCCCCCTCCTTCTCCCCTTCTCCTCTAGGATTATGTTCCAGAGAGGGACACCAGGCACTTTGAAGAGGGGTGGATGGTAGCACTGAAGAGAGTCCACAACTGCTTTCTTCCCACAATTGGCTTCTAGCACATCAGCAGCTGGGCTTGTAGCCCCAAAGGGCAAACTGAAGGATTTTCTCTGAGAAGTCTGATAGGCCCAAGAAAAATTGAGGTCTCGTTAGTTGACTCAGATCCCAGCTAGGGCAATCAGATTTAGCAAATAAAAATACAGAATGCCCAAGTAAATTTGAATTTTAGATAAACAATGGATACTTTCTTAGTTAAATTGTCCCATACAATATTTGGAGCATGCTTATATTTTTAAAAAAATTGTTTATTGTTTATCTGATATCCAAATTGAACTGGGCATCTTGTATTTTATCTGGCATCTGTGCCCGCCACCCCAAGTTCTAGTTAGCCTCTCAGTGCCTCATGCTTATATAGAAACAAAGGTCAAGAAACACCAGATGTGTGAGAAAGGCCTCCGACATGAAAGACAGAAGAGAGGCCAAAACCAACTAACAACGAATGAAAC
Organism: Herpailurus yagouaroundi; assembly: GCF_014898765.1. Lineage (NCBI taxonomy): Eukaryota > Metazoa > Chordata > Mammalia > Carnivora > Felidae > Herpailurus > Herpailurus yagouaroundi. The sequence goes on along the minus strand of NW_024412396.1, from coordinate 40,720,296 downwards.
AGGAGAAAACTAAATGAGCAAGAATGACTGTCATCAGGAGTACTTGGGTGACTCGGCCGGTTGAGTGTCTGACTCTTGGTTTCGGCTCTGGTCATGATCTCATGGTCATGGGATCAAGCCCTGTGTGGAGCTCCACGCTGGTAGTGCAGAGCCTGCTTGAGATTCTCTCTCTCCCTCTCTCTCTCTCTGCCCCCACTCCCTTCCCCCAACTTTCATACATGCACTCTCTCTCAAAATAAATGGATGAACTTAAAAAAAAGAATGAATATCATCAGAGAGATAAGAGAAAAATTGCTTCCATGAAACAAGAACAGCATTCTATTAAAAAAGAAGAGGAACGCCTGGGTGGCTCAGTCAATTAAGTGGCCAACTCTTGATTTTGGCTCAGGTCATGATCTCATGGTTCCTGAGTTCAAGCCCCAAATCAGGCTCTACATTGATGGTGCAGAGACTGCTTGGGATTCCCTCTCTCCCTCTCTCTCTGCCTCTCCCCCACTCATATTCTCTCTCTCTCTCTCTCTCTCTCTCTCTCTCTCTCTCAAAAATAAATAATAAACTTTAAAAAAAAGAAGAAAGGAAGGGAACAAAGAAGGAAAAAAGTTCAGAAAATGAGCAAACTCTCAGAAATTGAAAATAATGATTTTTGAAATTAAAAATTTACTGTAAGACTTGGAAGATAAATAAAGGAGTCCTGGCATGGGGTGTTGGAGCCCAAGGAGGATGAGGAAGATATCCATGGTGGAATACTCCAGCACCAGGTAGGAAAAGTACAAGATGAACCCGGAAAAGATGTGCTGGAAGGCAAAAAAGTGCTTAAAGAATGATGGGGATGTGTCAAAAGGACACAGAAAACAACTTGAAAGGACTTTCACTGGGGACAATTTAAGCATCAAAATACTTAATGAGTAATGTAAAAGTTTGATGAGAAATGGGATACTTGCATAATTTTAAATTAACTCCCCACTAACTACTTAGTCATTATGAAATAACTGGCCTGTTATTTTCCAATGTGCTACGATCATGTTAAGTCAGACTGAGGAACTCCTCTAGACTGAAGGAGACTGAAGATATTATCAAGACAACTGTTCAAACCTAAATGGGATCTAACTATTGGGTAATAGTAATATAACTTCCTGATTTCCGTAACTGTATTGTGGATTTGTAGGTTATGTCCATGTTTGTAGGAAATACACAATAAAATACGGAGGATGATGGAGCATCAAATCAACAGTTTACACTCAATGGTTCAGGGAGAAAAAGTTATATACACTATAGTTGCAACTTTTTTGAAAGTGTGTGATTATTTCAAAACAAACAAAAAACAGCAAAATATATCATGCAATTGTAAGGATAATGAAATGGGCTAATGTATATAAAAGATGGGCTATAAACAGTGGTTTCCTGACATTTGGATTTAATGGTCCAATAAAACACTTTTTTTTTTAATGTTTATTTTTGAGAGAGAGGAAGAGACACAGTGTGAGCGGGGGAGGGGCAGAGAAAGAGGGAGACACAGAATCTGAAGCAGGATCCAGGCTCTCAGCTGTCAGCACAGAGCCCAATGCAGGGCTTGAACCCACAAACCCCGAGATCATGACCTGAGCTGAGGTCAGATGCTTAACCGACTGAGCCACCCCAGTCACCACCTTTTATTTAGCCACAGAATGACATTAAGAAGAATAAGAGTACCATCAATTATTATTATCATTTCATAAATGATTATTTCTGTGAAGAGCATCTCACAATCTCACAACTCGGAAACTGAATACATTTGTTTCTAAGTAGAACTCAGCACACTACCCTTATTCTTATCGTTTTGCTATTGTACCAACTTCTGAAAATGCCTTCATGAACCAGGCCATGTCGTTGTATTTGGGGCCCCTGTCTCTCCCTTTCCTTGCCCATTCACCTAACCTAAAAGGTTGCATTGTCCAATATGGCCACTAGCCACATGTGGCTATAAGCATTTGAAATGTGGTCAGTCCATTTTAAAATAAAGTGTAGGGGCGCCTGGGTGGCGCAGTCGGTTAAGCGTCCGACTTCAGCCAGGTCACGATCTCGCGGTCCGTGAGTTCGAGCCCCGCGTCAGGCTCTGGGCTGATGGCTCGGAGCCTGGAGCCTGTTTCCGATTCTGTGTCTCCCTCTCTCTCTGCCCCTCCCCCGTTCATGCTCTGTCTCTCTCTGTCCCAAAAATAAATAAACGTTGAAATAAAATAAAATGTAAAAAGGGGCACCTGGGTGGCGCAGTCAGTTGAGTATCCGACTTTGGCTCAGGTCATGATCTCGTGGTTTGTGAGTTCGAGCCCCGCATCAGGGCTGATGGCTCAGAGCCTGGAACCTGCTTCGGATTCTGTGTCTCCCTCTCTCTCTGCCCCTTCCCTGCCTGCGCTCTGTCTCTCTGTCAAAAATAAATAAACACCAAAAAAAATTTTTAAGAAAATAAAACAAAGTATAAATGAAGTGTTAACATAAGTGTAAAATACACACTGGATTTCAAAAATACAGTATGAGAAAAATGTCAAATATCTCCCCCCGATAATTTATATATCGTTTACACGTTGAAATAATAGTATTTTGGACATACTGGGTTAAATATATTATTAACATTAATTTCACTTGTTTCTTTTTACCTTTTCAAATGTAGCTACCAGCAAATTTTAAGTTATGTAAGTGGCTCACATTATATTTGCACTGCACCGGCACTGCTCTAAGGAACAGTCTTGTCTTTTCCAAATCAATTTGTAAGCTTTGGTTGTGCAGAGCTGGGAGATGAAAAGAAATGGATTGGAGAGGCAGGAGGAAGAAGAAGGGGTGAGCAAGAGGGGGCATAAACACATGCCTGGGGATTGAGGACAATTTGAGGGATTTGGTGGTAAAAGTCTCTGTCAGATGCAGATTGAGGAGGAGAGAAAAGGGAATTTAAGGAGTGTCCTCTGGGTTTATAAATCAGATCCCCTTTAGCATTCTTTGACAGATTTGCATCTCTAAAGATTAGAATACAGGTTTCATTTCTTCTTGGCCCTGGGATTACCTTCTTTGATTATGATTCTGGGAAACTGAGCCTCCTGAGAACCTCAGGATTTATTTGGGTTACTTTATTATTCTAAACAGTCATTGAATTAGTCCACAGAACTCTTCAGAACGTTTTCCCCCCATCTCTTTTCCCCATTCTTTCCACCCTTCCAATTGGGGCTCTGGGGTAACATGAGGGTAGGCTGCTCAGTGCTGGAAGGACCCATCTACATTCCCACCCCTAACCCACCTGATCCCATCTCTTGCTCAGTTAGACCTCACACAGCCCTCCTGTGGGAATGACAGGTGATGGTAGTCACATTCTAATGGGAGTTTCACCCCATTAATACTTTCTTACCCACTAGGCTCATTCTTAAAGATGAAGAATCATTTGCATAATGAGATGTCACTTTTGTACCAGCTTCCTCTATTAATTATTCAGGCCTTCCCTTCACACTTACTCTGAAGCAAATGGTCTCTGATACACACAGCTCCCTCCCATGGGGAAATCCACCTTCTGAAATGTAGGAAGGAAAGGGCAGAAGGGGCAGACAACAGCCATAGCCAACCCCTCTGCCCAACTCCAAGTGTGCCCAAATTCCTCAAGCTCTGGAGAAGCCTAGAGAAGCTACTGTTCTTAGAGATTCAATAAATTGCCAGGCACCTGGGTGGCTCAGTAGGTTAAGTGTCCAACTCTTGACTTCGGCTCAGGTCATGATCTCATGTTCCTGAGATCAACCCCAGCACTGGGCTCTGCACTGACAGCACAGAGCCTGCTTCGGATTCTCCCTCTGTCCCTGCCCCACTCGTGTGCTCTCTCAATAAATAAATAAATAAATGAGATTAAATTGCTCAAGGACACATAGCCCTTCCTCCCTTCGATTTCCCCTTTCTTTAGCTCTACCCTTTCCCCCAACTTTCCTCTTCTAGTGCTCTCTAACACATGTTTCTTCCCTGCCCCCCTTGCTCTTAAAGAAAGAGTCTGAATCCTCTTTCGAGCCATAGTGTGTATGCCAGTTCTCCTGAGGATAATGCAGAGAAGCCTTTTAACTGGCTATAGAATGAACGACTGGTTAGAAAGACTCTCAGTCTCCAGGATGTAGTTGGAAAGTCCAGGATATTTTGAAGGATAGGAACCTCTCCCAGGGCTCTAAAAGCTCAACATTTTCATAAACTGCTTAATTTAACTGGATAAAGTTGGCCTTTTTAGGAGTCTACTCTGAGGGATCCTATGGCTTCTCTGCCACCACTGACCAGAGTGATCCTTTGAGAAGGGGTCCAGAGATGTGGCAGGGCATATGCTGAGTACTCATTCTGGTGGGCTATTGTATATATACTAGCAATAATCTTTATAACGTCATCATAGTCAGAGCATAAGATTTTCTAAGGATTTCTTTTCTTGGCAAAATAACACAGAAACCATCAAGGGGAAAACTCCTGTAACAGCTTTTCAGGGCCCAATCCTTCCAAGGCTGGTACACTCAAGTCCCTTTTTCATATATCACTTCCTCAGAGATGCCTTTCCTGACTTCTCATCTAGGGTAGCAATTCGCCAGCCCCATTTACTCTGCATAACACTACAGTGGGTCGTTTTGTCATGTTTACCACTACCTTCAATGTTCTTCCTCACTTATTAATTCTGTCTTCCCCATTAGAACATAAACTCCATAAGGGTAGGAATATTGTCTGTCTTATGCTGTCTCTCTGATGTGTGGCACGTACTGGCTGCCCAAGGATCATCTCTGGACTGAACAAGTGAAGGAATCAGAGCGAGAGAGTAAGAGGAAGAATTAGGCCTTAGGAGGGGAGTCATGCCCCTCTTTGCTCTGCAGGACACCTGCGAATGCTCAAAAAGTGCTGACTATTTAACAAAAGCCTCAGCGGTTGAGGGCCCTGCCCAATATAGCTGAAAGAGAAGGACAGAGTGCTTTAACTCGAAATGATACTCCCATTATTTTACCCCAAGCTGAATGTGGCCAAAAATGGTAGAATAGAATAGAATACCCTGGAAAGGTTCTTGCCAAAGGGATTAGAACAGAGGGAGGAAGAAAAGACTAATGTGAAGGATCACTCTAAACTTCAAAAGGTACATACTGTACCTGGGAACACAGCCAAAGCATGAGGGCTGGGTGTGGACCGCAAACCCTCAGGGGCAAGCCCGGGTGCAAAGAGAAGACCTGTGTGGCCCAGAAATGATGTGATATGGTAGAAAATTAGATTAAAGGGATCATTAGTGATGCAGATGTACCTAGATTTCAAGGAGGACCTGGGCCTATAGGAGGGTCATGCCAGGTGCCTTTTTGCCAAGATTTTGAGACAGAAATGCGTGTGGTCCTACAGTGCTCTATTAAGAAGAGCATAAACCTAGGTGAGCCTGTCTGAACCAAGTAGACAAAGGCAGATCAAGGGCTTCCCTCCCATCAAGTGCATATGTGCAAATGCCTAGTGGGGTGAGGGCAGGATCCTGCCAGCTGGGGTCTGCTCCCTTGGGGCAAGAGAATGCTGAGAAAGATGAGGCTGCCTGGCCCTGGTGTGAGCTCTTTCAAAATGGTTCTGGATCTGTTATCTCATTTTACTCCCATTTCTTTTTTTTTTTTTTTTTTTTTTTAATTTTTTTTTCAACGTTTATTTATTTTTGGGACAGAGAGAGACAGAGCATGAACGGGGGAGGGGCAGAGAGAGAGGGAGACACAGAATCGGAAACAGGCTCCAAGCTCTGAGCCATCAGCCCAGAGCCTGACGCGGGGCTCGAACTCACGGACCGCGAGATCGTGACCTGGCTGAAGTCGGACGTTCAACCGACTGCGCCACCCAGGCGCCCCTCATTTTACTCCCATTTCAAACCTGTGAGGTTGGGAGGGCAGCTACTGTTTTCATGGCCATTTATGAACATGGAGACTGAGCACAGTAAGTTTGCAGCTTATCTTGAGTCAACTTCCTTAAAACAGTAAGAGAACGGCGCTCTCTCCACCAGGTTTTTAAAATGTGGAGCCCTGCATCAAAATCACCTGGAAGCACCTTTAAAATGACCCTTGGGTGGGAAAAATAAAATAAAAATAAAACAAAATGACCCACCCCAGAAATCCTTAATCAGAGGACCTCCGGGGTCAGAGTCCAGAAATCTGCATTTTTATGGTGAGTTCCAGGCAATTTTTATGCAGACTAATTATTTAGTCTGGCATACCTTCCTTAACTCTAAACAAATGTGTAATCCATTGAGCCATTAGCTCACTTCTGAGCACATCTATTCCTATATTCTTTTTCTCAAATAGTCTCCCTTTGATCCGGAAACACAAGGAGTTCCTTAGAAGAGAGGATCGGGTGGTTGTAAAGTGAAGCCGGAACAAACATTAATGAGGCCTATTTAAAGCTCTGGTGAGGAACACTTGTTGAAATAATCATAACTAAATTGCAGATTGTAAAATACTGCAAAGCCTGGGAACCTGCTCTTCAGTGGTTAAAGTGACATGCAACCCAACTAGCTGATCAAGTGTTCCAGGACTAAAAGGAACTGACAAAGACCTTCGGAGTCATCACAACTGGCAGGACCGAAGCTCCATGGCAAGCTGGAGGGCTGTGGAAACAAGATATGCTGCAACAAGTTCCAGAGCAAAACAAAGAAACCATTTTCAAACAGCTGTTGAAAGTCTATAAAGTAAGGATGGGGGAGGATCTACCAAAACATCCAAAGCAATTGAAGGAAATACCCAGTTCCAACAGAGAATGGATTCTTGGCAAAAGGGGCACAGCAGAAATCATAATCTATTTTAGTGTACATTACTGTGAGTTTGTAGAAATATAAATGAGCCTCTAAGAATAGTGTCCTTACTTCTCAGGGTGCCTGGGTGGTTCAGTCAGTTACGCCTCGGACTTCAGCTCAGGTCATGATATCGCGGTTTGTGAGTTCGAGCCCCACGTTGGGCTCTGTGCTGACAGCTCAGAGCCTGGAGTCTACTTCAGATTCTGTGTCTCTCTCTCTGCCCTCTTCCCTTGCTTGCACTCCGTATCTCTCTCTCTCTCTCTCTCTCTCAAAAACAAATAAACATTTAAAACAATTTTTTTAAAAGAATGGTGTCCTTACTTCTGTAGTAATCCCTTACGTTTGCAGCACTCTTGATGGCTTAAAATCCTCCATATAACCATGCTCATGTGACCCTATAGCACCTTAAAAATACGAAGCCCTTTGACCGTTCTTCATTACTTATAACCTTCACCACTGCCCTGCAATAGTTATCATCCCCATTTTGCAAGTGAGAAAGTTTAGACTTATAAAATGGAGAGATCTACGGAAGATCACCCAACTCATTTGTGAAGAAACTAGGTCTCGATCTAAGGGCTTTCCCTTCTCCTCACTTGTCCCCCTACTATTGATTTCTGCAAATAAGTAAAATGTAGCTCAGGCAATCATAGCGTTTGAGGGCTATAAGCCAACCTCCCATTTGACAGATGAGAGAACTGAGGCACTGACAGTACGATTGAGGCTTTGTCCCAGGTCGCATGGTTATCAATAGCACTCAGATACTGGATCCCATCTCATGATCATCCAGTTCAGAGTTCATTTGTTCTACTTTGCCTTGCTTCCTCTCATAGTTTATGGGTAGCTAAATGTAAGTCACGCATGTTAATTTGGAGACTTGGAATAAATACCTTTAATAAGGGAGCTCCCTAAAGTATGGAAGCCTAGCAGATTAAAAATTCATTAAGTTGGTTTCAAAGGGCATCTGTGGGGACATCTGGGTGCCTCAGTCAGTTAAGCATCCGACTCTTGATCTTGGCTCAGGTCACAATCTCACGGCTTGTGAGTTCGAGCCCCACGTCGGGTTCCACACTGACAGTGCAGAGCCTGCTTGGGATTCTCTCTCTCTCTCTCTCTCTCTCTCTCTCTCTCTCTCTCTCTCTGCCCCTCCTGCATTTGCTCTCTCTTTCTCTCTCTCTCTAATAAATAAACTTAACAAAAAAGGGGGGCATCTCTGGCCCTTTACATTTAGTGGTTTTAAAGGCTTTGAGCTTTCGGCTTCTCACACCTTATATTATAATATAATACAGATATATATTATATGTTATAATCAATACACTTGCCATAATAAACAGTATAGAATATTTGCTCTGAGTGATGTCCAGATTTCTCTTGTTGCTGTCGATGGCTAGAAGCTCCAGACAATGGCAAAACTGCAAACATCATTTTATGTTAGACTTTTGGTAACAGGGAGAGACTGATGAAAAGGAAAACTGGATTCAAAACATGATTTCTAAAGTTACCAGTTGCCAGAGGCCACATGAGGCCTAGCCCCAGGACAACAGGTAAAAGTGAGTGTGCTTTGCAGGCATGTGAACAAGTACTCATACGCCCATGTGCTTAATAGCATTATTCAACAGCCAAGATATGGAAGCAACCCAAGTGTCCATCAACAGATGAACCGATAAGCAAAATGTGGTGTCTACATACAAGGGAATAATATGTAGCTGTTAAAAGGAAGGGAATTTTGACAGGTTACAACATGGATAAACCCTGAAGACATTATGCTAAGTGAAATAAGCAAAAGGACAAATATTGTATGATTCCTCTTATATGCGGTTCTTAGGCAGTGAAATTCTTACAGACAGTAAAATGGTGGTTGGCGGCGAGTGAGAGAGCGGAAAATGGGAAGTTAGTGTTGAACAGGTTTCGAGTTTCAAAAAAAAAAAGAACATGCCTTGTTTTTTTGTTTCCTCCCTCATTTCCTGTGGGCAATAGGGTTATGTGTCCCTGGGACAGCCTGGGGACTCCAGTTCAAGCTCCAGATTTTTTTTCAACCTTTTTGAAAATGTTCACAGCACTACAAGCAAACAGGAAGACAAGTCCAGAATGTGGGGCGTTACGTAAGACAGTCGGGCCTCTTCAAAAGTCAGTATCCCTAAAAAAGGAATGATGGGGAGGATAGTCTAGATTGAAAGAGCCAACTAAACACAATGAATGCATAAACTGTGATTGGCTCATAGTTGGAAAACACTAAAAGACATTTTGGGAACAACAGAAAATGTGTGAATATTTAGGTAATATTTAAAAATCATTGCCTATTGTTTTAGATGTAGTAATGGTGTTGGGGTTATGTAGGAGAATCTGTTTACTCGGAGGAGTTACATGCTGAAGTATTTAGCGGTGAAGCGTCATGATGTTTGCAACTTACTTTCAAGTGATTGAGGGAAAGATACCCACATAAGAGCAAAGTAACTATACAAAACCCACAAGTAACAGCGAAATGGCAGTCACGAATAAAACAGTTATTGAACCTAAATGATGTGTATAAAGGTGTTCACTATGTTACTTTTTCAGCAATTTTGTATACCTAATAATATTTATTATATGATTTGTAAAAATTGAGTATTTGTGGATTCATAAATATGAAATCACTAATTGATACTTTTTCTAGTCAAGTCCACCATCATTGCCCGTTGCTGAGTGTTGAGGGTGTACCAGGCACTTGGCCAAACCTTTACACATTATTTCATGTAATTCTCAAACAGTCTATAAAGATGGTGCTATCATTAGTCTCACTTTTACAGAGCTGAGGTGCACAGATCAAGTAACTTCTCCAAGATTCTTAGCTATTGAGTGCAGTCAGGATTCACACACAGTCTGGCTTCAGAATCCTGGAAACACTGGAGACAATTCTAGGCATTGAGGCAAGCCCATGATGGAGATGTATTGGGACCCAAAAGCCTTTCAGAGCCCCTTACCCTATAGCCATTAAGGGCTTATTTCTCCTCCTCCTCCTCCTCCTCCTCCTCCTCCTCCTCCTCCTCCTCCTC
>NW_024412396.1:40705808-40710485 GCF_014898765.1 Herpailurus yagouaroundi | reverse complement strand
TCCTCCTCCTCCTCCTCCTCCTCCTCCTCCTCCTCCTCCTCCTCCTCTTTTTCATTTTTTAAGTAAGCTCTAGATCAGGAATCAAGCTAGATCAAGCTTTACTGACTGAGCCAGCCAGGAGCCCCGAGGGTATATATCAACTATATAGGAATAGGGTCCTAGGCTGCAATGCCCCAAGGTAAAAGCCTTTGTACCTGGGTTCTAGTGACGAATCTGGGTATTCTGCCCCACCCAGGGAAACTCAGGGTATTTTACAGCTATTATCTCATCTGTAGCCCTGGGCAAAAACTGGGAGCATGTGTAATTAACTATCTCTAGTTGCAGCTCCAAAGGCTTGCCTGAAGTTCCTGGCTCTAAGATCCACCTGGCTTTAAACGGCAACAACAGTAACCACAACAGTTAAAATTTATATAATACTTGTTATGAGCCAGTCACTCTTCTAAGTGCTGAAATATACTAACAAATCCCCCACAACACCTCTCTGGAGTAGGGATGTTATTATCCCCACTTTAGGGGATAATACACTGAGGCACAGAATATATGTCCCCAAGGTCACACAGACAGTAAGTGAAGGAATCTGATTCCAGCCGGAGTCTGCTTATAGCTTGTTAATCCTGATAGGATCCCAGAGATGCCTATTGGTTCTTGGCAGTCCTGATGAGAATTTTATCTCAGTGCTTGCCCCTGACAGTGTGAGTTGAGACCTCTGCCAGTTATGCGAACCTGTGTTCCGATTCCCAGCTCGTTCTAAATGTGGCCTTGGAGGTCTTTATTTCTTACAAAACAGCAATAACTCTCAGGTGGTTCGGTATCTGAGCTAATCCCCCACCTTGCTACCTGCCTAGGATGTGGACCTAACAGACCACAGGAAACTTGCAAGTTTATCTTCAACAGAAAGAAGAGAAGACTTCCTGGTCAGTGTCACCTGATATAACCAACCACAAAGCCAGCTACTGTACCCGACTGTGAAGTGGGACAGAGCTAGGCCTTCCCCACCCCACACGTCCTCCCACCTGCCACTGTCCCTCAGTGTCAAATGAACCCCTTACAGTAAGGTCCTAGTGACACATCTTAGGATCCCTTGGAGACAAGGACAGCCCACCCAAAGGAGTGCCTCTGGTGGCAGAATTTCAGGCATGGTAATAAAAGCAGGCTTATTTCCCTTTGTGCCATAGGAAAAATTTTTTAAAAGAAAAAAAACAATTTCTGTTCCTCTTCACTGGCCGTCTAGCATGACAAATCAGCCAAGGTTCTGTGTTCAGTGATCTCAGCTCTTGGTTTTGTCTCGGCCAGTGGCAGCAGTTAGCTACTAGCTTTTCTACAATTCAAGGGTCAAGCCCAAAAAGGAATTAAGCTGAAGGTGCCCCAGAGGATGCAGTGGGGATGGGTGGAGAGAGGCTGAGGCTTCCTGGATGAGGGACAGAGCTGAAATCTGCAAGCCTGGAAGGACATTAAAAGGGAGATGTCCTCAAATGGTGGACACCTGTGCCTCTTGAGCAGGGTCTGGGGAGACAGTTGGCACCTGGCAGTCAGGGCTCCAAAGTGTCTGTGTAGGAGGGTCTTAGTGGCAGAAATCTGAGGAGAGGTGGAGGCTGTGCTAACTATCTCTATTTTCACGGGAAGGAAGGAACAAATAGTAATTATCTATAGTGAAGAAGGGTAGACACTGACCCAGATTATTGGGGGAAGGGCTCCTTCCACTCTCCCCCCATCCCAGACGTGGCCCATACCTAATGCCTCAGGAACAATCTCTAATTATATGACACTGAAAACTCGGACAAGGGCCTATAGCAGAGCCTGCAGGCAAAGTAGACGCTAATATTGGAAACCTTTTAGCCCAATAGTTGCATCTTGTAACAAAAGAAGGAATATTAATAGTGGCTATTTTATTGACTATCTCAGACCCCTGCTGCACTCTTCTGTTACCAAGTAGGCCCCTAGACTTTAGTACTGCCCAGGGGAGAGGAAGAAGGAATTTCAATAATAATTAATATCAAAGGACCCTCCCCCCACCCCCCAACAACCCCAGTCAGCCCAAGGTGGGGGTTCAGAGCTTGATTTCGGTTGATTCGGAAAAATAAAAATTTGCTCCTTGACAAAGTGGAGCAAATGCATACCTGTTATTTAGGCCTCAGTGGGAGGACAGCAGTGGGGAAGGGGAGAGGTCTGAGTGATCCTGGAATCACCAGGCATCTGGAGACACTGCCAGGCTCTGCCTCCCTCCATTTGCTGTTAGTTGGCAAAAGACAAATTAGCCCAGTGCCTCCTGAGCCAGAGTTTGCAATGCAGAGTCTGCAAGAATGTTTGCTTGGGGAGCTGCACTGTTCTTTATCTCAGCAGGTATAATTCCATCACATGATTGTCTTGGATCTGCTTTTCCCTGCTCCGGCCCAAGCTTGCCAATTCAGACAAGCATTGCTGAGAAATAAATAGTCCTTCTCTGTGTCAGCCCAGAAAACACTAGGGGTCTCTTTACATAGAATATAATGAGAATTTCCTGACTTCTGGAGTTAGAAAGGGCCTCTTTCCCTACCCCAAGGGCCTACAAGCTGAACTTCCCCTTTGCAGGCAACTCATTGGCCTCAGCGGGGAAGCCAGGCTAATCGTGCACCGCTTCCCTCTCGGGTCCCAACCCTGTCCTGAGCTTTACAGGTCACTGGTAGGTGAGTCAAAGAAAGAAGGCCTCGGGGCGCCTGGCTTGCTCAGTTGGGTAAGCATCTGCATTCGGCTCAGGTCATGATCTCGCGATCCGTGAGTTCAAGCCCGGCGTGCTGTGCTGACAGCTCAGAGGCTGGAGCCTGCTTCAGATTCTGTGTCTCCCTCTCTCTCTGTTCCTTCCCCTGTTGCGCGCTCTCTCTCTCTCTCTCTCTCTCTCTCTCTCAGAAATAAAATAAACATTAAAAAAAAAAAAAAACTTTAAGAAAGAAGACCTCAAAAAGAGGCAGAGGGCTCATAGGGCCTCCATAGAGACAAGAGCCATGCTGCCTGGGAAACTTCCAGTACAGCATTGCTGTCTCTAGCCCCAAGGATTATTTCTGTTGCAGCATAAAGTTACCTTGGGCAGGTAGCTTTCTTTCTTTTCTCTTCTTTTCTTTCTTTTTTTTTTTTTTTTTGTTTTTTTTTGGGGGGGGGGGGGGGGGCAGAGAGAGAGGGAGACAGAATCTGAAGCAGGCTCCAGGCTCTGAGCTGTAAGCACAGAGCTGGACGTGGGGCTCAAACTGAGCCAATGTCACATGCTTAACCGACCAAGCCACGCAGGCGCCCCTGGGCAGATAACTTTCACTGTCTGGGAACTGCTGACAAGGAAAGCAATAGAAGGGGACTTCTCAGCCCAAGTCCCAAAGGTTCAACCACTCAGCTCAGGCACAGGAGAAGGCGGATCGTTGTCAATAGTGGCTGCCTGCCCATTTGTACTTCCTGTGGGGTTCTGTGAAGCCAGGTCAGGGTCTGACCCTCTTTCAGGCCACAGATGTTCCCTCTTGGTGTCTGTTCAGGACTAAGTTAGCTTGGGAGACTCTGGGATTCTGAGAAGCCCTTAACAGGGACCAAGAGAACTTAGATCCCATGGTTAAGTTCTAGGGACAACTCGGGACTGGGGTCAGACCCTGTGGTGACCTAATGTTTTACCTTCTCCAACTTATCTTAGTTTAATTTGGGGCGCCTGGGTGGCTCAGTCAGTTAAGCATCTGACTTCAGCTCAGGTCATGACCTCACAGTCTGTGAGTTCGAGCCCCATGTCAGGCTCTGTGCTGACAGCTTGGAGGCTGGAGCCTGCTTCAGATTGTGTCTCCCTCTCTCTCTGCCCCTCCCCCACTTGTGCTCTGACTCTCTCTCTCTCTCTCTCTCAAAAATAAATAAAAATGTAAAAAAAATTTATAAAATAAAAAAAGAAGTGTTTTCAATTTAATAAGCTCTGTTGTGAACATTTTCATAGCAAAAAAAAAAAAATGTTTTAAAACTTGGAACCCCCTCACCAACCAAGTGTTCTCATTTGTCTGTTCTCCTGCCTTTTCCTTGTCTACATGCATCCATATTTGGCGTAGAGCTGTTTTCCCAACATAGATAAGTGTTCCACTTTCCTTACCAGATAACTGCTATCACTCACCCTTTCATTCTGTAGCGCAGTGGTTCTAAAAGCTGGATGTGCGTCATTTAGAGTGCTTGCTTAAAGTTCACATGTGTGGAGTGAGACTTGATTCTATGGAACTGGGCGTCGGGCACAGGATTCCATTCCCCTCCCCTGATACAAGACCTTAACATCTATTGACAATATGTTTCTATACACATGTTACAAGGTAATATAAACAAGATGACAGAAAAGCAAATCGCTTTACTATTCTCTTTGGGGCTGGTGAAAACACACAACTGCCACTCGAGTTCCTGAGCTGTCTCTGATGGATGCTGGATTTTCTCCATTTGCCCCTCAGATCCACTCTTTACCCTTCTCCACCTGCTCTTTTCCCCAAGAGGCTGCACCACAGGGGTTTGCACTGATGGGCTCCCTTTGTTCTCCAGCGTCTGGGAGGATAGGCCGACAGCTTGGCATATTTATTTCTCTGCTTCCTTCCTGTGATCCTGCCCTCCCCTTCGGCTTTCTTTCTGGGTCCCCTTAGCTGGTTCTGCCCCCCTTGCCCTATTAGACCTATTGGTGCTAATGGTTCCTGCACTTACCAAACC
>NW_024412396.1:40593025-40705408 GCF_014898765.1 Herpailurus yagouaroundi | reverse complement strand
CCCCTGGGCAGATAACTTTCACTGTCTGGGAACTGCTGACAAGGAAAGCAATAGAAGGGGACTTCTCAGCCCAAGTCCCAAAGGTTCAACCACTCAGCTCAGGCACAGGAGAAGGCGGATCGTTGTCAATAGTGGCTGCCTGCCCATTTGTACTTCCTGTGGGGTTCTGTGAAGCCAGGTCAGGGTCTGACCTTCTTTCAGGCCACAGATGTTCCCTCTTGGTGTCTGTTCAGGACTAAGTTAGCTTGGGAGACTCTGGGATTCTGAGAAGCCCTTAACAGGGACCAAGAGAACTTAGATCCCATGGTTAAGTTCTAGGGACAACTCGGGACTGGGGTCAGACCCTGTGGTGACCTAATGTTTTACCTTCTCCAACTTATCTTAGTTTAATTTGGGGCGCCTGGGTGGCTCAGTCAGTTAAGCATCTGACTTCAGCTCAGGTCATGACCTCACAGTCTGTGAGTTCGAGCCCCATGTCAGGCTCTGTGCTGACAGCTTGGAGGCTGGAGCCTGCTTCAGATTGTGTCTCCCTCTCTCTCTGCCCCTCCCCCACTTGTGCTCTGACTCTCTCTCTCTCTCTCTCTCAAAAATAAATAAAAATGTAAAAAAAATTTATAAAATAAAAAAAGAAGTGTTTTCAATTTAATAAGATCTGTTGTGAACATTTTCATAGCAAAAAAAAAAAATGTTTTAAAACTTGGAACCCCCTCACCAACCAAGTGTTCTCATTTGTCTGTTCTCCTGCCTTTTCCTTGTCTACATGCATCCATATTTGGCGTAGAGCTGTTTTCCCAACATAGATAAGTGTTCCACTTTCCTTACCAGATAACTGCTATCACTCACCCTTTCATTCTGTAGCGCAGTGGTTCTAAAAGCTGGATGTGCGTCATTTAGAGTGCTTGCTTAAAGTTCACATGTGTGGAGTGAGACTTGATTCTATGGAACTGGGCGTCGGGCACAAGATTCCATTCCCCTCCCCTGATACAAGACCTTAACATCTATTGACAATATGTTTCTATACACATGTTACAAGGTAATATAAACAAGATGACAGAAAAGCAAATCGCTTTACTATTCTCTTTGGGGCTGGTGAAAACACACAACTGCCACTCGAGTTCCTGAGCTGTCTCTGATGGATGCTGGATTTTCTCCATTTGCCCCTCAGATCCACTCTTTACCCTTCTCCACCTGCTCTTTTCCCCAAGAGGCTGCACCACAGGGGTTTGCACTGATGGGCTCCCTTTGTTCTCCAGAGTCTGGGAGGATAGGCCGACAGCTTGGCATATTTATTTCTCTGCTTCCTTCCTGTGATCCTGCCCTCCCCTTCGGCTTTCTTTCTGGGTCCCCTTAGCTGGTTCTGCCCCCCTCGCCCTATTAGACCTATTGGTGCTAATGGTTCCTGCACTTACCAAACCAAGAGTAGGGCACCATTCCCTCTTCTTTGTCTAAGCCCAGCCCATACTTTGTAAACAGTGTCTTTATTAGGCTTCTCTCAAATGACTCACTCTCAGGCTTTTTTTTTTTTTTTTTTTTTTTGCCAGGACCCTGATTGACATAACCTTTAGAACATTTTGCTTTTATTACTATTTCTAAATTAATATGGAGAAAAATTTTAACTTAATTTTGCCCATGCCTAAGCTTCTGCAAGTGGGATTTTATTTTCCCTTGGTAAAGCCAGAGTAGCTGATTTAAAATTTTAAATATAAAAAAATAATGTGTGGCTTTGTTGGGAAAAGTAAGAACCTGACTACGGTTGCTTTCAAGAGATAACTTTGGGGACATAGGAAAAAAAATCTTATAAACTCTGCACCTGGAACAAGCAGGGCCCAGTGGTTTTGATGCACGCTGGTATAAGGAGCATTGGGTAAGGGGGCCCTTCAGGTTCCCCACAACACAGCCGCTTAAGTCATCAGCATCCCTTCCAAAGTGCCAGGATATTCCTCCTTTAAGACCCATACCAATGAGTTTGAGATAAAACAATTTTACGTGAAAGCCCAGCCTGGTGGACAGATTTGGGGGAGTCTATCCTTAATGTCTGTTTTTGAAGTCCAGGAAAGCTGTGCATGCAATTTTTTTTTTTTTTTAGTCTTAAACTCAAGGCTTTTTCTAAAATACACATTCCTCCGTATTCCCTATTTTTAAAATTACCTATTTTCTCCCATGCTCAGCAACAGCTCCTCCGTGAAGCTCTTGATCCTTGTACATCTGGAATGAGAATACCACAGGTGGCACTGCCTTGGCAGGTGGTGCTGTGCCCAAAGGAAGCCCTAGCCTGGATTCAGTCCCACATCTTCTCTCCAGCACGAGCACCTGACTCAGCCTCGGAAGTGCAGAGGAGGTTATGGGACGTCACTTTGCCCTAGTCCACTTCCTCCGACTCTAGTCCTACCCACTTACCCTCTCCCTGGTCTAAATGGACTGTCTCCCAATTCAGTCACTTTAAAGACGTTCAATAGGAGACTGATCATAAATATAATGTGCTCATTATTGTTCTGAGTTCCTCATTAGAAGCTATTGCCGAAGGGCGCCTGACTGGCTCAGTCAGTAGAGCATGTGACTCTTGAACCTCAGGGTGGTAAGTTCGAGCCCCATGCTGGGCATAGAGATCACTTAAAAAAATAAAAAAAGATTTAGGAAAAAAAAAAAAAAAGGAGCGATTGCCAAGTCCTGCTAAATATTAAGCTTTGTTGCTGTTGTCCATGCCCACCCCCTAGAAGCGTCTTTTGTGGATTAGGCTAGGACAAGTTCCAACACATGGGAACTATAGAAAAATCTGGAACAGAGGCAAAAAGTGACATTGGGAATCAAGTCTGCTTTATCTGTGTGTGTTCCCTGCCCTCCTCCACAGCTTCAGCCTGGCCACTTCTTGACAGCTTACCTTAGAAATGCCTTTGGTTTTCCGACCCTTATCTGCAAGAGCTTATACCATCTCAGCTTGAGATTCCAAACACTGGTTGTCAGTCTGCCCTGGCTTCTGTCCTCCAAGCCTTCCCAGTGAGCTCTGAGCAGCAAGCTGTTCCCTTGCCAGCTCAAGCCTGGCCTGAGCCTTTTTCGGATGAAAGGCAGGTCCTACCTTTCAGCTTCATCTGATCCAAAATAATGAACAACCACAGCCTCTCACTCCCCAGTAAGCAGTAGCAGTCATTATCAAACGTTTTGAGCAGGTGATGATTTAATCAGAGGATTGTTTAGGGAATATATTTGTTTAAAAAACTGGCCATCATGAAATACAGACTTGCCCCTGGGGTCTGTGGGGACCAGGGCATGAGTCCAAAGGAGGCCCACATCACATGTCAAAAAGCTATAAACCAAACCAACAACTATTAAATAAAAAAGTTCCACACACACCCCCCACCATACTTAAACCTTCGTAACAATGTGGAAGGCCAGGTTCAAATATAGAATTATTGAATTTCTCCGAGTTCCATGCTGGGTGGAATGCTAGGGGGAAAGCTGGTTCCTGGCCCCTGGCCCATTCTCAGTTCGAGCTTTATCCCACAGGGCAAGGGGCCTTGAGCACATTCAATGGATGTGTCCAAGCTCCATCCACATCCCCACGCCCTCCTCACCCTACCCCTCTCCAACAAACAACTACCCATTAAGCACCTTTCAGGCCTAGGAATAAGTACAACAGTGGTGCGATCTGTCCTCAGAAGAATGTACGTGGAAGAAAGGCTGGCCCAGGTCCAGGAAATAAGCTCTAGAAGGGGAGCAGGGACTTTGGGTGGAAACATCCCATTGGCCCTATGGATTCCTCACCCCGTGGAGAAGTACAGCCAAAGTGGGCCAGAGGGGAGCCCGCTAAAGCATGGGACCCAAGGCAGAGGGGATACTGTTGAAATAAAATTGCTTGGATGAAGAATACAACCAACAGTAAGGAGATCACTAATGAGGTCATGAAGGCCTCAGGTAAGATGATAACCCAAGAAAGGAGAGGAGGGGAAAGATACGAGATAACCAGGAAGCAGACGTGAGCAGACAAGGAGACAGGAACAGACCAGTACTTCAGCCAACTCTGCCTGCCTTCCTGGGAGCCTACAAAATCCTGGGTTCAGCCCTGGCAGAAACCTACCCTCGCTTCTGCACTTGGCTTTGTAGACACTTGATAATGTAAACCTGCCCTTAGCCTAAGCTAGTTACTATTCTTGAAAGAAAATATGCCTCAACAAAATATTACGTGGTCAGTGGTGAAAGAAATGAAAATTTGCCCAGAGAGAGGGAAAGTAAAGAAAGAAAAGGGCTAAAGACAGGTTTGGGGGGGGATCATAAATTTGCAATGCAGAAAAGAAAGAAAGAAAGAAAGAAAGAAAGAAAGAAAGAAAGAAAGAAAGAAAGAAAGAAAGAAAGAAAGAAAGAAAGAAAGAATTGTCCAAGAAGTAGAGGGAGAATTAGCTCACTAGGGTGAGCATTTAAGAAAGAGGGGCTGTCAGGTGGAAGATGAGGCCTGAGAAAAAGCCACGGAACCTGATTACTTCACGGTCACTGGTGACTGTCGAGAAAGTATAACTAGACACAAATGTGGGTAAATGGACACACCCAGGTGTGCTGGGGAGATTGAGCAAACTATAGCTCTTCTCGGATGGCGGAGATCTTTCTCTTTCCCTGGTACAGGCAGCAGGTATCACTACCCCTGCCTGCTTCCTCACCTCTTCCACCAGGCATGCTGGTGAAGCCTGGCACCCTTAGGGTCAAGGCTGGTTTGAAATGTGTCAGAGAACAGGGAAAGAGAGGCTGTGATCCTGGACGGGACTCCATAAGGCTGGAGTCACTGGAAAATAATTACCAAACAAACAAGCAAAGAGCCACTGGATTCTTGGGGACCCCCAGTCTTTACCTAAAACTCCCGGAATTCCATTTCCTCTTGTTCGGCATTGTTTGGAAACAAAGACAAATCCCAGGCAGGGTATCAGCCTCCACTTCCCCAGCAGCCAGCCCAGACAAACCAACTTCCCATCTTCTCTCAAGGGAGGTGTGTGTGCGTGCGTGCGTGTGTGTGTGTGTGTGTGTGTGTGTTCATGCGTGTATGTGTTTTGGGATGTGGGGGAGCATGATCCCCTACAGAATCTTTCTCCCAAGTCTCAACAATTCAGGAGCAACAACAAACAAGTAAAAATAACTTTTTATTTTAAGGAACCACATCTATGGCTTCCTGTTCACACAGCTGACAGCAGAAGAACCTGGGCTATGAAGGGTGCAGAGAGTTTTCCAGGGTGGTGGATTGCTTATAGCTGGAGAAAATGAGCAGGAAGGATAGCCTATGCCCAACTTGTCCACAGTGACAGTTGCCCAGCGATAGTCACAGAAGAGAGAATTTCAGATGTGTGAGGAATGACCCTCAGGATACAACAAACACTCCAATTGGCTTCCTCTCCTTTGAGCCACCCTATTCTTACCCCATCCCACTCTACCCCACCTCACCCCCCCAGCCACAATGCCCAATGTGAGTGCTCTTCAGGCTGGGTGTCTCCCAGCACACCTCCTGCAAGGGGTAAAGGGAAGATAGAGTCCGATTACCTTCCTCCAAATGTTTATGAAAAGGGAACATAGCAGCATATCATCAGCACCCCCTGACAGTGTGCTCCATGGAAAAATTTAAAAATTACTGCTCATTAGAGAAGTAGGAGAGTCTGACCTTTTCCCATTGATTTCCCCCCGTTTTTTGATTCAAATATTTGCAGCCCCTGGGTGTTGGGAGCCCCTCTTAATTTTCTCTATGGGGTCATTCCTTGAGGTCTTTCCTCCTTTCTCAGGAGACAGAATTTTTTTAACCATGGGCTACGTCTGAGGAACTGGAGGGAGTTTGCTAAACCACAAACTACTTGCACACATTTCACTGGATCCTCTTAATTTCCTCGTGGAACAAGTATTGCTATCTTTACCTCACAAAAGAGAAACAGATGTTCTGAAAGGTCCAGTGACTTGCCCAAGGCTTCTCAGATAATGAGTCCTGGAGCCTCGGATTGAATTTCTGCCTCTGACTCTAAACTCTGTGCGAGGCCAACCAAATCTAAGGCTGGGAGCGGGAGGTGGGGAGCTGGCTTGGGGCAGGAGTGTGGGGTGGGAAGTAGAACCCCAAAGCTTTGTCTTTCTCTCCTTTCAGGGATCCCAGACATTAGGAGTAGAAAAACATATACTTCAAAGAGAAAGAGAAAAGAAAACATATTGGCCCCTGAAGCACTGGCTTTAAACTTTTTTGACTGTCACCAATAATAAAAAATAAATTTTATATCTTGACCCAGAACATTATATAAACAAATTACTATATACATATATATATATATATATACACACACACACACACACTATATATATACACTATATATATATACTACATATATACACACTATATATATATATTTATATATATATAAAGTTTCACCAAGAGTGATGCATTCTGATTCTGATACAGTTTGTTCTACTCTATGGTATTCTTTTTTTCTTCCCCTTTTAATAATGGTTTTTGACTCACAAAATTGATTTCACTACCCATGAACAGATCTCGACCTACAGTCTGAAAAAATGCTGCCTTAAAGCATAAACACATTCACACTGACCTTGTATAAAGAGCCAAGTGGGATGGAGCCCAACACATAATATGTGTTCAGGAAATACTTGTTGAACTTCTGGACTTTTAAGGAATCAATAATCCACAAATTAAACAATTTGTTCTGCACACTCTTCAGTTTGCTGTATGTGGAAAGATAATCCCAATTCCAAATCTCAGCAGACAAATCATTCACAAACACAAAACTATAAATTGGTCTCTGTTGTGAATCTGGACTTGAAACTCTAAAATAAAATACTAGCAAATGGATTTCATTCAAGGAGCATGAGTTAAGTAAGTGTCTGTACTGTGCCCTGTCCTAGGGGCTAGAGAAACAGAAACAAATCAGACCCAGTCTCTGCCCTCAAGGAGCTGGGGTGTGGCAGGAGATTGAGCAACGAAATCTGAGTTACAATGCAGTGTAATGGGGGCGGCACAGGCTGCCGTAGGAGGGGAAGGAAGTTAACCACCCACCCTAGAGGAGACAAAGAAGGTTACCTCCCAGCCACCCTAGCCTATACTTGAAAGATGAATGACAGATGGGAGGATAAGTAGAGGAGGGCCATATTAGGCAAAGTTGTGGCAATCACAGTTGATTGTCCCCCTGCAACCAGTCCACATGTCCTGTTGGCAGCACCCCAATTATTTGAGAAGTGGGGGTGGGACAACAGAGTGTCCACTTGTACTCATTATAATTCAAGGGAAAATCCTGATTCACATGAGCCAAATATGATGGTCGCAGGCTCCTTGCCAGTTATTAGTTTAGGAATGGACATAAAACTCAAGTCTGACTAATGAGATTTAAGGGCATATTTTCTAAGAAGGGACTTCAAGAAAAGTTCCCATGTTCTTAAAAAGAGGCAAATGGTAGGGCGCCTTGATGGCTCGTCGTTTAAACACCCGACTCTTAATTTTGGCTTAGGTTATGATCTCACAAATCATGAGTTTGAGCCCCAACTTGGATCCTCCCGCCTCCCGCCCCAGCACTGAGCATCTTTCCCTCTCTCTCTCTCTTTGCCCCTCCCCTGCTCACCCGTACACACTGTTGATCTTTCCCTCAAAATGAATAAAAACTTTTTAAAAAGTGGCTCATGGTAAGGAACAGCCATTCTTCTACTGGATCCTGTATTGCCTCAATGGGATGCCTGGCTATGATGCAGCCTTCTGGAGAGCAGGAGGTAATCAAGTCGGAGGGTGGCAATCAAAAAGACAGAAAGACCGGGCACCTCGATGCTGTTGGTGAGTAGCTGAATTAGCCAACTCTAGAACTACTGTATCCCAGGAGATGATATCATGTAAGACAAAAGATTTTCCTTCCTGCTAAAGTCAGTTGAGTCAGGGTTTTAGGCAACTGGCAATCAAAATGAACCCGAACTGATAACAGAAGCTATGGAGATATAAAAGGAATGCCCTGGTTCTGCAAGGCAAAAATTGGATACAAAGTCCAGATCATGCTAGCTTCAAAATGAGATACAAATGACTACTGAACTTCTGGAAAACTCAACCTCACTCTTAAAGAGAAACACACTTCAAAACCCAAACGGGTGGGGGTGGGGGGCGCCTGGGTGGCTCACTAGGTTAAGTGCCCGATTCTTGGTTTCCACTCAGGTCATGATCTCAGGTGATCTCAGGATCATAAGATAGAGCATGGATCTTGCCTTAGGATTCTCTCTCTCTCTCTCTCTCTCCCTCTACTGCTGCTTTCGGGCTCTCTCTCTCTCTTTAAAAAAAAAAATCTAGTCACTTAGCAATTAAAAACAACAAAAACCAAATCAGATGCCATTTTGCATCTCCATATTGTCAAAGATCAAAAAGCTTGATAATTTGCCATATTGTCAAGGGGGAAAAGACCAGTCCCATTTGTTATGAGGGGATCATGCAGAGTACAAATCTTTGAAAGGCAAATACTAACCATCACCTGACAGCCCGGCCATCCCTGAGGCCAATCCAAGGAGAGACAATGTGACTGTCAGGCTGACTTGAGCATTCTGATCCGCTCAAAGATTGTATTTGTAAATTGCTAAACCTCAGTGTCCCATTCTGTTTCCAGAGCATCTCTTTCAGTCCCCACCCCCTTCCCTCCTTCACCCCAACCAGCTACGGACCCAGTTGCAACTGCACTGCAGGCTGGTTTGTTACATGTGTCTTCTGTGAAAACCTGAGACAATTTTCTGTGAAACCCAATCTAAGATACTATATATGTGTGCAAACATACCTACATTTCTTTACAAAGGAAGCTGCAAAACCTTCTGCGTTGTCTGAAAAGACGTGAATGAATGGAAAAATAGAGGTTCCTGGATAGGAAATAAATATTACATAAATACCTGTTTCCTATAGTTTCAATTATAGATTTAGCAGACTCTTGTTTAAAAAAAAAAAAAAGCAGAAGGATGTTTTTAAACATATGACAAAAAGAGAGAAAGGAAAATTCTAAACAGGCAAGAAAGAAAATGTGTTGAGTGAAGGAGGTATTATAAGGAGGGTGAACAAGATCTACCAAAAGTAAAACCTATAAAACAATAAATGTAAGATAGTGAAGTCTTGGTGTAAGAATAGATGGATTCCTTCAATATAATAGAAAGTTCAGAAATGCATCCTAATTCTGATAAAAATTTTAGTATATTATGAAGATGTCAAAGTACAATGAGATAAAGATTTTTTTTCTATAAATGGTGGAGGGAAACTGATGAACAATTTGGGAGGAAGAAAAGAATTTAGATCCACCTTCTACACTGTATGTAAAAACATGAATTCCATTTTGTTTGCTTGCTTGTTTATTTATTTATTTATAAGTAATTTCTACACCCAATGTGGGGCTCAATCTCACAACCCTGAGATCAAGAGCCGCACACTCCACCAACTGAGCCAGCCAGGTGCCCCAAATTCTATTTTATTTAAAGACTTAAGTGTGCTTTAAACTAGTAAGTCTAGAAGAAAATAGCTTTAAATATCAAGGTGCTAGTGGGAAGGCCCTTCTGGTGCCTTTCTATCATAGTAATGTACTGTATTTTCTCTTTATCACACAAACAACTTCCTGAAATTATTTGTGTTATGTTTCCTTCATTCCCACCTGTCTTTCCTCCACAAGATAATAAACTTCATGAATATAGTATCACTATAGAGAAAAGATTGAAGTACTCGACAACATGAAAATTTCAGAAAAGAAATTTTTCATGTTAAAAAAAAAATCACCAAAATAGGGGCACCTGGGTGGCTCAGTCGGTTAAGTCTCCAACTTTAGCTCAGGTCACAATCTCACAGTTCGTGGATTTGGGCCCCTCGTCAGGTTCTTTGCTGACAGCTCAAAGCCTGGAGCCTGCTTTGGATTCTGTGTCCCCCTCTCTCTCTGCCTCTCCCCCACTCAGGCTCTGTCTCTCTGTCTCTCTCTCTCTCTCTCTCAAAAATAGATAAAACATTAAAAAAAATAATAAATCACCAAAATAAAGGACAAACAACATACTAGAAGATATATTTACAAAAAATATGAACAAAAAAGATTAATGGTGTTGTTATCTCAAGAATTGGACACCACTTGATAAGAATCTTATTAAGGCTTTGGCTAATATTGGAACAAAGACTTGTAAGAAAACAATTCACACAAAAATATTAATAAATGTGTGAACAATATTTAATGCTACTAGTTGTCAAAGAAGCAGATTAAGAGAAGTACAGTATTTCTTTCACTAAGTTAACTAAATTAACTTTACTAAATTAACTCTTTTCCTAAATTAACCCAAAATTACACTGTGAATTCCCAAATCTGAAGCTGGTGATGTTGACACCTTTATTCATGGGAGTAGTATCATAAATGGATACAACTGATTAGGAAACTAATTAAGAGTACCAAAATGCCCTTTGCCTAAATACATCTCTTTTAAAAAATTCATGGGCCGCCAGGGTGGCTCAGTCGGTTAAGCCTCCCACTTTGGCTCAGGTCATGATCTTATGGTTCATGAGTTCGAGCCCCGCGATGGGCTCTGTGCTGACAGCTCATAGCGTGGAGCCTGCTTCAGATTCTGTGTCTCCCTCTCTCTCTGCCTCACACTCTGTCTCTCCCTCTCAAAAATAAATAAACATTAAAAAAAAATTTTTTTAAGTTCATTCATTCATTTATTCATTTTTAAAGTAGGTGTTGTGCCTAAAGTGGGCTAGGACTCACAACTCCAAGATAAAGAGTCACGTGCTCTGCCAGCTGAGCCAGCCAGGTGCTCCCAATATATCTCTTTTAGAGAATGGATCTAGAGCAGTGCAGCAGAAGCACCAAGCCATTGCCAAAACCCAGCACTCCATCCTGACTTGGCCTCCCTTCCCACACCATGTTCTTATACCAAAGGCTCAGGGGAAAGAAAAGAAAAAAATAGATCATTAATGATTGTTATATTAATTACATATTGAATTGATAATATCTTGGATACATTGGCTCAAATGAAATATACTATTCAAGTTAATTTGATCTTTTTCTTTTCTTTTACTTTTTTAATACGGCTACTAGAAAATTTTATTTTATTTTATTTTATTTTATTTATTTATTTTTTTAATTTTTGAGACAGAGAGAGACAGAGCATGAGCAGGGGAGGGGCAGAGAGAGGGGGAGACACAGAATCTGAAGCGGGCTCCAGGCTCTGAGCTGTCAGCACAGAGTCTGACACGGGGCTTGAACTCACGGAGCGTGAGATCATGACCTGAGCTGAAGTCGGACGCTCAACCGACTGAGCCACCCAGGCGCCCCTAGAAAATTTTAAAGTACCTATGTGGCTCACATTTGATTTATTTTGGACAGCTCTGTCCTAGCATTTTCCTAACCTAATGTGACCAGCATCCTGGGGAATCCCCTTATTTCTAATTGGCACTATTCTTTGCATCTAGTGTTATGGCAAGGCTGGCTTTTTTTTCTACAAGAAGGAGCAAGGCAGACCAAGGGGGTGACCCAGCAGAGGAAAATGCTTCTGCCAATACTATTGCCCTGATGACCTTATCCCATGCCTGAAATTCTCAAATGAGCCACGATGTTAGGTTGGGTCCTTGAAATGAAAGGAAGTTACCTGGTAGTGGTTGCTTTCCCAGACTTACAGTCCTTTGTAAGGGCTGGGTCCTCCACTCGGGTCCATCCATGATGCCACCACACAGATCCACCAACGTGAGCAGGTTGTATCATGCTCCTGCTTCACATGCTCCAATAATCCTTTCTTTCTGCCTGCCGTGGCCCAAAGCCCACAGACCTGGCCTTGCTTCTCTCTCTGTCCTCTTCTTTCTCTTCTGTCCCTAGACTCTAGCCACACCAGCCTCATTTCACCTTCTCAGCCTGGCCAGCTTCTTTCTCTCTCTAAGCCTCCTGAACATATCATTTCCCAAACTAAAGTGGTCTCCCTAGTCACTTATCACATCAGTGTATTCTAGTTCCTTCATCACACATATAACTTCCTGAAATTATTTTTGCTGTGCTTCCTCCACTACCCACCCATTTTCCCTCCATAAGATAATAAACCTCATGAGAAGGAAGATCCTGTCTACCTTGTTCACCGCAGCATCCCAGACCCTAGAACAGTGCCTGGCGCATAGTACGGGCTCCACAAATATTTGTTGAATGAGTCTATGAATGAATGCCAAATTATTCCACCTACTCTTCCCTAGATATGCTTTGAGTTTTCTTTTCTCAAGGAAAATCTTGCCTCAAAGTGTCTTTGCTTTTGCTATGTCTTCCCATCTACAATCTTTATTCTTACCTAAAATGACAGACTTTTGGGGCGCCTGGGTGGCGCAGCCGGTTAAGCGTCCGACTTCAGCCAGGTCACGATCTCGCGGTCCGTGAGTTCGAGCCCCGCGTCGGGCTCTGGGCTGATGGCTCAGAGCCTGGAGCCTGTTTCTGATTCTGTGTCTCCCTCTCTCTCTGCCCCTCCCCCATTCATGCTCTGTCTCTCTCTGTCCCAAAAAAATAAATAAACGTTAAAAAAAAAAAAATTTTTAAATGACAGACTTTCCACTTCAAATACAAACCACCCAACTCAAAAGCATTTGATGATAAAGAGGTTTTTTGTTTTTTTTAATCACACATAATTGGGAGTCCAGAAGTGTTCCAGGGGTTGTCTAACTCAGTGCACTGCTTAATGATGTCCTCAAAGAACCATGGTCTCTCTAACCTTTCCCATCTGCCACTCTTACGTGCCGGCTACTGACCTAAGCTTCCCCCTTTATGTTTGCAACATGGTGCAACTCAAGCAGCTCAAGCACGATGTCCTTCTTACAACAACATCTTAACTCCAGAGCATCTCAGACTTAGAGAATTTCCCAGAAGTCTCTTCTGCAGCGTTCTCTTTTAGTTTCATCGCCCAGGATTATAGTACATGCTGCCCACTTCTAATCCAGCTCACTTCTAAACCAATTACTGTCAAGAGCAAGGAATGCCCATGATTGGCCTAAAGAATCAAGATGAGCTTCCCTCTGGCTGCGGCTGTGTGAGATCCTGGTTCCCAGGTATAGAGGCTGCTAAGACAATGAAAGAGTGGGATTGGGGTGGGGGGATGGCGTCCAGAAAATCACTGAGAGTCTTTACAAGCCACAAAATCCTACTAGGTTTTCAAAGTACAGCTCAAATCTTGGGTCTTTCATTAATCCTCTGATTATCTTAAACAGAAGTAGCCACTCCCTCCTATGAATGTAAAACCTTGAGTTCAGGCCAAAAACTTCAGAGTCATTCCTAATTTCTCTCTTTATTCCTAACCCCATACTTTAGCTATCTTGTCTACAAAATACATTCAGAATCCAATCTTATCTCACCCCCCTCGGGTCCTATTACCCTGGTCTAAACTACCATCATTTCACCCCCGGATTAGTGCCTGCTCACAAGCCTCAAGCCTCTCTTCTTGCACTCCTAGAGTCTGTCCTCACACAAAGAGATCCTTCCAATATGTAAGTCAGATCCTGTTACTACTCTGCTCAAAACCCTCCACGGGCTTCAGAATAAAATCCAAAGTTCTCACTGTGGCCTGCAGGGCACTCGGTGACATAAATGCCACTTCTGTAACCTTATAGCCTATCCACGCCCTCTTTCTCACTGCCTTCCAGCCACACTGGCCTACCTGTCCTTCTTAGAACAAGCACACATGGCCTTTGCACTATTCAGCTTGCTTGGAAAATTCCTCCCGATATACTGATGGCTTGCTCTTTCTTTGTCTACAGATTTTGACTCAAATGCCACCTTATCAGAGAGGTCTTCCCTGACCTCCTATATAAAAAAAAAAAATCACCTCACTCTGCTTCATTTTGCTTCAAAGCACTTGTCACAAGTTGATGAATTATGTGTTTACTCAATTACACTGTCTGGTCTCCTTGGAACCTAAGATCCATGAAGCCAAGGGTTTTATCTATTTTGCTAACCGGTTTAGTCTCAGTGCTTAAAACAAAACACAGCCTGTAATAGGTGCTCAACACATATGTAGTGAATAGTTGCATACTCCTTTAACCTTTATCTGTTTGGTTCATTTGACATGGCCTCAAGCTGTTACCTTTGTGTGTGCACACATCCTGTCTCTTCAACAGGAACAGAAGCTTCTTAAGGGTCAGAGCTGAGTCTGAAAGCACAATTCCTGGCATAAAGAGGGCACTCAGAAGTTTATGTTGTTGACAGATTTAGAGAGAAAACACATTAGAGCAATAACAGCTGTTATCATTTTTACCTGCCCTGTACTTGGCAGGACTCTGAAAAGATGAAATATGGGACAGGACAGTACATTTAGAACAGGGTGTGGAGTTTGGGATCTGCCCGAGAAGATGGTCCAAATTAACTCCTCGAGGAAGAGGAGGGCGGCATCTCTCTGATATTGAAGGAATACAAGGGTGCCTTTCCTACCCCCACCATTTCCTCTAGAACTGGTCTTTGCAAGTTTGTTTAGGATCTAGCAGTACTTGCAACTGACTAGAAACTCACTCCTGTTAATTGGTGGCAAAGGTCTCTACTTAACAGATGCTAAACAGAAGCCGTGCAAAACTAAGAGTGGTTTAAAGTCACCTAGAATCACTGCTCAAATTTAAGGGAGGAAACTCTGGCCTACTCCAGGTCCCACCCCCCAGCTGCAGCATACTCCAACCTCCCAAGTTCGCTTTGGAGGTCCCAAGAGGGGTGTCTGAGCCCCAGGAGAGGAGATCCTGTTAGCCCATGCCCTCACGTCTGCACACAGCACTCCCACGCTAATTCTAGCAGCAAGGTCAATTACCAGACTCAAGGGAACCAGACCACTTTCAAATGTCGGTAGCATTACATTTGCCAGAGGAGAAAGGGACAAATGAGGAGACAGAAGACAGCGCTTTAAACAGAAGAAGAAAAAGATATCATTGGAAGTACACGAAGCCAAAAAAGCAAGTGCCAGGAATAACTGTGAGCATTGTCTGAAGCCAAGTCTGTGCAGAAGGGACCCAGGTGGAGGAGGCAGGCGCTAAGGTGGTCTGAGGACGCGGAGCAAATGCCCCATGGGGCGGGGCAGGAGGAGAGGGACATATTTTAAGCAACCTTAAAAGACTCAATTTAGCATCCTGCAGGAAATGAAAAGCAGATGGGCTGGTTTGGAACTTGTTTACGTTTTGCTGGCCTCCTGAGGCTTGCCGGGCAGTTAGGACTGGAGAGAAGGGGTGTTTTAGGCAAATATTGACAGGGTGTCCATTCTGAGAGAGTGGGGCCTCTCTTCATTGATTAACTGCCCCCTGAGAAACAGACATTGAGGCGGAAGGATTCTCATTCCTCCAGTCTAGCGCAGGTCTGGCTGGGATAGATACCAATTTGATTTAACTACGGGATCTGCTTGCACCTTCTTAACCCTTAACCAAGGGTTAACACACCTTCTCTCTCGCTGTCACATAACACCCTACTGAGCAGAGCAGCAGAAACAGAGGCCTGGACATGGGGAGGATACAGAATGGTTCACACCAAAGGTCCTGAGGTTTGTAGAAGGCTCATTAGGACACAGACTACTGGGTCCTACCCCCAGAGTTTCTATTCAGTAGAGCTGGAAGGGGCCCAATGGTCACACATTGGAATCACCTGGCAATTAAAATATACTGAAAGCTGGGCCCTATTCCCCAAGATTCTGACATTAACAGTATGGGGTGTGACTTGGGCATTGTTTAAAGCTCTCCCAATATTTCTAAGGCACAATCAAAGTTGAGAATCATTGATCTTCTTGTCTTTTGCCTGCCATTGTTATTATATCCTCGGCTTAATTTCAATTTACCTTCATAACATAGCCTCTGGCAGGTAGGACCACAGGAGACCACAGGATCCAAATTAGGCTTAAACCTAGATTTGGGGGAAAGGACTAAAAAAATATTGCTCTCTGAGACACAGACTATCAAAAATTTATGTAAATGCAGGCAGTTACCCTTTTATGTAATCTGTCCAGGAAATAGCACTCCTAAAAAATGTTGCGTAAGTAAGTTGCTGCTAAGAGGCGGCAAAAGTAATCATCTTTAATGCTTATCGAGCACTTATTATGTGCCATGTACTTTTCCTAGTGCTTTCATTTTAACCTACTTAATTCCCACAATAACTCAATGCCATGGGTACTGTCATCATCCCCCCATTTAATAAATGAGGAAACCAAGGTACTGAAAGGTGAGGTCATTTGTCCCAGATCACACAATTAACAAGTGGCAGAGCTGGCTCTCAAACTTTGGGGTACATCTGAATTACCTACAGAGACTATTCAAAATACAGATGACTGGGCCCCATCACTGACCAACTGGATCAGGATCCCTTGAGGTGAGACTTTACCAAGATTATTTTTAACAAACTCGCTGGGGAGCCAGCTGTTCACCAAGGTAATGAGACCACTGTTGGGATTTCAAACGAAGGGTTTGGAATTAGATTATCCTAGGTTTAGTTCTTTCTCCACCACTTATAACTGGAATCTTTGAGCAAGTTACCTATCTTCTTTCTGAGCTTCTATTTCTCACCTGGAAACGAGAATGGTAGTAGTTTGGGGAATTGTTCTGAGGATGACATGGGTCTAAGGCACTTAGCACAGTGACGGGCCCATTGCCAGTACACCAGAAGAACACTTTGAGGCATTAACCGGGTCTTCCCTGCTACCATCAACACCACACACTTCACTGCCCTCCCCCTGCAGTCCAAGACATGCCCTGTCCCAGGGAAAAGTGGGGTTGATACAGCTGGAATGCCAAGCATAATAAAGTCAGTTGCTTAGATTTTGAGATTCAAATGAGATTGCTGAACACAAGACCTAGACTTGGGAGAAAACTATTTCTGAGCATCCAGTAACTATTTGGCTCTAACCAGTAGACAAATAAGACTAGTGCAAAAGAACGCTTTCCCTTCTCCATCCAAGGTAACCATACCTCCGGCACCATAGCAGTGTTACCTGCACTGTAGGGATGTGCAGTTTCCCAAAGATTACCCCCATCATCTTCCCAGGGCAGACCGCCTCAGAAGAGAGAGGACTGTAGTAAGGGATAGAACACCAGATAAACTTTGAGGAAACTGAGAATGGTGGAGGTTTTTGTCTACTTCCTATCTAAGGAGGGTAGCTAACCCCGCAGATGTGCTTATGCCACAGTGAGATGGAGCCAACAGAGAAGAGGTGGTTGTACCAGTGATGGGAGAGATGAACTCAACGACGGCCTTGTTTCCTGTGGCCCCCAAGAGGTGTGGGAGAATAAATGGACCCTCTCAAACCCTGAAAAGGGCTCAGAAGTTAGTTAGCCAAGAGTGACAGCCAACAGCCCAAAGGAGTCCTGTTGTAGAGGAACAGCCATGGATAAGCTGAGCCAACCAGATGGGCCTGCAGCCACCTTAAAGGATAACTCTGGATGCCAGTGGGGGGGGGGATCCTATGGTCAAAGACAAAATGGGGCAGTTATTCATCTCAGGAGCTACCAGCTCAGAGCACATGGTGTTATATGGTTCTCTCTCTCAGTCCCCACCACTGGGATTTCATCTAAAGGTGAGCAAGAGAGAAAGTGTGAGTGGGAATTAATCTCCTTGGTAGCTACTAGATTAATTTTTCTGCATCAAACAGAATGGGAGTGTAAGATAAAAATTATGTTCTGTTTTAGAAAATCAAAGATACAAATGTACCCACCTGAAACTAGCTTGGAAAATTAACATATACTAATTAAGACCATCGAGTTTCCTAAAACTCAGAAAGACATCTACTCTGACTCCCTACAAAGGAGCACAACAATATGAAATGGATTTAATCAGCAGATATCTTGGACATGGCAGTATGTCAATGATAAGGAATAAGTTTTTGGTAACTTTAAACATTTTTTTAAACTAAACGTTGGAAAAGGAGAGTTGAAGCCCAGCATTATTGCAGCACTGTCTGTGGGGAGAGACACTGTGTTTGACTGGGTTGTTATTCTAGGTTCTGGGTGGTGTTCCTGCAGTCAAAAACCCAGCGTTTTCTATGTTCTACTGCAGCCTGGATGCATAGCCCAAGAGCCTACTTAACTTGCTTTGCTACAATTTGGTATTCACCAAACAATGACAAACTTGGTTTTCCAAACACCAAAAGAGAGTAGGCACAGGACTCGGATACATGGAAAGATGTGGCCTGCTCCATAATTCACACGTCGGTGTTCTGACTTAGAAATAAGTCTCTGAGGAGTTGATTAATGGAAGTGTCCTGGAGAAGGTTGCCAGATGCCGCAAATAAAAAGACAAGTATTGTATAGGACTATTTATACTAAAAAATTTGTTCATGGCTTATCTAAAATTCAAATTTAACTGGGTTCCCTGTAGTTTTTCTGTCAACCCTACTACAGTCAGCCCCCTGCCAGGTGGATGGATAAAATGTGCAAGGCTGAGGACCAATGCTGTTTCCAAGACCACCACCGCCAACATAATGCTACCCAACAGAGCACCTACCTAAGTAACCAGTCCAAGGTTAGGCTTAGTCTCCCTCTCACCTCATAATCTTTATTCCCTCAAATCCTTCTCTTCATTTATACACAAAGTAACTAACCTCCTTAAGCTTCTCCCGGTCTCTTATCACCTGTTCATTCTAAGACCAAATTTACAATGTGGACAATAAATACATAAAATTGAAAGCCACTTCTCGGTGGCATCTAAGGAGGTAATTAACGTTATCAACAACATCTATTATGTTACAAGATTATTTGCTTCCTCACAGTAACTAGTTACATATGATGTTTTATTAACTTTCAACAAAGACATTTAGATCTAGTTCTTGACCTGAGTCTTACTTTTTCCCTTATTTTTGCCTCAATCACAACCCTAGCCTTTACCAAATCCGTTGCACACTGGGATCCCCAGCCTTCAGGTTACCTTAAAGAAAAGGGAATTGACTATTCCCTGTAGGGCCACTTCATTTGTGCCTAGGGAAAATGGAAGCAGGAAGAGATCGCAGGAGAAGCAGAGGAGCAGATTTGGTTTATGATTCAATGAGCAAGGAAAGATCTTGGGCACCTGCCTGGCTCAGTCAGTAGAGCATGCAACTCTCAAGTTCAAGCCCTGCATTGGGCATAGAGCTTATTTAAATAAAGAAAAGAGGGGTGCCTGGCTGGCTCAGTCAGTAGATAGAGTAATTCTTGATCTCAGAGCTGGGAGTTCAAACCCCACAATGGGTATGGAGATTACTTAAAAGTAAGATCTTTGGAAGGAAAGAAAGAAAGAGAGAGAGAGGGAGAGAGAGAAAGAAAGAAAGGAAGAAGGAAAGAAAGAAAGAAAAAAACATCTTGCTTTTTTTTTTTTTTTTTGAGCCAGCTCTCCTTCTCCACACTAACATATCATAAGGTGCCAGTATCTTATACTTGACTATGGTTTCCTTTTGCCGTCTACTAAAGAGGTTTTTGCCCATCGAGAGACCATATAGATTCTTTATCCTCAGACCAGTTGGAGCTAAGTTCATGCTACTTGACTCAAGACACCGTCAAGCTCCTCTATTCTAGACATAAAGTGCAATTTTTGCTAAGGAACTAGACTTTCTGGTGAAGTGTGACTTAGGCCATTCCTCTAGAATTCTGGTTTTAATTCATTGCTGGCATTTCTGAAGTAGTTTAGGGTGAACCTCTGAGATAAATGAGTCATCTTGGTCTTTCTATTCTGTTTCCCATTATTTTCTAACTTAAACATTTCAGGACTAAGGATTAATATATCCTCTCAGCACTGCCAACGGGCAAGTCATTCTGTAAACTATATTGGGAAATTAATGGACTTCCATTTGGGAAGAAGTAAACAAAAGTAGATAATATATATGTCTGTTTATCTATAGACACACAGTATTGAGAGCTAAAGAATGGTGGCATAGTTCTAAGCCAGGCTTGTCATCAGGTTAAAAAAAAAAAACAAACCAACCAGCCAACCACCAATTTGGTTTTTTTTTTTTCAAGCTGTCAGCTGAAAGCCAAGAGAAGTAAAATGTTAAATTGAACCTAAAGGAGATGTGGAGTTTTTTCGAGGTGGGGGTTTTAAGAAGCTGAGAGGATGCTATATTTGCTCCCACATTCCCCACCAAGTCAACTTTCTTTGCGTGGAAGTGAAGGCTGCTCTCAGATTCTGGGCTCCCAGGGGAAGTTGGGAAGGTTCTCTGCCCCCCACTGCGACCATGGTCTTATGGTTTGCTTTTACAGGTATGTTTAGAAAATTTCCTCGGATTAGTCACTTGGATGGTTTGGGGGACAGAGACAGCTAGAGGCAGCCAGAGGCTTTGCAGGCTCCTTCCTTCCTCGGTGGGCACTTGACAGCAGGCGAGACCAACTTTGTTATCAACCAGCGTTTGTTCTCCCGCCGTCCAAAGTGCAAACATTTCTCCTTAGCTACTGCACATGAACATTATGAGAAGTGTCCAGCCCCCTTCTGTTTCAATGTAGCCCTCACACCACATCTGACATTTTGATAACTAACCTTAGGTCAGCACCCTACAGTTTGTAAGACACTCTCATACATATGGTCTTATTTGATCCAGTTGCCCACAAGCCTTATCAAGGTGAGCGACTATCATGAGCCATCAGGAAATAGGGGAAGTGTGGAAGTTCTCCAGAACTTGCAGTCAGGAAAAGCCATCGGTATTACCTTAGGCAGAATATCAGTTTATTTGATAACTGAAAAAAACTACAAGATAGTTTGCACAGTGTGAACCCATTTATGCAAAAAATATATATGGGTATATCTATATATGTATAGAGATAGTTTAATTGTGTACATTCACATACACAAGCATACAGATATAGGTGTATGTGTGTACATTCAAATGTGTATGTACAATTTTATAATGGGCATTATTTTTATGTTATTTGTTACATATTTATAATATTTATATTATATTTGTTATGTTGTGTTATGTTTTTATGTTATTTGTTACATATTCATAATAGCTTATAATTAAACATAATAAGGTACATTTAAGGAAAAAGCTTATTGTGGTGATCAGCTCACAGTGCATACAAATATTGACTCATCATGTTATAGATCTGAAAGTAATATAATGTTATATGTCAATTGTACCTCCATAAAAGGTAAATAGAATAATAGATAAATAATCTGGGGCAAAAAAAAAAAAAAAAAGAAAGAAAATAGCAAATTGGTGTTAGCATTTCTTTTTCTCACCCTCAATTAAGGGAAGTAAGGTGGTTGTTGTGTCGTTAAAGGTCGAGGTCGTACTCAGAAGAGCTGCCTGAGAAGGGGGATGGAGTCTAATAGGAAGATGAGGACCCCACCCAGCAGTTTTGTCCCCCCCGCCTGATACAAACCCTGTGCTTGCCGAGTGCTAGCATGAGAGCTGTGTTGTTGAAGAAAGACGTCTTCTGTTCCTGAGAACAACTCAAACACATCTACATGTGGTCCAGTGCACATCTGAATCAGAGCATCAAAAGTATCAGATGTTACATATGTTTTCTCTGGCCAGCTTAGCAGACAATCATGGGGCTTGCATATGTTAGAGCTGCAATTGAAAATGATGGCAAGTCCTGTGCCAATTTCCAGGGAAGTAATGTGATGTCGTGGGAAGAACAGGGCATTCGAATCAGGCACTTTTGCGATTGAACATCAGCATCGCTACTTACTTACATATGTCCATGGGCATGGTCTTAAGCCCTCGGGGCTTCAGTTTCCCTCTCTGTTAAATGTGACCAATAATACTTATATCACAGGATTGTTTCACAAACACATCTCAAGTTTCGCTCTCTAGACATGAGGCTGAATTGCTGGTTGTCAGAGCTAGGAAGCACACACCCGGTGGCCAATCAGACTTTGCCGGTATCCCACATTCACTGCATCAGATTGAATTTCCACCTCTTTGTGTACATCGTGGGGTCACTCCCGTGGCATTTGCAAATATGAATAAATTGGGTGTGTTTTCTTACAGCTAGGAAATGGCACTGTTTGTCAATACTTCCACAAACAAATGAACACACTAGAGGCTGAGGTTCTGCAAATAAACCCCACATGCCTGTGAAATGAAGGATGCTTTGAGAGATCACTAGACGAGGGAAAAAGACTCCCACGGTTGGCTCCCTTTCCTTTTCTAACGTAATCTTCATTAGAAGTCCTCCGCCCACCCCTAACCCATCAACTTCCAAAGACCAGGAGTAACATACCTGGAGAAGTAGACCCTGAAACACATGACGGGTCTTCCTAACAATCTGGGGGATTCCTTAGAAACAGGAGGCTTTTGGTGCAAGAAGATTCAATTTGCAAAAGCTGCGTAGTCTCTTCGGTCCTCCATTTCCTCAGCTGTAAAAGAAAGAATTAAGGATTACCAAATTCTCTTCCAGTTTTGGCGTGTTACGTCTAGAATCCTCTCGCTCAAGTCTTCGCTCCTGTATTCCCCTTGCTCCGTGTACATTTATGCAACCAACACCTCTTCCCTGGGTCGGTGCAACTGCCTCCAGTCTTGCTCCTCCATAACCATGCTACACGTAGCTTGCAAAATGATCTTTCCAAAATGTACATCCACCTCAAGTGTTTTGGTGGCTCTCCATTACCTCCAAAATAAATTCCAAATTCTCTGCACAACGCTCAACGACTTATCTACCTTCCCAGCAGCATCTCCTGTCATGTCACTTCTCATGCAACTC
This sequence comes from Herpailurus yagouaroundi, assembly GCF_014898765.1. Lineage (NCBI taxonomy): Eukaryota > Metazoa > Chordata > Mammalia > Carnivora > Felidae > Herpailurus > Herpailurus yagouaroundi. The sequence goes on along the minus strand of NW_024412396.1, from coordinate 40,682,820 downwards.
TGGGCGAACAGAACTCCTTAGAGTTTCTTTCTTGCCTCTATGCTTGGCATATACGATCTCCTTGAATGGAATGTCCATCCCCATGAACACCCTACATCTGCCAAGCCAATCTTTCCTTCAAGGTTAACTCAAGTAGCACCTTCTCCAAGAGGCAATTAGATGCCTCTCCTCTGAGCCCCAGTCAGACCACAGGGAAATAACTCTGTCATAGTACTCATCACACAGCATTAGAGTTGTTGTTTTCTTAAAAAAAGGCTGCCTTTCTGCTCTGGCAAAGGATTCAGTACTCAAAGCATCACCAGTACAGATGAAACTCAAGAAAGGAGGAGGTATGCAGATAGATTCCTGTTCTCCCTGGTCCTGGTGAGGCAGGGCCAGGTTGGGGTGTAGCTAAAAACACCTAGGGCAGTGCTCCCAAGGAGAAATCCCTAGTTGCTCTTCCCAAGCTTGAGTGGGGCTTTGCTGGATGGTGGTAATGGAGGGGAATATTTTGGGGTTCAGATACTAAGCAATATGAGCTTAGGGGCTCAGTGCTTAGGGAAGTGCTTGAAATGTTCAGCCAGAGGCCTTGAGTTTCATAGTCTCATAGGAAATTCAGGTTCGGTACAGCCAGCCCCTCCAGTTGGAGAAAGAGGGAGCTAGCCCATTGTCAGGCAACCCCAGAGAAAGCCCCTAGAGCCATTCATTGGTCAGTCCTGCTTATGACAGCATACTTCCTACCCATATCCCCCAAACCTAGCTAAGTACCCAATACATAAAAGGTACTCAATAAATATCTAGAGCTACCACTTACTGAGTGCCTATTGCATGCAAGCAACTTGACATTTTATTACCAGTTCTCACAATGACTGTGCAAGATAGGTGTCATTAGCTCCATTCTATAGATGGGGAAATTGAGGCCAAAGAAGGCTAAATGACGTGCCTGAGATCATATAAGTACTACAAGGTGGAGTTGGAATCTGAACACATATCTCTAGGATTCCAAAACCATTGTTCTTGTCCCCAGGTTGTGTAGCCTCTCTATATGAAGCACAAACCCCCCAAACCCCCCCCACCCCACCCCCAACTCTCCTTCCCTATCTCTGCCTCTATCCCTGTCTCTCTGTCTCCAACTCTCTCTCTTGTCTATGGGTGGATACTCCTCCCTCCTTTTCCTGAAGTCCAAGCCTTACTGCCCTCCTACTGAGATATGCTTCTCCAGTGGGGCCTCCTAACTCATCTGCATTGTCACAGGCTGGCCTGGAGTTCTTTACCTACTCCCAGTCTAATCTAATCTCTATTTTCCAAACCCCATGTGTACTTGAAAAGCAGTTGTTAGTAAAAGCTCCAGGTAAAATGAAAGGTAAATTAGGAACAGGAACAACAAGGAAGCTAAGAGCCAGGAGCCAAACCTGGTTCCTTGGCAGAGCCCTTGGAGACAGAATGACCCGAGGTCAGTCAAGCCTGGACCCTGAAGCAGGAAAGGCCTCTGGCCTTTTCACTCCACAAGAGGTCCAGGGACCAACCCAGAACATGATGACTCTGGCAGAGGCAGCTGCTGTATTCCCCAGGGACTTGCAAACCCTAACAATCACCATCTCTCTCCCCCTCCTCCTCATGAAAAGCATTTATTAAATAGCCTAATTATTAAACAAAGCAGGTGGAAAAGAAAGGTGGGAAACTGGAAGGTTGAATTGAGCTTTTGAAAAAGGCAGAAAAATGACTCAGTGTGAGTAACACCTCATTTGGAGAACAAAGTGGATGCTCCTGATCCAGCCAGGTGCATTGTTAAACCTGTAGGAGAGAGATACGGCAACAGACCATTTTTTTTCCTCTCTCAGTCCTAAATGCTGTGAGCTCAGAGCTGAACTGGCAAGCTTCTAGAATAAATTCAGAGGATTTATTCTCTCAACAAGGGCCAGAAAATGGACAGAATCACAGGAAAGAAAAATACATAATATCCGTTCAAATCAATGTTTAGAATATGGGAAGACATTTTATTATCGAATTAACTAGATCATAAGCTCCTTGAGGTAAGAAATTGTGCTCTGTTTATTTTTGAATTCTAAAATGGAGTCCAGTGCCTGGCATATAGTGGATATGCTCAAATGTTTGCTGGAAGAAAATCGAAGGCAGGAGCTGAGTCTTACACAATTTTGTCTTCCCCTCAGTGCCCAGCTCTAAGTGAATGAATGATGAGGCATTAATCAATGAGAAATGCAGAGTTTTAGATTTGCCTTTGAAGGAAAACCTGTGCCTTTGCAAGCAATGGTATAATTTCCCTAATTATGCAAGAAGTCTGTGTTCACGTCCTAACATCATCTTGATTTTACCCTCTGAGAAGACAGAACTTTTGCTAAATGAATCTGGCTGCTAAAAAGAGTCAGTTCTGGTGGCTTTTTTCCCTCCTCATGATGAGTCAAACAATCCTGAACATCGAGAGCCATCAAGGCATTTCTTTTGTTCTTGCCTGGGCTCGGGTCAGGCACCTGGGATTCCTGTGAGAACTGGTTTAATTTGCCTCCAGCTTTTTTAGTCCCTCCCTCCTCTCTGTCCTCTCCTCCTTGTTCTTTGTCTTGCCCCTGCTGAGTTTTGACTCTCTTCCTTCAGCAGCTCCAGCTTCTGCCAATCCAGTAAATCTCCACTCTCTCCATTTAGCACATTTGCAGATACTCACATCTGGATCATATGAATAGCCAAGAAAGGACACAGAGTGTGTGTGTATGGGAAGCTGAGGCAGGAACAGGTAGAGGCAAGAACTTTTCTCCATGAATGTCCTAAGTAGAGGGTGGTGGGACATGGGGGGGGGGGGGGCTTTCTTTCCCATTCACATATTGAGACCGGTGCAAGTCCCTAATGGGCTTCACTTGGAAGGCAAGGTGTGGTCCAATATAATACTTCCCCTCACAAATACATAGACCTCCCTATTTCTTAGCAGAGGGACAGAAACTTAGAGAAGTTAGGAGACCACCCCCTCCAAGCTCAGCAAGGTACTGTTCCAACAGGATCCCCTCCCGGGACCTCTCCATCTTGGCATTTATCATACCGGGATACAGTTATTTGCTCATATATCATTTTCTACTCTATGTTCTGTGTGCTCCCTGAGGGCAGAAGCTGTGTCTTTCATTTTTGTAATTTTCAAGGATAAAGTCCTCAATAAATGTTTGCTGAATTAATGGCTTGCCCAAGGTCATCCAACTAATAGGTGGCTGAGCTGTGAACAGAACCAAATTCTCTGTCCCTCCAAACCCTATATCCTTGCTGTCTTACTAGGACACTTTCTGGAAGAAAATACCAATTAAGCATTGGCAGGTTTATGAACTTTATGGAGAGATTTTCTTTTTAACTTTTATTTTCCTTTCTTCTTGATATTGTTGGGAACTGCAGACAGGTACTCAGAGCTGAGCCAGGGTAAGGTCTATGTTCCTGTTCCTGAAATAGCTGAATTCATCACCTCTTCAGAGGGGGAAGCTTTGTCATGGAAGTAAAGGCTGCAAATCTCCACACATGGCTTTCAAGCTCCCTCTCCTACCCTCCTGCCAGGTGTGAACAACCACTTTGAAGTAATTTGAGGACAACCCGGAGGAAATGTCAAAGTCTTTGATCTGTGGTTCTTAAAACATTGGAGAGTTTTCTGATCTTGTTGGTTCTGAACGACTAGGCTGAAAATCTGGTGGGAAAAGTTTTGTTTCTTCTCTTACCTGGTCACATGTGCTGATCACGGAGGGCCTTTCTGGTCACCCACAAGGGAGATGCCAGTATTTCACTTTGATGAGATGAAGAAGGCCACTGTGAAGAGAGAGGTACCCAGGCTGCTGAGGGTGGAAGGGATTTCCTGGTTTTCTGTGTACATTCTTCTTTTTCACAGAGTTGGTATCAGGTTTCAGGGAAAGGAGATACAGTCTTTTTTTCAGAAGAATGTTTTCTAACTCCAGTGGCATAGCCATTTAGTACAAGATTCATGTACCTGGAAAACACAGTTAAAATCCCCAGGAGGGAGAGGTGTGCCTGGGTGGCTCAGTTGGTTAGGCATCTGACTCTTGATTTTGGCTCAGGTCATGATCTCAGTCAGGATTTTGGGATCAAGCCTCAAGTCGGGCTTTGTGCTGGGCATGGGGCTGACTTAGGATTCTCTCTCTCCCTCTTTTCCTGTACGGCGTGTACTCTTTATCTCAAAAAAAAAAAAAAAAAAAAAAAGAAAGAAAGAAAGAAAGAATAAAATTCTCAGGTAGAAGAAAGAGCCACCACCCTGTGCATTTGTCAATAAACACTTCACTTCTGTTCAGGATGCACATGAAAAAAAAACAATTTACTATGTATTCGTGCTTTTAACTTTTTTGAAGCATATCCACATGTATTCTGAAGCTCTGTGTTGTCCCCTTTCTCATTGCACCAACTCTAGAAACCCCTTTAAAGCATAAATATTTAGCTTCTGAAGCTTTGGAAATGGCATGGATGTTTCTAGAAAAAAGTAACTAAGTTTCCTCCAATGTCAAAAATTCATGAGAGGTGACACTTAGATCAGTGAATTTAGTATATTAGTTGGCAAAGTATTTATTGGCCAATTTAGGCAGTATCTATTCTGCTACACAGAAGGCATTTGATAAAAATGGTTGAGTGACTGAATTAAAACGTGTTGTTTGATCCTACCTATATACCCTTTTTCAGTGTCTTCATCTTTATTCTTGTTTCCTCATGAATGAATTTCCTGATTTTTTTTCCCTCCTTGTTTCCTTTCATTTGGAAAGTATTCTATCGGCTTGTTGTAAAACAGAAAAAAAGGGAAAATGTCCAAAATAAAAAATTAAAACCCATCCTTTCATCTACTCTGCTCTCTTTAGAGGTAAACACTGTAGTCAATGTGATCTTTGTTTTTATTACAAAAGTGGGAGCATACAATATATATTTATTTGCTCCTCGGTTTGTCTTATTCTTTTTAATGGCCTCTTTGTATTTGTCAGCATGCATAGCAGACGCTGTCAATGCTCTTCTCATATCCCCTCAGAAACTTTTATCACTTACATGTAGAACAGTCTGACTTCCCTTGGCCAGTGTGTCCACGTTTGTCCCATAGCTCCTTCCAGCCACTAAAACCAATTTTCCCTTGGGCAGTTGGCTGTAAGTACTTGGAAATTAACATCCCTGTGGGAAACAGGCTTTCACAATGCCTAAAAGTTGTAGGAGTACAAATACCCCAGTTCCTTGGCCCCTTGGCTAGGATATTTCTGAGGCATGTGCTTTGCACTGTTTGTTCAGTTTCTCTGAAAGATTAAACTCTAGCAGCTCCCCATGATGGTTGGCTTAGTAACACACATTCATTGGCTGTCTGCGTTTCCCTGCACCACTTCTGCTTTTCTCTACTCACACTTCCCAAACATCTTGCCCTTGAATCCTAGTCACAAGATCTGCTTCCAGAGGAACATAAGCTAAGATAGCATGGGTATGCTCTTGTTTATTTAATCTTTTTCGTATTAATGACCATTTGAGTTGTTTGTGATTTTCAATAAAAATAACACTACAATGGAATTTTTTTATTAAAAAAAATTTTTTTTACAGTTTCTTTTTTATTTTTGAGACAGAGACAGAGCATGAACAGGGGAGGGGCAGAGAGAGAGAGGGAGACACAGAATCTGAAACAGGCTCCAGGCTCCGAGCTGTCAGCACAGAGCCCGACATGGGGCTCGAACCCATGGACTGCGAGACCATGACCTGAGCAAAGTCAGATGCTTAACCGACTGAGCCACCCAGGCACCCCTACAATGGAATTTTTTTTAATGTTTTTCTTTAATTTATTTTTGAGAGAGTGCAAGTGGGGGAGGGGCAGAAAGAGAGGGAGACAAAGAATCTGAAGCAGGCTCTGTGCTGACAGCAGAGAGCCCAATGTGGGGCTTGAACTCATGAACCATGAAATCATAACCTGAGCCAAAGTCAACACTTAAATGACCAAGCCACCCAGATGCCCCAATACTGCAATGGAATTTTTATCCATGTGGCTTCAGCATGTACACATATTCCTGAATTATAATTGCTAGGTTAAAAGGAATCACACATTTGGTATTTAAGAGATACTGCTAAACTGGCCCCCAAAGTGGCTTTATTAATAATATCCTTTGGGAGCCCGGGTGGCTAAGTAGGCTAAGGGTCCCACTCTGGCTCAGGTCATGATCCCACAGTTCATGAGTTCAAGCCCTGCATCCGGCTCTCTGCTGTCAGCACAGAGCTTGCTTTGGATACTCTCTCCATCTCTCTCCGCCCCTCCCCCCTCAAAAATAAATAAATAAACAAAAAATAATAATATCCTTAACAACAATTTGCTGGCATGCATTTTACCTCACCATTATAAATATTTTAATTTTTTCTGATCAGTTAGACACAAATAGATGTGTATTTTAATCTGTATTTTTTAGATTAATTAGGACAAACATTGCAGCATTTCAAGTAGTTATCAGTTGATGGGAAAAAACATACACAAAACACACACCCCTGATGCAGAATACATTACAGTCTGGATTTCATTAACCAATGATGTAAAATATTATCAGTGGTGGTGTGGCCACATCGAGCAAAGGTCCCAGCACTTCCTTGGCCCTCAGGCCTCCAAGTGGGGCACACTATGCCTACAAAGGGAGTCACGCCAGATGTGGAAAACTTCAAGTCTTACTCTGCCTTAACCTTACCATCTCAGGGTTTTTGTCACCTTATACACACAAGTCATATTTCTGTCTAAAAGAAAGCATACAAGGGGCGCCTGGGTGGCTCAGTCTGTTGAGCGTCCGACTTCAGCTCAGGTCGTGATCTCGCATTCTGTGAGTTTGAGCCCCGCATCGGGCTCTGTGCTGATGGCTCAGAGCCTGGAGCCTGCTTTGGATTCTGTGTCTCCCTGGCTCTCTGCCCCTCCCCTGTTCATGGTCTCTCTCTTTCTCTCTCTCTCTCTCTGTCAAAAATAAATAAACATTAAAAAAAAGTTAAAAGAAGGCATACCAACCTTGGGCTTTCTTGGTTTTTCAATAAACTTAACACGGCCAGGTCTACCTGGACAATAGCTCTGCCTACACCTTTCCAGCTCTCTAAGAAGGTCCATTTCTCTGAAGACCATCCATTGTCTATGATTTAATACTCTTGTCTGCATGGTTCTGCAACTGAGTGTGGTCTGAAAACCACAATTAAAATCTGTTTCCCGGGGCGCCTGGGTGGCGCAGTCGGTTAGGCGTCCGACTTCAGCCAGGTCACGATCTCGCGGTCCGTGAGTTCGAGCCCCACGTCGGGCTCTGGGCTGATGGCTCGGAGCCTGGAGCCTGTTTCCGATTCTGTGTCTCCCTCTCTCTCTGCCCCTCCCCCGTTCATGCTCTGTCTCTCTCTGTCCCAAAAATAAATAAACGTTGAAAAAAAAAATTTTTTTTTAAATAAAATAAAACCTGTTTCCCTAAAACCATCTGTTCATATGCTCAATGATGTTTTGTATCTCTTATGTGATTGGCTAGTTCATATCTTTTGGCTAGTTTATATCTTGTGTCTGCTTCTCTATTGACTTGTGTGTTTTTTTGTATTTATATGTTGAAATTTTTTTTGTGTATTGTGGATATCGACCCTTTGCTTGTTATATATGTCACATTCTCTCTTAATCAGTTGATTTTCATTTAATTTTTACAGTGTTCTTTTTTTTTTTGAAATTTGAACACTTATTAGACACTTAGTGACATTAAGACTTGTTAACCACTTTTTTAGGTGTGAAAAGTTTTGTGATTATGTTTTAAAGAGCCCTTTCTTGGAGAGAGGCATTCTGAAATACAGAACAAATAACTCAATGCCAGAGATTTGCTTCAAAATAACACAGGAGGGGGCAGGTGAGTTGTGGGTAATTGGTGGTCAGAGCTGCGTAATGGGTACACAGGGTGCCTGTACTATTCTGTGGACCACTACCCTATGTTTGAAATTCTTCCTAATTCAGAACCATAGAAAGGGACCAGGCAAGGTCTCACGTCGTACTCCCACTTCCAGTCCAGCCCCAGACTTCTCCCCCTGGGCCAAGCCCACAATTTGAGGAGCACTCATGTCTGTGTCTCTGCTTGCCACAACAACAGCGGCAGGAGAGGTCCCAGGAGAGAGAATTGCTTTAATGGGCGTCCCGCCAGCAGTTTTGTGCTCCTCAATGGCTCAGCGACTTGCTGCCTTTGTGCAAGCAGTGAAGGATGACCTGGAGGCTGGCCGGCGTGCTCAAGCGCCGGGTCCAGCAGTGTCTGTGCTTGTGTTGTGTTTGATGTTGTTCAGCTGGTACTCGTTTCCATGTGCCTTTCCCAGCTCTGCTGTATGGTGGGTTGTCCCCAGGTGTGGGGGAGCCCCAGCCAGGCCGGGGGGCTAGAGCCACCTGTCGGGGCCCAGCTGGAGACCTAGAGATCCGACCAACTATTTACAGTGTTGAGTTTTTAAAATGTTTTTATTTATTTATTTCTTTTTGAGAGAGAGAGAGAGAGAGAGAGAGCGAGCATGAGTGGGGGAGGGGCAGAGAGAGAGGGAGACACAGAATCCGAAGCAGGCTCCAGCCTCCGAGCTGTTAGCACAGAGCCTGACGGCGGGTTCGAACCCACCAACCATGAGATCATGACTGAGCTGAAGTCAGACGCTTAACCATCTGAGCCCCCCAGGCACCCCTATACAGTGCTTTTCAATTTGTATATAGTCAGATCTGTAGAGCTGTCCATTTATGATTTTGGGTTCTGTGTCTTGCTTAGGAAGGTTATTCATTCCTACCCAAAAATCATGAAAAATATTCTCCTTTTCTTCTAGCACTTTTTATCATTTTGGGGTTTTTGTTATTATTGGTTTTGTTTATATTTAGATACTAATCCATCCAGAAATTCTTTTTGTGGATGATATGAAGAGGGCATCTACCTAGAGAATTTTATCATTTTTGTTGCTACTATAAGTGAGATATTTTCACCAGTGCATTTTTCTTTTCTTTTTTAAAAGTTTTTAATGTTTATTATTTATTCTTGAGAGAATTAGAGAGACAGAGCATGAGTGGGGGAAGGGCAGAGGGAGAGGGAGACACAGAATCCAAACAGGCTCCAGGCTCTGAGCTGTCAGCACAGAGCTCGACGTGGGGCTTGAACTCATGAGGTGTGAGATCATAAGCCACCCAGGCACCCCTCCCCCACTGCATTTTCTGAGTTGTTATTGCTAGTATATAGAGCACATGCTTACTTTGAAGATTCAATTTCATCCTCTCCCACTGCCTCATGTCAATAGGAACTAGATCTTTGTGTTGAAGGAAGATCCTCTCATACTGGTCAGCATGCCAGTCAGGTAGCTATTAAGGTGTCTCTTTTGGCTTTTGTTTCTTCATCTGTTAAATGGGGAACTTGGACCGAACAGTCTTTGTAGTCCCTTCCTGCATTAGTAATGCTAAGGTTTTAAATAATTTCTTTTTTCTGACCAAAGAGTAGTTCAATTTTAGGAGAGAAAGCTGAATCCTGTAGCTCTTCACCTTTGAAAATGATACCGAGGGTGGTAAAGATTAGCATCCCCTGGTCTTGGATTCAATACCTTGGCTATATTTAGCTAGATCCGGCACCTTTGGGAACAGGACACTTGCAATACTGAGCTAAGAGTGGGGTAAGGCACCCATTCTGCATTTACCTGCTGACTTTCTGTGAAATACTTTGCTTCTTTCCAAAGAAGGGGCAGAAATGGTCTCCTGCTGTTAGGAAACTCTTTTTCTAGAGACCTGGCATTATAGAGTTTGCTAAGCCTGATCTGGAGGCCATCCACCCAGGGGTTCAGTATGTAAGTGTGTGAGCCCATCTACCTAGTGCTGTCTCCCAAGTGGTTCTAACAGTAAACGCAGGGGAAAGTTTGATGTGTAGCTATCTAGGAGAAGCACAAATATTCACTGGGAGCCAGATAACCTACAGTTTCTACCAAACTTCTGGGTCAGCCTTGATTTGTATTATATTGCTACCATTTGCTTTAAAATTTCAGCATCGTTAAGATATATGTCATCTACACTGGAGGGACAGTTAATTAACATTTGGAGTCCCCACAAGGAAATTCACTCTTCAGAGATGAATAGATGATGAAGGAAGGATTCCAAACAGAACTCTAAGCAAAACAGACTCTAACAAGAGAAGGGTTCCAACTTCATATATTCCAACTTTGAATATATATATTCAAAGATATATATAGGTATATATCTTTACGTATATTAACACCAGAGGGCTTTCTTAATTAGCATGGCAAATGTTAGATATTAGTTTCTGCTGGCAAAATAAGTTGCGTTCAAGGTGGATGCGTATGCACGTGCACCTTGGCCCAAACAGCTCAGTATCTTCCACACTTCAGGCTGCCCCAAACCAAGATCCAGTCTGCTCCAGTTTAAGCCACCCTACAAATGATCAGTGACTCGATCCCAGCTAGAAGGTTGGTTTAATCCTGCCAAGTTCTAATGGCAGGTCTAATAGTTATGGTAATTTGGAAGCAGTGATAAGCATAAAACATATTTCAAGATAACAGCCACAACAGTAAAGTGATGTGAAATATCTATGACTTCTATTGGTGACAAGGACACAAGATCTGCTAATACTACTATAGTTTATTACCTACATCATTGTTGAAGAAAATGCTAACTCATTTAGAAGTTAGGAAAAATAATTTTTTTTTTTCATTCAAAAACATAAAGTAGAGTCTTTGAATTCTCTAAACTGACCTTTGGTGGGGGGGAGGCACAGACTTAGGATAAAAACTCCTGCGCCTAGCCTAGTAAATGTTTGATTCTAGAGAACGCTTTCCAAAAGGCCTTATTGCTAACAGTGCCCCTCATGAGAATGCCAGTGTCCTGGCCAACAGAGTCTCTCTCTCCTGGAGATACCAGAACCGGTGGTGGCGTTAAAGGCCACACAGAATCTCTTTGATTCTGTGTTGCTTGTTCCCAGGGTACCCACAAAGCCCTTGCAAGCACAGGTCCCTCATCTACGATGAGCTGTACAAAAACACAGGCAAGCTTCGAAGGGGCATCAGCTTGGATGAGAAAGTTGTCCTTTCTCAACAAATCCAATTTTTCCTAAAGAAGCGTAACAGAGAACATGAAAACATTCATTCACTTTACCACCCAGAGCACTTTTCCCTTCCAACTACTGTATCTCTACATTTGCATAATTAAACGGGCCATTTCATTGGTTTTCCCAGAATTAAGTAACCATCTGCCCTAAAGCTGTATCCAAGTCTTGCTTCTTGCAAAGCCCAAGGCTCTCTTATGGACTCTTTTTTTTTTCTTCAAGTTTATTATTTATTTATTTTGAGAGAGAGAGAAAGCACAAGTTGGGGAGTAGCAGAGAGAGGGAGAGAGACAGAAACCCAAGCAGGCTCCAGGCTGTCAGTGCAGAGTCCAATGTGGGGCTCAAACTCATGAACCATGAGGTCATGATCTGAGCCAAAGTCAAATGCTTTACCGACTGAGCCACCTAGGCGTCCCTGGACTCTTTGAAATCTGAGTTTACTATTGACTTGCCCTGTGTCTTCTATTCCCTTCACAAAGATTTCAAAAGTCTTCGGGCCAAAACTTAGTCCCCGCTCAAGCATCCCAAGTAGTCTGTGAAGCACGTAGGCATGCCTTGTGAGGACGGAGCTGAGAGTTCTCCTTCCCCTGTGTCACTGACGGCCATTGCCCCCACACCACCCAGTACCCTGATGCTGGTTTCACAGAAAAGGGAGCTGATCAGCAGGAAATTGCCACCTGTGGGGTACCACCTGGCCAGGGTACTAGTGGAGGATAGGACTGGACAATAAGACAGCAGAAGGAAGGCTTCCTCCACTTCTGCCTCCTTGTCCTCTCTTGTTCCCAGGCAAGGAGGGAGTCTGGTACCCCAAGGGAGCGTGTTCTGGGCCACTTAGAAGGCAAGCAAGTACAGAATCAATCTAAATGCATGTGCTGTTCTCTGCGTGGGACAGGCTGCCCTGGGTGTGAGGGACTGGTAGGAGAAAGTTGTATAGAGGCTGTGGGCAAGGACCTAGGTGGGATCTTGCCTTTCACAGCCCCCTGGAGGCACATTGGTGGGCAGTGGTTCTGGCATCAGGAGGGGCAAGAAACCAAGCCTGCCCCTCCCTGGGCGCCTCTGCATTCAGCCAGTACAGACTCTGTGCACAGGCTCACTGCTACCCTGGGCATTCTTACTTTGGCTGGGGGTAGAATTTATCACCACGTGGTCTTATCACCTAAATGGGCATGAAAAGAGAATAGGGAGGGAAAACTCTTTGCAGGAAAATGTCCTTTCTTTCCCAGATTCGTGGGCTCCTTACCCTTCCCAACATCTGACTTGATCCCCCAATTTCTCCAGATTTATGACCTTTCTTCTAAGTGATCCCTCCAGAGTCCCCACCATGGTGCTCCCTCCAGAGGTACTGCCTTGAGGGAAGCATTATGGTGTTAGCTCCCCCACCCCAGGTTACCGAGGAGCCATAATTAACCTCTACTGAAACAAAAGATTCCATCTATAGAACCTCATTTGTTTCCTTCTCTGCAGCTGGCTGGGCTGGTGGCTGGGACCCTTTCTCAGTCACGTTTTTCTTTTTTTTTTTTTTTTAATTTTTTTTTTCAACGTTTTTTTAATTTATTTTTGGGACAGAGAGAGACAGAGCATGAACGGGCGAGGGGCAGAGAGAGAGGGAGACACAGAATCGGAAACAGGCTCCAGGCTCTGAGCCATCAGCCCAGAGCCTGACGCGGGGCTCGAACTCCCGGACCGCGAGATCGTGACCTGGCTGAAGTCGGACGCTTAACCGACTGCGCCACCGAGGCGCCCCAGTCACGTTTTTCTTAAACCTTTCTTTTACATCCAGGAAATGACTAGTTGGTTATAGTTAAAGTGTATGTTAGGGCCATTCCAGGAATCAGTTGACTCCTTGTATTTCCTGCTTTTTGTTCCATTAAAATACCAGAAGGGTAGAAGGGTGGTTTCACTTAGGCACTCCCTTTCTGGGGCTTGAAGACAACCCAGAGGCTCTTTCTAGCCTCCCTCTGAGCTGTGAGCTTTGTAAACACCAGCCATGGCTGCCTCACACTCATCACCCTCCACTGTGTCAGGAAGCTTCGGGCAAACACCTAAGGCTCTAGTGACAGCTAGACATCCCACACTACCTGGCCACCTCCAGTTCCCAAGCCCCCACCACCAAAGTATTCATCTTGGAGCTTGGAGTCAGAGGAGACCTGGCTGTCTGCCTTCCTAGCTGTGTGATCATGGACGAGTTAGTTAAACTCTCTGAGCCTCAGAAGAGGGATCATGATAATGATAATACCAACTTGCAGAGATTAAACCAAGTGGGTTTTGTAAACAGTGCTAAATAGGCTCTAAAAGCCTATTCAAAATTTAGCCACATCGTTTCTCAGAATGTTGGGCTGAAAAGGAGCTTTAGCCCAGAATGGAAGCATGGGCAGTGGCACGGAACAAGGACCCTCTGGAGAAGGAGCCCTGATGAGATAAGACTAAAGCCCTGACACGTCAAGGAAACTCAGTGCTTGACACAGAGTAGGCGGTCAGCAAACATGCGTCAGTTTCCCGATGGTTCTGGGTGTCTGCGTGAGCACAGGCCAAGGGGCTTCAGAAAGCATGTGAAACACCTACACCTGCCTTATAGATCGTCAGAATTGACAGCATCGCCCACAGCCCCCAAAGTTGTGGTTGCCCAGGAATGGCAGTAGAGAAAAACACCCCGGTTTCAGTCTGACTGAACCCCATGCCGGGCCCCTCCCACCCTATGCCATTTTGCCCTCTCTCTAGCCCTGTCCCACGGACGGGGTGACCGGCCAGTCTGTCCACAAAGGGTTAATCTGCAGGCTGGCATCCAGGCGACTGCTTAACTGGAGCCCAGACTTCTATTTACCGGCACATAATTCTTTGCTTTGACAATCGTGTCTGAGTGTTTTAACACCTGGCTGGCCCCGACGGAGTTTGTTTGACCATGTTTTGAAAAGTGACTTCAGCGCTGGCGGTGGTAATTGGCACGGCACCATGGGCTGGCGACGTGGCAGCGTGACAAACTGGAGCAATCCGAACTCCACAGCTGATTTTTCTGTGGCTTCCTGCTGCTGCTGCTGCGTGTCCATAGGGCACCGACAGTCCAGGGAGAACACTGGGCCCGGGCCCTTCCGTCCGATGGATCTGTTGTGTGAGGTGTGGGGGCGGTGTTTTTCTCTTAGACATCCTTCTACAAATAGCCAGGTATTTTCCAGTGGCTCACAGTGGAAAGGCTCTGATGCAATGGTCCGGCCTGTGACATTCCTCCGGGTTCCGTGGGTACCAGGTTAACCTGAGACAAACCTTGAGAGGAATGCGGGCACAAAGACCACCCGCATGTGACAAGCAGAGGCTGTTCACGCACAGCTTGCTGGGGCAATGAGGCCAGCCGCCATCACTTGCTTTTGGCAGAGGCTCAAAGACAGGTGGAGCAGTGGAAAAGCTACACGGTGGAAAACAGAGAAGCCTTCAGATACGCTCTGACCGGAGGCTGCCGGCGTGGGGGAGCTGGCGGCAGCCTAAGCAGAAGCGGGGCACATTGTGTGATTGGTTCAGAGAGTCCGTGTGGCTTTCTCTGGTTGGTCCTGAGTTGGAAGCTTAGGCAAAATTCAGGGAAGTTGATGATTCCGGGCCGATTACTACAGAGGTTGTGCTTTGGCTTCCTGGGCTGGTTGCCATAGAGGTTGGGGGTCAGAGTTCAATTTTTACATATGGTCTGGCCATCGTTCATTTACTCCGTCAGTCTCTCAAGAATTTGAGGATCCTTGTTAGTCTGGATTACCTCATTTTATTCGGGGACGGTTAAAGTGCTGCTCAGTAAAAGTGGATGCACAAACAAAACGAGGCTGGAAACACCCAGAACGCCCAATTTTGTGCCGTTCAGAAAACTAATTCTGTGCGTAAATAATTGTGCGTAAATTTTAAAAGGTTGTTTCTGAAGAGATTCCAATGACATTGGAAGTGTTTACAAATGTGAGGCCGACACTGCCTCAGACCTGTGCCATGTCACACACCCCACAGGCTGTGGGGCTCGGCCCCTTTCCTTAAATTCGACAAAGACTCCCTCACCCAAGGCATGGAGGGATTTACATCCGGTTAAGCGGACTCTAAAATGAATATCGTTTCTCTGAGTGTCTTGGTCACCAGGCTTCTTCCGTGGTTCCAGCTCTGATCTCCCGCCATGCTCACCGGCCTCCTCTTCTCTCTCTTCTGCCCTCTTTCTTCGCCCACCCTCAAAGGAAAACACAGGTTCTTCCTATTATCTTCTGCACCCAATTCACCTCTCTCTAGTCCCTCCCTGCAAAAGCCACTCTCCCTTAACGTGTGCAAAAGCTCTATCAAAACTCTAAAATTACCCCTTGTGAAGGTACATTCGCTCTGAGACAAAGCTTTTTTCCTCCAGGGGCCCTGTCTGCTGAGTAGGGGAGAGAGTGGGTGTGGGCAGGTGGTTTTTTCCAGTAACACGGGGTTGTTTGAAGATTAGAGATAGTGTACTGAAAAGTTCCTAGCAGGGGCTGCAGCACTGTGATTGCCCTTGCTTTATCAAACAGCCCCGAAGAGGGCCTCCTCCAGGTCCTCTGAGTGCTTAGCAATGGCAGGTCACAGAGGCCGGCTCTGCAGATAACTCCTTTTTTACTGGTTTTGGTGCAATTCCGCCCATCTGTTCTCAAAGGCTAGGGCTTTTTATCTTTGCATTTAACAATTTTCTCAATCAGTGTCCCCCCCCCCCCACTGTTCATCCAAGAGGTTCTTATATTGTCATCTCAGCCCTAATTGCCTGTTGATCGGTTCTGAATGTTCCAAGAAAGTTACGCTTTTAACTTAAAAGTTATTTTTTTCTCTATTTCTATCTAATAGAATAGTCTAATAGATATTTCTATCTATTTTTTTCTCTTTAAAAGTGCTGAAAATCCGGGCTGGGGATCACCATCTTGATGCTGGGGCTCAGACATGTCCAGGCTTGTCTAGAGAACCAGTAGGGAGGCCTGTCAGGAACCTATATGTACGAGGCACCAAGGGGCCAGCGAAGAAGGTCACTTTCTAAGGGAGACACTGGCAAACACAAGCTGCCGCTGATGATAATGCCCTTGACTTCTGGGGGAAGCATTGGTTTTGAGTAGCAGCTGGTGCATGCCTCCCAGATTGTTCCCATCCAGCATCCTGTGGATGTGGCTAAATCCTTAAGAGAGGGCTGGGGTGGTGTAGAGCCAAAGTAGGCGGAGTCACACGAAATTTCCTTAAGATATTGGGGGTACACAAACAGCACTCTGGGGACAAGCGGGAATGAATGTAGATAGGGAATAGTCCTCAATTTGCAGAGTCATTTGGGACCGGGGTAATAGGAGCAACTTCAGCAGGTGGGTTCTCATCCTAGGAAGCAAGAGCCCAGTGAGGTGGCCTAGCACAGAGGCACAAAGCAATTTTAATGGGCGACCACGGTGCCTCTGGTGAACACCTAAAGCTGCAGGGAACAGCAGCAGTGGCAGCTGAGCTCAGTGCTGTTAACTCAGCATTGACATCTTTGGCTTCAAGTAGGAGGCAGTGCCATTAGCTCAGATGCTCTGTTCTTCTTAGCACAGTGGACCTTCCTATTCCAGAAGGACTTGGGGTTTTAAATGGCTGAGTGCCAGGTTCTCTACTCAAGTACTAGGGTGTGGAAGTTTGTCCGTTTAAGTCCTTTAACTTCTTAAGAACCATGGTTGTTCTTGTTTTTGTTTTTGTTTTTTATACCACTGAAAGCAATCCATATTTTTAAGGAACAGTAAAACACTCTTTCTTCCTGCGGGAGCTGGATCTCGGCAGAAAGTCTTGCCCCTAGTTTTCCAAACGCCACTCTTACTCATTCTATTACACCCTGACTCACCAGATTTCCTTCTGTTTTGACAGCCTGTCCAGTTCATGGCCCCGTCTCCATGAAATATATAGTCTGCTTAAAATATTAATGTTTCCCTTTTCTAGAATTTTATTGCACTTACAACTTACACTGACACTTGATAATAATGAGGCCTTGTTTTGGGGACCTCTTTTAGACTTCCACAAAACCCAGTGCAGCACTAGGCCTCAAGTAGATGGCCTATAAATATTTACTGAATTAACTTTCTAGGCAATGTATTAAAGCTCAGGCTTGCCACATCCATGACCCTTTCTTCCCAGAGCAGGTCTGTGGCTAAAGACAGTTGGATGGAAACACTACTGTGCTCTGGCCTGGATGAATTAGGGCACTTTTCTCCGTGCTCATTAGGAAGGTAGATATGTGTGTTGTAGGTTAGAGAACTGGGAAGGGGTAAGAGAATCAGGGAGTTGACACAACTTTTATTTCCACTTCCTTATACACTGCTTAATAAACATAGTTAAGTTCTTATCAGACATCTGGTATATGTCCTGTCTCTACCGGTAAGCCATAAAGTTCTCTAAAGACAGGGACCATGTTTTCTACAGATCCTTTATTTCAAGCAAGGCCCAGTGAAAAGACCTTGTATTTGTGTAATTATTTTAAATCATTACACAACTTTAACTGTTCAGTTAAATTACACAACTTGAGGTACTTTCTAATTTATTGTCTCATGGGCTCTTTATAATAACCAAAGCTCCAAATACCTGGTTCAGGACTCAAGTTCAGAAAGAGGTTTGCAAATGCCTCTTAGGGTTCCTTTTGTGTTTCTATGTCCCCAGCAACCATTTTTCTCACTTGAAATTTCGTTCCGGGCACATTTCAGTGCCCACTGCTAAGAGTGGCACCTTACAAGTGCTACTAATCTTGGCCGGTGTTGTTTACAAGAGGAGAGGCAGCTTCCTGTTTCCTTAGCCACAGTGGCTAGGCAAATGCACAGTTGTTTACCCTCTTAAACTCCCCCTTGGCACAAGCAGAAAATGATCACAGACTTAGAACTAGTTATCCAGGGCATCACTTTAAGTCCCCAGACACAAGAATCTAAGGGCTCATACTTGCTCCAGTTGGTTGGAGCTGGGACCTCAGCCCTGGAACCAAACAAATCACCCAGTTTATCAGGAAGCCATCACCTTCTGCTGAGAGGTGGGGTGGGGGAAGCTCAGAGGTAATTCAGCCTTCCTGGGCTCAGAAGGTTAGAACCAAACTGGTCAAAGGCAAGAGAAGGAGAAGGGAGATCTCTCCTGACCAAAGTCTTCCCCTTCCTTGAGTTCTGTGAGGAAGCTCCAGGCTGCTTTTCCTCTATCTTTTCCAACCAGTCCTCCCCCTCCTTCTTCCTCAATGGAAGGGACTTCTTAGGGTGACCAACTACTGCAGTTTGCCTGAGACTGAGCGGTTCTTCGCTAGACTTTAAGGATTTTTTTTTTAAAGTGTATTTATTTATTTTGAGGGGGTTGTGCATAGATAGAAGGAGAGAATTCCCAGCAGGCTCCGGGCCACCAGCGCAGAGCATGATGCGGGGCTTGAACTCATGACCCGAGATCATGACCTAAGTCAAAGCCAGAAGTCAGACACTTAACCAACTGAGTGACCCAGGCACTCCTAGACTTCTGGTTTTTAAACCAGGAAACTCCTGGTCAAACAAAGACTAGTTGGCCCCCTAGACTCTCTCCAGGGCCCTGTCCGCAGGTCTCCTCATGGCCTCCTCAGAGCCGGACTTCACGGACTCCACCACAGCAGCCGCCAGCCTTTGAAGCAAAATTTCTCTCTAGACCTCCACCTCTGGCTTCTCCTGAGCTTCGGACCAGCACTTCAACCACAAGCCTGATATAGCTGTTTGCACATCTAACTTCAAGTTCCGCAGGGTCTGAACTGACTCACTACCTCACTTCGCCCCCCACCAACCCGGTCCCACTCCTCTCTCAGTGTTTCTGTTTCTGCCAGCACCCCATCATTGTCCCAGTTGTTCAAGATTTCTTTTTCTGTAAAATTTTGTGTCCTAAGTTCTGGGGACTCGGCAGTGAACAAAAGTCACTGCTTTCAGGGAGCCTGCATCTTAGTCAAGGGAGACGGAAAAGAAATATATACATGATCAGTGAGGAACTATGCACTATGGAGAAAGATTAAGCAGGTGTAAGACATGCTGAGGATGGATGAGGGGCGCCTGGGTGACTCAGTCGGTTAAGCGTCCGACCTTGGCTCAGGTCATGATCTCACAGTTTGTGGTTCGAGCCCCACATTGGGCTCTGTGCTGACAGCTCAGAGCCTGGAGCCTGCTTCGAGTCTGTGTCTCCTTCTCTCTCTGCCCCTTCCCAACTTGTGCTCTGTCTATGTCTCTCAAAAAATAAATAAACGTTTAAAAAAAAAAAAAAGACATGCTGAGGACGAGAGCCATAATCACAGGCTTTCACAGGTTCGGGGGCACTTCAGGGAAGCCTTTCTGATGCAACGTCATCTGAGTGGAGGCTTGAAGGAAGTGAGACAGGAACCAGGGACTATCTGGAGTAAAAGTGTGCCAAGCAGAGGGCACCGTGAATTCAAAAGCCAGAGTCGCTGGGCGGACTGGCAAAGGAAAGAGTTAGTAAGAGAGAAATGAGGAACAATGCAGGAAGGCAAGTCAGGTCCTGTAGAGCCTTGTAGATGAAAACACTTTACTTTTTACTCCTTTACCCTCTAATCTGTTGCCAGACCATGATAATCCGGCCTCTGCAGGGTCTTTCCTTTCTATTTCTGGGGCTCCCACCTCATGAAGATCCTCATTACTTCTCATTTGAATCATTAAATTGGCCTCCTGAGTAGTCTTTCTGCCTCTTGTCTCTCCCTACTCTAATCCTACTCCTGACTGCTATAGTCTTCTTGGAGTACCGTTCTGATTGTCATCATAAGATCATTAGCATACATTTATGTAGCTCTGAATAAAAGGAGGGGGGCAGACACAGGGGATGTGTTCCCACAACTTCCCAGCACGTCTTTGTCAGAAATAGATCGAACTGTCAAAAATATGTTGTCAAACATGTCAGAGTTCTGTTTTTATGCTACAGTGTAAAAATTGGAAATTTTCCATCGAAATAAAAAATAAATAGAAGGATGAATTAGTCAGAACCCCTCTGGTTGCCATTAACAGAAACCCAATGTAAGCGCTGCCTTTAAAAATGTAATATGTTAGCTCATGTATTTTAAAGCCCTGCATCTTCGGGAATGGCTAGTTCCACCTGCTCAGCAAGGGGAATAAGAAATGTATGTGTCTCCACCTCTCAGATCTGCTTTTTCTCTCTGTCTTTGTTCTCGGGCGGACTGCCCATGCAGTGACAAAGACGGCCACCACTGCTTTTTCACTTACACCTTCCCAGCTTAGCAACTCCACTGAAAAAAGGGTATCTCTTTCAGCAAAAGTCTCAGTGTTGACTCTCACTGACCCTCCCTGGACAAAAGACTTAGTCCTCAACAAATCACTATGACTATACTTAGCCAAGCCTGGGTCACAAACCCGCCCTGGATCTGGAGGTGGGGAGGTTTCCGCCTGAACTACATGGAAAGAGAATAAAAGGTGGGTGGTTTCCAAAAACCATTTGGTACTTAGGGTGGGGGAGGGGAGGGGTAGGCGAAAACCACAGGTGTCGGCAACCAAAGCCTAACAGCACCTTACTGGTGATCCCTGAACCCCAAACACGTCTACATAGTCACTAAGTCTCCCCCCTCAGAAGGTTTTAATCCTACTGTGCCAATATTTGATTATTTCAATGCTGCTCTTGCTCCATCATCTTAAATTGCTCCCCACTGCCCCTGCCCCTTGCCAGCCTGCTCTCTTCCTTCTCTGGGTCTACATCACTTGCTTGACAACAGGGCCAGAGGAGGAAAAGGGTCTTTGTTTCCATGACCAAGGCTTCGATAAACTGAAGTTATAAACAGCTACAGCCAAAGGCACAGGCAGGATTACTGACCCCTAAATTATCATTGGTACCCTTGATATCAGAGGTATCTATGAGAGGTTGGCAGGAAAGGAAAAGCCATTTGTGTAGACTGAGGACAATCCCCCACCTCGCTGGCATAAAAGGAGGGTCATTAATAAGAGTAGCGTGAGAACAACTGAGAGAGGTCAAGATTACTAGTTCCTGTCCTGCATTATACGTGTAGATAATATGTGTTTATGTTTATAAATACATATATAATCTCATTTACTGCTCACACAATAGCTTTCTGAAGTAGGCCGCACTTTCTCATTTCACACGTGCACCTCTCCCATGGGAAAGGTGAGGCACAAAGATGTTGACCACCTTGCCAGCTAGTGAGTGGAGCATGTAGGATTTGAACCCAGGGCTCTCCGACTCCTGAGTGCTGTGGTGAACCCACACGTCCTTCCGTTTCTACGAAGGGGAGGGAAAGGGCGCCTCACCTGAGTCGGTCCACAGCTCCCCTGGAAACGCACCAGCGGCCGTGCCTGCCTCCCAGGCAAGAAGGCGGCCAGCCTTCCCCTGTCCTGGAGGAGAACCAGGACGGGTGGTCCACACTCAGAAACGTAGAGGAAGTGGTGGTTGTTCAGGCCTCCTGCCGCCCTCTCACCTCAAAGATGCTTCCAGCAGAGAGCTGCCGCCCACCCGGAAAACGGCCGCTGCGGGGTCCGTGTAAAAATAGTCAGGCCCTCCCGCTCCCCCGGCTCCGCCGGCTACAGGGGCCTGCGGGCGGGGCTCCCTGGGCCCGGCTGCTTCCACCGCCTCCCGCCGCCATGGGCTCCGGGGCGGGGGGGTTCCGCCCGAACCCGACAGGCTGCCCCTCACCCTCGTGACTGGAGACCACGTGCAGCCCACCGAGCCCCCTCGGCCCAGAACTCTCGACAGCAGTTGCCTGCAGCTCAGAGGCCCCTCCTCCACCTTCCACCCTGACTGACCCCAGGCGGACTCGGGTGGTAACGTAGCCCAGCCACTAGGGAGGCCCGACCAAACCGCGTGAGGCCCAGAGCTTTGGGAGGATCAGGGGGACCCCGGAGTCCGTCTCAGGAGAAACCCCCAGGGAAGAGTGAGCCCCACGGGGGCCTGGAGTACCCTGAGCAGGTGACCAAGTGAGGCAGCAGGTGGTCAAATGAAGCAGCTGGCTGAGGAGATGGGCACAGGTGTGGCGCGTGTTTAAAGAGAGTGGGCTGGCCTGGGGCTTGGCCAGGGCGAAAGGTGTCTGCAAACAGCGAAAGCCGATGGGCTGGACTCTCTGCAGGATGAGCAAGACAGGGCCCTAACGAATCTGGCTGTAAACACACTCCCTCCCGCCTGGAGCTTTGGGACTTGGGGAGGAGGCCCATAGAGCACTGGTGCCAGGCAGCATCAGGTGTGAGGTCACCAGGCAATTTAAATAGGCCCAAGTGGAGCCCCTGGCTGAGGAATGTCCCCAGTAGAGCTGCGTTAGTCATGTGGGAGAGAGGGCCTGCCCTGCTTGCAGTCAGAAAGGCCCGGGGCCTTGGGTGTTAAGAGTCATGTAGGAGACATGAGACAAGATCTTGAACCAAGGAAGGTAAATATTTGCTTTTTTTTTAATCCAGTATATTCAGATTTTGTAGTGACAAGAGATTTCACAATGAGTCCACCATATTGACAGACAAGTACAAGTAGACTCAAATTTTTTAGCTGTATTTTAGACTTTTCATTATGAAACAGTTTACCCACTCCCATCACATAGATTATTTTGAAGCAAAACCCAAACATCAAATCATTTCACCCATAAATATTCTAGTAAACCTCTCGAAAATTTCCCTAAATTTTAGAGCAGTAGTTCTTAACCCAGACCAAGTGTGCCCCCCACAACCCCCCCACTGCCAGGGGACATTTGACTATGCCTGGAGATACTACTGATTGTCATAATTTGGGGAAGGGGTGTGCTGCTAGTATCTCGTGAGTACAATCCAGGGATGTTGCTAAACATCCCACGGTGTATGGGAGAGCTCCCCACAACAAAGGGTTATTTGAGACACGGATGGGCCTAGAGGATAGCATGCTAAGTGAAATAAGTCAGACTGAGAAAGACAAATACCGTATGATTTCACTCATAAGTGCAACCTAACCAACAACAACAACATGAACAAACAAAAGCAGAATGAGACCTATAAATGCTGAGAACAAATTGATGGTGGCTAGGGGGCTGGGGGAAGGACAAAATGGGTGAAGGGAGAGGGAGATAGACAGGCTTCCAGTTATGGAATGAATAAGTCATTCATATGGAATAAAAAGCACAGCATAGGGAATATAATCAATGATACCATGAAAGAGTTGTATGATGACTGGTGGTAGTTACACTTGTGGTGAACACAGCATAATATACAAATTGTCAAATCACTATGTTGTACACCTGAAACTAATGTAACATTGTGTGCCAACTGTACTCAAAAAAAAATTCTTTGGCCCAAAATAAAAATAGTCTTGAGGGTGCAAAACAATGTTTTAGAGCCTAAAAGATAAGAGCACCTTAAATATACGACCATGGTATTATTAGCATGCATAAAAATTAATATTAAGTCCATAATGGCAACTATCCAATTAATATTAAGTTTTCCCTGAAGCTCATAGGTTTAAAAAAATTTTTTGTTTTAAGTCAGGATCCAAATCAGGTTCATGCACTGCGATTGGTTGATATATTTCTTAGGCCTCTCTTAATCTGTATGTTGTCATCCCTCTTTTTTTTCTTTGTAACTTATTTATTATAAAATTTTTAATTAGAAAATAATACATGAATACATTCTATCAAAATTGAAACATTACAGGTAAAGCTAAAATTCCCCTACCAGATATTCCAATCTTCATCCTCTCCCAGAGAATCACTAATTTATCAAAACTATGTATCAGTTAAGATTATGTTCAGCTACGTTTCAGAAAACAAACCATAACAACAACAAAACCTTCAAGATTACTTATTTTTCAGGGAAAAAAAAAGCCCAAAGGTAGGCAGAACAGAACTAGTCTGAAAGTTTCTTGAAGTTTTAGGGTCCCAGACTGCATTTAGCTCTCTGCCTACCCTCATCCTCATGGACCAAGATGGCTAATAGAGAACCAGCCCTCTTATCTGCCTTCCATGCAGCAATATGGAAGCTTGGTGAAGAAGGACATATCTGTCTGTGTTAGTTTGCTGGGGCTGCTGTAACAACCTACCGCAAACTGAGTGGCTTATACAACAGAAATGTACTTATTGTCTCATGGTTCTGCAAGCCAAATGTCTGCAATTAAGTTGTCAGCAGGGCTGATTCCTTCTGAGGACTA
The DNA here is from genome assembly GCF_014898765.1 of Herpailurus yagouaroundi. Classification (NCBI taxonomy): domain Eukaryota; kingdom Metazoa; phylum Chordata; class Mammalia; order Carnivora; family Felidae; genus Herpailurus; species Herpailurus yagouaroundi. The sequence goes on along the minus strand of NW_024412396.1, from coordinate 40,658,713 downwards.
TAAGGCCAAATCTATTCCATGCCTCTCCCCTTTCTACAGGGAATCTGCTTACAATTCTTGATGTTCCTTAGTGTTGCACAAGCATCACTGCATTCTCGGCCTCGTGTGGTTCTCTGTTCAAATTTCCCCTTTTTATAAGGACACCATTCATGTTGTACTATGGCCCACCCTAATGACCTCATCTTAACTAATTATACCTGCAATTACCCTATTTCCAAATAAGGTCATCGTCTTAGATACTAAGGATTAAGATTGCAATGTATGAATGGTGGTTGAGGGAGGCACAATTCAGCTGCAAACACGCTCCCATAAGAAGATTGTATGGAAGTGTCTTATCTCTATTTGCTTATACTTCTTTGGCCAGAGCTTTGTCTCCTGGCCACACCTCTTTGCAAGAGATGCTTGGAAAGCTAGGTGTTAGCTGAGCACATGGGCATGCCCCAAAATGTCAGTTTTCTGTTACAGAAAAGAAAGGAAAAACGGATGTCAAGCCATCAACTAGCAACCCGCCATGGAATGTATTCTATCATACATTTTTCTGTGTGTTACAAAAATATCTGTGTGCCTTTCAGTAGACACTTCAGTGTTGGATTCTTCATCCAGATAGCTTTACCTCTTGCAAAGCACTCGCTAGGAGCCAGGGCTGCCTAGGGCTTCATGCTTTTATCTGTAACCCTCGGAACACCCTGGAAGCTGAGGCGGGTTAGTGTAAGCCTTGGAGCCCCTCCCTAGCACAAGGCCCCACTCCTAATTTTGGATTTGAAGCTTTCTTCTTCTTTAAAAGGGTCTCTAAAAATACGCAGGCTTCATCCTGCATCTGCTCCTGCCTATAAGGTAGGAGCTATTATCCTCATTTTATAGATGAGGAAGCTGAAACACAGAGAGGGCAAGTAGTTCATCTGGAGTCACAAAGCTCACAGTGGAGTTGAGTTTCAAACCAAAGTCTGTCTAGTTCCAAAGTTAGGCCATTTCTGCAATGCCTTGGCCGCCAAGAGATGCTGAAAGCATCCCAGCATGCTGTCTCCAGTGTGGATCCTCAGTCACAGCCCCATCTGAGTGTTTGCACTTCCCAAGAGCTGGTTGCCCACCTGGCCACTGAGACTGGTGCTCTGGCAAATCCTCCCAGAGAGAGGAGCATCTCCTGTGACAGAAGTACCCGAGCCGGGGTCCATCCTTGGGAGCACGTCTGCAGTGGTTTCCTACAGCTGCTGTCACAAATTGCCACAAACTAAGTGGCTTAACACAAGAGAAATGTAGTCTCTCATAGTTCTGGAGGCCAAAGGTCTGAAAACACTGTTGGCCAGGCCACACTCCCTCCCAAGGCTCTAGAGAATAATCCTGGCTCGCCTCTGTCAGCTTCTGGTGGCCCAGCGACTCGTTGGCCTGTGGCTGCAGCTCTCTGCTTGCATCTCCATATGGACTTCTCTGTGTCTGTGTTTTCTCCTCCTGACTGTATAGGGACACTTTGCATTGGGTCAGGGCCCACCCGGGAATCCAGGATGATCTCATCTCAAGATCCTTCATTTAATTGCATCTGTACAAACCCTTTTTCCAAGGAAGGTCACATGCATGGGTTCTGACTGTGGATTATCTTCTTGGGGACCGCCATCCAGCCCCCTACACAGTTTCCAGAGCAGCAGAGATCATTTCTAGGACCCAGGGAAGTGGCAGGAAAACATGGGTACACACACACTGTCCTTCCAGTCCATTTTCACGCAATGGCAAAAGTGGAGCTGCAGGGACAAGGTTACTCACTTTGGAAAAGCACAAGTGGACCCAATTGCCCAGGGCCTGCTTCAAGTTAGAGACACTGAAGTTTCTGTCAAGTGTGAGCGTGTAGATGCCAAGCTTTCTTCGTAGAATGGTAAGCCATGCTGGCATGTTTTTCTGTTTACCGTCCACTTTAGAAAGGTGCCCTGTGAAGTGAATTTTAAATTCAGAAGCCAAGTCAGGAGGGGCACAGGCAGACAGAGGGATGTGAGGACCATTTCCAGTCAAGCTGTGAGTTCCGTGGCCTCACTTCTTACTTAAAGAGCCAGGTGTTGGCTACAGGTAGTGGTGGATGCCAGATTCTGGAGGCGGGAGGAGGAAATCGTTTCAGACCTACACCTGCCACCGTGACCTTTAGCTGATTCGAATTCAGTTTCACCAAGTATTTACTGAGAACATACAGGGCACCAGGTCAGCCTTATTTCCCTCAAACCTCACAACCAACTAGGTATATTACTTTCTCCACTTCCCAGATGGGATGCAGATTCAGAGGGATTAAGGGATTTACCCTAGATCATACAGCTGTAGGTGGCAGTGAGTGTAGATGTGTCTTGATTCCTAACTAGGCGCTCGAGCACAAAAGATGAACCTTCCCTCCTGTGTGCCAGCTCCCATCCTGGTGAGGGGGCAGGGATGAGAGCAGACCCATCACCCACCCACCAGAGCTTGACCCGCCCTCCCCCCCCCCACTGCCCACAACCGAAAGCAGAGCATTCTGCAGGAGGAGGCACGTAATCAGCATTTCTGCCACTCTCCAGTACCAGTGGAAGAAACTGGCTAATTAAAGTCTGCAGCATGCCCAGAAGCCTCTGCAGCCGCTAGAGTTGTTTCCTGTGCGTTCTCGGTGCCTGATGATACATATTCTTCATGTTTATGTGGCGCAATACACTGTGCTCCATGAGCATGAGGTATTAGTGAGCCAATTTTCCCATCCACGCAGCTCCAGAGCAACTAGGAGGCATCCCTGTTATAATTTATGAGGGACCAGCATGTGCAATCAATAGGTGCCCCCCAGGTTATTAAAGAAGAGAAAGATGGCCCAGGAGGCCCTGTTTACTAACAGGGAAATGGTCTCCCGGCAGCTTCTGGCACGTGGCCTGTGAGAGATTTACATTTCCTTTTCAGTCCAGAAACAGGGGCCTTCCCTTCTCATCTTGGGCCTAAACCTCACAACAGGGGCTGGTGGAGGCACAATCTGATTAGTGCCTTTCCCTGCATTGTAACCCAGAGACGGTACTGGGAGCGAGGGCTGTGGGGTGCCAAGCCGCCCAAGGCTTTAACACATCCATGTATGTTTCGAGGCCCCAGAGAACAGCATTCTGGGACAGGGTTGAGGCTTAGGGAGTGGGCATGAGGCCAGGCCCATGATGCAAAAAGAAATAGCAACTCCCACCGGGCTGCAGGGAGGGGAGTCCTGGTCAACCTTGCACAGCTCTGGAGAAACTCATTTATTTGCTTCTGTTGCCTTCTCCCATTGTTTTTATTCCTTTGATTTCAGGAATCTGTAGTTCTTTTGCAGTTTTCTTTACTTCTTTACAGTTCTCAAGGAAGAGGGCTGGTTGGATTAAAAAGAAAAAAAACAGTAGTTTTGGAGGCATCTGGGTAGTTCAGTCAGCTAAGCGTCTGACTCTTGGTTTCGGCTCAGGTCATGATCTCATGGTTTGTGAAATCTCGTCTGGTTCTGTGCTGACAGCAAGGAGCCTGCTTGGGATTCTCTCTCTCCCTCTCTCTCTCTCTCTCTCTCTCTCTCTCTCTGAAAATAAATAAACTTTAAAATAAAATAAAACAATAATAGCATGGGCTTATTTGTGTAAAGGAGAAAAGAAGTACTCCTCCAGTCGACTTTCTGGAAGGCAGCCTGGTATGATGTAGCAGTTCTCAAACTTTTTAGTCTTAGGACCATTTTACACTCTTAAAATTTATGTAGATTATGTTGATCAGTAGAAGAGTTTTATTGAAATGTTTATTCATTAATTAAAACAAAAATAAATCCATTACATGTTAACATAAATGACATTTTACCATAACGGAAATAACATAAATATTTTCCTTTTTTTAAAAATGTTTTTTATTTATTTTTGAGAGAGAGACAGAGTGCAAACAGGGGAGGGGCAGAGAAAGAGGGGGACACAGAATCTGAAGCAGGCTCCAGGCCCCGAGCTGTCAGCATAGAGCCCAGTGCGGGGCTCAAACCTACAAACTGCGAGATTACAACCTGAGCCAGTTGGACGCTCAGCCGACTGAGCCACCCAGGTGCCCCATAAATAAATATTTTCATTTTAAAAAACTTCCAAAATAAAAAAGAATTAGTGGGAAGAGTAATAGTGCATTCCATTTTTGCAGATTTTTTTGCAATTTTTGCAATATGGATTCCCATATCTACTTTTGTACTCAATAGGTTGCAATGTGTTGTTTTGGTTGAAGTATATGAAGAAAGTCTGACTTTACACAGATAATAGCTGGAAAAACAGAGTATTTAATAGTATTTTGAATATTTTTAGATATTCTTTCTGATGCTGCACCAAAATGTAGCAAGTTAAAGGGTAGTTGCAGTGTGAAATCTGAAAGCATAATATGTTTTTGTATACTGTTACATTAAAATCCATTGCTTTATTATGAGCTTTGATTGGATCTTTTATCCATGTATGATTTGTAATACCGTGCATTGGAAAATGCTGGTTTATTGAATTATACAAATATTCTAAATGTTCATAATTTCATTATACAATATTTAAAAATCACATTCATTAATATCACCATCCATCTCATTAGAAAAGTCCAAATATTAGGAAGCTGTCAAGCTCCACAGTAATAGATACGAGTTTTCCAAAATTCTCATTTTCCCTTGGAAGTTCAAATTTTATCATTGGCAACAAATACCATCAGTTGTTTTCCTCGAAGTGACAGACTCCCTTTGTTCATTTAAAGAAAATATCTGCCAAATACCCGGTCTGAAAAAGCACTCTTTGTCATTTAGTCTTTCAAGCAAAGAAAGAAAGAGAGAGAGAGAGAGAGAGAGAGAGAGAGACACTTCCTAGGGGTAACCATCATACCCTGAAGTGCAATAAAAGTATTTATGCATACTCCCCATTTTGTTACATAGAATATTTTGAAAAGTGTTGGTACTTAAAAAGACTAATCAGGGGCACCTGGGGGCTCAGTCAGTTACACGTCCGACTTTGGCTCAGGTCATGATCTCGCGGCTCATGGGTTCAAGCCCCACGTTGGGCTCAGCAGAGCCCGCTTTTGGATCCTCTGCCCCTCCTCTGCCTGTGCTCTCTGAAAAATAAATAAAACATTAAGAATAAATAAATAAATAAATAAATAAATAAATAAATAAATAAATAAATAAATAAGGTAATCATTTTTACTGCTTCATCAAGGACATCCTTAAATGAAACTGGCATTTGTTTTTAAGTTAAGTGTGTGGCAAGGATGGCTAGTACACCCTGATGCCTGCCTCGATTTGTGCTCAGAAGCTAGGAGTTTTACCCACCATTGCTTTCGTACCTTCAGTATAAATGTTAACATAGTGCAAAGGGCAAAACAATCATAGTATTATTATGAAAATATTTTTTTTAATGTTTATTCATTTTTTGAGAGAGAGAGAGAGAGAGAGCAAGCATGAGCAGGGGATGGGCAGAGAGAGGGAGACACAGAATCCAAAGCAGGCTCTAGGCTCTGAGCTGTCAGCACAGAGCCCAACACGGGGCTCGAACTCAAGGACCACGAGATGGTGACCTGAGCCGAAGTCGGATGTCCAACCGACTGAGACACCCAGGCGCCCCAAAAATCTTTTCTTTTAATGTTTATTTCTGAGAGAGAAAGTGCGAGAGGGGGAGGGGCAGAGAGAGAGGGAGACAGGGGCTTTGGGCCTCCCAGGTGCCCCCATGAGAATCATTTTGACTTCATCAACCCCTCAGAAGTGTTGCAGGGATCCCCAGGAGTCTGTGGACCCTCCTTTGAGAACAGCAGGTATAGTAGAGGGAACCAATGACTGACTGCCAGAGACTTCTTACTCCCGCTTTGCCTCAGGCTAGCTGTCTTCCGCAAGTCATTTTCCTCAAGTGTCTGAGGTTCCGTGTTTGTAACATTAAGCAGATCTATTAAGCAATCTCTATCACGTCACTGTCATTTTAGGAGCACTGTGGGACACCGGACAACCTTTATCCTTGACTTCTCATCATGATGGCCTGTTTGTTCCTCACATGGCTCTTTCTGGTGAGCTCTTGTCGGGACACACAGGCACATACTCTCTTCTCTCCTTTTACAAACGAGAGGACAATGGGCTCTCCCAATGAGCAGGCGTTTGCTACAGAGGATGAACTGAATACTTACCCTCTGCTATCGGGGAGAAACGTGGTCATCAGAGATCGACTACTTGAGCCCTGCACCATTTGTCATGAATGGTTCTGGATGGGGCATTTTCAGCTAGTAAATAGGAGGGCTCTTTGCTGTGAAATCCAGGCCAGGAAAACAGTTGCCAAGCCATAGCAATAAGAGAAATATGCAGTTTTATAAAAACAGAGTAAAACCTAAGCATAACTCCTAGTTTCCCCCATCCTTGTAAAGCTTTGGAATAAGTACTTGAGCCCTTTAATAAAATACTGCAGTCTCAAAGCTCAGTATATATTTGGTCTGGAGAGGACCAGGGAGTCAGTGTGGCAGAAGCTTTTAAAACTGACCTCCTCCTGACCAAGTCACCAGGTTAATGGAGGCTCTCTGCTTCCTCTAGAAAACCCAGTGTGCCCACGGCATGCCGGATGCTCGACTAGGAGAGGTTCCCTCAGGTGCTTCTGTTCCACAGGTTGAGCTGAGTGCTTCCAATGGGTCAGGGCCATTTGTTCCCACAGTTCTGCCCATTGTCCTTGCAATTCTGGTTGTGTGACTTAATTATTGTGAAAACCAATGAAATGTGAGTACAAAGAAAGAGGCTTGGGGAGCCTGGGTGGCTCAGTCAGTTGAGCATCCATCCCTTGACTTCAGCTCAGGTCATGATCCTGAGGTTGTGGGATCGAGCCCCATGTTGGGTTCTGCACAGAGCCTGCTGGGGACTCTCTCTCTCTCTCTCTCTCTTTCCTTCTGCCCCTTTCCCCTGCTTGTGTACTCTCTCTCTCTCTAAAAAATTTTTAATTAAAAAAAGAGGTTTCGTTCCTATGAAAACATTTAATGTTTTGTCCTTAAATTAACATTTAAGGACAAGTCACACAAAAAGTCCTGTTGAACTGGTATGGGAGACATTTGAGAAAGACTGGGGAGAAAAATCATAAACATGTTAGGATGATTCTGTACTCCGATTGTCTTGTGTCTTTAAGTTCTCCCTCTTCTTTAAAAAAACCTGAACTGGAACTTACCGAAGATTCCGATAGAATGTAAACTCCACAAGTGTGGAGACTTTGTGTTGGTCACTGCTATATCTCCAGCACCTAGAATATGCCAGGTCCATAGAATGAACACAGTAAATATATATATAGGATAAATGGATTGTTAGTATAGTCAATACAAGAAAGATAAAACAAATTCCAATTAATAGAAGCCTGCACCAAGAAAATGCCTTGATCACGCCTGGGTGGCGCAGTCGGTTAAGCGTCCGACTTCAGCCAGGTCACGATCTCACGGTCCGTGAGTTCGAGCCCCGCGTCAGGCTCTGGGCTGATGGCTCAGAGCCTGGAGCCTGTTTCCAATTCTGTGTCTCCCTCTCTCTCTGCCCCTCCCCCGTTCATGCTCTGTCTCTCTCTGTCTCAAAAATAAATAAAACGTTGAAAAAAAAATGATTAAAAAAAAAAAAAAAAAAGAAAATGCCTTGATCCTACTTAAAAAAAAAAAAATGGTGCCTGAACATACCTGTATATGTTTTAAGTTAAAATAAGAAGTTTAAGGTATGTTTCTCATGGTTACCCTTTAAATAATATTTTATTTAAAAAAGTTTTTTAAGGTTTATTCATTTTTGAGAGAGACAGAGACAGAGACAGAACACGAGTGGAGGCCGGGGGGGGGGGGGGGGGGCGGCGCAGAAAGAGAGGGAGACACAGGACCAGAAGCAGGCTCCAGGCTCTGAGCTATCAGCACAGATCCCGGTGCAGGGTTCGAACCCACGGACCATGAGATCACGCCCCAGGCCGAAGTCAGACATTCAATTGACCGAGCCACCCAGGCTCCCCTAAATAATATTTTAAATTAATCTACTGTTTTCCATCTACTGTTTTCATCACATTGGAGATGAGGGCTTTGCCTGTATTTAGAAATAGGGAAGCACCTTAGCTATCCAGTAGGTACTGTCTCCCCGTGGCGGAGCACTAGACCAGATCAGGAGACCTTAATACAGACTCCTCTGAATTCCCTTCTCCAGAAGGTAACTAGAAACATCTGCTCCAGTTCAGAAAGGGGGAGACCCGACAGGAGGCAGACTGCATCCCCAGATAGGGATTGGTCCAGTCGACACAGACCAGATGAGAGGCCATCGCTTTGAACCTTCCCTGACCCAGCAAGCCAGAGGGAACATGAATGATGGTAACAACTGCCTCCCCCATTTCAGACTGTGTTTGAGATTCTTTAGAGTTAGACTCAGAGGATCTGGGTTCAAATTCTGTATATTAACTGTGTGGCCTTGAACTAGTTAGCATGCTTCTCCTAGCTAGAACTTTCCAACTGGTGGGCAAAGAATGGGTCTACAGGTATGCTGATATATTGCTCTTCTCACTGCTTTCAATAAGCAGGTAAGGCCTTGGACAGCCAAGATCTCTGAGCTTGTCCCCTCTGGTGCCAGCAGCCTCATCCCTTCTCCGTGATGAGGCATGGATATGGGTACAGATGCATAGATTGATATGCATGTAGATGTATACTTTTTTTCAACTTCCTGTGTGTATCGCAATATGGAATAGGCTGGAAGCACTAATAGTTGCAGCCTTAGCTCCTCAGCTGATAAATCCAGTCCTGCCCTTGCCAACAGGTTGTTATAAGGATCACGTGAGAAATGGGTGTGCAATGTTTCAAGAGTGACTGAGTCATCCCAACAGCAGGCATCATGGCAGACAGAAGCACAAGGAGAGTTTGCATCCATGTCATCAGATCTAGTTTCCTCACCAGATTCTCAATCAACAGGGAAACAAGAAAAAGAAAGGAAAAAGTTGGCATATCAAATTCAAACCATTACCTTTATTTCCTATAAATCTGTATTAGCAAGTGTTACTGTAGGCAAGTAAGCTTCCTAACACTGAACTCCAACATCAGACCAATTTACCAAGCCAGGCTCAGGCCACACTGGGAAACCACATTCCTCCCTGGCAGGGGAAACCTTGTCCCTAGAAATGCCGAGCAGAAGACACATTCCCAGGGGGCAACTTACTCCCAAAAGAAAGAGAAGAGGTGGGGACTCTTGAATGCATGTCAAGTTTCTTCTTCCAACTTGCCAATCGGCTCTGTCATTCCACCTCCCCTGGGAAGGAGAATGTGAAGGGATGCAGGGAGGGCAGGAGTGTTGCACTAACAGAGCTCCTCCCATATGGAAAAATGCACAACAGAAGCACCCTCTTGAGATGTGAGATGAGACTATGGTCCACTTTGTCTGCTGTTTCCTGGCAAACATGGTTGGAGGTACTGGACCAGTACCCCATCACCAGTTTCCTGGGTACAGAGAATCAGGAGTGGGCACCCATTTTTGCCTACACAGATCTTGCAGGCGTAGTCTGGCTCCAGAAGTGATTTCCTAATCCCTGCCGGATCCTTTCTGTTTGTAAAGGTAAGGGCTGTGTTTGTTTGAATCATTTTTTAATAGTTAACATAGCTAATCTGTAAACTCACAAAAGCAGGGACTTGATAACACCACTCACCTGTGTATCTGCAGTTGCCCAGCCCATTCTAGATGCCTGGCAAAGACTAATAGATTCAGGAAAGAATGAAGGAATGGGTGATAGAGCACAAGACAAAGTACTCAATACATGCTTCAGATGGAACAGTTTGACCTTCACCTACCCTGTTCCCCTTGACCAAGGTTATTACTTCCAGCCACGTTCAGCCATTACACCTGTTTCCATGTCATCAGTAGCTTCTGATAATATTGAAAATCCTTTGAGGACTTCCCACCTATGAAAATAAACTCCTGTAATAGACAAAACGGTGATTTGGAGGAGAGATAGAACTTTCAAAATTCTTTAAGCCAACATGAGATTATTTTTTTTAAGCATTTCACCTGAGGAGCTCCCAGTCCAATGCATGGCAGTGAATCTGTGTACATGATAAAACCTTTCGATGTCAATGGGGGGACACCATTAATATCCAAGTATGTGACTGGGATCCTTTTCATGTAGTATAGGATAAATGGGTCCTAAATACTTGTTATGTGCTGAATTGTATCCCCTGAATTCATAAGTCAGAGTCCTGACTTCAATGTATGAATTCCCTCAGATATCTGAGTTACCTCAAAAGGTAACAGTATTTGGAGATAAGTTTTTAAAAAGGTGATTAAGGTAAAATGAGGCCATTAGGACGAGCTCTCATCTAATCTGGGGTCCTTAGAAAAGGAAATTTGGACACACAGAGACATCAGACATGTCCACTCACAGAAGAAGACCATGTGAGGACACAGCAGGAAGGTGCCCACCTGAAAGACAAGGAGAGAGGTCTCAGGAAAAACCAAACCAGTCCACATCTTGATCTTGAACTTCTAACCTCCAGAACTGTGAGAAAATATATTTCTGTTGTTTTTTTTTTTTTTTTTTTAATTTTTTTTTTTTAACGTTTATTTATTTTTTTGGGACAGAGAGAGACAGAGCATGAACGGGGGAGGGGCAGAGAGAGAGGGAGACACAGAATCGGAAACAGGCTCCAGGCTCTGAGCCGTCAGCCCAGAGCCCGACGCGGGGCTCGAACTCACGGACCGCGAGATCGTGACCTGGCTGAAGTCGGACGCTCAACCGACTGCGCCACCCAGGCGCCCCTATTTCTGTTGTTTAAAGCAGTCAGTCTGTGGTATTTCATTACGGTAGCCCTAGAAAATTCATACAACACATTGCAGAATTCTTCATTGTGGTGTTACTACAAAGATGTGTTTGTGCAACACATCCGTGTCCACATTGGGCACTGTGTAATGCGGATTGCATAAGAAAGCACAACTGACAGATAACACATGAGACCAGGTTTTGCAAGAAGGAAGCAATTAGCAAGACTTTAGAAGTCTCAGGAAATTGGACTCTCCTTGACACCTATAGCTAAATTTTCTTACCCCTAAAATTATTCTTTTAAAAGTGTCTTTTTCTCTTCTCTCCCCACATCCCCTGCCTTCCACTCTCTCCTATCAACCACACCCCTACTGCCACCACATCCACTTGCTCTCCGGCCAGACTTGACATCCCTCTCTGCCTTTGAGTCATAAAAAATAAAACAGCTGTTTTGTTTTGTTGGTTGGTTTGTTAAGGCTTCAAGCAGGTTTCCCCAACTGAAAGTTGGGAGCAAATGTAAAAACCTGTTTGTGAGGGTAAGATTTTCAACTTGGCCTCAAATCCGGGAATATGGATCCAGAAACACAGCCAGTCCTTCAGAGGTATGGAGAGGGATTTCCATTCTGCGAGAAAAGCAATCGCAAGGCTTGGTTGGGAGTCCACAACCCAGTGTCCTTGCTTGATTGGGACATTGTTTTGGGAGGACCACCCATCTGGGAGGAGCCCTGAAGATGGCTCCCATGAGTGTCTATGGGAGCTATCTCCGGCTATGAGGAGCCCCTGGTGTTGGCTCCCTCCCATAACTCAGTGGACTAGGCTTTGCAGGACCTAGAGTAAGTCACTTCCCTCCTCTGGATCCGAACTGTAAAAAGTTCCATTTCCTGAACTGTAATTAGTCACTTTCCATTATTTTTAACTGTGGAAAGAACTTTACTCAGACAAACTTTTGTATATAAGTTTATATTAAAAACAAACAACTGTGCGGTTGGCCTAGTTCGGGGCTGGGGCCATGGGGAGAGCCCCACCTGTTCTCACTTTGCCCAACACCTCCTCTGCTTCCTCATTCAGGCAGCAACCAAAGACTCTCAGGGGATCTCCTTGGCTGAAACATAGTGAAATTCGCCAGATGTGATTATCTCTAGGGGCAGTGTGCAAGGAAATGTTTAATTATAGTCTGGGGAGTGGGGAGTGCTGATTTGTAGTGTTTGCTGATTTCTGTGGTGTAAATACTACCACCATGGCTACACTCAAGCCACCAATGTCACATCATTGAATGCAGAGTTGAGCATGCCATAGCATACCATGTGGGGAAGTAATTATGAAGCAATGGGTTTTGAGTATTCATTACCTTTGCTTTTAATATAATTTATTCACCTGTAAGTTTGTATGATGTAATTTTTGATAATGGCTGTGTTAGCAATTGGCTTGTTAAATTCTGGAAAATTTAACAATCAATTCTTACAAGTTACTATGAGCCAGCTCCAGGATACCACCATCTAGAATCTTTTTAGTGCCAACATTCTAAAACTTTATGTCAAAGCATAAGCCATTTAAAGCTGGGAAGGGCTAAGTGGAATAATCCTAGAGATTTGGGAAGTGTGCTCAGGAGAGGGGCAGAAAAACATGTTTTCGGTGTAGTATCCAGCACAGCACACAGAACTAAAAAATAGATAGCCAGCCAGTGAATGATTCAATGACCCAATGGGGCAATGACCCAACCCATACTCAGGAGGCTTTGTACTTTGAGTTATTTTTTCAACCAGTAGTGGGGTGGGTTTGTATACCCAACCAATCACATTCTGTCATCCAGCCTCATGGGACAGGTGGCACCGACTGTGGCCAGGCGGTATCAGCAATGCACTAAGTTAATGGGGTCTTGGAGAGTCTACAATAGGGATGTCATCTGATACACAAGTTGGTCACAGCTGACAATCCAGGCACGTCTAGAGGCCTACGCGGGTTCTACCTAGACTTCCAGGCAGCATGATCCCCCTTGGGTGGGTATGATCTTTTGTAAGTATCTTGTCCCTCCTCCTGGTTACTATCTCCCTGCAGACTGGTGTTTAATTCATACTTTGTCCTTCAGTTCTTCCCAGAGTCTTTGAAAATAGCATGGATGTTCAACAGCCAAGGAGTTAAGAGCCCGGAATCCGAACCAAATTCCTTGGAACCAAAATTCTAGTTTTGCACTTATGAATTATGTGACCTCGGGCAAACTGCTTAACTTCTCTGAATTTCAATTTCATCCTAGATAAAATGTGGATGATAATAATACCTACTTCAAAGCATTATTGGGAAGATCAAATGAGTTTCACATATATTAAGTACTTAAAACAATGTTTGACATAGAATATGCTATTTAAATGTTACCTATTATTATATTATGATTATATATAATCTATAATATGTGCACTTATGTATAATTATTACATATATGTACTAGTGAATGAATGCAGGTGAACAAATGCATGGGAAACAAAGGCCTGGGTGAATGTGCAATGAGATTCTTCTGGAAAACAAATGCCAAATATACATAATAAATACTAGCAGCAACCTTAGCTGGCATTTATTGTGTGTTTAAAGTGCATTTTATAAGCATTATTTTGTTAATTCCTCATAAAAATTCTAATAGAAAGGAACCGCTTTTAGCTGTATTACACAGATAAGAAAACCCAGACCTGTTGAAGGCAAGAAACTTTCCCAAGATCGCATAGTTTGTTAATGACTCAAATCCACATCCTTTGACTCCAGAGCTTGAGCTTTTAACCACTTAACCCACCAGCCAGCTCCTAACCTGATGCCGTCTCTCCTCAGTGTTGTACCCCACCCCTGCCTTTCTTCCCACCCTACCCCTCCATGTCCTCAGCAATCCCTTCAGGTCTATCCAAGACGTACATGCTTTCTGAAGATTTCCCAGACCGTTCCCCTTAATATGATGCTCCCAGCACTTCCATATACTGTGTGCCCCTCATTCTCTCCTGTCCCTGGCTGTTATCTCTCTGTGTCACACAAGTAGCTGTGTGGAGATTTTGCAAGATCTAGGTTAAATTCATGCCCAAGCTAAGACGTTGTCCCAAGCTCCATGACACAGCCAATTCCTGCTGAAAGCTGCCCTATATATGCATCATGGCTCCCCAGAAACTGCACTTTGCTGTTAGCCTTAGTGTCAGGGACTGTAAAATGGGAACAATGGGAAGTTTAGCTGGCTAGATCAAGCCCTGCTCTAACCAAGCACCCTTGACTTCTCAGTCACGGGCTCAGTGGTTCAGAGAGAAGAATGGAGAGTCGAAGGCAGCTGTTTCTATGGAAGAGATGATCCAGCCTCTACCCTCAAGGTGCCTACTGCATGTTCACAGATGCAAAACCCCTCTAAGAGCATCTACAGAACAACTCACAAGAGAATGCAAGTGGAGTACAGAGCACAAAGAAGTGCCTAGTGGGGCAGGGAGTTCAAAGGAGTGCTCAGAGTGCAGTAGAACACTTCAGGGAAAATTTCTAGAGACAGCAAGCAGATTTTATAAAAATTAAAAATAATATTGTCTTGGTACAAATGCTGCACATGCCCATGGCAAACAAATCAGAAAATACAGACAAGCAAAGAAAGGAAATTCTAAAAACCCACCTACAACCTCGCCCACCCAAAGACAACTTCTATTAACACCCTCAACACCTTGACAACCAGTTTTTACAGGAGGTGATGCACAGAGCTGAAGCACAGGTTGTGTATGTGTGTGTGTGGCTGAGGGGTGGTGGGGGAACAGAGACAGTCCTGGCATTTTAGTCTATCCTGGGGAGTAAGAGATGAGAAATCTATCTGATAGGATTGGGAAGTAGATGGTTGAAGAAGAGATCTCCAACAGATCTCTCAGACCAGGTAGAGATTTGAAGCAGGCAGCCATACCAAGGAGCCTAGCTGAACAGTGGCCCAATTAAAATAATCATAGCAGCCATAACAGTGAACTTGTGTTGAGTGTTTCCCATTGCATGATATTGTACTAAAGACTTTACATTCCATCATCTTATGTAATCCTCACAACCATGCTATGAGGTGGATATTCTCATCCATATTTTATGGTGGGTAAGGGGTTTGCCCAAGCTCACCAACCCAATACACAGAGTTTCTTAGATCGTGTACTCTATAGGTTACCTGAATCAGAATTCCCTGAGGTGTTTGTTAGACCAATCAAGTCAATAGGAGTCAAGAAACCCCAGACTTGTTGGCTCCATGGTTTGATTGAAGGTCATCTTCAGGCTGAAATGCTTCTGGTCCGAAAGTCACCAATGAGTATGCCCAGAAGATACCTGTAAACTGAGAAATGCCCAGAGCTATCTTCTGAGTAATCCATAATTCCATTTCTTTCCAAAAATGCTCTGAGGATGACAGTGAGAAGGAGCAAGGACGCAGCCCAAGTCCCGTGGGCTCTGCATACCTTTCTTCTCCTTGTATTAATCATCTTGCAGCCCCAAAGCCTGGAGAGAGCCTTCTGAAGGAGGTGTGCTGCCCTCAAAGGCAGCCACAAGATAGTGTAGGTCAATCATTCAAAGGCACCAGAGGGGACAGTCAGGATCAAGAGGCAAAAACCGTATTGGGAGATTAGGATGACAAGGGAAGGCTGGGAACAAAGAGCTCACACCCTAATGTTGTCCCTTTATGTCTTCACCTGACTTTAGCCAAGTCCCCTGGCCTTCTAACCTCAGGAGTCCTATCTGTAAAATTAAGGAGTTGCCCTTAATGGTCTCAAAGGTTCTTTCAGCTAGGTGGGAAAATACTGTCTAAATCCAGCATGTACTTCTGCTGCCCTTGTTTACCTGGGGGCAAGTCCAGAAGCCCAGGAGTCTCACAGCCACCTGGAGGGCCATGGAAGATACCTGCTGATGGGGACCACCAGGGCCATAAGAAAGGTGACCTTCACAAAGGAGGCTGGGGAAGACCAGGAGTGGCTCCAGCCTGGGTGAGATGCCGGCGCCTCCTTACCTGTTGAACAATTCTAAGACCTTTCTTGTACATTATCACATTTGATCCTTCCCACTCCCTCGTAGGTGAGCATTTATTGTAGCTCCATGTGTGATCACAAGGCAGAGACAGAGAGAATGCTTTGGGAATGAAAATGTATTTTCAAGAACACCCAGGGACAAGGTAGAAAAGTGGCAACTGGGAAGAGGCAACTGGTTGCCAGGGTTTCAATTCCACACTGTGAGGCAGGTTTTGCAAGTTACCAGGAAAGTTTCCCCAGCGGTGCTCAGGATCCACCTTCTTTCTCTTTGTCCCACTCCCATTGGTTGGCTGGCTGCCACTCAGCATGGAGCCAGCCCTCTATTGGGCTGAGTTCTCCCCTGTCACCTCTGAGATACCTGTGACAAGATAATTGCCATATTAATAAATTTGCTGTATTTTTCCACTGCCTTCTCTTTACAAGCAGGCACTCTAGTCAGGCTTTTTGTTTTTTCTTGCCTTAGGAATTCTTACAGGACTGAAAACAGAAGCTGCTTAAAGCTAATAGATCTTCTTGTCTTTGCTAAAAAGCCCTGGCTCATTTATGGGATGATGCAGACACCCTGAGGGAGAAGGGGGTGGACGAAGGAGGGCTTTGAAGGGCAAGGAAAGAGAAAGCAGTGTGCTCAAAGACCAGAGAGATAGAAAACAACTCTGATTATGAGAACAGAGTCCATCAGAGTCTTGGGTAAGGGCCAGATCTCAGGGGATGCAAGGCCTTAGGCATTGGGTTTCCAGCCTCAACAAAGATCCCTGGGCCCTAAAGTATGACTCAGAAACACTAAAATCACCAAATTGGATGAGACCTGAGGCACCAAAGTGTGGACTATCGGCCGATGAGTGAGTGAGATGCCTCTACACTTTTGCCCAATTAGGCACAATTTTTCAAGGGGTTGAGCTCCCACAATGACCGATTAATAATCTGCCCACTGAATAGGATTGGGAGTTCAGAGTCAGATTTACTTTGATTAAAGGGAAAAAAGCAGAGGAGTACAATATTCCTAGCTCAGCTGGGCTGTACAGTAAGAGTCGCACCTGACACGTATAGAAGCATGAATGACCCCACTGTACTGGTGCCACCAGTCTGTGAGGATACCAGTTACAGCTTGTTAATACTCAAATCTTATTAGCTCTAAGCTCTCCTCAGCTAATGTAAGAATTCCAGTCCAGTTCTTGGACTGTTGATTAGGATGCATTAGCCGCAAGTAATAGAAAACCCAGATTCAAACATATAAGGAAATACATTATTTCACTACAGGGAATTGCAGCAGTTGTGGGCTCCAGGTACAGTACAATGAGCAGCTCAAGGTATTGGAGACCCAGGTTGTCTTTATCTCTCTGATTTTCTGTCCTCAAGATGTTGGCTTTGTCCTCCAGCTGGTCCCCTTTGTAGTAAGAAGATGTTTTCACCAGACACAATAATATCTAGAGGAAGAAAAGGACACTCTTTCTGTATCTGCTTCTTAGAAGCACAGAAACTTTCCCAAAGTGTCCTGTAGAATTCCATTCATATCTCATTGGCCAGAATTGGGTACATGCCTATTCTTAAGCCAATCTCTGGCAAGGAGAAATGAGTCGCTGGCTTGATGGGAAGCTGAAGAGTCCGTCACAACACTGATACTTTCCATCTCTCAAATACAGGCTTGCTCACTGCAAGGTCACACAGACACCTCCCCTTCCCATGGTTGGGTTTGGGTCTTTCTTCATTTATGTTAAATGCTTTCTCAGGGACCCTAGCATCTCCTATAGAATGGAAAGCTCTCCGACTTACTTATCTAATTCTGAATCCCAAATGCGAATGCTGCTCAAGCTTTCTTTCCCTCAGAATTCTTTGGTAGAAACAGGTTCTTAGAGGAAGTGGGGAGCTGGGGGACCCATACTCCTTTTGCCAGACAAATCCAACTTCAGCTCTGGCCCAGTCAAGACCTCCATTTTGTGGTTGAGTTCAGCTTGTGTCCCAGACCTTATCTTGTCCCAGACCTTATCTTGACTCCCAAGGGAGTCAAGTTGGGCCACTAGCAAAGTATGCTGCACAAGGCATGGCAGCCACATTAGGGAAAGACTAGTGGTGCTACTTTTCTCAGAAGGAGGCTGTGTATACGGCATTATGATTTCCCCTTCAGATTATTCACCACATTGATATTAACGCCATTTTACATTAGAGGAAAGAGGTACAGAGTGGTAAAGTAACAGGCTTAAGGTCACTCAGGTAGTTAGGCAGCAGAGCCCAGAACATTCTTATATAAGTCTTTTTGTGGACATATGTTTTTATTTCTCTTGGGTAAATGCCTAGAAATTTAATTGCTGGTTCAGAGTATGAGCACGAGCTCCTCCATGAAAAACTAACTGCCAAACTGTTTTCCAAAATGGTGTATGAGTGTTCCAGTTGCTCCACATCCTCATCAACATTTGGTGTTGTCAGTATCTTGTTTTTAGCTATTCTAGTGGGTGTGTTTAATTTGTTTTAATTTGTATTTCCCTGCTGACTAGTGACAGTGAGCCCTTTTTGATGTGCTTACCAGCCATTTGTATATCTTCTTATATGAAGTATCTGCCCATTCTCTTTAATTGGGTTACTGTTCTTATTAAGTTTCAGAAATGTTTTATACTTTATTGATAACATTCTTTGTTTTGCAATACTTTCTCCCAGTCTGTGGTCTACCTAGTCATTTTTCTCAAGGGCGCAGAAATTTTTAATTTTGATATGATCTAATAGATTGATATTTTTCTTTTATAGCTATTGTTTTCTGTAAGCTGTCCAAAAACATCTTTGACTACTCAGAGATTGTGAAGATATTCTCCTATTTATCCTTCTAGAAGCTTTATGGCTTATCTTTTACATTTAGGTCTATGATTTCTCTCAAATTAATGTTTATGTATGGTGTGAAGTGCTGGTCAAAGTTCATGGTTTTTTTTTTTTAATTTTTAAATATTTATTTATTTTTGAGAGAGAGAGACAGAGCACAAGTGGGGGAGGGGCAGTGAGGGAGAGGGAGAGGGAGACAGTACAGAGCCCGATGCAGGGCTCGAACCTACAAGATGTGAGATCATGACCTGAGTCAAAGTTGGATGCTTAACCAACTGAGCCACCCAAGTGCCCCAAAGTCCATGTTTTTAGTATGGAAATCGAACTGTCACAGCATCATCTGTTGAAAAGCCTATCGTCCCATAGAAGTGAGTTGGCCATACTGTCAAAAATTACTTAGCCATAAAAATATAGGTCTTTTGCTAGACCTTCTTTTAGTTTTGATGTATATACCTATCCTTACCCCAATACCCTAGCTTCTCAATTACTGTAGCTTTAAAGTAAGTAAGTTTTGAACAAAGACAGCTTGAGTTCCCTCATTTTGTTCTTCTTTTCCAATATTGTTTTGGTTATTCTAGATTCTTTGCTTTCTTATACACTTTAGAACTGGTTTCCATACACACACACACACACACACACACACACACACACACACACCTACTAGGACTTTGGGATTTCACTGAGCTAGGTAGGTATAAAAGGAAAAATCCAATTCTTCTACTATGTCTTTCTTCCCTGTGAGTCTACTTTACACAGAACACTTCATGTCTGACACTTCTGGTCACCAAATGTGTGGGTTTTTTCCCCCACAATAACAAGCAAGTCTTGGATACCAGCAGAGTATCCTACAATTTAACTCAATTCTGACCCTACCTACCTGGAGATAACATCAGGTAAGGGCTCAATCTCACAAGACTGCCCCCCCTTCAGATGCCAGTTAAAACCTGTGCTTCTTAGTGACCACTATGAATCAGAGCTTCCAAAGACCCCTTCTTCAGGTTCGATTAATTTGCTAGAACTCAGGGAAACACTTACTTACATTTACCAGTTTATTAAAGGAGACAGATGAACATCCAGATGAAGAGATACTTGGCACAAGATGTGAGAGGGTCCTGAGGGCAGGAGATTCTGTCTTCATGGAGTTGGGATGTGTCACCCTCCTAGCATGGATGTGTTGGCCAGCTTAGAAGCCCTTCAGACTCCATACTATTGGGATTTTATGGAGGCTTCCTCACATAGGTATGCTCAATTATTAACTGTTTCTAGCCTGTCTCCCCTCTCTGGAGGACAAGGGATAGGGCTAAAAATCCAAGCTTCTAATCAGGGCTTGGTCTTTCCGGTGACCAGCCCCCACCCGGGAGACCACCCAGACTTGCCTCATCAGAACAGATAATGCTCCCAGTTTTCTTATCACTTAGGAAATTACAAGGGTTTTAAGAGCTCTATGCCAGGAACCAGGATGAATTCCAAATACATATTTCTTATTACAAATTACAAAAACATGCTTCACTTCAGTTTGTTTCTCTGCTTGTGTACCAATCCTCTCCAGCTTCTTTCCTGTCACAAAAGGAAGGATTTCTCCACATTTTGAGGGCTAACTCCTCTGTCAAACTTTTGATTTCATCTCTGTCTGGCTTATCTGTCCTTTTGTTCTTTCTCCAACATTTCAAGCCCTCCTTCACCAGTGGCTCCTGCCCTGTCTTCACACTTTCCTGTGTGTGTGTGTGTGTGTGTGTGTGTGTGTGTGTGTGTGTGTGTGTTCTTTTTAATCTTGAATTAAATGCAGGGGTGCCTGGGTGGCTCAGTCAGTTAAGCACCCGACTCTTGATTTCATCTCAGGTCATCATCTCATGGCTCATGAGTTCGAGCCTCACACTGGTCTCCGTGCTGAACCTGCTCGGTATTCTCTCTCTCTGCCTCTCCTCCACCTCTCCTCCGCTCATGCTCATGCTCTCTCTCAAATTTTGAATTTGAATTATTTATTCAAAAATAAATAAATAAATATTTTTTTTTTACAATCTTGAATTAAATTCAAATGACTTTTAGTACCCTTCCACCCTTGTCTTCCCCTTCCAGATTCTCTCTGGTCACATATAACTGCTGCCTTCCCTTCCCACATGTCTGCTTATTTCTTTAAACCTTGTAGTAGAGGGTCCACCTTCTGTCAGTTTCCAGAAGTTCTCAATTATGAATTCCAATCTACCAGACCCAATGATTCATCCGTCTTCAGGTTCTCCTGTCTGTGGTGCTGTGCTCCGGTGACTTTCTCTGTCTCCTTGGTGGCCCTCTCTCTGCCTGTGACTGCTTCTCCTTCCTTTATAGCCATTCCTGCCATTGTTTGGTGGCTTCAAGAGAGACTAGAAGCCATCAGACAAATACCCCCAACTTCCCACCTGCAGATCTGAAAAACCATCAATTTCCTGGTCAAAATGGAACATTTGTCTCTTCCTTGACCCACAGCAGTTGCTCCAACTTGAAGGAAATCCCATCTTTTCCCACTTCTCAGGGACCTCTCTCTAACAATTAGCTTCACTTGTTCTTGAATCTTAAACCTCTGCTCTACTGTTCTTTCTCAACATCACGAAAACACTGTCTCCATCTCTTTTTTTAAAAATAGCCTTATTTTCACTTCCTCTTATACCTAGTTTACAGCGAAGCTTTCTAAAAGAGTTGTGTGCGCCCACTGTCTTCTCTTACATCCTTTTTGGTCACTCTTCAGTCCTCCAAAATGAGACCTTTGTTTCCAGTGTGTCAGTAGAAAAACCTCACCAAGGTTGCCAATGATCTCCTTGTTGTGAAAATCCCTTGGACCTTTGTGGCCCCTTGACTTATTCTTGATAGCATTGACATGGTTCACCACTTCCTCCTCCTCCTGCATCCCCCCTCCCATGACAGCTTCCTCTCTGCACCATGGACAAGTCTCTCCTTTGGATTCTGTCCTGGGCTTCCTTCTTTTCTCAGTTTCCCTGAGTGATCTCACCTATTCCTTCACTCCACGACTATTTATTTAAAAATTATTTTTCATTTTATTTATCTGAGAGACAGAGAGAGGGTGTGCACACAGGAAAGAAGGGACAAGAGGGGGAGAGAGAGAATCTTAAGCAGGCTCCACACTCAGCTCATCCCATGACCCTGGAATCATGACCTGAGGCAAAACCAAGACTCAGACACTCAACCAACTGAGCCACCTAGGCACCCCCACAAGTATTTATTGAGCACCCACTGTAAGTAGGCACTGATCTAAGCCCTAAAGATACACGAGTGCCTGCTCTCATGGACTTGACAGTTGCCAGGGGTATCGATTCTATCTGGATACTGATGACATATAAATTGGCCTCTAGCCCAGATATCTCTCTTTTGTCTACTTGGTCTGCTTGGCTATTCCACATACATCTCACATTCAGTATTTCCAATGCTAAAATTCCTATCCTCAGCCCACCTTCAGACCAGCTCCTCTTCCTATCTCAGTCATACAAGCCACAAAGTGCTCATCATCTTTGTTCACTATTGTTGATTCTTCACTTTCCTTCTCCTCCTAATATAATTTATAAGCAAGTCCTATCAATTATACCTTCTAATCATCTGAGGTGCCTCTGGAATCCATTCACTGATCTTCATGCCCAACACCATTGCTCTAGTTTAGGCCAACATCCCCGCCCCTTTGATTCCCAGCAGGTCCCTCCAGTCTTGATCATCTCCTGATCCCACCCCATCTTCGATCCATTGTCTGCACTATGGCCAGAGTCATTTTCTAGTGTAACTCTGATCACAAGACCTCCCTGCTTAAAATTCCTCGTTGCCTTTAAAATAGAAGCCGACCCCTTTAACATGGCCCAGAGAGCTCCTGCCTACCTCTCCATCCCATCTTTTCCTACTACCCTCCTCCATCTCAACTCTCTTGCCACACAGACCTTCTCTCCCAGGGCCTGGGTATGCCATGGTCCCTCACACCTCCTAGACTTCAGAAGTGCTCCACTGCTAGCCTCAAACCCTTCCCCACTCAGAAGCCCACCCCTTCACCTAGCTAACTGCTACCTACTCCAGTCTCAGTTTAAATGTTACTTCCAGAACACTTTCCTTGAAATCTCTAGTCTGTATTTCAGTGCCATCCTGTCCTATCCATCATAGGATGATTTTTTTATTACTTTTGTTGTTCTCTGTGCCCTTTCCCCCCCTATTGGACTCTAAGCAACAGGAAGGTAGCGACAAGGTCTATGTCACACATGTCGTGTTGTATTCCCGACTTTTAGAAAGTACCAGTCAACACATATTTGACAAATGAATGAATAATTTCTTGCCCTTCTCCTTCTGCCTTCTAAATACAGACATTGTTTAAGATTCATGTCTCTGAGCTTTGCTCAATTTTCTTCTTTCTCACTGATTCCTATGACTTCAATGATCAGGTCTGCGTGAAGAAGTCTCAAATCTACCCACATGCTGGATATCTCTGAGCACCAAGTCTGCATTTCCAACGTTATGCTAGACATTCATGCCTGTAGGGTTTTTTCATCACCTCAGATAAAGGATATAAAACATTAAAAGCATGAAGGATATATATTCAAGGATGTGTAATGTAACACTGTCTATAATATTGAAAAATTGGAAGCAACACAAATACCCATCAAGAGAGAATTGGGCAAATAAATTCCAATCCTACTGTAGAGCCTTAGAAAGACTAAAAAGATTTATATACTGACATGAAAAGATGTCCTTGATATACTGTTAAGTAAAAAAGCAGGTTTCAGAATGATATAGTTTCGTTTCATCTTATTCAATTATTCAACATGCATAGATCGAGCATCTACTACGTGCCAATGTCTATTCCAGGTGCTAGGGGTGTACAAAGACCAAGACAATGTCTTTGCATTTAGAGAGCTTTCAAGACAGACAATAAACCAATTATACATATATGAAATGTCAGGTGATGATAAGTGCTATGAAGAAATAGCATTTGGGGCACCTGTCTGGCTCATTCAGTAGGATATGTGACTCTTGATCTCAGGATCATGAGTTCAAGTCCCATGTTGGGCATGGATCCTACTAAAAAAAAAAGAAGAAGAAGAAGGAGAAGGAGACAGAGATGGAGAAGGAGGAGAAAAAGGAGAAGGAGAAGAAGGAGAAGGAGAAGAAAGAAAAGAAAACAAATAGTGTTATGAGATGTGCTATTTTAGGTGGGTGGTCAGGGAGGGCCCTTCTGAAATAGTGACAGTTGAGCAGAATCCTGAAAAGAGTGAGGGCAGGAATCTTGTGAATATTTGAGGAAAGGACATTCCAATCAGAAGCTCAGCCACCATGAGGCCTGTCATAGTAGCAAATTTAGGTGGTCCTAGAAATAGCCAGGAGGCTTGTGCAGCTGGGACAAGTAAGGGGAGGAGAGTAATAGGACATAGGGCCACACAGCCAACCTGGACCCAGGCCCAGGCTCTGGAGTCAATTCTAAGTGTGATGGAAAGTCAGTCTTTGGAGATGTGTCTGTTACAATATGTTGGTGTCTCATTGAAAAAGTTAGAAAAATATATATCAACTGTTATCAGAAAATATTTCTGGGACATGGGATTACAGGACACTTTCATTTTTCAAAACCATACCCTGTTGTGTTTGAATATTTTATAGTGAGTGTATATTAATTCAGTAATCAGAAAAGGAAATGATGATTTAAAACATTTGTGCATACCCTTGATTCATCAACTCCCTTTCAAGATAAACATCCTTTTAAAAAGTTAAATTCATAAAAATGTATGTATAAGGATGTTCATTAGGGTGTTTGGGTGATGCGGTCAGTTAAGTGTCTGACTCCAGCTCAGATCATGATCTCATGGTTCGTGAGTCCGAGCCCTGCGTCAGGCTCTGTGCTGACAGCTCAGAGCCTGGAACCTGCTTCGGATTCTGTGTCTCCCCCTCTCTCTGCCCCTCCCCGACTCATGCTCTCTCTCTCTCAAAAACAAATAAACATTAAAATTTTTTTTTTAAAAAGGATGTTCATTACAGTGTTATTTACCAAAAACTGGAAATAACTTAAATGTTCTACAATAGAGAAGTGATTGACTAAATTCTGGTAAATTATACAATGAAATAGGAGTCCCTGACGAAGTACATCAGAGAATATCACCCCAGGCTCAAAGCCTAGTTCAATACTCAACTCTGAAATCTTTTTTTCTATGGGGCGCCTGGGTGGCGCAGTCGGTTAAGCGTCTGACTTCAGCCAGGTCACGATCTTGCGGTCTGTGAGTTCGAGCCCTGCGTCAGGCTCTGGGCTGATGGCTCAGAGCCTGGAGCCTGTTTCCCATTCTGTGTCTCCCTCTCTCTCTGCCCCTCCCCCGTTCATGCTCTGTCTCTCTCTATCCCAAAAATAAATAAACGTTGAAAAAAAAATTAAAAAAAAAAAAAAAGAAAAAGAAATCTTTTCTGGACACATCTGCCTAAAACGACCTCTTCCTCCTTGAACCTTATTTGTGCCTATTGTCTATTGCACTCTTCTGGCCCTTCCCACATACTATTCCATTATGGAACAACAAATTTAGTCCACACTTGGCTCACCATAAGCTTTGCTAATGGAAGGAGAGCAGGCAGAGCAATTCCAAACAAAAGATAATTCATTCCTTTATAAACACATCACACCATTTATTTTGCAGTAGATTCACCATTCTAATTAGCTTTCCTTATGCTAATATGAAAAGTAATGAGCTTCTCCCAACGCATACACAGGTGGCAAAGACCAGAGACCCAGAAAAAGACTGAAGAGTGAAGTTCTTCTGGGTGGCCCCCTGGAGTCAACAACCAGCCCTGGGGTCCAGAGTGTTGTCAGGGCCCCTTCCCCTACACAATCACCATGCCCAAATCACTGAGAGACTGGAATACACCCTTCTCCTCAGGTTTTTGTGCCCTGGGTTCTGGGCTTGCAAGGCTGGGCTACCTGAGCTCAGTGATGAGCCCCCCGCGCGCCCGTGTGTGTGTGTGTGTGTGTGTGTGTGTGTGTTTCTCCTGGCCTGGCCTAGCCTTGGAGCAGTGAAATAGCCCCTACTGAGTCATGGCAGGGGGAGAGGGCTTCTTCCACCAATCTGTGTGGCCTCACAGCTGACTTAGCAGCTCCCACAGAGGCGAGGACACAGTCTTTCCACCCACCCCACAGTGGGCAGGGTGGGAAGGGGGCAGGACTGCCCTCAAGAAAAAGGAGCCACAGTAACTCGCTTATCCCACAGCCATCCCAAACTTTCTTTTGTGTGACATGAGGGCATACTGGGGAAGCCTCTTCCTCCTGGCAGCCCTGAGAGGCAGGGAGGATTTACTACCAGGTAGGGCATTTGAAGGGGCCTGTCCATAATACCCCTGTTTCCTGCCCAGGCTTCTGCCAACTGACAACTCATGGGTTACACAGGAGTTAACCAATTGAGGGCATATTTTTTCCTGCTGAGCCCTGGCACTGGTGGTTGTGTTTTTCTGAGGGTTGCCTAATTGTTGTTGTTGTTTTGTTTTGTTTTGTTTTGTTCTTTAGGGCTGCCTAATTCTGAAGCCTAGAAAGGTCCTCTACATTGATGGTTAGTCTCTTAAACTTTTTATTGATCCCAAAATGAGTGGTTGGGTGCCCTGTTCAACACCCTGTGCACTAACTCACCGGCTCTTGTTATGAAAAAGAAGGGGAAGATATTTGGGGTTTGTGGGTTTTTGTTTTAGGGGGTTGTTTGCCTTTGAAAATTCCCAGGAGAAAAAAAATCTATTGCTACAATGAATCTTTTTCCTTTGCCTCTCTCCCCCCACCCTCTTCTCTCAATCCCTCCTTTCCCTTCTCACATTCCTACCTCTCCTTCCCCATTTGCCAGTTCAGCCCTGAAGTTCTCTCTCCCCCCTCCGGGCTTCCTATCGCACCTCCCCACCCAGACAGGAGATGGGGGTGGTTCTAACAGGAGAGGAGGGGCTATAATGCCCCACAGATCCAAGGAACCAGCACTCTTGTCTCTTATCACCTGACTTGGGCACCATCCCATGGTCGCAACTCCCTCTGAATAGAAAGAATTCTAAATTGTTTTAAATTCCTTAAGAAGGCAGAGTTCACAGTCCCACTGGCTGAAGCACTCACAATCAATCCTTTCCATGAGCCAACATGGTGCCTCTCACAGTGGGATCTGGGAGGCCAGAGCTAAAACAAAACAGAACAAAACAAAACAATCCCTCCCTCTATATAAAAACAAAACAAAACAAAACAAAACCAAAGAACCCTCATTCCAGAGTCCCTTTGTTCAGCTAAACAAAGATTTAGGTGCCAGGCTCTATGCCTGGGCAGAAACCCAAAGGTAGAGACATCTTGCTCCGAGGGAGTTCAGTCCGGCTTCGCATAGCTAGACTTTTCTGGCGCACACCTGGTCACTGGCCAGCAGCATGAAACCACCTTCCTGCCTCAGCCTCCGATAGACATGGCAATTCTGCTTTCTTGCAGAGTCATAGGATCTGTAGACATCCCAGTAACAGAGATGGAAACTGAGGTCCAGAAAGGAGAAACATCCCGAGCAGGTCACACAGCTGGTGGCTGTGTTGGGCCTGGGCCGGGACCCGTTTCCTGTTTCCCCGACATCACCCTGCCTCCTGGGCATTCCTTTGAGCCGATGAGCCAGGCAGAATCCATGACAGCTGGCTGCTTCTGGGTTTGGCCTGATTGTACCCTCCCCTTGGAAGTTGTCCAGATAAACTTCCCAGCATGCCGAGAGGCTCAGCAACTCCCAACTTGGAAGGACAGGAATTCTCTGTGAGGACCAGAGCCAAAGAAACTCAGTCAAGTTAGCACTGATAGGGTTTTTTGGTTATGTATACAGATACATAAATATTAGACCATGGTTAATGTACTGCACTGAACCAGCAAAATAAATGTGTTTTGAGATGTGCTCAAAACTTTGAAAGGCACTGATGTAGTTAGAGAGTGATTCATCCAAGGGGAAGCAGCCATTCCTGGAAGAATCAAAACTGGAATCCAAGCGTCACTGGCCAATGCTCCCTCTGTCATACCACACTGCTTCATGTAGTTAGGAAACATTAATTCTATTTCTTAGAGGAGAGAAGAGTAGAAAAGAGATGGGTTATCCTGGTCAAGTCAGTTCCTCCTGAGTCAGGATATGGCCACCTCATGACATTCTTCTTTTGTCAGACTAACCATTCCCCCTGCTTCAAGTTCTGACTCACTGTATGGTATTGCTATGGGTTAAGTGCTTTGCATAAATGATTTTGGTTAATTCATGCATCAAGCAAATGAAGCAGACATTAATGCCGCTGTTTTCCAGATGACAAAAATGAAGCTCTGGGTTAAGCAAAACACACCCGAAGACACAGAGCTGGTAGTGGTAAACGCAGGATTCCAACTCATGCCTACTGAATTCCAGTGCCCGAGTCCTTCACCCCATATTTCTGACCCCAGATTGTGTGGGTTTCCCACAGCAAGTAATTCTCCAGTTCTCTGGGGATATCAACTGGGTGTCCTATAATTCAATTCAATTCTAACTCTCACTACCCAGGTCAAGTACTCAGTCCCACAAGACATCCCCCCACCTCAGATGCCACTCACAAGTAAAGGGTCCCCAGGTGACCCACACTTCTGCCCATGTGGCAACAAATCAGAGGTTCCCATAACCCTCGATTTCAAGAACTTGCTGTGATAGCTCACAGAGCTCGGGGAAACACTTTAGGTACTATTAAGGGTTTATTATGAAAGATACAAATGGATAACCACATAAGAGGGATGTAGAGTGAGGTCCAGATCTGTCCTGAGTGTGACACCCTCCTGGAACCCTCCTGGAACCTGGAGCCTGGATTCACCAACCCGGAATCTCTCTGTACCCGCTCATTTAGAGTTTTTATGGTTCCATTACATAAGCATGCTTGATTAAGTCATTGACCTTTGGTGGATAACTCAGTTTCCAGCCCCCGGGCTCCTGGAGGTCACGAGTGGGGCTGAAAATTCTGACCCTCTGATCACATGGTCAGCTTCTGGGGTTTGCAGCCTCCGCCCTGCAGGTGTCACCTCATTAGCATAACTCAGCTGTGGTTGGATGGGGCTTATTATAAATAACAAAAGACTCTCCTGCCACCCCCATCACTCAGGGAATTTACAAAGCTTTTTAGGAGCTCTATCCCAGGAACTGGGGATAAAGACCAAGTATAAATTTCTGGTTATGTTCTGGTGCAGGTGTGCAAGAGCGCATGGCTCCAGGGGTCCCAAACAGACCAGGTTTGGCCACTCTTCTGCTGACAAAATCCAAAGGCAGAGAGACCAGCAGTGGTGAAACAAGAAAGGAATTTATTTCAGCAAGGCCAGCACCGGGAAGACTGTGGACTAGAGTCTCAAAGACTGTCTCCAAAGTGCCGAAAACACTTCCAGGTTTATATGAGGAAAATGTGGGGCAAAGGTCGGTGGGAATGTGCAGGCGGGCAGTAAAGGTCAGGTCGGCCATTGTCTTGGGGTCAGTCATGCAGGGTCTTGCTGGTTCAGTGCGGTACTTAACTGCTGGAGGGGGTAGTTTAGTTTCCTATCAAGGGATGCCTTGCCCACAGGGTCTTTTGCCTGAGTTAAAAGATAAGCCACAAAGAAGAACTTAATCAATTAGAAAGTACAGACTGAGGTCAAAATGGAGTTAGTTGAAGTCCTCTTTCAATATTACAAATATCACAGCTGTTAACTACTAAGTGCACTGTGCCTCACAGAAAATTTCTCTGCACAAACTCAGACTTTGTGGCTGGGAAATGTCCTGGATTGGGGGGAATCTACCCACAGATGGTAATACATAGCTAATATTTATTGAGCATTTATTCTATGCTGACCACGGTGACGGGCACTTTACATTCATTACCTCATTAACTCTTCACAACCCTATGAGAGTAAATACTAGTATTATCTGCAATTTACAGATAGCAAAACTGAACCTCAGAGAGAGGTCATCAAGAAATAACTTATTTGAGATTATGCTGGAAATGCGAGGATATGTCACTATTAAATAATCCGTTCATATAATGCACCATTTGAACGGGTCTAACGAGAAAAACATGTGATTTCACCCTAAATGATAAATAAAGCTTTCGACGAAATCCAAAAAGTGGTGCAACCATCGTGGAAAACACCGTGGCAATTCCTGAAAAGGCTAAAGATAAGATCCAGTAATTCCACTCTTCGTATAGACTCAAGAAATCAAAACACCCAGGGGTGCCTGCGTGGCTCAGTCGGTTAAGTGTCCGACTTCAGCTCAGGTCATGTTCACACGGCTCATGAGTGTGAGCCCTGCGTCGGGCTGGGAACCTGGAACCTGGAGCCTGGAGCCTGCTTCAGATTCTGTCTCCCTCTCTCTCTGCCCCTCCCCAGCTCATGTCCTGTCTCTCTCTCTCTCCTTCAAAAATAAATAAACATTAAAAGAAAATTTAAAAAAAAGAAATCAAAACATACATCCACACAAAAACTTGAACAAAGATACTCATAACAGCCACAATGTCGAAACAATCTAAATGTCCACCAGCAGATGACTGGGTAAGCAAACTGGGAGATCACCATGTAGCAGACTATTATTTGTATATAAAAAGGAATGAAGTTCTGAGACACAGTACAACACGGATGAACCTTGAACGCGTTATGCCAAGTGAAAGAAGCTGGTCAAAAAAGACCACATATTGTATGATTCCATTTATATGAAATACCCAAAATAGACAAATTCATATGGACAGAAAGTGGATCAGTGGTTGTCTGGGGCCGGAACAGGCATGAAGCCTGCCGCAGAATGAGAAATGACTGCTAATGAGTATAGGGTTTCTTTCTGGGATGCTAAAAATACTCTAAAATTAGATTGTGGTGATGGGTTTGTACGACTCTGTACTGAAAACCACTGAACCGTGTGAACTTTAAATAGGTGAATTTTATGGCATTTGAAAGCTATCACAATAAAACATTTAAAAGGAGAAGAAGGGCACCCGGCTGGCTCAGTGGGAAGAGCATGTGACTCAATGTCCAGGTCTTGAGTTCGAACCACACATTGGGCGGAGAGATTACTTTTAAAAAGAGAGAAAGAGAGATAGAGAGAAGAAAAAGGAAGAAAAGACAAAGAAGCAATCCAGCTCCCCTACTGAAAAGACCAAATGAAGAGGCCCCATGGAGAGAAGAGGACCTAGAACTACATGTGGAAGGAGAGAGGCCTTCCCAGTATCCAAATCAAGCCTTTTTTTTAAAGCTGTATTTATTTATTTTGAGAGAGAGAGAGCAGGGGAGGGGCAGAGAGAGGGAGAGAGAGAATCCCAAGCAGGGTCTGCACTACCAGTGTGGAGCCCGACTGGGGGCTCAGAACTCACTAACGGTGAGATCACGACCTGAGCTGAAATCAAGAGTCCAACGCTTAACTGACTGAGCCACTCAGGCACCACCAAATCAAGCCTTTTTAAACAACTCCAGCCCCAGCCGCCCAGCACTGCAACCATACAGGAGGACCCAAGCAAAAATAGCAAAACTGCCCAGCTGAGTCAAATCTACACACAGAACTGTGGAAGCTAATAAAACAAATCTTATTTTAAGCCACTAAATTTCAGGGTGGTTTGTTATCCATCCTTAGATAACCCAAACAGCCACTTGGGAAAAGGTATCACGGACTCCAAATGGGGCAGAGATCCGAATGCCAAACCTGAAACACGAGTACTAGAAGAAAACACGGGCACTACCTTCTACAACCTGTGCATGGGGAAAATCTTTCTAATTATGTCTCCAAATGAAGATGCAATAAAATAAAAGATTGATACATTTAATTACTTAAAAAATTTAAGGTTTCGCAGGACAAACAAATCAACAAAATCAAAAATCAAATGACACATTTATAGAACAGATTTACATCACAATCCCACAGATAAGGGATCAAAATCTCTAATATATCAATGGTTTTTTCAGTTGAGGGAAAAGGATCAAAAATCCTCCAGAAGAATGGGCAAAATTAACAACAGCAGAAAGATACAAAACTGATCCTGAAACAGGAACAAATGTTCAACCTCATTCATAATAAGGGAAAGGCAAATTAAAATCATACTAAGATAGCATTTCTCCCCCATCAGATGGGCAAAAATTCAAAATCCTGACAATATTTTCTGCTGATGAAACAGGCACTTATCTATTGCCAATGAGAATGAAAAATGGTACAATTGAGGGGCATCTGGATGGCTCAGTCAGTTAAGTGTCCAACTTTGGCTCAGGTCATGATCTCACAGTTTGTGATCCCCCCCATCAGGCTAGGCTCTCTGCTGTTAGCATGGAGCCCACTTGGGATCCTCTGTCCCCGTCTCTGCCCCTCCCACACTCGTTCTCTCTCTCTCAAAATAGGTAAATAAACTTAAAAAAAAAAAGATACAACTCCTATGCAGAGGAATTTGGCAATATGTAACAAACCAGGATACAGTCACTCTGACAAAATCGTCCCACTCCTAGGAATTTACCCTGAAGGTACACGTCCAACAATTTAAAAACTATTCATGTACTAGGTTGTTCATGCAACATTATTTGTAATTTCAAAAAAATATACATATATTAATACCTTAAATACCCAGACATGGAAGATTGGTTACATAAACGATGACATCTGGAGTACTATAGAGTACTATTTAAAAAAAAATGTGGTAAACTCTACGACCTGATATCCAGAATATAGTAAATGAAAAATGCAAAGTGCAAACAATTGTAAATAATATACTTCTGCACAGAAGACCAAAGGGAATAAGAAAACATAAGTGTTAAACTTTGAAAAGTGAAAAAAAGAAAACCACACACACACACACACACACACACACACACACACACACACATCAAAGGCAAATCGGAAAACCATGAAGTGGAATACCTACAAGGGGTGGGGGATACCGGGTAAAGGGGGGGGGGCGTGAGGACGCCTCTCTGGGTATACCTTTGTGGACACTTTTTACTCTTGAGAAGTAGGTTAATGTGCTACATATTTAAACAAATGAATTAAATAAAGGACAGGAGGAAGGAACACAAGCAAGGGCAAATAAACCCAGACGCACATGTTACCCTCTCTCTCGGTTCCAAACCACCCTTTTCTACTCTGCCCCTGATGCTGGAGCCGAGGCTCTGCAAAGCACATTTCCGCCGCGCCTGCTGCGTCTGGGAGCCGGTGGCAGGCCCGAGCGGGGGCTGCGGGGCTGCGGGGCTGGAGGAGGGAGAAAGGGCCCGGTCCTTCCCGCTTGCCTCGGGCCGCTGCCCTTCCAGGGGCGCCTCGCCCCGGCCGCCGGTCACCCTGCTCACAGCAGCAGCCAGATGCAGCTCACAGTTTTCCCAAAGGTCTCATTACAGCACTGCAGACTCACCGGCACGGACCGGAAGTACCCCTCTCGGAGCTCTGGTTTCCAGCCCGAAGGGCCCCTTCCTCTGCACCCACGGAAACCACCCCTCAGGGAGCACCTTTTCCTCAGAGGGGGTCTGAGACTCCACAGCTCCCTTCTGAGTTTCTAAGTTTTAAAAATTCAAACTACTTCCTTTTGCCCTCTCAACCCTAAGCGATTATCTCAGAAGAATGAAATTTTGAGTGGATTTTTTTCTTTTTGCTTTTCTACCGTTTCTAAATATCTAAGCCATGAACATGCGCTACCTTTATAACAAGAGAAAGAACGATGCCCTATATTTGCGTGCCTCTCTTATTTGATGACACTTCATTGTGCCCTAGTACAAATACAGAGGCCATGGGTGTAACTGATGGCTGATGGTACTGAGCTCACCTGGGTGACGGCCAAGTCCTGCCCCTCCTCCACAGAGAACAGGCCTATTGAATTCAGATACCCTCCCTTCCCTCCTTTCCCCAACAAAAGATTATTTGAAGACTTTCCTTGTTCTCCAAGCAAATGATATCAGCCCAGAAAAACATTTCTCTCAGAAGCTTTTCCAGAAGGTTACAACAAAGCCAAGTCTCCCAAAGTAGTGCGAGTCAAGGAGCCCGTAGACACGCGGGGTCCACAGGGGCATCAGAATGGTTGTGCCCTGGGCCCCTCCGCCTTCTAGCTCCTTCAGCGCAGGCTAAGGACAGGGGGACAGAAAAGCCCTTCTGCCAGTGGGACTCACAGCCGTCTGCCCCCACCTCCCACTTCCCCTTAAAACAAAACAAAACAAATAAATAAAAACACAAAATCCGATCCTCAGAATCCAGACCAGGAACTCTGGAGACATTGCATATTCTGGCAAGCAGCCTGATGGCTAATAGATAACAGGTTATCCAGGAAATAATTAGAAGCCGGAGCCCACACAGATCAGTTGCAAACACTGACCTCTGTCATTCAGGATATGGCCCTAAAAGTAAAGAACTCTTTCTTCTTTCGCTTCCACGGGGTGGGAAAACGTCAGGGCTCCCTCCCTTCTTTTAAACCTGACAAATTAACAAGTGCGGGATCCTCGATAGGCACTTAAGCCTGGTGAGGAGCAGACACCAGGGTGTCTCCTCTCCCTGAGCCCCCCAGGGTGGGTGAGGAGGGATCAGTCCATAGGGCGCCTGCCTCAAGGTAGGAGGCCAGAGCCGGGTTTCTTTTTCACCATTACTTGACTGTGTCTTCACTCTTCTCACCCTCCTCACCCACACTTCTGCCCCTGCCCTGCTCCTTCCAAAGTCCACGCCTGGCTGCCTGGGGCGATCATTCCAGCCCCGCTGTCTCTTTCCGGATTCAGCACATTGCATTCCCTGCTCCCTTCCCCCAGACGCTATGCTTGTTTCTTTGTGAGGAGGGAGCTAGATTCAGAAATAAAAGCTTTGTTTATGTTTAAGGAATCCATGTGGGTTCACGGCTATAGATTATACTTTTGTGTTACATCATTGTTGCTTTTAATAACGGTTTCCAAAATTGCTTCCTCTTCAAACCTTCTTTATCATCTTCTCCAGCAAGATGTATACAATTTGAAAGTAAACAGGAATACAATGACAGATTGAGGCTTTCTCACTTTCTCTTAAGTAGATGGAAACAGTTAATAACTCTCTTCTTATATATCACGTCAAATCAGCCCTTTTTCTTCCTGTCTCTGGATGGGGCTCGTGTTTTTCTCTCAAAAAACCCATAGTAACAACAGTAGCTACCATGTTTTGAGCACTGGCCTGTGCTGGCTGTGCTAAGCTCTTATTGTGCATTGTCTAGTTAACCATTTCCACAGTCTTGTTTATTATCCCCATTTTACAGGTGAGAAAACAGAGGCTTGGAGAAATTAAATAACTTGTCCAAGGTTACTTCCAAAAAGAAAGTAAAGTAGAAACAGTAAGGATTCTGAGATTCGAATTCGTGTCAGATTGCAGTTTCATCCTCTGCCACCCACATCATAGTAACTCCTTCAGGGAAGCAGCAGTGAGAGTCCTGGGTCCTGGGAGGTGGGATAAAGGTGATGGTGAGATCTGCAGAGGACAGAGTTGGGAGCCTGTGGCCAATATCACAGCTTTGAAAATCGCTCATCAGGCTCAGAGTTTGCCTGGGGCTCCACAAGTGCCCTCTCATTTGAACCTCAGCACCACCCCATGACTCAGACATAAGTTTTTTTTCACCAACCCCCCCACCACCCACATTACACGTAAGATTTAAACTGAGGGTTGGGGGGGGGGGGTGGTGGGCGCCTGGGTGGCTCAGTCGGTTGAGCGTCTGACTTCAGCTCAGGTCATGATCTCGCGGTCTGTGAGTTCGAGCCCCGCGTCAGGCTCTGTGCTGACAGCTCAGAGCCTGGAGCCTACTTCAGATTCTGTGTCTCCCTCTCTCTCTGACCCTTCCCCGCTCATGCTCGCTCTCTCTCTCTCTCTCTCTCTCTCTCTGTCAAAAATAAATAAAACATTAAAAAAAATTTTTTTAAATAAATAAATAAACTGAGGGTCAGGGAAGTGATTTGGTCAAGGTCACTCAGCTGGTAAGTGGGGTGGGATGTGGCTTTGATTTCAGGCTTCCAATCTCTGATCTCCATTCGTCTTCCTAGACCCTCTGTCTCTCAGCAACACTTGAGTTAGGCCCACCTCTCATGCACTGGAGAGCCTGCTCTGTCAGTGTTCAATAGTTCAAAAAGCACAGTAAGGAGACACGAGTGTGGTTTCTAGAACCAGATTACCAGAGTCGCAATCCCGGCTCTGTTGCTTGCAAGTTATGTGGCCTTGCACTATTCACTGTGTCTCAGTGTCCTCATCTATAAAATAAGAGAAAATAACAGCATCCACTTCTACAATTGCTATGAATGAAGTGTGTGAAGAGAGCTTAGGATCATGAAAGAAGCTATTAATACCTGCAAGTTATTATGACCACTTAACAATTTCTACCCAGTAGCTAGATTTACCGAGAAGCTACTATTTCAGTTAGTATAATTTACATTTTCCTGCCAAAGATAAGCCCTCCGGGCTTTTCTGCCTTAGCTTGAGTCACTCCCCTGAAAGCAGACTCGGGCAAAGATTCAGGTTGCACGTAGTTGAGGTGGTGATCCCAGAATACTCTGTGAGAGAAGGAGGAAGGTGAAGCAGGAAAGGGAGGCAAGGGTAGTGAGCTGGCTACCACTGGCAAGAGGGGGGCTAGATGCCGCAGGGACCCTCTGAGAAGTTGGAACACATCTCAGAATGGCCCCTGGGGACCCTCACACCCCCATGGGGTAAGTGTTGCTCCTGGAGCATTCATCCCTGCCAACCTCAGAGGCAGGCATGCTCCAGAGGCCAGAGAACACCTGCAGGCAGCAAGAAGCAGGAAGCTGTGGGTCACTGGGGAACAGGTGGCAGGTGACCCTGGGGTAAGCCAAGGGCATATAGGTGGGGCTCTGCCTGCCAGCTACACAGTAATCTCCCAATGTTGCTAATGTATACTCTAGGTGTATTTTTTTTTTCCTCAGAAACACTTGCCAAATAGCCCCATTGTTTGCTCTGGATCTAGTTTTAATGAGCAAAATTTCCTCTTTGAACTGGAAGTGCCCGCTTAGAACTGTCTTGAGAAATTCTAGCTAATCAAGGCCCCCTTAAAGTATCCATAATCATGATAGCCCCCTGCATGTCCGTGCATTGTGCCTTCTGGTTTACCAAATTACAAAATTCTTTTTGCATATATGATCTCAGGTAATCCTCATGGTAAGCCGGTGAAGTAGAGGACAGTCCTCTGGTGCAGTCCCAGAGTGCTCCCCCCTTTTACAAGAGGTTAGAAACAGTTCCGTGATTTCTGTTGGGAGAGGATTCCAAGGGCCTGAGGGAAGTTTTGCAGTATCTCTGCTCTATCTGAACAGTCCCTAACGGACCAAAAAAGACCCATCCCAGCCATTTTACTCAAGTTTGGAAACTTTAAGAATATTGATGCTTCTGGAATAATTACTCAGTTACTTTGTTCATTTTTCTTAATGTACACATGTAACAAGATATCAAAATAGAAATTTCTGCCGAGACCTAAAGACAACAGAGATTACATTCCAAAATGGGGTGCCAGACCACCATGCAGGCTTTGGAAGGCAGGCAGGGAAAACCAGTTTTGTGACTGCTGTACCCCTCAATCATGGGGATAAGAGTTTGGAGGTGAGAGAAGAGGGTTTTTGAACAAAGTTTTTGATGTGTTGTGAGTCCCATTCCTACCCACGAGTGAAAGAAGGGAGTATAGGGCCCTTGTCGCAAGCTTAGAGAAAGGGGATCCAACATGTCCCCTGAGAGGTTTAGGAGACACAGTGCACAGGTATCCAATATTCCACTTAGAAAATCTGAGGGACGAGTGACCGGCTGACTACGGCTTTGACTGTGGAGTAAAGGGAAGGCCAGTGACAGCTTGCACTCTCCAAATTTGTTACAACAGCGTGAGTATCTGGCTAGATATCGGCCTCACCCAAAACAGGGTTGGCAGTGAAGGGGATCAGAACATCCCACCCCAAAATATGCCTCTGTAACATAAGGGCTATTCTGAGCTGAAGGCAATGAAGAAATGACACACACTGGAGGAACTGTTTGCCCTCTCTCTTTGTAAAAGAGAGACGCGCCTTTCCCCTGTGCTGTGCCCCTTCCCCTCTTCGCATTCTTGCCGAGGCACTGACTTGAATCTAAACTAAAACAACTCTTATCTTCCATTAGTTTCCCCTGTACTTTACCTTCCATGATTTACCACCCCTAGAAGCCCAAACCCCTTAACTTGTCTTGTCACTTCATGATTTATCACTTTTTGTTAAAATGGTATATAAGCCCCCAGGCTTTGGGGGATTTTTTTTCACTCCTTTTTGTGAGAGCCTCCCCCACCCCCCAGGCCAAACATAGACCTTCTCTCCTGTTAATCTATCTTTTGTCATTTTAATTTGCAGGTTCCAGTCACTAAATATAAGAGGGTAGAGGAAAAGTCCCCCCCCCCTTCCTCCCCCCCACCCACTTACTCCCCACAGCAGTGAAAGATTATCTTAGATCTAAGAGGGCTGCAGGGGGGACAAATAGATCTTCTCAGGGAGAAGCCCGAGGTATCACCACATTCACAGAGGCTGAAGAAGGAGTAAGCGAGTGGCTGGAATAGAGTATTTGTCCTATGAAACAAACTTTAGGAAAAAGATCCTCAGTAACTGGGAGTAAAGATCATCCAAAAGAGTCTGTGAGAGTCAGCTTAAAAACACCTGCCAAGTCCAAAGAGAGCAGATGATATAAATCACTATGCCAAGACCAATCAAGCAAGAACTCCCCCACTCCTCTTACCTCCTCTCAATTCCAGAACTCCAGCCCTGAAAGACTCAGGACTCATAGTTAGTAAGTATACTTAGCCCCCTTTCTCTCCATCTTTCAATAATCCTGAGGTGGGACAGGGCAGGGAGCTTCAATTTTAAGGCAAGAATACTTCAACTATTAAATTTATACTATACATTTTGAAGTGACTAGAGGAATCTTGGGTATTACTAAGTGTGACCAGAAAGTCATGGGGCTCGCCCTAAATTTTATCTGGTGCAGGGGAAGAGCTCATTCCCCTGAATGGATGAGAATGGACAGTGGGAGACCGAAACAAATTTGCTTTGATTACACTCCATGAGTCATGTTTTCAATGTTGGGCGATTTCCTAGTGCCCAAGGAAAGAGTGGGTGGTTGTTTGTGAGTTGGACTCTGGTTCAGAACCCCAGAAAACATCACTGGAGAGGTGACACCAACCACATAAATAGGCCAGTGCCCACAGTCGCCATGGGGCTATGATCAAGAAGTACCATTGGTCCCCATCTGATTTAGAAACCCATCCTGACCAGAGATTATAAATGGTGAGAGCCACCACTGCTCCTGTTGCTGCACGACCACGGTCTAAAAATCCGCTATATGTGCCCCCAGAGACCACCCAAGGATGAATCTATTAAGAGTTTGAATCTCTTGGGACGAACAAATTGGATGATGCCTGTGAATATTACAACAAACAAAATGTTTTAGGAGACCTTTAGAACTTACCGTCTCTCAGATCCAAACCTGCCCTTCCAGGCTCAGCCTTGTGCAGTTCAGACTCTGCAAACCACGTTGCGGGCTTCCCTGCGGGCTCCCTGTTAGCTCTTGGATGGGAAGCACCAGAGGGAGACAGCAAAGCTGGAGGAGAAAGAAAGAATGCGTTC
Source organism: Herpailurus yagouaroundi (assembly GCF_014898765.1). NCBI lineage: Eukaryota > Metazoa > Chordata > Mammalia > Carnivora > Felidae > Herpailurus > Herpailurus yagouaroundi. Next base: position 40,619,675 of record NW_024412396.1, on the reverse strand, counting down.
CTTCCTCTCTGCATCCCGTGGGGTGCCTGTTCCTTGGTGGTCACTCTGATGTCACCTCTCCACCCCGGCACTGGCAGTTCCCAGCACTTTGCACACAGTGTGGTTTTTCCAACGCTTACCTCACGAGCTTCATTACACTTGCCTCTCCCCGGAGACCCCAGGTCCCCACGGGCCCCTCTCCAGCTCAGAGGTGCCAGCCCCGCCAGCCGTGCCTTCTCCTCAAAGTCTGGGTTTCAGGTTGCTAAGTTTTTAATAATTCCCACCTGCCCTCACACCTAGCCCCTCAGACAGCGGCTGCTTCCTGCAGTTCCTACCTCCGTGACACCCTGGTGTCCTGGTTTTGATTTTCAGTTGCCAAGTTAATAACTTCGCTCCTACTGAACAACTATTATACTACCTTCTCTGTTCAAATACCTGACAACGTTTCCCTCTCCTGGCCGGTCCCTGACTGGTATGCCTCGTGCCAAAAAAGTGAGAAGGGGAGTCTCTCAGGGGCCTCACTGGGGTAAAGAATCAGTGGGGCTTCAGGGCACCCGGCTGGCTTAGTCAGTAGACCGGAGCATGTGACTCCAAATCTCAAGGTCCTGAGTTCAAGCACCACGTTGGGTGTGGAGCCTACTTAAAAAAAAAAAAACAAAAAAACACACAAAACAGTGGGGCTTCTAGGAGGGAAAGCTGCAGTTTTTTAGAGTAGTTTTTTAGTTTTAGCATTAGTTTTTGAACCGTTTTTGAACCATGGAGCTCTCTGAGAGACAGATGAAAACAATGGGCTTTCTCTCTAGGAACTGTAAATATCTATCAGCACACCCCCCCACCTTCAACCCTCGAATACAGTTTTACACCCACTTACAGGGGTTGGTGGACCCCAAAGCCCAGATTAATCATTCCTGTGGTAGAATGCTGGCCAGGGTGGGTCTTCGTCTTGGAGAAAATCTGGTTGGCTCTCGGAGGCTGTTGTCTAAGCCTAAGAAAAGTCGAACAAAAGGACTGTCAGTACTGGGTTGCCAAGGAGCTGTCCTAGATTTTCAAACTCCCTGAATTTGAGATAAATTTCCTGACTGTGGACCTGCCAACCGTCCTGGATTCCTAGTTGCTCTGGCATCTGAAGCCTTAAAAATGTACCTTTTTCAGCAACGACTATTTTACTCATGGGGACCAAGCCAACAAGAATGAGGTCTTCTGAGGCAGAACCCTGTTTGGGGGGCTCTCCTGCCTAGGGGCCCCTGGTTGACAAGCCAGCTGACCTGGCCAGGTCCCCAGTTCTCTGCCCTTCAGCACCTGCCTAGAGTGTAGCCCTCCTGGAAAGAAAGGCACGTCGCCATCTGCTGGCAGGCCCTATTATCGCACGCCAATGTACCAGGAAGCAATCCAGGGTGCCCGGTTTGTAATCAAGTGGAAGAACTCTTTTATTGTTAGTTATCCGGCTGTGTTTGTTGAAGGATTATGCTCTATCCCATTAGAGGGGAGAACACAGTTTGGGAGAAGTTACTACCTCTAGACCTCAATTTTTCCATCTCTAGGGCAAGGCCATTCTCTAAATGCAGAGGGGTCCACCGCTGATTTTGCTTTCTCCATTAAACTGCACCAGAGAGTGGAAGAGAATTCTTCCTCACATCACTTACAGTCAGATAGCCACCATCTATCTCTGCAAAGCTACTTGACATATAGTTGCTTTCTTAGCTGAATGTTGATCTTTTCAGTTAGTTAGACATTGCTCAAGATACAGATGGATTTTTTTTCTCTGTTAATTAAAAAAAGAAAGTTTATTCATTCAATCTGCAAAATTATTCATTCACCCAACAATTTTTACTGAATGCCTACTGTGTGCCAGGCACTTTTGAGGCACTAGGGATATGATAATAAACAAAACAAACAAACAAAAAATCCTTTCCTCATACAGCTTCTCATCTAGTGGAGGAGACAGACAACAAACAAAATATGTAAGTGGATGCATGCCAAGAGGGTTTTTTTTTTTTTTTAGCTGTTGCTCTTTCTTTATTTTTACTATCATTTTTACTTATTTATTTATTTGCTTTTTCAGACAGGCGAAATTATAGCATGTCTGTCTGCTGATGGGAATGATCCAGTAAAGGGGGGCGGGGGGATACTGACACAGGAGAGAGGAGGGAGAATTGGTGAATTGTCCTTGAGGAGGTGAGATGGAATGGGATCTAGTGCCCAAGTGTGAGAATCTACTTAGGTGCTGGGGACACAGCAGAGAAGAAAACAGGCAACATCCCTGCCTTTCTAGAGATTTCATTCTAATTAGGGCAATGAACAATTTAAAAAAAAAAAATGGATCTATGGTACCCATGGTTTGGGATAAAGGCCATGACTGAAAGACAGCAGTCATAGAAGTTCTCTTTGAGATGTGACACTTAAGCTGAGTCCTGAAGTGTGACACATGTCCATGTGAAGAGCCTGAGGGAAGAGGATTCTAAGCAGAAAGAATGGCAAATGCGAGACCTGGAGGAGGAAGAACTTGGCCCATTTGTACATTTGTAGGAGGTGAAGCTGCAGGAGGGTAGTTACCAAGAAGAGCGAAGCATGAGATGAGGTTACAGAGGTTGGTCACTGATGGCTTTTTTTTTTAACAGCCAACAAGTTTTATGAAAAAATTTATGGATAACTCAAGGCAAAGAAGGACAGCTAACATTGTAAAATGACAAAATCAGAATTAAGGCACATTTCAATAGATGGCATGTAACAAATCTCCATGTCAAATCTTACGTTTAGGTTCAAAAAATCAATTGCAAGAAACAGTAAAAGGAAGATCATACATGAACAGTTCTTATGAAAAGGGTTTTCGGCTTGCAAAGAGCAGAGTCTAGGACAGAGGCCTAAGTGCAAATTCCTTCCTGGGAATGTGATCAAAGGAGCAAAGGAGAGGAGGTGAGGCGGAGTGAAGAAGGAAGAAGAAAAGAATCAGTACAGAACTATGTTATGGAGGTGGCCATGTCTATAGGCATCTGTGTGTACAATCCCAGGAGGTCATGGCATTGCTGTCTGAAAGGTGTCTCAGCACCAACCCAGGGGGGAGGAAAGAAGACAGCAGCTCTCCATTGTCCTCATACCACTGGGCAAAGGTTCTTTGCATGGTTGTCTACCTTGCCCGTGTGTGAGTGACAAATGGGCTTCCAGGGGGGCCCCACCCATAACGACACTCAGAGGCCCAAAGGCAGAAAGCAAGGGGTACAAAAAGTGCACCTGAGGTGGGTCAGGGTCAACTGCACCTGTGCGAACTGGCTGGCACCCCACAGAACTGGATACAGATGGAATAAGGGACAGGAGAGACCTAAGCCTTGGAAGTGTCTCATGGGAGGTGTCTCATGCACATACATTGGCAAAGGAGGACGATTTCCCATCCTTCGGCATTTTACCTCGGTCTTTTTAGGTTTTTTGTGGAGACACATGTATATAACTGAATCTCACTGGCAGTGCTTTCATGAAATTTGGGCCCTAAAGGCAAAGAGGTCCCCCAGAATGCTGTCCCAGAAGCCATAATAATCCCTTCTTTAATACTTCGCTAAGTCACAAAGCAAGCAGTCTTTATTAAATATTATCTAAGACTCCTGAGTCTTCATAAAATGTTAACTTATATAAACTATTTACTTCCGCTCCACCCAGGGCTACCATTGTGGGGGGAGGGGGCAGTGTGTCATGTTGAGAAAACCATTTATTCCATTTATCCCAGGCTAGCCAAAGGCCTCAAAATTAATATTTTGACTCATCTCCGAGTGAGGTTCTATGTACAGTCTCAGGGCCACACTGACAACAGCATTGAGGAAGATGCTGGTCTTCCTATGGCTAAAACATGTATCCCCACTACCAAGTCAGACTGCCTGCAGTACATTATAAGTTAATATTTTTCAAAACTCCTATAATTATCTTGTGAATAACTCAGTGCCTTGGGCATTAAATTATACCAATGTATTAAATGCAGAGTTTCCCAAAAAATCATAATTTTTGTGATTCTGTTTTGACATTCTTTTTAAAATATACCGGGAGCTTTTAAAAATGAAAGTAGCCCATGTATTTCTTGATTTCTGAGAGATCCTGCCTAATCCCTACCAACTTGCTGGAAGTACTGTTTATGGACGTTCCATGGGGGGGCGCGCCCGCCCCCCCCACCATTCTGAGGGCTTATTAGTCCTGCAACCTTTGGCTGCACGGGGGAAAGCAAAGGAGAATGAGCTAGAAGGTAAGTGAGGAACCCGTGCTCCTTTTCCCAGCTCTGAAGGTGTTTGTAAGCATCACCCGAGGCACTCTGGTATTGCACTGGAGATTGGTTTATTTTTCATTTCACAGTGTTAGGAGTCCCTTTATATAATTGTTGCTGCGGGGAGCCAGCACTTCTAGATACGTCTCTGTTGGGTCCCCAAAGGATAGTCTTCTCGCAGAGTTTCTTCAACCTATTTATTCTCCCCGCCACTTTAAATTCAAAACTCAGGGCTGAGTTCTCTCCTCATTACATCCCTGCTGGCTCTCCAATGGTGCCTTTGGGGGAGGCCCTGTAAAAGTTCAGGGATCACTTATCTCTGCCCTGCAGATGCTCAACTAGCTGGCTGCTGGCTGTGGTACGCCATTGTTCAACCCCTCAGTGAGCTCCTGGGCCTTCCCTCCCTGCCCTTTAGGTTCTAGGTACATGCAATTCAAAGAGGCTAACATGGGCTTGCAGAAATACCACCCAGGACTGGGGTGGGGAGTGTCCAGAACCTCGTGGTAGTCTGAATACTGCCTACCTTTAATAATACCTCCATCACTAATAAGAAGAAGAATGGCAGCGACCATCATTTACTGAATGTTTTCTAATCTCCAGGCTTTATGTTAAGTGTTTTACAAACATTATCCTTGTATAATCTTTACAACTGCTTTACCATGCAAATGGTAGTAGTATCCCCATTTTATAGACGAGGAGGCTCAGACTTGTAAATGTTATTTGCCCATGTGGATAGTCATTGGTGGAAGCCAGGCTGGAAGCCAAACATGGACTCCAGAGCTGTCACATTTAACTACTGTATATATTATTGCACAGTCCTTATGTACGTCTCTGCCCAATTAGCAGTGGATGCTACATTTGTAGAGGATAGATTTACTCATCCAACTGTCCTCTGCTCTTCTTGAACTGGGGAAGCCTAGTTCAAGTCTCACATTCCTTCTGAGATCCTCCCCAACCGTCCAGCCTTCACAGAGCACCTCTCTCCCTGAATTCCCCTAGCAAGTAGAATGTGTGCCAGTGACTTGGCACTTTATCATCCAAGGTCTCAGGTCATTATCTCATTCAAGTGGGAACATCTTTTCTCCCCAACAAGAATGCATATAACCACAGGCAAGGACATGTCTTACTTTTTAAGGCAAGAGAAGTACCTGTTGAGTAGGATTGAGTAACTCCTCTTCCTCCAGATCCTTCCTGTTGGCTCAATGGCAGGCCAGCAGCATGCCTTTGAGAGGGCCCTGCTCCAGACTTGAAGACTGGGGTGTTGGAATCTCAGTTATCTTGGCTGTCTGCCCCTCACCATACACCCCTCCTTCCTTGCCCCGTGTCAATATCCTCACTTTCTTGCCCTTTCTTACCTGGCAGTCATAAATCTGGCAGCTTCCCACTACCTTCCTGATGAGGCTAACTCTTTGGTGTCCAGAGAGGTCATGGCAGCCTATTCCCAGAGAACTCTTGGCCCTCCTCTAGGACCCTCACCTGGGCAAGAAGTGGCCTCCCCAATGTGCTGCCCTAGGATGTCATTGTGCAGCATCTATTGTCCCCACCCCCTCAGTGTTTTCCCCGTAAACTGCCATCTCTGAGGAGGAATCAATCCAGCCTGTAATCATTTTCTTGGAGGGCCTGGGGACTGATTGATGGGTCTAGTTGTTTTATTATTAGCCAGTGTAAGTTAAGTAAGTCCAATCAATAAACTTTATAGGTCTCCCCAGATTGCTCCAGAGGTGAGACCCAGTCGCTTTCACCTCAATAGATTTAGACCCCTGCCTAAATAAAAAGCAATACTCACCTGGAGAAGCAGTTTTATTTCCTTTTGAAAGAATCTCTTAGTGCCCTTGAGCCTGTCATGACTTAAATCAATAACCTTAACAGCTTCCAAGAAGAAATCAGTTGCCTTTGGAGTGTCTCCGTGCCACCGCCCTCTCTGCATGACACGACGATTTTAGACCCCTGAACCGAACCAGGCAAAGTGGTGAGGACTAATACCACCGCCTGTCACATCCCTGGGCACCGGGCCCCCCTCCAGTGCTGGCAGTCCAGACCTTCCCCTCCTACCTTCTCTCCCTCCTCTCCCAGACCTCTCTGTGCCTAAGACTCCTCGTAAACACATCCCTGCTCTGCATCCCTGGCCTCCAGGGCCCTGAGTGACTAGACTGGTCTGAGTGACCAGGAGCTGGTCTTCCTTGTCATTTTGAGGGTGAATGTGGTAGTCCTTCCAGGTGGCACTTTTGCGCATTCACAAGAATATCTAGGAAGCAGAGTAAAATGGTGGTATTAGTAACAGGAGGAGGAGGAATAATACCTCGACAGTGAGAATTTCAGGACTTATGGGGGAGAAGAGGGCCCGATCTGGGCCAGTGACCTTGCCAATTATTCCTCGGAGATTGCCACCCTCTCTGCCCATTTAGGGCTGGCCACAATAGGGCTGATTTAAGGGTGATCCTCACTGTCTTCACTCTGCCCCTTCATCAGGCTGCCCAGTCTCCACTTCCAAATTCTGCAAAGACAACCATGATGGAGCCAACAGTGACATGGTCTGGCTAAGGGCCAGGAGCCAGCAGGAGAGGAAAGTCACTTCTATCTCTCTGCCCAACGTCAGAGCATTGTGCCTATGAAAGCCCCATATCACCTATCTAGAATGGTGGCTAGAAAGCCCCTCACAATATTTTCATTCTCAAGTGGGAACAAGACCACCCTCCTTGGCCATGAGATCAAACTCGCAAATTCCAGGATTTCCATGGTTGCTCCAAATCTCATTCTGTGCTGCCAAGATGGACTCTCCAATCAGGCCAGTAAATATGGGATCAGATTGTCTCAAAACCATTCCTATATTGGAAAAAGCTTTTGTCTTTTTAATTTTTTTAATTTAATTTTAAATTTAAATGGAAGGTGTTTAAATGGAAGTTCATTTATTTATTTTGAGAGGAAGAGCATGCTGGCAGTGGAAGGTCAGAGAGAGAGAGGGAGAGAGAGAGAATTCCAAGCAGGCCCATGCTGTCAGCACAGAGCCTGATGCAGGGCTCAAACCCACAAACCATGAGATCCTGACCTGAACTGAAACCAAGAGTCAGATGCTCAACTGACTGAGCCACCCAGGTGCCCTTAAGTTTTATTTGAGAGAGAGAGAGAGAGAGAGAGAGAGAGAGAGAGAGAGAGAGAGAGAGAAAGAATCTTAAGCAGGGTCCACATTCATCATGAAGCCTGATGAAGGGCTCAATCACATGACCCTGGGATCATAAACTGAGCTAAAATCAAGTGATACACTCAACTGACTGAGCCACCCAAGCCCCCTGGAAAAGGTTTTAAATGAAATACTGGGATGGGAGGGAAACCCTCTCCCTATATATATCTATCCCAATAAAAATATATAAATGTTAAAATATGAAAAAGAGGAAAAGTAATGGATTTTTCTGTTTTAATTACATCAATACTTTTAAAAACTGGAACAAATATACCTACATATTGGTCTGTTGCAGTAACGAATAATAGTTTCTGCTTTCCAGGCTTAACCTCTACAAATTTGTCAATGACTTTGTCAAAACTCATCTTCACATAATTCATGTTCAATGGACAGTTCGTTGTTCAATAGACAGTCTTCACTCATGGTTAATTTTCATTTTGAAAAACTTCTACATGAATCAACAAATATATAAATAGAAGTGTTAAATATAACAATAGGTTTGTCAAAGATTCATTAAAAATCCCATGTCACAATTCACTTTAGAAGTTGCAATACTGTCCATGTATTTGTTTCTTTGGGATCAATTTTAGATGCTTTCAAATGTCTTCGTAGTAAAAAAATTTCTGCTAAAATATCTCCACCAGAAAATTTACCATACATTTTTATTACAGTTGGTAAACTTCTATGGTGTTTCTTCTGTAAAAATCAGGGAAAATGGTTGAGTAACAGTGAATATTGGCATTATTTGATATGTTGCTTTAGAACAAGCATCCAGCTCTTTGAATGCCTTGAAAACAAGGCATTTAAACATTGCCCTTTTGGGGCGCCTGGGTGGCGCAGTCGGTTAAGCGTCCGACTTCAGCCAGGTCACGATCTCGCGGTCCGTGAGTTCGAGCCCCGCGTCAGGCTCTGGGCTGATGGCTCGGAGCCTGGAGCCTGTTTCCGATTCTGTGTCTCCCTCTCTCTCTGCCCCTCCCCCGTTCATGCTCTGTCTCTCTCTGTCCCAAAAATAAAAAATAAACGTTAAACATTGCCCTTTTGATACAGGAGTACTGATGCATAGGGACACTTGTACCCCAATGTTTATAGCAGCACTCTCAACAATAGCCAAATTATGGAAAGAGCCTAAATGTCCATCAACTGATGAATGAAGAAATTGTGGTATATACACAATGGAGTACTACGTGGCAATGAGAAAGAATGAAATATGGCCCTTTGTAGCAACGTGGATGGAACTGGAGAGTGTGATGCTAAGTGAAATAAGCCATACAGAGAAAGACAGATACCATATGGTTTCACTCTTATGTGGATCCTGAGAAACTTAACAGAAACCCTTGGGGGAGGGGAAGGAAAAAAAAAAAAAAGAGGTTAGAGTGGAAGAGAGCCAAAGCATAAGAGACTCTTAAAAACTGAGAACAAACTGAGGGTTGATGGGGGGTGGGAGGGAGGAGAGGGTGGGTGATGGGTATTGAGGAGGGCACCTTTTGGGATGAGCACTGGGTGTTGTACGGAAACCAATTTGACAATAAACTTCATATATTGAAAAAAAAAAAAAACACATTGCCCTTTTCGGGCGCCTGGCTGGCTCAGTCAGAAGAGTATGTGACTCTTGGTCTCAGGCTCGTGATTTCGAGCCCTGTGTTGGGTGTGGAGATTACTTAAATAAATAAAACTGTTTGAAAATTAGAAATAAATAAACACTGCCCTTTTGAGTCCTTCTGGCATGCGCACATGGAATGACAAAATCCTACTAACTCTTAGTCTGTTTCTTCATGTTTGCAATCAGGCATTATCATTGTTTATTTTGAATTTATGGTTTAAACATAGGAATATGTGTTTCCACAGGGTTTGGAACTGAAGGGTTCCAAATCATTAGGTACTTATTCTGAAAACAAACACTTATGGGTGAACTCACTGGAGTCAGGGGTTAATTCTCAAATTAACTTCCATGCAGAATACAATGCTTGTTAATAGATAAGCTATTTGAATGTGTTCATTGAAGCTTACATATACATTAGTGAAACTCAACAGCAACCAGAGCGATTATGTAGAACTTAGACCGACAAAAGAATTTTTCAAGGAGGCTATTTTTATCACTGACATTGTTCAGATTGGCCAGCACATGTGAACAATAAAAAAAAAAAACAAAAACAAAAACAAAAAAACCAGACTGAATCTTAATTTTATGGTTGTTTGAGAATTTGCTGAATAATGCACCGCCGATAGGCTGCCTTCGGGATGGGTGACCCCACTGCCCTCACACCCCTGGTGTCCCACCTCTCACGAGAGGAGGGGGTGGAATCCAGCCCCTGGCAAGCCACGCTCTGAGTCTGGCCTTCTAAACCTTGCCAGGAAGCCTTGCTGACCAAACTCACAAAATGGAGGCCCGTATCCAGGTCACTGACCTATTTTGTTCGGCCTGTGATGTCAACAAGCAAAACAAAAAAGCCACGACCCGCCAGTGTCATTTAGCGGGCTGTGTGCTTACAGTTCACCACTGTGGCCGCCACTCCTATTTTTCATGCTTTGTCTCATTTGCCCACCTCAGTCAACTGCCCAGCGTCTGTAGCCATCTGACTTTACGGCTTTGTCTCTAGAGCCGTCCAGACAGGAACCTAAATGTTTGTCCAGTCAGTTAGCCTGATGGCTCTGCTCTCTGCTCTGCCCTCACTGACCACAGCTCACCAGCCTCCCCCTAACGCCTCAACTCTAACGCTTCAGAAGCCCCTTTCACTCTCCTTTAACCTGGTGTTGCTCTCCTCTCACCACCACCGCTCTGCTTCAGAAAGGAGGCCCTTAGGCAACCAGCCGCAGAGTCTCCTCCAGCAGGAGCCAGGCAACTGCCTCCCTTTGCCTGGAAGCTTTGGTCTTCAGCTTCGTCGTTGATGCTCAGGAGGCCAGGGGGAGTGGCGAGCATGTGCGTACCTGTCATCCGGGGTGCAGCAAGGGGCAGGCTCCCCTGGTTAGCAGGTGGCGAAACGGAGGGGAGAAACCATTTCCAAGCCCTGAACGCACGCGCCGAGTCCCGCCCTCGGTTGGCTTCACTGAACGAACTTCATGCAAAACGCATTCTTGGCCAGGCGGTGCCACACAGACACGAACAATTACTTTCAGCCGGGGGTGGTGGAGCCAGCTCGTGCCAACTCCTGAGATGCAGTTGCTAAGCACTCAGGAATTTTACCGGCACGGTGTGTCTTAAAATCAGCCAAGGGAGAAGTATTTACACCAAGGACATTGGCAAGTGTTAGAAACAAGGGGTTTCTGAGGGGGGTTGACCAGCATACCACTGCCTTTGGCCCAACCCAACATGCCCTGCCCATTGACAGTGACTAGAAATTCTAAGTTTGGGGCGCCTGGGTGGCGCAGTCGGTTAAGCGTCCAACTTCAGCCAGGTCACGATCTCGCGGTCCGTGAGTTCGAGCCCCGCGTCGGGCTCTGGGCTGATGGCTTGGAGCCTGTTTCCGATTCTGTGTCTCCCTCTCTCTCTGCCCCTCCCCCGTTCATGCTCTGTCTCTGTCCCAAAAATAAATAAACGTTGAAAAAAAAAATTAAAAAAAAAAAAGAAATTCTAAGTTTTATTTGATTTCTTTTCGTCCCTTATGCTCTAAGAGAAGTTGTCTAGTGCAGGTAAGAGGTGGGTTCTGGAGCCACTGCTTAATCTCTGTGCCTCGTGTTCCCATCTCTAAAGTCAAGGTGGTCCTAGCACCTTCTCATGGGATTTTTATGGGTTTATACGAGTCAATAAACATGAAGTACCTTGAGCAGGGCCTGCACCTAAAAAGTGCCCCACAAACATTAGTTGTTGTTCTAAGACTGAAATGTCCTGTAGTTCTCTTATTTTAGCTGTGTAGTTAAAAGATGCAAATATCTAGTAACCAATTTAAACCGTGCACTGCTCTGACTATAAATATCACTAATGTACCATCTTTTCGATTGGGTATCTATCAGGTTAACCCAAGTCCTCTTCCCCTCAAAAAGAGAGTAACGACACATGGTAAAAAGCCTATCAACACTGTTATCCCAAAATGTGGGTATTGGTTTTGCATCTCAATCCCAGAATTAGGAAAAGTCTCCTGTTGCTTTATTTTTTTTTATAAATTCTTTTTTTTCCCCTCAAAGTTTATTTATTTATTCTGACAGAGAGAGAGAGAGCACGGAAGGGGCAGAGAGAGGGAAAGAGAGAATCCCAGCAGGCTCCACACTGTCAGCGAGCGCAGAGCCTGGTGCGGGGCTCGAACCCACGAAGCCGTGAGAGCATGACCTGAGCCGATGTTGGACGCTTAACTGACGGAGCCCATTCAGGCGCCCCTATAAATTCTGCTTTAAAAAAAAAATCATTTTTAAGGTGCACTGTATTTTTCAAATGCTCACAGCCCTGAAATCAGAACAGACGTTAGAGTTGATGTGTGCATTGGATGTGGCCGTGTGTTTCTTTTTCTGTCCCTAAAAGCAGTTATTAAATTGTTGGTGCATCTTACAACTGATGGTGCCTTAGAATCTGAGAAGGGTAATAATAATTGTCAAAGGCATAATCAGTTAAGGATGGGGATGCCAGCCTCCTTGTCTGATGCCGTGTCCCCAGGATCACAGTGTTTCCAGGGTGGGGCTCTCTTACTTGTGTGACTACCAAGGCCGCCCGTCCCTACCCCGAGGCCCAGTGTTGGTAGGGGTTGGCCCAGGTCCAGACATTTTTTTTTTTTAAGTGTGCAAAGTTGCTTCCTCATTCTTCAATTAGAAGCACAGTGCAGCCTTCCCCTGGGGCTGGGATCTGACCGCCAGCAAGGAAAGCACTAAAGCAATGTGAAAGCAAAGGTGGGGTAGGAACTGGGCTGCGGAATAAGAAACAGGCCCAGCTGTGCCCGGCAGAGAACATACCCGCAGCACTGACATTCTGAGTCATCCCCTTCCTGGTTCCACATGGTTGGTCCACATGCCACACTTTCTCTATAATCTCAGTTTCCCCACCTGCTTTCTTGCCCCAACGGCTCGTGGAGTTTAAGAGGAGCAATCAATAAAAGGCTTGAAAGGACTATGAGAGAAATTCTGGCCGTGGAGACTCCGGGGTGGGGGTGGGGGGCCCCTCCCCAGCTGCCCCCTGAGCCCACGCTCTCCGCAGCCGGTGCCTCTGGGCCCCGGAACTGTCCCTGAGCCGGAGACTCTGAGCCATAGCCCCTGGGACTCCCCTGTGTGAGGCTGGGGCCAAGCTGCAGGGACCCCAGGGGAGCCCCAGCTAGAGCAGAAGCCACAGGAGTGACCCTTCATAGGAGCTAAGCTGCCATCCACACCCTGACCTCCTTTGTTCCTGTTTTGTCCCTCCTGTGTGCGGGAGCCCCTACAAGGCTGCGGCAGGAGGGGAGCACATAGTTTGGGCCTGGACCTCACCTGCCACTGCTGTGTCCAGAGCCCTGCGCAGATCCTTTTCCTCTTTGCAGGAGCCACGAGGTTGGGGGGCGGGGCGGGGGGGGGGGACCCCAAAATGTCAGGGAAAGGAACCCTGCAGGGAGACGGGGGGGGGGGGGCGGAGGGGGGCAGCTTCACCCAGCCACTGCCACTACCGTCCCTGTGGCATGGAGATGACAGCCGCCACTCAGCATTCCTGCTATGGGCTCCACCCCCACATTCACACCGAAGCCACACTCCCTAGGCCTACACCCAGTCCAAGCTGAGCACTGGGGAACCGGGGATGGACTAAGGCAGGGCATTCCTGAGAGACCCAGGACTCCTCCCAAGCAGCTTTGGCTCAGGGCCTCCCCATGTATCTGCCCGAACGTTTCTCGTACTACTAAGACTCTTCCCACTTGTGTAATAAAAAAATTAATCTAGCACCAAAGAGATCTGACGTTTACCCCTGACTCCTAGGAGATAATCTTCATTTGCCTGGGGGGCATTGGGCTGGCCAGATAACAGCAGTGTGACTTAGGGTGGGGGGCTGGCCACACCAGGAAGAACAATATGGTTTAGGATGCAGCTTTGGGTCACCCAGAGACAGAGATCCCCTACGTGGACAGTCAATCAACCATGCCTACATGACGGAGCCCCAATAAGCACTCTGAACACCAGGGCTTAGGTGAGCTTCCTGGGTTTACAACACTCCATGCACAGTCTCAGGTAGTTTCCTGGAAAGTAACGTGTCCTGACTCCATGGGGGAGGGGACAAGGAAAGCTCTGGGTCTGGTCCCTGGACTCCATCCTATGTGTTCCTCTCCTTGGCGGATTTTAATCTATAACCTTTCCCTATAAACTAGTCATGAGTCTAACAACTTTCAGGGAGTTCCATGAGTCCTTCTAGCAAATCATGGAACCCTGAGAATGGTCTTGGAGACTCTGAACTTACAGCTGGTGCCTGAAGTGAGGGCAGTCTTGTAGTCACTGTTCCCTCTAATCTGTACAATTGCCCTGAGTCTCCTCACTGCCTATTCATCCCCTTCACTGGGGCCAGAACTGCACTGGGGTCCGAGCTCACCCCCTTCCTGGGCTCCCACCCTTTTATCCTTCATAGGCATTTCCCTCCAAAATCTCTTTTACGGCCGATCCCATCTTGGCATCTGCTTCTCAGTGAACCTGAATGAACACAGGTGGTCTGTGAGCCATCGGTAGACTCCTGGACCCCACCTCGCACCTGCTAAGTGACACTCTCAGAGTCGAGGCCTAGGGATCCACATTGTAGATGAGGTGCCCACATGATTCAGGTGCACACCAAACTTGAAGGGCCACTGGCCTGGACGATGGGCAGTTTCTGAGCCACTGCTCAGGCTCAGATGAAAGGCCGCCACCAGTGGGAGGTGGGCATCCAAAGCACCACCAGGCTGCTGCCCTGGGTGGGACGCTAAGCTCCCAGCTGCAGGGTGGATGTGTCCTGTGATGGTCTCATGGGTGGCAGTGAGTGCAGTCATTGTAGGAGCTGGTCCCACGCATGAGACCAGGTGCTTCCTGCTGCCTGCACCCCCACCACCTTGTCGGAGACATCAGTCCGTTATCCTCACACCCAACCTGGCTCTTTGAGAGCCCAAGCTTTAGAACATTTCCCTGCAGCATCTACTGCCATCTCCTTTTTCCACCAGGATGCTGGGATCCCTATTCCTCTCTAGGGTTTCTTGTCATCACAAAAGCTCATCATCACAAAAGCTCAATCGTTCCAAAGCCTGACAAACAAGGGCCACTTCCTCTTTGCATTTCCTTGTATGTATTTCCACTTTTGACAACGCTTCCATTTATTCATTCATTTATCCAACAAATGCTATAGAATGCTTAGTACATAGCATATACACACTGGCGTCATCGTACCCATAACCCCCAAATGGGATCAGCCTAGACACAATGGACTGAAGAATCACAGATCTTGAGACCACAAAGTTACTTGATGTTATGATAAGAATAATAAGGTGGTCAGACTAGTCAATTACAGAAATCATCTTAGAAATAAGCTGCCATGAAAAAAAAAATTAAAAAAAAAAAGAAATAAGCTGCCATGAAATACAACATAGGAATGTACCGCTCATGTGATTGAGGCACCTCCGAACCTTCCCCGGAACCTTGGTTGGTGCGAACGTGTGCTTCTGACCTTGATGACCACATCTCCAATCCCTTCATCCAGGACTTCATCCTGGGTGGCTGAGGACTAGATCTTAGACAAGCAGCTCTTAACATCTTTTGAATTAGGAATCTCTTTGAGAATTTGATGAAGGCTATGGACTCCTTTCTCCACAAACAGACTCCCCCTCCCCCCGCCCTGAGATAGAGATCGTGTCTGTGCACAAGCAGGGGAGGGGCAGAAGGGGAAAGAGAGAATTTTAAGGAGATTCCACACTCAGCACAGAGCCCAATATGGGGCTGGATCTCATGACTGTGAGATCATGACCTGAACCAAAATCAAGAGTAGGACCCTCAACCTACTGAGCCACCCAGGCACCCCAGCCTTTTATACATGCAAAATTGTGTACACATTCCAAAGGGTTCCATCCTCTGCTCACATATTTAGCTACAGTAAATGTAGCTAAATATTTAGTACAGTATTACTAATATTAGCAATTAAAAGAAAAACTATTTCTCTACTCACAACACTTCTGGCACCAAATATGGGGGGAGGGGTTTCCACATCAACCGATTCTCCAACTCTCCATGCACCAACTGTTCTAATTCTGACACAAACTATGAGAGTTGGCACGGACCACACAAGCTATAAGGGTTCAGATCCATAAGACTGCTTCCACTTCGGACACCAGTTGCAAGTCCCAGGCTGTGACTTACACTTCTTTTTTTTTTTTTAAGTTTATTTATTTTGAGAGAGAGAGCGCGCATGTAAGTGAGCATGCATGTGAGCAGGGGAGGGGCAGAGAGAGAGAGAGAGAGAGAGAGAGAGAGAGAGAGGAGAGAGAAACCCAAGCAGGCTCCACACTGTCAGTGCAGAGCCTGGTGTGGGACTCAAACTCACAAACCATGACATCATGACCTGAGGCGAAATCCAGAGTCGGACGCTTAACTGACTGAGCCACCCAGGCATCCCATCACTTACACTTCTTTTTTTTTTTTTTAATTAAAAAAAATTTTTTTTTAAGTTTATTTATTTTTTTTTTAAATGTTTATTTTTGAGAGACAGAGAGCAAGCAGGGGAGGGGCAGAGAGAGTATTTTTGGGACAGAGAGAGACAGAGCATGAACGGGGGAGGGGCAGAGAGAGAGGGAGACACAGAATCCGAAGCAGGCTCCAGGCTCCGAGCCATCAGCCCAGAGCCCGACGCGGGGCTCGAACCCACGGACCGCGAGATCGCGACCTGGCTGAAGTCGGACGCTTAACCGACTGCGCCACCCAGGCGCCCCATAAGTTTATTTATTTTTGAGACAGACAGAGCATGAATAGCGGAGGGTCAGAGAGAGGGAGACACAGAATGTGAAACAGGCTCCAGGCTCTGAGCTGTCAGCACAGAGCCTGACGTGGGGCTCGAACTCACGGACCACGAGATCATGACCTGAGCTGAAGTTGGACGCTTAACCGACTGAGCCACTCAGGCGCCCCCCATCACTTACACTTCTAACCAACTGCCTATAAATCCAGGTTCCCATAGCCCCTTCCTCAGGCTTGATAATGTTATCAAGGCTTACAAAACTCAAAGAAACATCTACTTACATTTTTCTTATATTATTATAAATAATATTATAAAGGATACAAGTGAATAGCCAGATGAAGAGGAACAGGGTGAGGTCCAGAAGGGTGCCAGGCACAGAAGCTTCTGTCCTTATGCAGTTGGGTGTGTCAGTTTCCTCGTACGTGGATGTGCTCACCAATCCAGAAGCTCTCTGAACCCCGAAGTTTAGGGACAGAGGCTTCATCTCGTAGGCATGATTATTGACTATCGTTAACTCAATCTCCAGCCCCTCCCCTCCCTGGAGGATGAGAGGTGGAGCTGAAAGCTTCAGACTTATAATCATGACTTGGTCTTTCCGGTGACCAGTTCCTCTTCTTGAAGCTATCCAGGAGCCCACAGAAAATTGCCTCGTTAGAACAAAAGAGACTCCTATCAGGAAATTTCATGAGATTTTGGAGTTATATGTCAGGAACTGGAAGCAGAGACCAAATATATTTTTTATCATGTCACAGTAATAAAAAAACTAGAAGAGATCTAATAGTGGAATTAAGGTACAATATGACCAAATAATAACACATTATGCAATGATTGAGATATTTTTTTAAAATGTTAATGTCTATTTTTGAGAGAGAGAGAGACAGCACAAGCCAGGGAGGGACAGAGAGAAAGAGAGACACAGAATCCAAAGCAGGCTCCAGGCTCTGAGCTGTCAGCACAGAGCCCAATGTGGGGCTCGAACCCACAAACTGTGAGATCATACCTGAGCCAAAGTTGGACAGTTAACCAACTGAGCCACCCAAGCACCCCAAGATTTTTTAAAAATACCCTTGCTGACATGATGAGCCAAAATATACTGCCTATCCTGTGATGGACATGATTATAAGTTCTTTAAATGTATTAATTCATGCTTGTCACCAATGCCTTATAAGGTATGCTTTAATTTTACTCTTATTTTGTAGATAAGGAAACTGAGGTAGAGAGGTTAAGTAACTTGCCCAAGATTATATAGTTACTAAGTAGAGGGGCAGGATTTGAATCTAGGAGATCTGAGTTTATAAACACAAAAATGTAGAATATGAAGTCCTCCATACCATATGATCCCATTTTAGTTAAAAAAAAAAAATTTTGGACTGGTGACCCCTGTGGTGGCTTTACTATACGCCCACAAGTTCTTGGATTCTCCTCCTTTCAAGAGTTAGAAGTTAAATCCTCTCCCCTTGAGGGTGGTCTTCACTTACTATCTTCCTTCTGATGAATAGAATGTGGCAGAAAGGACTTCCAAGACTAGGTCACAGAAGACATTGCAACTTCTTCCTTGTTTTCTCCCAGATCACTTGCTCTGGGAGAAGCCAGCCCCTGTGCTGTGAACATTGTCAAGTAGTCCTGTGGAGAGTCCATGTGGGGAGGAACTAAGGCCTCCAGTCGACAGTCTCAGGAATAAGCCATTTGCAATCAGGTTTTCCAGTCCCATTCCAGTCCCAAATGGAGGTTTCTCATCTGTCAAATGGGCATTAATTCTGCAGAATTCATGAAATTAGATATTGCCAGATATTTATTGTCTTAATCCATTCAGGCTGCTGTAACAAAATGCCACAGACTGGGCGGCTTATGAACAGCAAAATGTTATTTCTTATGGTTCTGGAAGCTGAAAGTCTAAGATCAGGGTGCCAGCATGGTGACATTCTAGCAAGGGACTGCTTCCTGGTTCATGGTCAGTCCCTCCTCACAGCATCTTCTCTTGGTGGAAGGGGCCAGGGATCTCTCTGGAGCCTCTTTTATAAGGGCACAAATCCCATTCATAAAGGCTCCCTTCTCATGACCTAAGTACCTCCTAACAGCCCCACCTCCTAATACCATCACACTGGGCATTAGGATTTCAACATATGAATTTAGGGGTGGGGGGAGAGCACAAATGTCCAAACCGTAGCATTTACAGAGAACAAATAACATGATTATATACAATGTGAGGCTGATTATGTGCAGTATAAAAGAGAAACAATACTTCCCGACAAGAATGATTCCTACAACCTATTGGCTTATGAATGTAAATTTAGGGACTAACAATTCTCATTTTATAAATTCCTTTTTTTTTTTTTTTTAATGCTGAAGTATTGGGCACCTAGATGGCTCAGTTCGTTAAGCATCCAACTCTTGGTTTCGGCTCAGGTCACCTCACAGTTTGTAGGTTCAAGCCCCGCATTGGGCTCTGTGATGACAGTGTGGAGCCTACCTGGAATTTTCTCTCTCTCTCTCTCTCTCTCTCTCTCTCTCTGCTCCTCCCACATCTCTCTCTTTCTCTCTTTCAAAATAAATAAACGTTTTTAAAAATGCTGAAGTATTTTATTTATTTATTTTTAAGTTTATTTATTTATTTTGAGAGAGAAGGGGAAGGGCAGAGAGAGGAGATAAAGAATCCTAAACCGGCTCTCAGCTGTCAGCCCAGAGCCCTGACAGCTCAGAGCCCCACACGGGGCTCGAACTCACGAATGGTGAGATCATAACCTGAGCCAAAATCAAGAGTCAGACACTTAACCGACCGAGCCACCCAGGTACCCCAAAATGCTTACGTATTTTAAAATAAATTATAGCATCATAATATTTCATCCCTGAATACCTTCTCCAAAAAGTGAGAACATGTTCCTGCATAACTGCCTGACCTTTGGCCAATGATACTGCAAGAAAATTCCCCCAATCAGAATTCAGGAACGATAGCATTCTCCTCACACGTACCTTGCATATAAGCCTCCACTATCAGGATCTTGTTTATTTACTTATTTTTTTTTTAATTTTTTTTCAACGTTTATTTATTTTTGGGACAGAGAGAGACAGAGCATGAACGGGGGAGGGTCAGAGAGAGAGGGAGACACAGAATCGAAAACAGGCTCCAGGCTCCGAGCCATCAGCCCAGAGCCTGACGCGGGGCTCGAACTCACAGACCGCAAGATCGTGACCTGGCTGAAGTCGGGCGCTTAACCGACTGCGCCACCCAGGCGCCCCCAGGATCTTGTTTAAATGGCAGTAGCAATAGATCGGCCCTTTGTAAATGAATTGAAGCGGACCGATTAAAATGGAGAAACGCTCATACCTAGCAACTTACGATAGAATAGGTTTCACCCATCTACAAGGGAGGGAGAAGACTGTGTGGATGGGTTACGCAAGAAATAGCCGTGAGCCAGAGACTTCCAGTATCTGCCACGTTGGCAGACCAGCAGGGCCACTGGCTCCCTTTCCCAAATTTCTGCTGGAAGAACTACAGAGGGAAACTGGGATTCCGGGAACCAACACAACAACAATAACTATAGCAACAAGGCTTGAGAAGCCCCTGGGAGGTGGCTCACACCAGGGCCTTGCCTTGTGCACTCTCCGGCACACAGTACAGGACAGAGCCACCAGCGCTTCTGGGGAATGTGTGCTTCCTACCTGGAGCGCGGTTACTCCTTCAGAGGAACAACAGCAAACCACACAAGCCACCCGTGTGATTTGAAGCAGAAGGATTTGAACAGGGACAAACAGACCAAGAATCTAAAACAAGCCTCAAGTAGAAATAAAGAGACAAAAGATACGCAGGATGAAGCAAGAAGTGTAAAGAATGGGGCCCCTGGGTGGCTCAGTCGGTTGAGCATCCGACTTTGGCTCAGGTCATGATCTCGCAGTTCGTGGGTTTGAGTCCCACGTCAGGCTCTGTGCTGGCAGCTTGGAGCCTGCTTCAGATTCTGTGTCTCACTCTCTCTCTCTGCCCCTCCCTTGTTCATACTCTGTATCTCTCTCAAAAATAAAATAAACATTGAAAAATTAAAAAAAAAAAGTGTAAAGAACACGTAGAAATATTAGGTATGAAAATGCTAACCATGAATAATAGACACAGGGCCAGGCTAGGACTAAATGACACCCAAGAACAAAGCAAAAGAAAACAAGGTAGACCTACACAGGCAGATACTGGTCTCACCACCCCCCACCCCTCCTGCCCCAGAGTCTGGGGTTTGCCTGGAGAGCTTTCTCATAAAAGGGACTGGTGGAGAAGTGGGATCCTGTCTCCTGTGCACCTGCTACACCACGCTTGCTGTCGCTGGACCTACAACTTGGAGGTCCCGGTCCCTTCCCACCTGATCCTTTGGCCCATTGCCTTCAGGTGGAATTTCTCCCTCTAATACCCTACAGATGGGAACGGCTACACAGTGTGCAGGTCCCCATGCAAAAGAAGAGTGTGATGCCCCTTGTTAAAAAAATATATATGTATGAAGACTTTCAAAATGGTGACAACACAACATTAAACCCATGGTCCAGGAAGCCTACTCAGTCCATAAGGGTCTGGGGGCTCCCCAGCCTGCCCCCAACCCCACCCTTGCAGCTGGGGGTACATCAACGAGCTTTGGGTTTGTTACAGAGCTTCCTTCACCCCTTCAGCCACCCACTGGGTGAGATCTGTCAAAATCCATTCCCAGGCCATTTCTCCACGCGGGCCTTGGGCTCAACCCCACCAAAACTCATTCCTTGTCTCACCAGTGTCTTCCCATCAAATGAATAACCTTAGAACAGTTTCTTTGGGAACCTCTTGAGGCCCTGAATTGTCCCCAGGCAGGCACTCAGAGCCACTCTCCCTTCAACCCCAGCAACAGGGACAGATGGCTGCTGGCAGCCGTTCTGAGGTGGCGTGGGGTGGGGTGGGGGTCTCAGTACCAAAAAGGAAAATAAAATAGGATACATCCCTTCCCCAGAGCCATCAGTCCACAAAACTGCACTGTCAGAGGGGTGCGTAGGTGGCTCAGTTGGTTGAGTGCTTGACTTCAGCTCAGGTCGTGATCTTGAAGTTTTGTGAGTTCGAGCCCTGCATGGGGCTCTCTGCTGTCATCACAGAGCCTGTTTCAGATTCTCTGTCCCCCTCTCTCTCTGCCCCTCCCCCGCTAGTTCTTTCTCTTTTTCTTTCTCTCCCTCTCAAAAATAAATAAGCAATTTTTTAAAAAACTGTGTTACCAGAAAAGCCATCAGGCTTAGAAGGCCCCAGTGAAAAATTTAGAGTCAGGCTAGGGAATTTTGTTTTTCTGTTGGTTAAAAAAAAAAAAAAAAGGTGGATAATGAGGTAGTTCAAAGAGCCATTAAACCCCACAATGAAAACCTAAGAGTTCTGGCAATCTGCATCCTCTTAAAGCGAGTTCTGATTTGGGCAGTGGGAAGGCTTGTGTGTTGGGGGAAAGGGGACATAAAATATACATAGCATAAAATGTTAACCATTTTAATTATTAAAAAAAAATTTTTTAATGTTTGTTTTTGAGAGAGAGACAGACAGACAGAGCATGAGTGGGGGAGGGGCAGAGAGAGAAAGGGACACAGAATCCAAAGCAGGTTCTAGGCTCCGAGCTGGAGCCTGACGCGGGGCTCAAACCCACAAGCCATGAGATCATGACCTGAGGCAAAGTCAGACAATTAACCGGCTGAGCCACCCAGGCACCCCACCATTTTAATCATTTTTAAATGCACAATTCAGTGACATTAAGTATATTCACACTATTGTGCAATCCTCACCCCTATCCATTTCCAGAACTTTTTCATCGTCCGCAACTGAAATTCTGTACCTGTTAAACAATAAATTAAACAATAGTTCCCCATTCACCGTCCTCGCAGCCCTGGAAACCTCTTCTCTACTTACTGTGTCTATAAATGTGTCTGTTCTACGTATTTCAGGTAAGTAGAATCCTATAGTATTTGTCCTTTTGCATCTGGCTTCTTTCACTTAGCATGATGTTTTTTCACTTGGAATCCATGTCGTAGCACGTGTCAGGATTCCATGCCTTTTATGGATAAATGATAGGGTCCCAGGATGGGTCTGAAAATTAAACTGACAAAGGACAGATTGACAGGAAAAATCATACAAAAACTTTTTCAAGTATGCTTCACACCCAGTGCAGAGCCCAATGCGGGGCTTGAACTCATGACCCTGAGATCAAGACATGAGCTGAGATTAAGAGTTGTACGCTTGACTCACTGAGCCACCCAGGCCCCTCCAAAATTATGCAACTTTTATTAAATTTTTACATGCACTTGGAAGCCTTCGCAGGAGATAGAGACCTGAAGAAGTGAACAGAACACGAAGCTTTATACCTTTCAGACAAAGAAGCAGTAAATTTGTAAGGATTGGACAAGACAAATCCTTAGGCCAGGGGTAGTAAATGGTGAAGAAATCACGAGGAAGATAAGGGTTAATTTAACAAGGTTTGTTTCCACAGATTTCTCAGCCCCAATCCCCTGGCCTATAATGATAAGAATGTCTTCCTTCCTCCTGGTACAGGGAGGGTACCTTTCACATGGGGGTTTTATGACCTGTTTTAGAGAAGAAGGGCAAGGGCCCAGGGGCGGTCAAAGCAACCTTCCTCCTTCTCCTGTTTCCTCAAACTCCTTCAGCCTAAAATATTCAATCTGCCAAGGTGCTGTATTTTGGGGTCGCATGTTCTGAACACAATCACTTGCCCACACCTTTGTCAGGGGCCCTTTTGCTAAACTCTCCTCAATTACTCCATTAGAGTATCTCCTGCCGGGCACTGACTGACAAGAACAGAAACCCTTTGGAGCCAGGAAGACAAGAATTCAAATCTTGGCCTTTTTTGCTCAATCACTCAGATGGGTTCATCTCTCTGAGCCTCCCTTCCTTCCATGGTCAAGTGGAGATAATGACATAAATGGGCTTGTGGGGTGGATAGAATGGAAGAGCAAACGTGAATGCCCAGCACACTGTGTGTGCCCAGTAGTGCCAATCCCCTTTCTTCTGCTGAATGGAGCTAGTCTTTGGTCCCTCTCACAGCCTCCATTGGCTTCTCTGACTCTGCTGCCCGTGACTACTTAGAGTGCCCAAAGTGGTGCTCCATCCCTGGTCTGCTCAGCCCTCATAATCCACATCTCTTCCTTGCTACCTGAGTAGCCCCAGAAGCATCCTCGAAGAAACCAGTGCATCCTTTTGTCCCATTCCTTGGGAAGTCTTTTTGCCCCTAAAGTAGGTGAAAACATGTTACCCAACAAACTCATCTCAAACTTTTATTCACCCCAACGTTACAACCCCAGGTAAGGAACTGGCTTGACTCCATTAAAATTTACAGCTCCTTGAAGTTTGAGGCTGAAAACAAATACTCAGGACACTTGGCTAGGAATTTCCCCATGGGCTGACCACTTAGCTTCTGGAATCCTGGAGTGGTGGGAGGCAGCACGGCAAAGAGCCAAAGCTGAGAGTGTGGCTTCTGGAGTCAGTCTGCCTGGGCTTAAATGTCAGCACCCCCACTCACTAGTTGTATGATTTAGGCAAAGAACTAATCCTCTCTGATCCTAAATTTCCTCATCTATCAAATCAGAGTATACATGCCAACTTTGCAGGACTGGGGTGGCGATTACATAAAATAATCCAAAGTACTCCGTACATTGCTGGGAACACGATTCATACTCAGTGAAAGTTAGCTATTAATAATTTCATTTCTACTCCACACTACTAAGGACGATCCATGAGTGCACAGCTGGAGACAAGAGCTCCAGGCAGATGTCTTATCTATTGTATGTATGTATGTATGTATGTATTTAAGAGAGGGCACAAGTGAGCAAGAGGCAGAGAGAGAGAGAGAGAGAGAAGTGGGGCTCACTGGAAGCAGGGCTTGAGCTCACCCAAAGGGGGACTTGAACTCACCAGATGTGGGGCTCGAATTCACGAACCGTGAGATCATGACCTGTGACAAAGTGAGATGCTTAACGACTGAGCCACCCAGGCGCCCCTATCATATTGTTTTTAAATCTTTTTTTTTTTTAAAGTAGGCTCCATGCCCAGTACAGAGTCCAACACAGCCCAACACAGGGCTTGAACTCACAACCCTGAGATCAAGACTGAGCTGAGATCAAGAGTCAGACACTTAACCAACTGAGCCACCCAGGCACCCTCATGTTGTTTTTAAAATAAGATTCTTTTTTGTTTTAAAAGTCATGACTATTCATTGTGTAAAGTTTGGAAACTAGAAAAATATATAAAGAAGAAAATAAAGGTCACTTGTAATCTTACATACAATTACAACCACTAATTGTTTTTGGTGCCTTTTCTTCCAGATTGATATACATTTATGTATATCACATGTATTTGTATTTATAGATAGTTTTTATATACCAAGAATCTGTATACTGATTTAATCACTGCTGTGCCCTTTTCCTTGTGCCATTGGTCTCCTAAAACATGGTTTTTAACTTAAAACCATCTGTTGGTTTGGTTGCACGTACATCTTTAAATTCATATAGTGTATAAAATAACATTCTAAGGGAGGAATATGGCTTTTTCCCACACTCACATTGCATGACATAATTCATTTGAATTCTTCCCATGTCTCTTGCACGTTATGATTTTAAAGATCTTTTCTCCCCGGAGCCACTTTTTGAGTTCTCTGTCAGTTTTCTAGAGGGTGTTACCTTCCCTTTCATGTAAATTGTTTGCGTTTCAGCACTTTTTAAACCTATTTGCAGTCACTGGAAATTTTATCCTAAACCACAAGTGAATATAGTTAGTTCTACCTAAAACAATTCAGTTTTTCTTTTTGAATACAGGATTCAATAGTAGAAGGTAGATTTTTCATGTGCCGTGTGATCCCTACAACATAACCATTTAGTTTGTTTCCTTTATTTTTTATAGCTCTTTAAGAGTTTATTTTTAAATAGTCTCCACACCCAACGTGGGCCTCAAATTCACAGCCCCAAGGTCAACAGTTGCCTGCTCTACTACCTGAGCTGGCCAGGGGCCCCAGTTTGTTTCCTTTAAATGTTACATTTCTAACAAGTTTTACATGATACAATATTCAAAAGGAAAGGTAATTTTTCATTGACATTTAATTTTCCTTCTTAAGACAGAATATTACCTACTTAAGCTGTTCCCTATTAATGGATACTTAGAGTGTTTTTTAATATCTCATGAAGCTGATTTTTGAAATGGCTTGGCGAGGAACTAGGAATGGGGAAGAAGTCAAGATCCACTTCAAGAGAGAACCTATACTTTTGATTGTACTTAGCAGCATCTCTGACTTCTCTGAATAGTAAGCAAGTTCCTTCCACCCCCTTTAGAACCAATACTGTTCTTTGACTCTGGCTGGTGTTCAGGGGGCTGAAGCCCCAGGCCCAGGCGCCGCTGACAGGCGGGGAAGGAAGGCACAGGATGAGATCATTCTTCAACCAGCCCCTGTTGGTTCCTTGCTAAACTCCAGATGCCTCAGGCTCTACTGGCAGCAGGGACACAGCCCAAAGGATACGCCTTCAATCCAGCAGAGAATTTGGCCATCAGGTCACCTGCTCAAGCCTACACACCCCATGGTTTCTGCTGGCCAGTGCCCCGCCCCTTTGCCAGTTCCTTATATTACATAAATCAAGGCCCGAGACCAGCTGAAGACAAGTCAGGACTGAAAAAGGAAAGAGAATTAGAACAGGGGTAGCCAAACAGAGGCCTCTGGCCCAACAATGTGACATCTGGTATTGGAATTATCCCAACACACAAATGCACCTTTGATGGGCGACTACGAGAGACATTGACAGTTGACACTTTGGGGTCTGGGGATGTACAGAAAGAAAAGACCGTTTCTCTCTTGAAAATTCTACCCAGTTGCCTAATACCTCAAGAAGCTACCCAGTTGGTTTTGCAGAAGTCATCCAAACCTGGCAGAGGGGTGAGTTTTTCTTGGTGATTGAGAACTCAGAATGTTCAGAATGAAGTTAGAGGCAAGAAACTGCTGAAGAAGTTGGGTTCCACCCAGTGGTATGCTGGTAAATGTTAACAACAGGTTCTCAAATGGGGGATGGGTGGGCAGCAAGGAGCCCTGATCAGTAGAGTCTCCTAGTTTCCATGGTGTCACCGAATGCAGAGTTGTAAAGGTGTGAATTGAAGAGTGTTTCCACCATACAGATACAATACATAGAAACAACTTCGAAAGCATAGATAATAGTATCGAGTAGTAAAATAGTTAAGATGTGATGTTTTAAGTAGTTATTTTACTCTGCTTTCGATATAATTTACTTAATTGCAAGCTTATGTAATTTAATGTTTAATAATAAGTGTTTAACTGATGGCATGTGAAATTCCTGAAAATAAGTCAGCTTTCATAAGCCACTATAAGCCAGCAAATCATGAAAGAAAGAAAGAAAGAAAGAAAGAAAGAAAGAAAGAAAGAAAGAA
>NW_024412396.1:40410966-40593015 GCF_014898765.1 Herpailurus yagouaroundi | reverse complement strand
GAAAGAAAGAAAGAAAGAAAGAAAGAAAGAAAGAAAGAAAGAAAGAAAGAAAGAAAGAATCCAGCACACCATTTGGACTTCCAGCCTCCCCTGTCACTGACATGACCTCTCGGTCCCCACTCCAATGTAGAACTAGCAAAGAGACCTTGGGCAGAGTAACAAAGCCGTGTTGAATTTGAATCGCATTTGAGCTGTTCCCTCCTTTCCCCATTTCTCTGATGACCCAACCTATATTAGTCAGGGTTCAACAGAGAAACAGAGTCAGTGGGAGATGAGATAGGTAGGGAGGGAGGGAGGGAAAGAGAGAGACAGAGACAGAGAGCGACAGAGACAGAGAGAGACAGAGAGATTATGGGAACTGGCTCATATGATTATGGAGGCAGTGTCCCACAAAAAGTTGTCTGCAAGCTAGAGAACCAGGAAAGCCAGTGGTATAATTCAGTCAAGAGTCCCGAAGGTCTGAGAGCCAGAATCTCTGAAGTTCCAGGGCAGGAGAAGAGGAACGTTCCAATTCTGTCTTGTAGAAGAGAGAATTCCTCCTTCGCCTTCACCTTTACTTCCATTCAGACACCCAACAGATTGGATTAAGCCTGCCCACATTGGTGAGAATGGGTCTCTTCAGTCCTCCAATTCAAATGCTAATCTCTCTCTTCACAAACACCTAGGAATAATGTTTTACCAGCTATCTGGGCTTCCCTTTGCCCCGTCAAGTTGACACATGAAATGAACCTCACACAACCCTAACCTTTCTTTAAAACTTGTTTTAATGAGGGGCCTCTGGGTGGCTCAGTCGGTTGAGCATCCAACTTTGGCTCAGGTCATGATCTCGCACTCTGTGAGTTTGAGCCCTGCATTGAGCTCTGTGCGGACAGCTCAGAACCTAGAGCCTGCTTCTGATTCTGTGCCTCTCTCTCTCTCTGCCTCTCCCCTGTTCATGCCCTGTCTCTCTCTCTCTGTCAAAAATAAATAAACATTAAAAATATTTTTTAAAAAAATTTGTTTTAATGATAACATTTGGCAGATGTGCATATAACCAAGGCATAGACATTACTATAATGAGCACCTGTGAACTATTCAGTTTGAAAAGTAAAACATTGCAGATTCACCTGAAGTTTCCTGTGTGTCTTCTTCATTATGTCCCCCTCCCTCTTCTTCAGAGGTGACCACTGTCCTGAATTTGATGTTTACCATTCCCATGCTTATCTTCCTAATTTTAGTAATATGTATTTATCCATGTGTTTCTGTGCGTATGTGGGTGTTTACATATGTATATGTGTATATGTATTGTTTCCAGTCTCTTTACAGATAGGAAAATTTAAAACACTCAGACTCTAACTTGCTTGAATAAAATATCTTTCTCATTATTATTATTATTTTTTTTTTCTGTTTCTGGCTCTGAAGAATGAAGATCACCAAAAACAGGCTTATGGATAAAACTGGCCTCTTTATATCTAGCCTAAGGATAATTTAGAAGGATGGGTGCATGGCTGGCCTGCAGGACTGGAATAAATGCTAATGAGCAAAGAAAAGTTGTTGTGGGGTGCGGGTTTTTTGGGGGGTTTTTTTTGTTGTTTTTTTTTTTACTTCCAGATAATGGCCTGTCTTCTGTTTCACTGTGAATGCCATAGGTAGCAAATCATGGTTGTCACTTGAATTTCCATCTGGCTTTTCCTTGTCATTCTGTATAAATGCCGCTGTGAAGACGTCTTATTCATTGAATCCTTTACTAACCATAATTTTCATCCAAGAGGTAAGAGTTTACATAGCATTTCTATTTTACCCCTTTCTTAAAATGACAAATATTGACAAACATCAAGGCAGGGAGATGTTTTTTACGCAGATTGTCGTAAGCTAAAAATCGCAAGATGGAGATTTGTGATTCTTTTTTGAACTTGATTATAAAAGTTTTTATCGAGCACTGTCAGACGCGTAAGCTGGGGAGAGACTTCAGATTTATAACTTGGTCCTAAATGGGCAACAGCAGATATAAAATCTTGGAATTTAATATCAGCTTTGAAAATGTTAAATTGAGAGTTCGAGCCGTTTTTACTTTATGAACTGGCACATTGTAGAATGCACGGGCTGTATTGATTTCTGACAGAAGAGGCTGTCTCTAAAATGGATTTGAGCCTTTTCATATTCCATTTCATCCTAAAGGCACATTTTAAGCGATGTCCTCTTCATTTCCATTTAGTGTGTGTGACTTAATTGAAGAAGAAAGAAAACAGCTTTACAGAGAAGGACCTTTTCCCAGAGCCTGTTGGGGTCACTACAGGGGTGGAGAATAAAATTACGGAAATCTGCTAAATGACCTGAAGTTCACGCCATGGATTTTTTTCCCCCCAAGTGTTTCAGTTCAAAGCAGATTCAAAACCATTTCCTTGGGCTATTTTTGAAACAGAGCAACAAGAGGAAAACAAAGTCCTTTGTGTCACTCCTCAATTTTTTGGTCCACCATCCCTGCCTGGAGAGGTCTCCTCACCACCTCTGCCTGCCTTTCTCACTTTCTGGGAATGCAGTTCTGGGCTCAAAAGTCTTGGAGATGGGGACCCCAAGCAACCTTGGTCTGGTGAGCAGTGAAGGAGAGGGCTGGGAATATGCTTATCAGGGCAGAAACCATGTTAACATCAGTTGCACATGTCATGGGACAGTTAACCAGGGTAGCTTCTACACTCAGGATTCCAGCCCACTGGTGTCTGTACAAAGACCCAAGATTGGTTGGCAAAAATGCCATCCTAAGCAAGTTTTGGTATAGCCTGTGATTAAAGGTTGTTGGAAAGGAGCCTCTGCCCCAAAGATATCCTCTGTGTTGATTTTCTATGATTGCTGTTACAAATTACTGCAAATTTAGCAGCTTAAAACAACACAAATTTATTCTCTTACAGTTTTGGAGGTCGGAAGTCTGAAATGGGTGTTGTGGGGCTGAAATCAAAGTCCATGTTCCTTCTAGAGGCTGTAGGCAAGAATTGTCACCTTTTCTAACTTTTAGAGGCTTCCTGATGTCTTGGTTCATGGCCCCTTCTCTTTCATCTTCAAAATACATCAATCCAACCTCTGCTTCTGTTGTCACAGTTCCTCTCCCAGCTTCTGACCCTTCTGTCTCCCTTATAATGACCCTCGCGATTACATTGGCTCTATCTGGATAATCTAGGATAATCCCCACATCTCAAAACCTTTAATTTAATCATCCATGCAAAGACCCTTTTTCCACAGAAGGCAACACATTCACAGATTAGGACGTGCGCATCTTTGAGGGAGGCATCATTTAGCCCGCCGCACTTAACCGATACTAAACTGAAATGCTGCCTTTTGAGAGACTTTCTTTCAGGCCTTACGTTTTGTATATTTAAGAGTCTTTTTTAGAATGCAAACACTCCTGGTAAAGTGATGGCAAGACAGCCATCTTGAGAGAGCCCTGGCCCGCTGTTGAGTTCTTTCTGCCCTTAATTCTTCTACCTACTGGGGCTGACTTATGTTGGTTTATGGAAGCCCCCGTGAGGTGCGCCCGCCCTAGCCCTAAAACCATGAGAAAACAAAGAAACTAAGATTATACGATTACATTTATGAATCCATCATTTACCTGATCAGAACAGAGATACCTAGAGTCATCTGACAGAGAAAAAAATAGCTCTCACAGCTGGAAGAACACTGAGTAACCAGATGAAGGGGATTATTCTGGATGGTCTCAAGCAGAAGCAGGGTGGCCTGGAAGGAAGTGTGGGAAAGAAAAAGCACAAAGCTTGCAGGCCCATGTAGCAGGGATCTCTGCCCATCTAGAGCTGTTCTCCTTCTTCCCTACATTGCTCTGTGACCCGAGAGGCTGGCCTCCACAGATTGTGACCCAAGAGGCTGGCCTCCACAGATCGTATCAAGCTCTCTGGCTTCCGCTTGGGAGAAGCACAAGCCAATGGGAGGCACAAGCAGAATCAAAGGGCAGGAGGAGCGAGAAGCCCAGGTATTTCTTCCCCAGTTCCCTCCCTGCTAGACGGCTTTGGCAATGATGTGTTTATTCCCATACCGAGGCCTTGGATCCCGTGGAACTGCTCTCTCCCTCAGGGCTGCAACTACCGGCTTCTCCGGCTTCTGACAACTGCTTCTTCCTTTTGCCCTGGAGATGGTAACTACTCCCAAGGTTGCCAGATTGGGGCTAGATCAGGGGTGCTTCACCATCTCTCGTTGGCTTCAAAACACACTGGAAAAGAATTCCTTCTTCAGCTCTCTGCAGTCACTACGCTCTTTGGAGCGTGCTGTTTATCTCCTGGCCTGACGCCTGCCATACTCCAGCACTGCCCGGAAGAGAGTGAGCAGGCCGAGTTTGATGGGGGCATGCGTCCAGCCGTTCTGTTCTGGCAGGTACTTCTTTCTGGCAAAAGTGGCGGCCCCAGACCTTAGCACTCAATGCCGTTAAATTCTGGGCTTCTCTGCCTGGCACCCTCTCTGCGCTGATTTCAGAAGCCCTGAACAGCCAGTTGCTGCTTTGACTTCATGCAGCTCCTCATTCTGTGCGAGACAAAGCACTGAGTGGGCTCCAGTCACTTCACCAGCTTTGTGTCTTATTGTACATTAATAAATTGGCTTTTCTATTTGTATTGCTCCCTGAGCTTTGTTCCTATGAGTGATCATCGCTCATCCAGTCAAACCGAGGGCATGAGACAATGGAGCGTCTGGAGTAGCAGGGCTGGGAACAGACCAGGTGCTGGACCATAGTGAATGCCCCAAGGTAAATGCCACCTTGCCAGGCTGCCTGGTGGCCAGGCCCTCCGGCATCGCTTGCAATATCTGTCCCAGCACACACTCCTTGCAGACTTCTGTAACCTCTAATGTCCTCCACTGGGCCAACATTTTACGATCCTCCCCCAAGCTGTTATCGTCTAACACCTTGCAGGGATTATGACAGCTGGCTCAGAGCCGGAACACGTGGAAACAGGACACGGCTCAATGCCGGAAGAGGGTGGGATGTGGGAGGGGGACAGGTGAGGTGATGAGGCAGGAGGAGGTTGACAACAAGGGGGCTGTCAGCTTGACCTGCTTCACTTTTCTGCAGCTGCCCCCGGGAGCTCTCATTCCCTGCATGCCCTCTGTGGGTCCAGGTTCTGGTCTCAGTTCTGCTACTACCTGCGTGAACTTTATCTTCTCTGGATATCCGTCTCCTCAACTGAAAAGCGAATGCTACAAATCCATGAGTCCATTCCACCTGCATTTGTCACGTATGTTCAAGTATTGCAAAACACATGCGTATCCTAGTGGCATTTAGCTGGGAAGTAGAGATTCAGTCTGAAGTGGGCTCTTAAGGCTTTAGGTTTAGAGCCCAGGAGGTCACATGAACTTAGGCTTAGAATCCAGCTCTACTACTTACAAGGTCTACTATGTGACCCTAGGCAAGTTATTTAACCCCTCTGAGCCTTAATTCCCTCATCTGTAAAGCAAGAACAGTGCTGCCTACCTTACACAAAGGTAAAGATTATATGAGATAATATATGTGTGCCCCAGACCTAAGCCAGGGTCTCCCGCCATCCAGTCTCTGCATCAAGTTACATTTGAAGAAGATAGTCCTAGAGGCGGATGTAATTCGTACTGCTTTCTGATCACAGAAGTATCACTCAAAGATCATAAGAGAGGGTCCAGTCTATAACCCACCGTAACCTTTCATAAAATATCTTTTATTCTTCTGCCCAATTGCCCTGCCCCCACTAGAAATCTCACAAAACTCTCCCAACGGCACTTGACTTACCGAGTCTAGCCAAACAAAACGAAACAAGTAACAGAAAAGGATGCGCAGTTTAATTTGATTTTCAGATACACAACAAACCTTTTTTTAAGTACTAATATTTCCCATGCAATATTTGGGACATACTTATACTAAAAAAACATATACATTACACTAAAAAAATTACCGGTTTACCTGAAATTCAAATGAAACTGGTGTCCTGTGTTTTATCTGGCAACGCTCCCTAACACCCGTCTCACAGATTTTGTTTTCCTGTTCTTCATTCCTCCCCATCCCATATTTGCGACACAGGTTGACGGTGCTAAGTTTCTCCCACTTCATTTTCAGATTTTCATCTACGCTCTGCCCAGTACCGGCATCCTCCACAACGAGGGAGAGCATTGGAGGGGGCCCAGCAAGAAGAACCCTTCCCTTTCCCCCTGCTTCCCTGGGCCTCCCTCTACAGCCACTCCCCCAGTCCTACCTTTGCAGAAGCTCAGTAGCCAGGAGGACCTGAGAGGGTAGGAGAGAAGAGAAGCTCACCGGCAAAGACCAAATTTTTGTTAGTGTTAGGGAGTGGAGGTATCGCTCACACGTTAACAAATACGGTACTTAGCTCAGGCTCTGCAGTACGGTAAACACAGACGGCCTGCTCTTCGTCATCCTTCTCCTCCTCGATATTCGGAGCGAGACCTCCTTTCCCAGCCTCCTAGACCAAATCCAAGGCCTCATTCTCCATAGAACACTCCAGAGACCTTAAAAGAGGCCCGCCCACCCCGGGGCTCCTGCTGAGATGCTGCAGGAGTCCCAAGCCCCCTGGGGCTGGATCCACACCAGCCCGTGGTAGCCTCCGCTCCAGGATGGTCTCAGCTCCATTACTTTGAAGGCCCAGGTGGTCACAACATCGCTTTGTTCTCGGGGTCACGTGACCCACCCAGAAAGCTCAAAATTCCCAAAGGCCCCTGATGAGCCAAGGGGTTCCTTCTGGGACGGCTGCCTTGGTTCTCTTTAAAGGGGCCGCTGGGCCGCTGTTGCCAAAGGCAGTACTCTTCCTCCATCCTGGGGCCACCTGAGGGAGTTAAATTCCCATTTCAAAAACAAAGCCCACTGAACTGGAATAGTGTTGGTCCTGAGTGCCAGCAAGAGCCTTGCCTCATTCCCAAAGGGGTACTGGGTCCATTAAAGCTTTTCACAGCTGATTGCTCACCTGCTCTTTATTTTCCACTTCACTCGGTGCACTAAACAGTGTCCCGGAGAGAAGGACCCAGCAGAACACATCAATAAAATTGAACATTTCCCCCTCAATCCTCTTTGAGGCAGACCCTCCAGGCTGTCTCGATGGGGAGATACAGCTTCATTTCTTTCCTTTTTTTTCCCCTTCTTCTAAGAGTGGGAATCCAATCTGGGACAGATCAGACCCAGGGCTTAAAAAAAAAAAAAAATGGCACCACAATCATTTCTCCTTATAACTACCAAGGGGTTTCTCCACTGTTCTTTCTTCCTATATCATTGCTACTTCCCAAAGAGCATCACATAAGAAACAGAAAGAACAAAAGAAGAAGGCTGGGTGGCATGGTACACTTCCTAATTTCAATTCATTTCAGCAAACATTTGGTCTGAGGAACCAACCCACCACAGGGGATACAAAGCAGGGTAAAGCCAGAGCCTGCCCTCCTGAGGCCCACCGTGTGGGAGACTCAAGACATAAGCAGCATGAAAGCAGCATTGAGAGGGGCTGGGTGCACAGGAGGAACAGGGCAGGACGAGGGATGGCTAGAAGGTCTCAAAGAGACCTTCAGAGAGGAGCAGCGCTGTTGTTTGTGTGTGTTGTTATTGCTGTGGCTTTTGTTTTTGTTTTATTTTCTCTCCTTTTCTATTCCCCCTCTGCCTTCTAATCAAGCCCATCCCTAGTCTACTGGGTTGGCTGAGCTTGAACTTGGTAATCCTCCAAACCCTTCAGTATTCCTCCCACCGTGACTCTAGAAAACAGACCATTTTGTCTAGCTTTTCCTATAGATGTTTCTGTCCAGAAGAAGTGTAGCATGCAATATATATATATATTGTTGTTGTTTTGGGTTTTTTTGTTTGTTTGTTTGTTTGTTTGTTTTAACTGAGCATTTACTATGGTAAGCACTAAGAAAATGGTTCCGGAAAATAGTCATGAGCAAAAACACCTAGAGACTCTGCCCTCCCCGCTGTGTCCCCGTTCATGGTGCTCACAGAGCAGTGGTTCAGCATGGAGTTAAGATTACAAATGCACATACTTTGGAGTTGAAAAGAGCCGGGTTGTCTTATCGTCCATGAGACTGTAAGTTAATTAAATTCTCTGTGACTCAGTTTGCTGATGTGTAGATCACGGACAATACTACCCGGCTCATAGGTTTGTCATGAGGTGTTGGCAAGGTGTGCAAGGTGTGGGCGCATGGCAGGAGCCCCCACTAGTGGTAGAGATGGTCTTCTAGTACCACACATTTGGCACCTCGTGATAACACTGACGACACTACTGTGCTTTGCTGTTTTCACATTGTGTCCCATGTGTCTGTTTCATTTCACCCACAACATCATAAGCCCCTTGAGGACATAACAACAACCGAGCAGATCATAAGTGCTCAACAAATAGCCATTGAGTTCGGATTGCGGGAGACTGTGGAATTTTTCTGCAAAGCCCTGGAGGTTTCCATTTTAGGCAAGAGCGAAGGGGGCCGGAGAATTTCCATGGCCGAAATGCCGAATGCACTTGCTCAGCGAATAGGGCAGAGGGAAAGGCAAAGTGAATTTCGACGGTGCTGTGACAGCGTCCTGTGACAGAGAGCCTGCAGAGCAGAGGAGAACAGAGCTGAATAAACCCGGGGCATAGAGGCGAATGCAGCTCCACAGGATGAAAGATAGCAGGAGGTCGGTATGAGACTGAGAAGGAAACTGTATTACTGCCCAGAGAGAGGCCAGGGCCGCTCTCTAGGTGGGTGGTGCTCGGGGAATCCCACGATGTGGGATCAAATGGAACAGCCATTGGGGACAACCACCAACTTGGAAGGCAGGAAAGGTAGGTGATCAGTAAACGAGTAATTGAGTCAAAAGACGCTTCTCTCCCCCGCACCCCCTACCACCTCCGCCCACTGGCCCTGGAGAGGTGGCTGGGCTGCAGCCACCGAAGAATAACCTGTGGGACACTGAGAAATTGGAAAATGTTTCTTGTCCTGAGAGATCCCTACAGGTTAGCTGGCAGAGAGAAAGTGGTCAATAAATTTTTGCCAATGATTATTTGAGTTCTGAGCATCAGAAGCCTATAATGTAGCATTTAAAGGGGATTATTTAGGCCCATCTCTTTGCTTACATGTCTGGAAACCAGTCCAGAGAAGTGAAGTGACTTGCCCAAGGCCATACCGGTAGTAAAGAAGTTGGGAATCCTTGTTCGGACCCCCCAGGTCTGGGCTCATTGTTCATTCTTTTTTTTTTTTTTTTTTTTCATTGCTCATTCTTTAGGCAAACAAGTCTACAATGAGCAGCAGTTCTGTTTCTTGTGGTCAGGGCCCCAGCCACACCTTGACCTCCATTCAAGCTCAGATGACTTCAATGTGGAATTTATTTTCTTTTTCCCAAGTTCTCTTCCAACTGAGTAATGTGGTTGCGTCAGCCTTGTTCTCTCTCCTGTAGCTCTTTAAAAAAAAAAAAAAACACACACACAAAACTTTTTTTAATGTTTATTTTTGTTTATGAGAGAGACTGAGACAGAGTGTGAGTGGGGGAGGGACAGAGAGGGAGACACAGAATCTGAAGCAGGCTCCAGGCTCCGAGCTGTCGGCACAGAGCCAGACGTGGGGCTCGAACCCACGAACAGCAAGATCATGACCTGAGTGAAGTTGGCCGCTTAACCCACCAGCCACCCGGGCTCCCCTCCTCCCCCCGTAGTTCTAAATATGTCTTTCAAAGCTGGAGAAACCTCAGCGAGGAAACCAACGTGACTGTCTTCAGACAACAGAAGCCTTAGTCAAGTTCAGCTATTATCAGTTATTAATATTGTCATTAACATTATTTGGTCGCCAACTGTTGGCTAGGCCCAGGCGGTGACAAACCAACAGCTAAGGTGGCCCCCATGGCGCACACCGAGAGCAGGCCTGCCTCTCTGTCCCTTGTCAGACACCGCAGGTTTCCGGCAAGCCCCCACAGCAGGCACAGGAAGAAAATAAGCAAGTTGATGCCGGCCTGAGCTGAGTCATCAAGGCTCAGATGGGAGAGTCTGAGGGAAGGTGGCTGGAGCGTCCTGGCTCTGTGAGCAAACAGCTGAGATGGAGGTTGTAGAGAAATCACTCCCTACCCCTCCCATGGCCGGGCCCCCCCCCCCCCCCCGCAAGTGATCCGCAGAGCCCAGGGTGAGCCAGGGCCCCTCAAATTGGCATTTTATTGCTGAATTTTAAAAGGTATCGGTCATTGCCAGTCTTCTGTTTTGTATCTTTTAATCGTTTTAAAATTGTGCCCTGAGGCGATTTGAACACCAAGGGCAGCACTTTATAAAACAAATAGATAATGAGCTGTATCCCCTTCCCGGCAGGATGGAGACGTAGGCAGCAGGGATTGGGTAGGAGGGGACACAGAGAGAAGCCTTCTGAGGGTTTTCGGCCTGCAGGGCCTCACTCCTGCTGGTCAATCCTTCCCTTATTCCTCCTATGGTTTCACGCTGGGCTTCTGAGCACCAGCAGGAGCCAGAAAATTGGAAGCTAGGAAGTTCGGTGCTGCCCAGGCCAGCCGGGCAGAGCCAGCTTGAGAAGGCGGGATTCCTGCAGGGACTGTGTCTTTACAGAGTTGTAGAGAACACAGCCCCACAGTCACGGGGGGAGAATTATGACTGAAAGGAAAAATCGAGATCTGGGGGCTCCTGGGTGGCTCAGTCAGTTAAGCATCTGACCCCCCCCCCTTTTTTTAATGCTTTTATTTATTTTTTGAGAGACTGTGAGAGAGTGTGAGTAGGGGAGGGGAGAGAGAGAAGGGACAGAAGATCCAAAGTGGCCCTTGCACTGACAGGCCGACAGCAGCGAGTCCCACGTGGAACTCAAACCCACGAACCGCAAGGTCATAACCTGAGCCAAAGTCAGACACTCAACTGACTGAGCCACGCAGGCGCCCTATAAACATCCGACTCTTGATGTCAGCTCCGGTCATGACCTCACGGTTGTGAGATCGAGCCCAGAGTCGAGCTCTGCGCTGAGCATGGAACCTGCTTGGGATTCTCTCTCTCTCCTCCTCTCTCTCCCCTTTTCTCAAAAAAAAAAAAAAAAAAGAAAAAAAAAAGGAAGAAAGAAGGAGATGTCGGACAACAGATGTCCATAGCACACAGGCACACAGATTTGGCTACTGTGTGTTCTGGCAGGATGTAGGAAAGAGAAGTGAGAGCCAGACAAAAAGTCCCAGGGAACAACCACACATTGCACATTTGCTTGGTGCTCTGTGGTTGAATCAACACTTCCCTTCCCTGGAAAATTCTGCCTAAGTAATATGGCTTCAGGGAAATGAGGTCCTGGGCCATTTTAGGAAGGGAGACCTACTCTTGCTGAGAAACACAACTGTGAGTGATAAAGGGAAAGAGAGCCCTGTTTCCTGACTCATGAAGGCAATACAGTATTTAACAAATACCATTTGCTGATGAAGTTCTGACAAGGCCACTCAATAACCCATGATGCTGACGACTCCACTTAAGAATCTGCTTGAGCCCAGACTTCAGCTGCTATTAATAGAGGTCATGTTGTTGGCAGGCTGAAGCACGTTCTGTGCACAGGAGAGCAAATACCAAGTGGGGGACCCAAGACACCACAGGTATTTCAATCTAAGTCACAACATCATTTCAGCCCAATTCCACTGCCCTCGGGGGCCTGGCCGACTTCCTGCCATCCCATCTTCATTTCTACCTCCTAAATAATACTTCTTGTGCTGTTTTATTACATTATGAAAGGTATATACATACTTATTTCAGGAAACTCAAATAAAGGACAGAGTCCCCATATCCTGCTCAACCTTGCTACAAACCCTCATGTCCTTTTCTAGGCATGTATGAATGAATATTATATACGATTTTTAAGTGGAATTATACTGTTTTATAACATACATTGAAAATACCTCTCTATGCCTATTATACCCTTCTATAGCATCAGTTTTATTAAAATTAATTATTAATTTAATTACAAATTAAAATAATTTGTAAAAATTATATGGATGTACCATAAAGTATATTTACCCAATCCCTTATTGTTGGACAGCTAGATTGTTTACAAATGTTATTATTATGGGGTTCTCTGGAGTCATGTCAAGGTAAAACAAACACACCCCTGGATAATGGGGTTACTGTAGGGTAGTGTAATGGCCAGAATGTTAGGGTAAGAAACAGGGGCACAGTACAGAAAAGGGGCTATGAGAGAGAAGAACTGCCCTCAGAAAAATATTATTTCTGTCTGACATCATGCAGACCACAGCTGGAACTCTGGAGTTTTTCTGGGCTCTTCTCCCAGTTC
The DNA here is from genome assembly GCF_014898765.1 of Herpailurus yagouaroundi. Classification (NCBI taxonomy): domain Eukaryota; kingdom Metazoa; phylum Chordata; class Mammalia; order Carnivora; family Felidae; genus Herpailurus; species Herpailurus yagouaroundi. The sequence continues at coordinate 40,580,808 of NW_024412396.1, read as the reverse complement.
AGTGGAGATTTTGCCATTTGAATGACATAAAGAAGCCTTATCCGTATGGGTCCTGTTGTTTCCATGTGGTGGTGGTAGATGGGTCACTAACTCCATTAGCTTTGATTATGTATGTTTCAGTAAATAACTAGATAATAAATCACCCCACAACTTACTGGCTTAAACCAATCATCATATTTGCCTGTGATTCTGTGGCTCAGCAAACAGGGCTGTATCAGGTAGCTATTCTGTTCTACAAGCCATTTTCTAGGGGCAAGCACTTGGCTTCCTTTTACATGGTGGCTGGGCAATAGGTCTAAGCAGAACATTCATATGTCTGGCACCTCAGCACTTCTCTACATGACCCCTCTCTCTCTCCATATGGTTAGCTTGGGCTTCCTCACCACATGGAAGTCTCAGGATAGCCAGACTTCTTACATGGCAACTGTCTCCAAATAGGACAAAATTGGAAGCTACTGATGTCTTTAAGGTCCAGCCTTAGAAGATACACAATGTTACTTCCAATGCATTCTATATGTCAAAGCCAGTCTCAGGGTCAGTCTTTTCCAAAGAAAAAGGAAATAGGCTCTGCCCCTGGATGGAAGGTGAGGCAAAGAATGTGCATCCATCTTAACCTACTACAGTAAATCTGCTGAAGACAAAAGGGTTACGAGGTTCTTGCGTAATTAAGAAACAGAACACTATGGCGTTGCAAATCACTAAGACCCAAGTGTGGACTCATCCAGCGAGAAGAGATTCCCCCAGTTCTGAGCAATAAACCAAAAGAGACCATTACCAGATGGCATGTGGGAAATGGAATCTTTGGCAGAACTCACACCCAGGAGACGGTAGTGACGCCGATCCTGCCCCACGGCCCCCACCCACAGTGCTGGAGGAGGGCTCTTCAGCCCAGCTCCTTCCTCTGCTATGGAGCTTACTTACCCCTGGGTTCCAGCAAGGCACCTGCTTCTCCTTTTGCAGATTCCTCACTCCTTAAGTATAGTAATTCTTTCCCAAGCCTGCATTATATGGGTTTTGAGATCTTTGTGAGATCCTTTGCACTGAAATTACAAATACTGGTTCTGCAAATGTTGATATGCTTCCTCAGACTGGCAAAAGAAAAGAAGACATAGGTTGCCTCGTGAAAATAGTGAATTTACCGTGTAAAAGTTGATCATTTCTTTTCATATGGGGGCCTTGAAAAAGCTAAAATCCCTCGCCCGTCTTGGGCTCTAGAGGTCTGTGTAAATCAGCCACTCACTCAGGGAAAGACCCTGACTGCTCCCCTCACAACTACTGTGATGCCACAGGGAGTTTCTTGGTCACACCTACTCCCATCTGATTGTTGGTTCTATAGTTTCTTACAGGCTTGTCCAAGTGCTGGGCTGGCCCACACTTAATATCAAGTCATTCATTGCCTGATTCCCACTGGATTGATAAAAAAATGCTGCCACTTGGGCAGTTCCTTGCCACTTTACCTGAAATGAAGCCATCTGTGGGATACTATGCAGGCAAATGGGCCACATCATGGGCAGGAAGTTGCATCGTCTATTGTCATCTACACACAACCTTGGGCCAAGCCATGGAGGTCTACTCTGCAGAAATGTACAGACCGTGGCCTCTTTAAAGGGGGCTTAGACTTGGGGCGCCTGGGTGGCTCCGTCGGTTGAACTCATACTCTTGATTTCTGCTCAGGTCGCAATCTCACGGTGTGTGAGTTCAAGCCCCGTGTAGGGCTCTGTGCTGACAACAGAGATTCACTGTCTACCTCTCTGTTCCTTCCCTGCTTACTCTCTCTCTCAAAATAAATAAATAAACTTTAAAAAGGGGTGGGGGGGCTTAGACTTAGTGTCTGTTTGCACTCCAAACTGATCAGATAAGGGCTGACCAGCTCTTTAATATTTAAAGTTTCTTTTTCACAGTCCAGCCTGAAGCCTTGTGCCCATTCGATTTGTACTGCCACATACCTGGCTGATGCTGGTGAATTGAGACAAATATCATCTATTCAGAACTGAAAATGACTCCATTTTTCCCTATGCCTCCCTCCAACCATAAGGCAGTGCTCTAAAAGCTGGGGGTGGGACAGATGCCTGCTTCCCTGGGAGAGGAGAATTCTACCCCCCACCGCAGTCCCTTAGGCTTCTCTTGTTATATCGTCCCTAGACCATTGGGAAGGAATCAAGACATTACTTTATTCGATCAGGATCATTTATAAATAGCAGAACCACTTTCTGCTTCACTGCAGCTCATGATATTGAGATGAGTGAATTAAAGTAAACGGCTATTAGAGAAAGTAGGGGAGTGAATTTTAATGTAACGTATGGCAGACCTTCCTTCGGAATCTTTGCATATTGTAACCATTGTGTAGGCAATGGGGTAAGCACTTTGGAGCTTGTATACCTGGTCCTCGCACCTGGATACAAGGCTCTGGATGGGCCAGACCAAATGCAGGCAGATGGGGCACTGGCCTCATGTCCCTCCCCACCTCACCACCTTCTGAGCCTGAAGTTAGCAGGTTTCCTGCTGAGTCCTGAGTTTCATCTGTGGCTCCAGAGAAAGAAAGTGCCCCCTTCTGCAGAGAAATGTGTTGTCTCTGATAGAAGAGGCCCTTTCACCAGGTGCCAGGGTGTCTGGAAAAAGTCTAGGAAAAAAGAGGAAAGAGGTGTGTGTGTGTGTGTGTGTGTGTGTGTGTGAGAGAGAGAGAGAGAGAGAGAGACAGAGAGAGAGACAGAGAGAGAGAGAGAGAGAGACAGAGAGAGACAGAGAGACAGAGATAGAAACAGAAACAGAGACAGAGATTGGAAGGGACGGAGGGATTGAGAAAGAACATGAACTCAGTCCTGGGCTTTCTTACAGTGTTGGCTCTCTGCCCTCACTGAGCTGGGTCAGTACATCCTGCTGAGAACATGCCCTCCCTTCCCTCAGAAACCTAAAAGGACACTTTGACTTCATTCACCGGTCTGATTTGGACATTGCAACAAATACGTTTATCCCAGCTTTCTGTTTGGCCTTTTGTGACACCCTTGAGGGGGTAGCTGCGTCTTTTCGTTCTCACACACACCCCCGCCTCCTGCATTAAGGTTGGATTCTCTTGCTTAACGCAGAGAGCCTCTGCCGTGAGGACCTAAATACTAAGGTGTAGCATCAGAGTGAGGGAAAGAAACGAGTGGGAAGAAAATTCACTCAAAAGGACTTTGCGTATGCAGATGGGGCTATTTTTTTTAAACTTTATTTTGAATTCGTTTCAGGCTACGGAAAAGCACAAAGTTTTTGTTTTTTTTTTTTGTTTTTTTTTTTTGTTTTTTTTTTTTCAGAAAACTACAAAAAGTGCAAAGAATTCCTGTATACTCTTCATCTCATTTGCTTATCATTTTCTCTCTTTATATACTTTTTTCTGAACTAGCTGCAAATAACTTGAAGATATGATGCCCCTTTATCCCTAAATACTTAAGCATGCATTTCTAAAAAAAAAAAAAAAAAAGAAGAAGAAGACATTTTCTTTCCTGACCCCAATACATTATCAAAATCAGGAAAATAATATTGATGTAATACTATTATCTAAACTACGTATCTTTTTCAAATGTCGTCAGTTCTTCTCACAATGTTCTTTATAGCAAAAGAGAAAATTGTTTTGCTCCAGGAGCCAATCCAAGATTGCCCATTGTCATGTCTCTTTAGGTTCCTTCAGTTAGGATACTTCCTCAGTCTTTGTCATTCGCGATGCTGATATTTTGAAGAATCTAAGCCATTTATTGAATAGATTGTCCCTCATTTGGAGACTGTCTGATGCTTCCTCACAATAAGATTTGGGTTGTACATGTTTGGCAGGAATACCACAGAGGTGATGTTATGTCCTCCTTAGCACGTCACATCAGGAGATACAGGATATTGATCTGTCCCCTTGTGATGTTAACTTTGATACCTGATTCGGGCGGGGTCTGCCAACCCTCTCCACTCTCAAGCTATTATTTTTCCCTTTGAAATCAACAAGCATTTTATAAGGAGACACTTTGAGATTGTATAAATATACTGTTTCTCATCAAACTTTGACCCTCTATACATCCATTGCCAGTTCTTGCCTGAATCAATTATTGCTACGAAAGTTGCCAAATGAGAATTTTCTAACACTGTTTTTTCGTCCATGCTTAGTAGTTGAAATTTTACCATACGAAAGGGCTTTTTCTTTTCCACCATTTATGTATTCATTTACATCAGTATGGACGTATATTTCTTATTTTATTCCGTAGATTTTAAACCACTACTATGTTTTTTTTCAAAGTTCAAATGGTCCCAGATTTGGCCAGTGGGAGCTCCTTCCAGCTGTCTCCTTTTGTCCTTGTGACATGTCCAGGCAGGGCTGTTTTTGAGGGCAGATGCTCCAGAACTCTGGCCCAGAATATTTCTCTAAATTGTGGAAGTTTAAGTCACACACAAGAATGTCATTTTTTAATATTATGATAAAACACACAGTATATGCCAGTGACATTTAGAGTTCCAATGGAGTAACAAAAGGCTTATGAACATACATTTCATTGTCTTTCTATACACCAGACTCATTTTGTAAGTCAAGGCTTGACTCCTTCTCCCACCTCCTGGTCTCAAGGTGAGGCCAGTCCACTTCACAATAAACCCACTAAGGAAATAGAGGACAGAGAAGAGTCAGGGAGGTGGAGAGAAACAGGAAAGGAAAGGAAAGGAGAGGAGAGGAGAGGAGAGGAGAGGAGAGGAGAGGAGAGGAGAGGAGAGAGAAAAGCCTCTTTTCTCGTCATCCTTGAGAGTGGTGTGGCACCTGCAACTTCCTCATGTCCCCCTTGCACACTGACCCCTCTAGGGAGCAACCCTCTGCTGTCACAGGCGTTAGTGTGGACAGAATGCAGGACATTTCGTCAGAGGTTAGAACAGTCACCTTCATCTCAGAAAACAGCCTGGGAGAAAACACGGGCTGTGTGGAAGGAACTGAGGTCTCCTCACCACAGCAACACCCCTGGAAGGGATGGAAAGAAAGGAGAGAAAACCCTGGGTTTGTGATGTCCCCTCCCTCTCCTCACTGGGTCTCGCACCACAGGCTGGAGGAGCTTCCGGCAGAATTGAGTGCTGGGGAAAGCCTGTGATAAATCAGCTCTGTCTTCACTAGCCAGGGGGTTGCTATGGCAATAGGAATACACTGTGGGTTTTAAGAGATGTAATTTTCTGTGATTCACTGTATATTTTTAGCCATTTTTCTTCCTGTATTGTCTCCCTGTGGCAATTGCCTATTAATGCTGGCCTGCACCAAGATTGGACTAAACGGTCCATTCTCAGAAGTGATGAAAGCCCTGGAGATCAGTAAGTACAGGAGGGTTATGGCCCGTGGATTTAAGGGTAACCTGGGGAAACAACCGGCTTGGTCAGGACACGGATTAATTAGCTTGGGCCATGCCGCATCTAAGGAAGAGTAAAGGAGAATGAAAAGCCCCAGAAATATGGTACCGGGTTGCTTGGAATGGGAAACTGAGTCACGCTCCTCACTGCAGTCAGGGTGCTCACACGGTGTCAGGGGCAGTTCCCTAGCAGCAGAAAACCCCCTGAGCGAGGGAAACTAGGACCCAGGTTTCTGAGCAAGGAACTCTAAAAGCATACTGACCTCCTGTTGATTTTCATTCTTTCCTTTTCTTTCATCCCTTCTGCTTTCCTTCCTTCCTTCAATTTTCTCATCTTTTTGCCTTAAAATTTGGTGGAGGGACCGAGCGGAGGTGAACATTCAGTCAGTCCACTTGGCTCTTTGTGAATAGTTGTCTCAGGAGCCTCTCCATCTGGAGCAGCAGAAAACCCAACCTAAACTGTTAAGCACAAAGAGAACTTACTTTCTCTCATAACTGAAAAGTCCAAGGGCTGGTCTCAGGCACAGCTGTTCACGGGGGCCAGTGACATCATCAACATCTGGGCTCTGTGTCACACCAAGTTCTACTGACGTCTTGGCATTTGGGCTGTCATAACATAAAACTCAGCTAATGGAGGCTTCCGTGAAGTGCGGTTTATTTTTCTCACGTAAGAAGTCCAGGGAGAGGGGTTTTTTCCCCCGCATATAACAGGTAGCCCAGGATAGCCACCCATGACATTACTATGCAGCAGCTCATTAATCTTACCAAGAACCCAACCTCTTTCTTCATTTCAATTCCACCATCGTTAAGGTCACAGGAGGACTGCTCTGGCTGCAGGCATTCAAGGCAGAAAGAAGTAGCTGTATCTGATTCTTTTATCTAGAAAAGCAAATCTTTCCCCAGAGCCCCCAGTCGATCTCTGCTTCCAGCTGATTTGACACATCAGTACCACCAGAAGGCTAGGAAAGCATCTTTTTAGTTTTTCCTGGCCCCTAGAGTAGAGGCCATTTTTTGTTTGTTTGTACGTCAAAGAGAAGCCATACCCAGGAATGTGGGATGGGTCAGCCCCTTCACCAAAGGGTCTGCTTTGTTACTCCATTGTTGTCCTTTCCCAGCTGGGAGGGGAGAATAGAAGAGCAGGGCAAGAAGCTTCCTTCTAAGGCTGTGATACAGAAGTTTCGCTCATCATCTCTTCTGCTCCCGTCCCATTGGCCAGAGTCTAGTTACGTGGTCACAACCAGCTGCAAGGGAACCTGGGAAATGTACAGTTTGCACAGCCATGTGCCCAGCCAAAACTTGGGGAGTTCTGTTACTAAAATGAATAAGGGGAGGAGTATGGCAGGACAATTAGCAACCTCCTCCAGCACAGTTATTAGAGAAAGGATGTGAATGGGTGTTGGGTTAGCCAGCCAACCTCTTCTGCATCGGCCTCATTCTCAGAGAGGCTTACCTTTGTGGAGATTAAGACAACTTCAGCAAACCAGCCTCACACCCTCCAAATCCCTTAGTGAAAGAGCCCGACGTCTTTGCAGTTGCCCCAGTCAGTCTCATTACATCTGATTGGATCTTCTGCCCATCCTTGACCCCTGGGGATGCAATGCAATGCTCTGATCTGTCATACCTGAGTCACTTGCTCCACCAAATCACAAGACCTTTCTGAGCCTCAGTTTGCTCATCTGTACAACAGGCATATAACAATAGAAGCTACCTCACAGGGTCGGTGGGAGAGTGCCTCCAGTGGCCATTGTCCATAAATGCATCCTCCCTTGACCCTGTGACCAGACTCACCTTAAGAATGTCATTTTAGAAGATATAACTGCTACAAAGCAAAAGAAAGCAAATGCTGTTGGGTGGCTGGCCTGCATTTCATCTCCTAGTACGTCCCAAAGTAAAAATATCTATCTAGCACTTGCGAGGTGTTCAGCACTGTGTTGAGCACTTTCCTAAATTCCATCATAATCCTCAGAGTAGCTCCATGGGAGAGACACTTTCACTATTTTCACTGAACAGGTGAAGAAGTTCCGGTCCTTGCCCTGAGGTCACAGCGCAGTGATGGAGCCACAAACCTAGGACTAACTGAAACCCCATGCTCTGCTCCCTCTTCTTGTGTAGAAACATGTAATATCACACATTTATGGAATCGCAGGAATCTGGCCGGCTGTGGCAGTCATGAGAGAGCACAGCTTAGGTCTCCCTTGGAGAGAGGACGTGCTACAAGGGTGTGGTGAGCTAACAACCGCCAGCAACATGGTGCCTTGGGGATCCCACCGAGGCCTTGCTCTCCCCGAGCACAGCAGCAGTCCAAGAGCCCAGCCAGGCCTGCCCAGTGGGGACTCCTCGGCTCTTGGGCTTCCCAGCTGCCTGGCCATAACTTTCTTGGAGCTGTGCTTTCTTCCTACCCAAGCCTCTTTCATGTCCTCTCTCCTCTGGTGAGTATGAGGCCTGCATGGCTGCCTGAAGGCTCTCTTTACCTAGCCCTCCTCCCTCACCCTTCAGCCTTCTCAGGTGTTCTTCCAGGTACGTGTATTACATACGTACTTTCACCTCAGCATCTCTTTCTCAAAGGACCTGAAATGACACACTTCTTGTACCCACCTTGACTCACCGCGTGGGCTACGCCGCAGGTATGTATGTTTCCGAAGGTTCTTGAATGTTTAAGAACAAATGAGCAAGGAAAACACTAACTCCGATTGTGGGGGTGGGGAGATCTAATGTAGACCAATTAGGAGGCTTCTGGCCTGGCACTTAGAGAGCGGGGTCTCCTTCTCTACACAAGACTCCAAATAGACGGGAGAACGGCACTGCTGGTCTTACAGGAGTGGGAACCCAGTTGCATAGTGTGTTGGAGGGAGAGCGAGTAGGAAGGGTCTGAGACTGGTCTGGAGTCACATGACAGGGTTGCAGATAGATTCCAGTCATTCTAATCCTCCATCCAGAAGCATCCAATGCTACTTACACAAGGAATTGATTCTTTACAGAAAGAGCAAAGGCAGCTACTTAACTCAGCTGAAGGGAGAAAATGATCAATTGAGCAAAATACACTGGCTTTAGACAAGGATCTCCAAACTGAAGTGGGATTACCCTTGCTGCTCCTGGGAACACTGCCCTTGGGCCACAACAACCTGTCCCACCCCCAGAATGGTGTAGGCTGAGTACTTTTTGTAAATTGTATGCAGTGATTGCTATCTGGTGGCCACAGAGCCGGATACAGCCTACAAACATGTTTGCTTTAGTCCCCAGAGTGTTTTTTTATAAAACTTAAAATTCGTTGACAAGATTTATCGATTGGAATATTTTACATAAAAATCTGGAGGCCATGGGGCGCCTGGGTGGCTCAGTCAGTTAAGCATCCAACTTCGTCTCCGGTCATGATCTTGCGGTTCGTGAGTTCGAGCCCCGCGTGGGGCTCTGTGCTGACCTCTCAGAGCCTGGAGCCTGCTTCAGATTCTGTGTCTCCCTCTCTCTCTGGCCCTTCCCCTCTTGAGCTCTGTCTCTCTCTCTCTCAAAAGTAAATAAACATTAAAAAAAAATTTTTTTTTTTAAATCTGGAGGCCTTGCTTTTCCTGAAAAGTCAGCAAATTTAATCATACTCTGCCTGCACGTCCACTTCCTGCTTCAGACAGGATCCGAATCCCCACCGCTCCTATCTTATCACACCTGAAGTCATTTGAGTTCATAAAGCCAGGCTTAAACTCCCCAGGACAGCCAACCTCCCTGATTTTGAGCCCTCGGATTCAAATCATCAGCCCTGGAGAGGATGGGCTGCAGGTAACTGTAAGCTCTTTAAGAAAAGTGAGTTACTGGAGCACCTGGGTGGCTCAGTCGGTTGAACGTCAGAATTCAGCTCAGGTCATGATCTCCCGGTTTGTTTGAGCCCCACGTTGGCTCTCCTCTGTCAGCTCAGAGCCCACTTCTGATCCTCTGTCCCCCTCTCTCTGCCCCTCTCCCGCTTGCACTCTTCCAAAAATAAATACATCCTTTTTAAAAAAAAGTGAGTTACTAAGCAAAGTAATAGCATAAATAGGATTTCAAGATGGAATCCTTTAAAAAGTGGTTTTTAAAGCACTAACAGGAAGGAAGAGCATTATTAGCACAGGAGGTTTGTCAGCAGTGACAGCTGGGCACGGGTAGCGGCCAGAGGCAGAGACCCTGGGTTGAGAAAGATGGGCCTTCTGTCCTGGCTTTGCCCTTACTGGTGAGATGACCTTGAATGTTTCCTTCCTGTTCAGATCAGGTGCCTGGTGTTGTGACAAGAACCATAAGAGCTAACAGCTGCAGAGTGCTTATTACCTACAAAGCAGCCTGTTAAGTGCTTCGTGTGCATCCCTTCATTTCATACCAAGCCCGGAGGTCAAGTACTGGTGTTATCACCAGAGCACAGGAAGGTTTTGTGACCTGTCCTAAGTCAGAGAGTCAGGAATTGCGGAAGCCAGGATCTGAAGCCCAGAAGCGCTGACTCCAGAGCACACATGTGTATTTATCTTCCACCTGCCTGGCAGGATCCTCTTGAGAATTACACAAGGTGATGTCGGCCAAGTGCTTTTTGTAAATTGTAAAGTGGCCCAGCAATGTTCACTGTGATCACTTGAACACTACAGTTTTTCCCCCAAATTGGTGCTTTGTCTAAAAATCACAAATTTAATTTTTTAATTCATTCAAATTCATGGATTTTGAGTCTTTGAAAGAGAGCGTAGAAGGAAATTGGGGCTCAAGACACATCATTAGTCCTGCAGCGCCCCCTGCTGACAAGAGTCATGAAAACTATGCAATTCTAACTGCAGGTGACATTGACCGCTCTGACCCCTTGAACAAGTATTTCTGGAGCACCTTACTTTGTCCTGGGCATTGCACTAGCTGTCACATGGTCTAGAGTATAGGAATGGAGGACAGGGAAGGTCCTTTTCCAGCCAAGCCTGGATTTAGATATAAGAAGATATAAGCTGATATAAGGCTTAGTTAGATACGAGCCTCTGTGACTTAAATATAGGAAAAGAAAAGCAGAGAAACCACAGGCAAAGGTGACCCCACTTCCCATCATGACATCACGGAAAGGAGACCAAAGCCAGGTGCTGTTGTCATCTCTCCTTTGAAAGAGCACAGGATACCCCAAATCATGAGGTCATGGTACTCCCGTTCATGGGCATGTGTGTAAATGTTTAACAACCAGCTCTCTGACACAGGGAAGCCATGGTCTGTAGTGTTTGCCAATTTCCATGGTGTAAATACTCCCACTATGACCAATTTCAAGCTACCAACATGATGATTCACAAGGTTCTTGAAAATTTAACAACTGGCCTTGCACGAACTGGTAGGAGCTGGCTCCAACATACCACTTCTTTTATGTCTAGAGAAAATACACCCTCTCATCTTCCTTCCCAACCAACTAGACCCCAGAATTCTTCCAGCTGGTGCACATCAATGAGCAGGGACAGATCAGCCTTCCCCCCCCCCCCCCCAGCAAGGCTGGCCCCAAACAGAGAATGAGGGGTGCCAGCCAAGGTCCCCTCAACATCTACAGGTGGCTCCAGCCAGAAGTCCATTTCTCCTTCCATTCCATCCCTCCCCCTTTCCAGGCCTTCTCATTTCTTTTTTTTTTTCTCTATAATTTATTTTATATATAACAACTTTAAAATATTTATTAAGTATATAATCAGTTCAAGTCACTTCAGGGTAACAAAATGAATCAGACCTGTCAGGACTCCTACCTTCGAGGTAACAGTAGTCTGGTAGATGGATAAATGTCTACAGATTATTCAAATGCAAGATAAAAAGTGATACATGAGTCACAACTAACAACATAAGATTTAAAAAGTGTGGTTACTAAATGCAATGTAGTATCCTGGATTGGATCCTGAGACAGAAAAGGATGTCAGTGGAAAAACCAGTGGACTCTGAATCAAGTCTGTAATTTAGTCAATAGTATTCTACCTTTGTTAATTTCTTAGTTTGGACAAATGTGCCACCGTTATTTAAGAGTTAATCTTCAGGGACACTGAGTGAGAGGCATGCAGGCATTCTCTGTAATGTCTTTGCAACTTTGTTGAAAACTGAAAATCATTTGCTTAAGAACTTGATTACAGAGTGCAGACATTTAGATAAGAAAGACCCGGGCGGAGGATGGCTATAAGGGAAAACATCACGGAGCAAGCATAATTTGTATTGAGTGGATACAAAATTAACACACAAAACCAAAGAGGAGGTATATTTTAAGCAGAGTGAAAACACTTACAAAGGAAAAGAGGTATAGTTCTGACTAACTGGAAAATACCAAACAGCAATAGCTCTTCCACAAAATGGTTCTAAGTATAGTTTAGATCCATTTCCCTGTTAGTAATTGGGGGACCAATTACTACATCTAGGTTTTGCACCATGTCCCAAATTTCTTGTCTATCACTCAACCCAGTTCTCGCAGAGACTCAGGCTTTCTCATTTCTAATCAACCAAAGAAAGAGGGACTGCCCTGAACATCATGACCAGCCCTGAAAGAGAACATCCTTCTGACATCACCTTCCTGTCTTCGCCTCCAAATTCCCTCCCCAGAGACTGGATTCGCCTCAGCCCAGAAGCTCCCACCCCAGCAGAGGGCACCTCCTGGCTCCTGGCCGAGCCCTGGATTTTCTGGTGTGAGGAGGGTGGCCTACCCTGGACTACAAGCCACTCACTTTATTATTTTTTTTTTTTTAACGTTTACTTTTATTTTTGAGAGAGAGAGAGCGTGCGCGCGAGCAGGGAGAGAGAGAGAGGGAGATACAGAAACTGAAGCAGGCTCCAGGCTCTGGGTTGTCAGCACAGAGCCTGACGGGGGGCTCGAACCCACAGACCATGAGATCATCAGCTGAGCCCAAGTTGGATGCTTAACTGACCGAGCCACCCAGGCGCCCCTGCCACTCACTTTATATAAAGCCCAAGAAAGAAGGCCTGTCTTGGGCCCAGGAAAGGAGGAGGAATGCATGGGTCCACGCATGGCCTCAGGGAGCAGCTCTCAAATGTCCCCAGCTAGAGAGGTAAGCCCAGCTAGCTGCCAGGAGCCCCAGAGGACCCAGCTGCTGAGGGCGTGCTTTCTTCTCCTCCTCCTTCTCCTCCTCCTTCTCCTCTTCCTCCTCCTTCTTCTTTTTAATGTTTGTTTTTGAGGGGGGAGTGGCAGAGAGAGAGAATCTCAAGCAGGCTCCACACTGTCAGCACAGAGCCCAGTGCGGGACTTGAACTCACAAACCTTGAGATCATGACCCGAGCTGAAAAGAGTTGGACGCTTAACCGATTGAACCACCCAGGCACCCCTTAAGGCATGCTTTCTACTCATCCCAGAAATAATCCTGGAGCCCACCACATAAACCCCAAAATCTCATGACCCCAGCTATCTGAACACGAGCCCCATACCTCCACCTCCCATGAGATTAGCTGTTCCCCTTCCTTTCTCCCCCAACCTGCCCTCAATTTCTGCCTGCAGCCTCAGTCCGCCCATTCCAAGACCCTAGCATCTGAGCAGACAATAAAACCAAAGGAAGAAGACTGGCTTCCATTCTGACTCGGCCACTTGGAGTTGTATGCCCTTGAGAATGTTTCTAAACCTCTTGAGGCTTGTGTTCTAAAGCCTAAACGGAAATAGTCATCAGTGCTGTCGAGAGAACGAAATTAAAATGTGTGCGAAAAAGACTTCATAAATCAGAATGTTAGATAAATGGCTATTTTCCTGCTGGAAAGAGGTATTTACTCTGTTTTTTCTCATTTTAAAAAGAACACGAGGGGCGCCTGGGTGGCGCAGTCGGTTAAGCGTCCGACTTCAGCCAGGTCACAATCTCGCGGTCCGTGAGTTCGAGCCCGGCGTCGGGCTCTGGGCTGATGGCTCAGAGCCTGGAGCCTGTTTCCGATTCTGTGTCTCCCTCTCTCTCTGCCCCTCCCCCGTTCATGCTCTGTCTCTCTCTGTCCCCAAAATAAAAATAAACGTTGAAAAAAAAAAAAAAAGAACACGAATTCTTTGTGGACGGCTTGAAAAATACATTTGAATAAAAAAAAAATAAGTAAGAATCACTCAGAGTTCACCACTATGCACATTTGGTATTTTCCCTAGGTCTCCTTTTCCTATCTGTATAGCTATGCCTTGGTTACCAGAGAGGGTGGGCGCACTTATGGCTCAGGGCAGTGTCCTCCTCTCTAACCTACCCTCAGACCTGCTACAGTGTCTCTCTCCATCCTGGCCACAGGAAAGAAGGCAGACTTAGTCTCTCACTAGAAACAAGGCAGAGGGGCCTGTTAGCTCCCCAAATGAGGAGATCTTAGAATAGAACCTGTTCTTCCTGATAGAGACCTTCAAACTTTGTACTCTGCAAACCAGTTTGGAAAGATTATACGCACTTATGGATCACCTTGTTTGCCTGGCCTCCTTTACAAAATAAATTTTTAAAAGTTAAAAGGCAGGGGGTGCCTGGCTGACTCAGTTGAGTCTATCTTTGTGCATGGTGTAAGAAAGTGGTCCAGGTTCATTCTTCTGCATGTCGCTGTCCAGTTTTCCCAACACCACTTGCTGAAGAGACTGTCTTCATTCCATTGGATAGTCTCTCCTGATTTGTCAAAGAGTAGTTGGCCATACATTTGTGGGTCCATTTCTGGGTTCTCTATTCTGTTCCATTGATCTGAGTGTCTGTTCTTGTCCCAGTCCCATACTCTCTCGATGATTACAGCTTTGTAGTATAGCTTGAAGTCCAGAACTGGTTTTCTTTTTCTGGATTGCTTTGGCTATTCAGGGTCTTTTGGGGTTCCATACAAACTTTAGGATTGTTTGTTCTATCCCTGTGAAGAATGCTGGTGTTATTTTAATAGGGTAAAATAGAATGGTTTTTAAATAAAAGTGATTTGAGATGAAATAGTAAACATCTGTGCTGATAGCTCAGAGCCTGGACCCTGCTTTGGATTCTGTGTCTCCCTCTCTGTGTCGCTCCACTGCACGTGGTTTGTCTCTCTTTGTCCCTCAAAAATAAGTAAATGTTAAAAAAAATTTTTTTTAAGTTAAAGGAGGGAAGCTTTTGGCTTAGTAAGGCATCCACTGCTACAGCCGTATTATTAAACCGCTTGTGTTCAGGCCCTTTACAACGTGGAACTGCATTTGCTGTAGGAAATACTTTTGAAAACCTCACACATCTTTCGGTGGCTGGCCCATGAATCACCAGAGGAACCCATGTAGAACAAGAATGCAAATTTGCTCCTCTGGGCTCTCTCGGTATCTGACAAAATGTCATCTTTCCATCCACGTTACCGAGATTACCTCTCGCTTCTGCCCTAAAACAGGTGTTTCTTGGCTGTCAGAAACTGTCTGGGTCTCCTCTCGTCTGCAGTGACGGTGGCAGGCAGCTGGCGCCTCCTGCCTGAGCCCACCTCACCCTCACTTCTTCAGTGTTCCAGCCCAACCTAGAGACTCAGGTCTCTGAATCCCTGGGCAGGGGCAGATGCTCACGGGACTTAAAGTGCATTGTTAGGAGAATGTGTCCTAGGAGCCGAGTCCCAAAAGTCACTTCTGACTAGGTGCTAGCTTGTGGCTAAATATTTCCACTCCTGATGTTTCAGGCTAGATGGTGATGAAAACCAAGGGTGAGCCTTCTTCCCTTAACTGCGTATGACAAACAGGGGCACCTGGGTGGCTCGGTCGGTGAAGCTTCTGACTTTGGTTTAGGTCATCTTGCAGTTCATGAGTTCAAGCTCAGAGCCTGGAGCCTGCTTCGGATTCTGTATCTCTCTCTCCATGACCCCCCCCCCAGTCCCGTCCCCCCATTCACACTTTGTCTGTCTCTCAAAAATAAATAAACATTAAAAGACAAATTTTGGGGGGAGGGGGGCGCCTGGGTGGCGCAGTCGGTTAAGCGTCCGACTTCAGCCAGGTCACGATCTCGTGGTCCGTGAGTTCGAGCCCCGCGTCGGGCTCTGGGCTGATGGCTCAGAGCCTGGAGCCTGTTTCCGATTCTGTGTCTCCCTCTCTCTCTGCCCCTCCCCCGTTCATGCTCTGTCTCTCTCTGTCCCAAAAATAAATAAACGTTGAAAAAAAAATTTTTTTTAAAAAAGACAATTTTTTTTTTAATTCAAAAAAATGCGTACAAGTGCAGCAGCTTCTCACCACTTCTCTCCAGATGCACTTAAGTGCAAGGGGCAGAGAGGGACACCCATTCCGTTGGTCTTCTCGCTGCGCAAGAGAAAGGTCTCAGTGACTCCTGTCTCCTAAAGGAGGGTTCAGCCCCACCCAGAGGACAAGTCCAGTCGTATTCCTTGAGAGTCCGTCATGTGTGTGGGAGGTCACTAGTGTCCACAGTAGAAAATCTGGGCTTTGGACCCAGGCTGACTTCAGCTTGAATCCCAGCTCCATCACTCCCCTGGAACTTTGGCCTCCGGCAAGTGCCTCTACCTTGAGCTTGAGGAGGGGGCTGTGTGTTCCGAGGACATTTGTAAAAGAAAGCTTTGCAGGTGCTTAGGGAATGGTACTGAGAGACCAGGAGCTCCTGAAGCAGGGCCACACTCAAGAAAGCTGCAGCAACGACAATCAGCTGGGCTTGGCAGAGATGGTTCTCGTTGGTCTCCTACCCCCCTCGGAGGCCCTCTCTTCTCTAAACTTCCATGGTCCTGCAGCGGCCCTTCCAAACTCAGCGCCCACCAGCCAGGACCTCCCTTCCCTCAGCGTAAGCTAGGCTTCCAAGTGGCTAATCCCGAGGCCTTTTCCCATCTCTTGACCAGGATCCCCTCATCGAATCTTCCATCTAGGTGAGGTGTTGGGCCATCTCCGGCTTTTGACGAAGCACATCACCTTCTTGTGATATCGTCTTTCTCTGTAGGCTCATGTCCCAGCACCCAAGAACAGCATTCTCCGATTCCAGTCCAGGGCTCCAGAACCTACTTCAAAATGGGACAGGATCCCTCCAGCTCCCCCACCATAACCATGCACACAGCCCTCCTCTTCCAGGGGCAGAAGTCAATGTAGACACAGAAAACCAATCCAAGGACAGAGACCACCGGGATAATTTAATTCTGTTTTTCAGCGGTCACCACCAGAACCCAGGATGTCCAGCTCATCCCTTATCTCCAATTCTCTTCTTTGTACAGCTCAGATGTCACCTATCAGTGAGGCTACCCCTGGAAAAGTACAGCCTCCCCACCATTTCCTCCTACCCCCGCCCCGCCACACCCTATTGAATGCAGTCTACTTTTCCGCCAAGAAAAGTTTCAGAAAAGCACTTCTTCTCCCAAATTCTCTTGAGATGTGACTCAGACAATGTCACCCTGCCAACTTCTTGGAGTCCTTCCTTCAGGAAACCAGACTTCCGGCCCCTCCCCCAGTTCTGGGAGCCAAGGAGCTCTGTTGGGTCAGTAGGATCATTGTGGGAAGCAGCCATCATCACATCCCTCATGTGGGGGCCAGCACAGCAGTTAGGACAAGGCAATTGTCAAAGATCCCCATCAGCCAAATTCGGAGCCCCTTGGACGCGTGGAATAGTAATGAGGTATAAACCTCTGCTTGTTCCCCCAGTCTCCAGCCCAGGTTGCAGAGGACCCACAGACATGCCGAACAGGAAAGCTGCAGAACAAGGGAAGCAGCTTCTGATTGGGAAAGTGAAAGGCACCACAAGCCAAAAAGCTCCAATTACTTGTAGGGGCTGGCCTGGGAGGCCACAGCCAACTGCTTTCAGCTGGGAGACATTGGAGAGCGTGTGGAGACATGGAAAGTGAAATCAGACCCTTCTGTTCCTCTGGCCTCCCACGCTGTTGGCTGCTGCTCATTCAGTCACCCACCCCAAGGAGGAAGTCACCTGCTGCCCCCGCCACAAACACTTCCTAGACCCAGGGATCACAGAGTAAGACCAGCACTTCTTCCAGGCCTGCTCACCTGCTGCTGGGAAGGGGCCTCACCTACCTCTTTGGCCCCTTTTCCCTGGTGCCACCAGATCCCCAGGCTGAAAGCTTCAAGCCCAGTAGGCACCCGGGCACTGTGGTGGACATTGCCAGGCTGCTGATGGAGCAGGAAGAGGCAGGGTCCTTGCTCTTCAAGGTCCATCAGAAGCACCTGGAGGACATAAAGCTGTTGGCAAGCACCAGGAGGCCCACACTCTGCAAGGTTTGCCCAGCCAGCTGAGCAGAGTGAGGGTCCCCATTCACATGGGTCAGCACACGTTTGGGGGAAAGGGATGGACTAGGGCGTCTAAGCTGGAGATAGGTAGAGATAGGGGAGGGAAAGGAGGGAAAGAGGAGGAAGAATGGAGGGGGAAGGAAAGGGACTCTCGAAGGCAATGCCCAGTGTTAGTGGAGTGGAATACTTTCCAGCATAAGCCACCAGAGAGCTGCCCATCATGTTCACAGAGTTATCATTAAAAGCTTTACAGGAGGGGCGCCTGGGTGGCTCAGTCGGTTAAGCATCCGACTTCGGCTCAGGTCATGATCTTGCGGTCCATGAGCTCGAGCCCCGCGTCAGGCTCTGTGCTGACAGCTCAGAGCCTGGAGCCTGTTTCAGATTCTGTGTCTCCCTCTCTCTCTGATCCTCCCCCGTTCATGCTCTGTCTCTCTCTGCCTCAAAAATAAATAACCGTTAAAAAAAAAATTTGTTTTAATAAAAAAAAAAAAAGCTTTACAGGAGAAAGTCATTTTTCAGGTGGCCTAGTGGCTGAGGGATCCAGAGTCTGTAATACGTAGATTCTGATCTGTGCTCTGTATCTTCCCCTAGGAGTCACCTTAGATAAATGTCTTACCTTCTATAAACCTCCATTTCCTCATCGGTAAAATGATGACAGTAGTTCCTACCTCTGAGCGTTGTCGTAAGGATTAAGTAAAGAAACATAAAACCCTTAGCACCTTGCCTGCCACACAGTAAAGTCTCAATAATTACTCCCCTTTTAATTTATTGCCATTGTCATTAGCGGTGGCTAAGCATCTGCCTTAATAGAGCCTCACTTCCCACGGCCAGCCTTTATGAAAGATGCGTGTCCAGCCCTAAAACAACCAGATCTAGAAAACCAAATTCAAAAACTGCTAATGGTGGTGTACTAATGGTTCCATTTACAGGGTTCAGTGGACACTTCTTGATCTAGGAAGTGTGTAGCCAGACCCACGGCCAACATGCTCCATTGTGACAAAAGCAGACAATTTGATTTCCCTATTTCTTCGTTCTTTCTTTTTTTCCTCATGGTAAATTTTCTCTGCTTTCCTCCCAGATGGGATCTGCAAGGGCTGGAGAATCTTACTGAAAGCGTGGGGAAAGCATGGACACAACATGGCCGGCCCCCCCGGGCCTGCTCATGGCTGTACCTGGGGCTATAAGCCTTCCTGCGCCTCCCCGAAATATGCACAGAAGTCATGAAAATGCCACAACACATTTCATGCCTCGGGGCTGAACTGTGGGGTCTGGAGGTGGGCCCAGCCCTGGCCCCTTGAAGCCCTGCCTTTGAGCTCAGTGTTCGCAAGGCGACCTTCACATCTCCCAACTGGGAGAGGATTGTAGTGTCTCAAGCTCTACAGTTGGGATGCAGCAAAAAAGGAGCCCCGAGCTCTGTGGCATGAGTTCTGAGGTGCTGCAAGGACTGCTCCCCAAATCTCCCCTCCACACCCTTGTCCTGACGCCCAAAATTTAGACCAAAAAGGTCACTCTTCGGGTTACAGGGCTGACAAGTGGGTTTCACTGTAAGCGCCAACTCCAAACAATTGAGAGTAGAATTTTTTCCAGAAAGGTTCTGAGACCTTTTCTGGGCTTAGCAGTAGGATGTTTGTGATCAGTTAGCACTGTCTTTCGTGGGCACTGGAAAAGAAGAGCCAGGGCTTTTGCTACAGAATTGTTATCCTTAAAATTTTTTTTTCGACATTTATAGTTTCAGCTCTATAGCCGGGATAGAACACACAGGAACTTGTTATGACTAACAGCCATTATCAGCAGGGCCCTAAGGGCATAAGAGTCAGGACAGGGAATTTTCTTTTTTTTA
The DNA here is from genome assembly GCF_014898765.1 of Herpailurus yagouaroundi. Classification (NCBI taxonomy): domain Eukaryota; kingdom Metazoa; phylum Chordata; class Mammalia; order Carnivora; family Felidae; genus Herpailurus; species Herpailurus yagouaroundi. The sequence goes on along the minus strand of NW_024412396.1, from coordinate 40,561,529 downwards.
TTAAAAAAATTTTTTTTAACATGTATTCATTTTTCTTTTAATTTTTTTTTTCAACATTTATTTATTTTGGGGACAGAGAGAGATAGAGCATGAACGGGGGAGGGGCGGAGAGAGAGGGAGGCACAGAATCGGAAACAGGCTCCAGGCTCTGAGCCATCAGCCCGGAGCCCGACGCGGGGCTCGAACTCACAGACCCCGAGATCGTGACCTGGCTGAAGTCGGACGCTTAACCGACTGCGCCACCCAGGCGCCCCAACATGTATTCATTTTTGAGAGAGCGAGGCAGTGTGTGAGCAGGGGAGGGGCAGAGAGAGAGAGAGAGAGAGAGACAGAATCTGAAGCAGGCTCCAGGCACTGAGCTGTCAGTACAGAGCCCGACATGGAGTTCAAACTCATGAACCATGAGATCATGACCTGAGCTGAAGTCAGACGCTCAACCACCTAAGCCACCCAGGCGCCCCAGGACAGGGACTTTCTGATGAGGGGGTTTGAGGATGGCAGGCTGCCTGAGAGCTGGTGTTGCCAGTGAAGGAAGACAAGCCCAGATGGGGTGCAGATGGGAAGCTGGGATGGTCTTGGAGCAGCCCCATTCCTTGGGTTTCTTGGGAAAATGGAGCGCCTCCAGATGGGTCACCAAAGCAAATTCTAGTGCAGCCCCGTATTTCCTGCCTTTGAACCCTATCCTCCTGCCAGCCTACAGCACTCCCATGCCCTTTGCCTGGAGGGGATTCTAACTCCAATGTTAGTAGCAAGCATCATGCACCTTCTATCTACCAGCTTTAAGCTTGATGTCTTCACACACATTTAATCCAATCCTTTATGGTAGGATTTTTTAAGTTCTCTAAGTTTATATAATATTGATGTAATTATTTTTAAAACTCACGTGCTCATAGTTTAAAAAAATTCACATAGTACAGAATGGTCTAACGTGAGGAACATCAGTATTCTCCGAGCCCTGATCTCACTTTCCAGAGATAACTACTCTTAAAAGTCTCTTAAAGGAAACCCACATTCACAGCAGCATTATTCACAACCGCTGGAGCGGTAGAGGCAACTCTAGTGTTCCTCAACAGGCAAGGGGAGAAACAAAACGTGGCATATATGTACAAGGGAATATTACTGGGCCATAAAAAGGAATGAAATGCCAACACAGGATGCAGCATGGATGAATCTTGAAGACATCATGCTCAGTGAAATACGCCAGACACAAAAGGAAGTGTTGTATGAATTCCACTTTGTAGAAAGTCCCTGGGATAGGCAAATCCATAGAAACAGAGAGTAGAAGGGTGCTTACAAGGTGCAGGGAGGAGGGGTAGAGGGAAATGAGGAACTATTGCTTATGGAGTAGAGCGTTTGTTTGGTCTGATAAAAAAAAGTTCTGGAGATGGATAGTGGTGATGTTTGCACCACACTGTCAATGTAGTTAGTGTCATTAAATTGTACACATAAAATGATTAAAATGGTAAATTTTGTGTCATGTGTATTCTAGCCCAATTTAAAATAACAGGAACGGCAACCACAAAAGTTGGTCTGTTACACACTTTTCCATGAGGAAGTACAGGAAATCCTCCTCCCCAAAAATGGCCGCGTAAGCTGCCACCATTCCAAGTGACCTCAGTAGTCAGTGGGAAAAATTATAATTGTTCTCCGACCTTTAAAATTTTTTTGTTGCCAAAACACGAAAGGCTCTCTTACTGTCAGTTTTAAATACAGAGGAATTTTTTTTAAAACAGTAATTCTAAAAAAAATAGTAACACTAATACTTATATGGTGCATCCGTTATTTAAAACAGTAGGAATGTTGGGAGTAATGTGTTCTATTTCTTTGTAAAGAATTTACAAGAAGAGTTTGAACAGTGCTTGCCTTCTTCTCATGCAACTCACAACACAGAGCGGGCATCATTTATAAGTTTGGTAACTTTTCATACTCCTTTGGATCTTAACCTCCCTGTACCTCAGTTTCCTTACCCAGTAGAAGGAGGGGAATGGTACCTGGTTCTGAGTGGCTTTGTGAGAATTAAATATGTTAATATGGGAACTCAGGACAGTGCCTAGGGCACAGCAAGCAAGTCCTCTATATGGCTGTGGCCCTGAGTCCTCACCCGGTGCTGAATGCTGATCTCCCCATGCGGATGAATTCATTTAACCCTGGAAAGGGTCCTCAGTATTTCTGCTTGGCGTGGGAGGAAACTGAGACCGACCCACGTCTCTCACCCCTAAAGTGAGGAGGGAGACTTCAGTTCCAGCCCCCAGACCCATGCTTTTGCCACCACACTGTGTGCCACGAACATAAGTGGCCTACCGCGAGACGGATGCCCTAAAGTAAAGCAAACAAACCCTTGCTTCTTTGTGGCTTCACACCACACCCCGTGTTCACCCGGTAGTGCCTCAAAACCCCTTTGGTTGCCTCGATCCAATTGCTTCTCAGTATCAGCCGCCACCTTTTTATTTCAGAAATATCACACCCAAGTGTGCAGGCTGCATTGGAGCATGGGGACCAACACAGTATTTGGACTATGGGTGAAAACAGGAAGAATCAATGAGAAAGGGAAGGAAGGGACAGGTTCAAGAGATACTTAGACAATAGAACCTAGTGACAGGTGCACACGGAGCTTGAAGGAGAGGACAAATGCCACATTTCTGGACTGAGCCTGAATGACTTCTGTATCCTCAGTGAAGTAACAGGCGAGTCAGTGTGGAGACTTGGGTAGGAGACCTAGACTGGCGGCTTGCCCCCTGCAGAACTGTTACCTTGCTATACGAAGAAGGTAACCTGGATAACTTCTGTTTTAAATGTTTACTATTTCATCTCAAATCACTTTTGTTTAAAACCATTTTCTTTTACCCTATCAAAATAACAGCAGCATTCTTCACAGGGATAGAACAAACAATCCTAAAATTTGTATGGAACCCCAAAAGACCCTGAGTAGCCAAAGCAATCCAGAGAAAGAAAACCAATTCCAGACTTCAAGCTATATTACAAAGCTGTAATCATCAAGACAGTACGGTACTGGCCCAAGAACAGACACTCGGATTAATGGAACAGAATAGAGAACCCAGAAATGGACCCACAAACATATGGCCAACTAATCTTTGACAAAGCAGGAAAGAATATCCAATGGAATAAAGACAGTCTCTTCAGCAAGTGGTGCAGGGAAAACTGGACAGCGGCATGCAGAAGAAAGAACCTGGACCACTTTCTTACACCATGCACAAAAATAAACTCAAAATGGGTGAGAGACCTAAACATAAGACAGGAAGCCATCAAAATCCTTGAGGAGAAAGCAGGCAAAATCCTTTTTGACCTCAGCAGCAGCAACTTCTTACTCAACATGTCCCCACAAGGGAAACCAAAGCAAAAATGAACTTTTGGGACCTCATCAAGATAAAAACTTCTGCATGGGGAAGTAAACAATCAGCAAAACTAAAAGGCAACTGATAGAATGGGAGAAGATATTTGCAAATGACATATCAGATAAAGGGTTAGTATCCAAAAATCTATAAAGAAGTTATCAAACTCAACACCCAAAAAACAAATAATCCAGTGAGGAAATGGGCAAGAGACATGAATAGACACTTTTCCAAAGAAGACATCCAGATGCCAACATGCATGAAAAGACGCTCAACATCATTCATCATCAGGGAAATACAAATCAAAACCATAATGAGATACCACCTCACACCAGTTAGAATGGCTAAAATTAACAACTCAGGGGGCGCCTGAGTGGCTCAGTAGGTTGAGCATCTGACTTCAGCTCAGGTCATGATCTTACAGCTTGTGGGTTCGAGCCCCACGTCAGGCTCTGTGCTGACAGCTTGGAGCCTGGAGACTGCTTCGGATTCTGTGTCTCTCTCTCTGCCCCTCCCCTGGTTGTGCTCTGTCTCTCTCTCTCTCTCAAAAATAAATAAATGTAAAAAAAAAAATTTAGGGGGGCCTGGGTGGCTCAGTCGGTTAGAGCGTCTGACTTCGGCTCAGGTCACGATCTCACAGCTCTATGAGTTCGATCCCGGCATCGGGCTCTGTGCTGACAGCTTGGAGCCTGCTTCGGATTCTGTGTCTCCCTCTCTCTCTCTGCCCCTAACCTACTTGTATTCTGTCTCTGTCTCTCTCAAAAATAAATAAACATTAAAAGAAAAAATTAAAAAAAAACAACTCAGGCAATAACAGATGTTGGTGAGGATGCGGAGAAAGAGGAACCCTTTTGCGTTGCTGGTGGGAAGGCAAACTGGTGCAGCCACTCTGGAAAACAGTATGGAAATTCCTCGAAAAAGTTAAAAATGAAACTACCCTATGACCCAGCAATTGCACTATAAGTATTTATCCAAAGGATGCAGGTGTGCTGTTTCGAAGGGGCACATGCACCCCCATGTTTATATCAGCACTATCAACAATAGCCAAAGTATGGAAAGAGCCCAAATATCCATTGATGGATGAATGGATAAAGAAGATGCGGTATATATACACAATGGAGTATTACTTGGCAATCAAAAAGAATGAAATCTTGATGTGTGCAACAACGTGGATGGAACTAGAGTGTATTATGCTAAGCAAAATTACTCAGTAAAAGACAAATATATGATTTCACTCATAGGTGGAATTAAAGGTACAAAACAGATGAACATAAGGGAAGGGAAGCAAAAATAATATAAAAACAGGGAGGGGGACAAAACACAAGAGACTCTTAAATATAGAGAACTAAGGGTTGTTGGAGGCGCTGTGGGTGGGAAGATGGGCTAAATGGGCAAGGGGAATTAAGGAGGACCCTTGTTGGGAGGAGCACTGGGTGTTATATGTAGGGGATGAGTCACTGGATTCTATTCCTGGTATCATTATTGCACTATATGCCAACTAACTTGGATGTAAATTTTAAAAATAATAATAATAAAAGAGATATGGCAGAAAAAAATTAAGAAAATAAAAAACTATTACAGCCACCAGTTATCGAAGATTATGTTCTAAGCATCATACCTGGGTGGGGGCTTTACATATATTTTATTAAATTCGGATTAAATTTAAAAAAAAAAACATTTTGTTTTAAATTGCCCATTAACAGGGCACCTGGGTGGCTCAGTCAGTTAAGCTTCTGACTTAATTTCCACTCAGCGCATGATCTCACAGTTTGTGAGTTTGAGTCCCACACTGGGCTCTGTGCTGATGGTAGGGAGCCTGCTGGGGATTCTTTCTCTCTCCCTCTCTCTCTCTGCCCCTCCCCCATTCATTCTCTCTCTCTCTCTCTCTCTCTCTCTCTCTCTCTGTCTCAAAATACATAAACTTTTAAAATAAATAAATAAATAAATAAATTACAGATTAACTCTTAATAACAAATGATAGCCAAAATTTTCCTCATAAATTATCTTTCCTAAAACAGCCCTTTGTCATGTTAGCTACCAAAAGCTTCAAGAAGATGATCGACACTCTCAAGGTTTGTCTCTAAGCATTATGTTCCTTAGTATTTGAGTGACTGCTATGCGTAAGACTTTGAAGATAAACTGAGGCATGAGAGAACTGACCTCAGCCCTCAATCTTTGGTGTAAAATACTTCAAATTGAAAGAATGGTGTTTGAATAGTAATACCACCAGTCCCTTCCACTGACTCTGGTTTATATCCGGTGTTTGGAAAAGTGATTTATCTTAGGTTATAACTATTAACAAATCTTCAAAGCAGCTTCGGGACCTTCTGGATATACACATTTAAGGGTAAGAAGAGTTTCATCTCTTAGCAAAAGACATGACTGAAGAGGTTGGACTTTGCAAGCAGATAGACATGGGTTTAAAGCAGGGCTCCAGCATTTACTGGCTCTACGTATAAGTGCACCCCATTCTGAGTCTCAGATTTCTCATTGGTAAAATAGGGAATAATCCACCTCATAGGATCAGTGTGGCAATTATGTGAGATAACACACAAGAATCACTTACAATGCCTGACACTTGGAAAGTATTCAATAAACAGTCACTGACATCAATCATTTATTCCTTATTCATTCAAAGCCTTCAGCCTGGACAGGTGAACTAAATTTAGTTACTGCCTCCTTTTCCCCATGTTCTCCATCACTTTGTTCAGATCAGAGTCAGGTTGATCAGGCAGAAGAGATTCTACCCCCCTTTGTCTTGAATTTTTTCCTGTAAATGATGCATTATATATTCTTTATTTGGTGAGAGTGCCTCTTGGCATATGACCAACTTCTCCCCCCAAGTCACATGGCTGCTGAAGCATGAAGTAGGAACCAGAACTTGAGCTAAGATCTATTACCATCCTTGTTTGCTGATTCCTGTCATCAGTGATTAATAGTGACAAATTAAGGGAGCATAAGACCATAGTTAGATTTCCTTTTAGCATAGAGAAATGCACACAGTAAAAATTGACTGTTAAATTTCCCCAGATGATTTTTACATATTTTCAACATGCTTCCCATAAAGCATAAGTCATGCAATGGGGAACCCAAGTGTTGGCCATCTGGCTGTCTCCAAATCCTCCACTTGGCTCTGGTCACTTGCGTGACTGGAAATCCAAAAGGTCCGCATGCTCCCAGTGGGACTATGTTCTCACAGCCACCTTTCATCCGATTCCTTGTTTATGCTGAAATCTGAGTCTCGTCTAGCTTTGCCTCCTTACTACTGTTTCATTCCCTCAGCTGGCATAAACCCAAACAAGGAAAGCAGTCCCTTTTGCTTTTAATTTGCCAAGGCAACGTCTGGCCCAACACAAGGCTGTTCGTGCAGCAGCTTTCTAGCAAGGTATGGAAATAAAGGTGTGGGGACGTTTTCTTTTAAATAAAAAGAAGAAAAGTGATTATGCGTCAGGAGAGCTGGGTTCATGGGTGTGCAACTAGTGAGGTTTCACAGGGCCTTCTGCTCAGAGGGGTCCCGCGCTTGGGGTTTTGGGCTCCATTGCCACTATCTTGAAGTCTTCATAGTTTTATCTTTGAATTGGTGTTTGTAAGTGAAGTCTGATAGGTCAGTGGAGGGTGTGCCCAGGACTGAGGCTCCGTCTTGCCTGTCACCAACTCCCTGCCTTTCTGGACCAGGGAGACCTTTCTGGACCTTTCTCAGCTGACCCACAATGATCTTCCATCTCTGCCTGGTGTCCCCAGCCTCCTCCCCACCCTCACCCACTGACCTGCCCTCCACCTCCTACCTCTCCTCAGTCCACCATGCGTTGGGGCAGAGGGGCACCTGGGAAAGAGAGATGCCTGGTCCGACTTCCCCACTGCTGCCTTGGGCGTGACGCATGTGGGTCCTGAGGCTGGTGTAGGGGGAGCCTTCAGTCAGTGGACTTCGCGCACATGCACCACAGTCCCAGAAGTGGACCCTTGCTGCCAGCAAGCATCTGTGTTCGTGGTTTCCCTATGCCCGACTTGACATTACATAGCAAATTAAAAACAGCATGACAAATAAAGAAAGAGATTGTAGTTGAAAGGAAACAGCTTTGTATTTTGGTACCTCTAACAGCAACCTTTGCTGCCTTTTGAACATTTTCATCTTGCAGTGGGCTCCACCAATTATCTAGCCAGTCCCCGCCATCATCGTTCTGATGTTCTGTAGCCCTCTCTGCCCCCGTCGGGAGTTTCTGGTCCACTTCCTGCCAGGTTACTTTGATGCTTCCCAAAGTCCCATAGACCCTCCTCATCTCCCTCTTTTTCTGTCCTGTTCACCTCTCAATCCCTCCTCCTAGGCTACCCCCAAACTCCAAATCACCCCCACAGCACTATGCAGAATTACTTAATGCTCCCTTTGTTTTCATTTTCCATCTTCCAGATCAGCTCCTGGAACCTAACGTGTCATGACCAGATGACCCACTAGAGTGCTTTATGAAACAAAAAACAAGGTTCCCTCTGACAGAAATTCTACTATGAGTTTGGTTGTGTTTGGTTTGTTTTTTACTTGAAATATCATTAACAGTTTCAGGTGTACGATACAGTGATTCAACATTCTGTACATTTCTCAGTGCCCATCATGATAAGTGTACTCTTAATCCCTTCACCTATTTCACCAATCCTTCCCATCCACCTACCCTCTAGCAACCATCGTTCATTCTCTGTATTTTAGAGTCTGGTTTTTTGCTTATCCCTTTTTTTTTCTCTTTGTTCATTTGTCTTGCTTCTAAAATTCCACTTACGAATGAAATCATACAGTATTTTTCTTCCCTTGACTTATTTCACTTAGCATTACACACTCTAGATCCATCCATGTTATTGCAAATGGCAAGATCTCTTTTCTTTATAGCTGAGTAATACTTCATTATATGTATGTATATATACCACATCTTCTTTATCCTTTCCTCTGTTGACGGACACTTGGGTTGCTTCCTTATCTTGCCTATCATAACTAATGCTGCAAGAAACTTAAGGGTGCATACATCTTTTTAAATTAGCGTTTTCATTTCCTTTGGGTAAATATCCAGTAGTGGAATTGCCGGATCATATGATAATTCTATATTTAATTTTTTGAGGAACCTCCATACTGTTTTCCACAGTGGCTACCCCACTTTGCATTCCTACCAACAGTGCACAAGGGTTCCTTTTCCCCTTTTCCCCTACATCCTCACCAACACTTGTTATTTCTCATCCTTTTTATTCTAGCCATTCTGACAGGTGTAAAGTGATATCTGCAAGATTTTCAAGTAGCAGGATTTTTCCCGATTGTCTAGATGGAAATCACCAATACTTTTCAGCAGTATTTATTAAGTTATATTCCCTGATGGGGTTCCTGGGTGGCTCAGTCAGTTAAGCGTCCAACTTCAGCTCAGGTCATGATCTAGCAGTTCGTGAGTTTGAGCCCCGCGTCGCACTGTGAGCTGACAGCTCACAGACTGGAGCCTGCTTTGGATTTTGTGTCTCCCTCTCTCTCTGCCCCTCCCCTGCTCACGCTCTGTCTCTCTGTCTCAAAAATCAATAAACATTAAAAAAATTAATAAGTGATATTCCCCGAAGCATTAGTCCCACAAAAGAGCCCACCAAAATAAAGTGAAAGAAAGAAAGAAAAAGAGATTCCATAGCCAATAAGTTTGGGAAACACTAAATACTCTGCTTTCCTCCTTCCTGACACTTTTTGTCGATTTCCAAGTCGCATTAACTTATTAAAAGAACTGTTTTTCTTTTTTATTTAAAATAGTATCTCCCAACTTATTTGTCCATGGAGCTCTTCCCCCCCCCCCCCAGGGGATAGCTACTGACTGCCCACTTTGCAAGCATTCACATAGAACTGGCAAACTTTTTCTGAAAATGGCCATTGTAAATATTTTAGGCTTTTAGGGCCATACGTTTTCTGCAACTACTCACCTGTACCCTTGTAGCTCAAAAGCAACCATAGACATTGTAGACAATGTATAAGCTGGCTGTGTTACAAAAAACTTTATTTATGGACACTGAAATTTGAATTTCCTATTATATTCACACGTTACAAAATACTCTTCTTTTGATTTTGTTTCAACCATTTAAAAATGTAAAAACCATTCTTAGCTCAAGGGCCAAACAAAAACAGGCAGTGGGTGGTTCTTGGCCAGCAAGCAGTAGTTTGCTAATCCCCAACTTAGAAGAAGACCAAGGAAAAAGAGTTACTTGGAAACACAAGTTGGATACAGTTTTCTACCTTAACTGTTACTGATTGTGATTTTTTTTCTAACTAATCATTTTATATTTTGGCAATTTTTTTTACAGCATTGTTACCATTTCCTGCTCAGATGGTTTCAGCTCCTGGTGGTTAATCTTTAATTATCTCACGTCCGCAGCTATCACTCAGCACATTCCCTCCTGGTCAGAGCAGGATAGCTGTTTGGACGGCCTGCCTCTGCCTTTCATGTTCCCTCTTCATTCTAGCCCTGGAGCTGCTCTGTTACTTGTCAGGAATAGAGTCTGGATGCTGCAGAACTAGTCTTGTTCGTTGATCTCTCCCCATTTGCTCATCTAAAGATAGGTAACTCCCCGAGAGCCCAACACCAGGGCCAACAAAGCAAACCACAAGGCAGACAGCCACATGCTTTGCGGAGAACTCGCTCATTTCCAGTCTTTTCGTAATTACGCCCACAGACACGTGTTCTTGACTTCATGACAAATTCCATTCTCCTCTTAGTAATACATGGGCACATCTATTTTTGAACCAAAATGAATTAAAATTAATTTTCTGAGAAGTTCATAATTAAGATGATCCCCTAAGATAGCTGGAGATGTCCTTGAAGTTGCACAAGCTCAGTCTGACATTACACTGCATGATATACACTGTAAAGTGCTTGAGTACATTTATGTTTTCTCTCATTTTAATTTCCTTATGGTGGGTATGTGATGGGAATAAAATCAAACACAGAGGAAATTATAGGGCAGCATCTTTGGGCGGGATGAAAAGGAAAGATGTATGTGATTGCCTTAGTGTTCATGCAGCATCTTATCTCTATTTTTTTTTATTTTTTTTTAACATTTATTCATTTTGGAGAGACAGAGAGAGACAGAGTATGAGCAGGAAAGGGGCAGAGAGAGAAGGAGACACAGAATCTGAAGCAGGCTCCAGGCTCTGAGCTGTCAGCACAGAGCCTAATGTGGGGCTCGAACTCACAAACTGCAAGATCATGACCTGGGCCGAAGTCGGACGCTCAACCGACTGAGCCACCCAGGCGCCCCTATCTCTACTTACTTTAGACACCAACAACAATTGAATGACAGAAAGGCACTCGTGAGTTTGCGAAACTCCATCAATTCCTGAAGGATGCAGAACAAATCTGTCCTGAGAGGCATTCACAAAGCCATTTTAAGAAACCGACTTGAAAATGTGAACAAAGACTTACATGAGAGGTGTCTCCTTCACTGCCCGCGCTCAGTCAATAAAGTCTTAAAGGAGGGTGCACTGGGGGACTGAGAATCAGGATGGGAGCAGTGGGTGGGTGGCTAGCTGGTGACACTCACTATCTTTAGGCAAGCATGTGGTTTGGCTGATCTGTGGAAAGATATATGAGGGAAACCATCAAAGCAATACTCCAGGAGGGAAGCCATTGGTATTATCCATGTTTAAATCTCCCTGAAGAACTTAGACCTCACTCGAAGGAAGGAGAATTTGAATACCTGACTCTTTGATCACTTTTGACATAACACTCTCAGAATAATTACATCTCAGCACAACCACTGCTGTGATGAGTGGCTGGGGCACGGGGTGGTGAATCTGAAGACAGAGACTGTCACCTTAACCGTGCCACTAACTTGCTGGCTAAGTTTGAATTTCCCTAAGATGCTTATTAGCATATCAAGGCCCTGTAGCTCACTGGTGGAGAACATGGGCTCTGAGCCAGACAGGTTCCAAATCCTGTCTTTCACCTACAAGCTGGGGAGCCTTCTTCACATTACTCAGCCTCTGTCTCTGGGTTTGGTTTTTCTCTTCTGTAAGCGTTTGACAAATGTTAGTTATTCTTGTGAAGATTAAGAAATGCCCTCCTAGCCCTACCTCAAGGGCTAAAGAGAGAGCCAGGTCTAGCCCAGGTGGAATGAGGATCTGGGAATTGGGGGGGATGCGAGCAGAAAACTCTTCATTAGATGCAATGAAGACACTGACAACAAGGAGGAGACCGCGTGCTTACTGAGAGTTGATGATATTCCTTTGAGGGTGGTATTATGTGCACAGAACAAACGTGTGAGGGCTGTTGTTCTGATTCTTATCAGCTCCATTTTGCAGATAAGAAAAACAAAACTTGAAGAGATCAGGCAAATTGTTCAATGTCCCAGAGCCGGTAAGGCGCAGAGCAAGCATTCCAGCTGGCGTTCTCTGACTCTAAAGTGCATTCGCTTAAACCCTAGACAGGCTAGGGACCATGCCAGGGTTGGGAAGTCATTGCCTAGAGGGTACAGAATTTCTGTTTCAGGTGATAAAAAAGTTTTGGAAAACAGTGGTGATGGCTATACAACAGTGCGAACCTACTTAAGACTACAGAATTGTTGACTTGAAAATGCTTACATTCAGCCAGGTCACGATCTCGCGGTCCGTGAGTTCGAGCCCCGCGTCGGGCTCTGGGCTGATGGCTCAGAGCCTGGAGCCTGTTTCCGATTCTGTGTCTCCCTCTCTCTCTCTGCCCCTCCCCCGTTCATGCTCTGTCTCTCTCTGTCCCAAAAATAAATAAACGTTGAAAAAAAAATTAAAAAAAAAATGCTTACAATGGTAAATTACACATCACATATATTTTACACAAGCATACACACAAAATGCCAGGCAAGGGGTTGAAAGGGTTTCTCAACAATTTGAGGTCAAAGACAGATATGGACGTCAGGAACCAAGCTGGAGTTAGCAACTGAGAAAAACGAAAACCAGAATGTACTTTTGTCCCTCCCACGCAAAGAAGATAGTTTGTAAAACTCCGGAGCAAGAATACACTTGAGTTTATTCCTTGAAGAAAGCTTTTTGCGGCCTTGGAAGCCCAGATTCAAATGTACCACATTTAGGAGCCATTTCTAGAACTTCATAGAGAAAATATATTTAAAAAGCTGAAGAACTATCAAGGAGGGAGAAACCCCACCTTTTAAGTTAAGAAAACCTTAATCAATACAAGAAGAGCTGTGTCTGTTGGACGCTATTTCTTTCTTATATAATTAAGACTCAGAATACGCAATGTTCTTGCAGAGTAATGAGGAAGTTAAATAAACATGTGAAAAAGGAAAATAGAACAGATAACACCTCTGCAAATCCCACAAGAGAAACTTACAATAAGCAGGTTATTTCCAGTCATAAGGGAGACTATGAAGCAAAGGCACAGGATGAATGCTGGTTTACTTTGTTACGAAGGCTGTGGATTGTCTAGGAAAAATCAGGGGGTCTCATGCAAAGCAAGCCTGGGGTTGCCACTGGCAGCTACCTGAGCCTAATATGTTTTCTTTATTTTTAATTTTTTGCTTTTTAACTTTTTGTAATGTGTATTCCTGAGAGAGAAAGAACGCAAGTTGGGGACGGGTGGAGAGAGGGAGACACGGAGTCTAAAGCAGGCTCCAGGTTCTGAGATGTCAGCACAGAGCCTGACACGGGGCTCGAACTCGTGAACCGTGAGATCATAGCCTGAGCTGAAGTCTGATGCTTAACTGACTGAGCCCCCCAGGCGCCCCTGGCTTTTTATTTTAATTCCAGTTAACACACACTGTTATATTAGTTTCAGGTGTACAATGTGACGGTCCAACACTTTCATACGCATCTGGTGCTCATCACGACAAATGCACTCCTGAATCCCCATCACCTGTTTCGCACCACACTTTGCTCCCCTCTGGGAACTATCAGTTGGCCTTATAGAAGAGAGGGAGCATCTTAAATAGGTATTGGCGGGGGCAGGGCAAGGGGGAAGGACTGTGGTGTCATCAAGATGTCATAATTGCTTTTGCTTCCCAATCTAGAGAGTGAAACAGTCTGAAAATGAACAATTAGGCTGGCAGGCTGCGATATGATTAACAACACCTCCCTTGTCTCCTTTCCATTTAAGGCATCAGACCGGATTCCATAGAACTTGGGAATGGCCGTTGTTCCACTGGAGTAGTGGCTCTAATCCAATGTATTGGTCATTATCAGCCACTGGAGGCCTGGAGCTGATAAGAAGATGGTTCACTGAATTCCTTTTAGACTGGTGTCCATGTGGCATTGAACTCTGGACCAGGGCCTCCCTCCGGACTTCTTCTGTGGTAGTCCAGAACACATGAGTGTAAGAACCTGAAAACTGTGGTCTCCATAGAAGAGGAGGTTCTGGAAGGGGAGCTGTTTATTCCTGGCAGGGACTGCTCCCTCTGGCCCCCTCTCTGGCCCTCCATGGGCAGCTGCTCTCCCTCAGAGCCAAAGAGATATGCTCATCATATACCCAAGACCCAGCCCTCTCTTCTAGAAAACAAACCCAGAATTTCCTGCCCAAACTGCCCTGAGCCTGCTTCCAGGACCTGCATTCACCCCTTCTCTGGGTCTGCTCTTCTAAGGATAGAACTGCACTCGAGCAAATAGTCCCCCAACCCAAGGCCACCAAGTGGTGGCCAAGGAGCTTGGACATGTAGGCTGGGGTGTCTACAACACATGTACACAGGCCCTCTCACAAGGCAGAGCAGACCCAGGACAGGGTGGTGGGGGGGAGAGAAGGAGGTGGTGGTGTAGGACCTGGGCAGGCACTCCCTGGGCTGCTGTGTCCCTGTGCAGAATCCTGAGAAGTCCAAGAATTGTTTCCATTTGAACCTGACCTTCTAGGTTGTTATGAAAGTATCTGTGGCATGGATACGTGTTATTTTGTGAAGCAGGTCGCCGGCTTGATGTATAACTTTTAAAGAGGAAGACATATGGTGTGTGGGCCTAGAGAGGATCTCTTGCTCTGGGCCCTGCAAATGTGAGGCCGGGGCTGTTCCTCGGTTGCACCCCTCTCTTCTGTATGCCATTTCTGGGAGGCAGAGTGTTCAGTTTGCCTGTCTCCCTCTTATACCTAAGAAGAAAATCAGCTCATCCTTCATTTTTAAGAGGTACTCCCAGGGGTGAAAACATTTGAGCTAAACCATTTCCCAAGTTACTGGGCCAGAGGACCAACACTTTGGAGTAAACAACTGTGTCAGAGCAAACAAGTCAGTCATCTCCTGCACAAGTTCGAAGGTAATGAAAATTCCTGCTTGCTCTTGGGGTGGCCACTGTGGATCTAGAAACAGAGAAGGGAGGCCAGACTTCTCCCTGCAGCTGGGAAGCAGCCCTGACTTTTTTTTTTTTTTTTTTTTTTAAACTCTAAGGGAAGATACATGTGGAAGGCACCTGTTGGCTGGAGCTCAAAGCATTTCCCTTTTTCTGTCCCTAGAGATTGCTCAGGATAACAAGCCCGGTGAAGCTATCTAAATGGGCACTAGCCTGTGCTACTTATGGAAGGGAAGGGGAATAAAATATCTGGCAAACCCTGGAAATTAGGACAGGTTTGACAGTAGTCTGATGCCCTGAGTATGCAGAGAAGGCTCCAGGCAGGCCTCCTGCTCACATTTCTTACAATCCCAGAGTGTCCCGAAACCCTTCAGAAAAGCACCTAGGTTATTGATACTCACAGTGAAGAGGGACAACGCAGGGAATCAGGCCCAGGGAGAAGGAGCAGTGAGCAGTGGGTGCGGGCACAGCGGTCAGGCCGAGCTGAGACGTTGGCCTCAGGATGGCAGTAAAGATCAAGCCTGAGAAAGACTGGCTCCTGAGGACTCAGCTGGGAGAGGAGCCAGAACCCAGGGGACGTGGGGCACTTGCCCAACTCCCAACAGTGAACACCTCCTTAAATTCCGTGCCCTAGGCACCCTGCTTGCCCGACCTTGCCTAGCAGGTGTTTCTGGGACCCTACGCTGACCACACACCCCTGGATTTCCCAGGTGTGCCCTGTCCTGCGAGAGGAAAAGGCACGGCTGCCGCAGAGAAGCAGTCCTCTGACAGCCAGCGGCTCCTGGAGCCTGGAGCAGGCCTCCCTCTCCGGAGGAGCACTCATCGGGCCACAGCCTTGTGGGACTCAAGTCTGCTTTCCCAAACTGACCTCATCCCTACTTTCAGCTGCCTGCCCGGCACTCCGTCTGCTCTTCTCTTCCCAGGGGATGTGATCCCAGCCCCGGAAACAGCCAGTGTGTACCTCAAGTGGTGGGTGACCTGAGCAGAATGAACACAGGGGCAGACTGTCCGTGCCTTCCAACCCGCAGTGCTACTCCGGCTTCTTTGCCCTCGACACTATGGGGTCTCCTCACATAGACACTCCTAGGACACGGAGGTGGCCTGTGGCATCTCCTGGGGGCTTGGCATGGTCAAAGAACCTGTGTATCAGAAAGACTGTTTTGAGGCACGTTGGTGGCTCAGTCGGTTAAGCGTCCAACTTCGGCTCAGGTCATGATCTCACAGCTTGTGAGTTTGAGCCCCGCGTCGGGCTCTGTGCTGACAGCTCAGGGCCCGGAGCCTCTGCAGATTCTGTGTCTTTATCTCTCTCTGACCCTCCCCGGCTCACACTCTGCTCTCTCTGTCTCTCTCTGTCTCTCAAAAATAAATAAACATTAAAAAAAAATTTTTTTTTTAAAAAGAAAGATTTTCAACTAAAACCTGACGAAGCCTGGGGTATAGGGCTCCATGGAGCCATTATCTGGCTCTCACAGACCTCCTCACTGACATCTTCCCAGAAGACAGACCCAGGAAGACTCCAGTGTCTTTGGACTATGAAGGAAGCTACATGCCATTCTACAACGTGGAGCATTTCACCCTCGTCTCCACCTTCTCAGCCACATGTACTGAGGAAATCCTTCCTTTGTTCTGGTTGCCTTCAAAAGGCACCAGTATCAAAAAAAAAAAAAAAAAAAAAAAAAAAAAAAGGCACCAGTATCACCCTCTGCTCCTAGAAGGAAGCCACTTCTGAGCATCTCCCTTCCAGAGAAGCTCAGGGTGTGGGTCACAAGCATCGGGGAGCTGCCCTATCAGCCATCTTTGCTGCTGCCAGGAGAACATGAGATTTCTATTGCTTATGGGACAATTTGTGTCACTGACAGCAAAGCAGAAATAAAATGAGCAGGACACCCCTAACCACGCAGCTTCCTCTATTTTTCTGTGGTAGTCAGACTTCTCAGAGCCCATTCTTTTCTTCTTTCATCCTCATCAGATGCCATGTAAAATTCCACTTTGATCTCTCAAATAAAACCCAACTGACCTGCTTTAAAAATTCTCTTCCGAACAGTGGCAAGGAGAGTAGGTGAAGACAATTGTGTAGCCGCAGAAAAACCTTTATAACAAAGGCATTATCAATAACCATGTTTAATGCATACCTGCTATTTTCATAGCAACATGTGATGTGGTGGAGGGCAAAAGCTATGACTGCGTTCAATATAGTGTCTTAAGTCTATTCCAGACAGACCGAACCACATGAGTATACCACCAGCTAATAAAGATTTTTCTTTCTAAGTTTCAAAATATATACAGCTGATATGTTCGGTGTGGCTTTTTTTAAGGACTGGCAAAATGAGAGGCACTGTCCGCTCTGGTCTAGATGGTGCTTTCATTTCCATTTATAGGAATAAGGTGGGCATTATAGGACCTCGAGACAAAGGCTGATCAAAATGCATTAAATGCAACATCCACACTGTTCCCTGTCCCCTGCCTGAGGGTGGGATTCTTCCATTACCTGCACGGTCCCTGGTCCCAAAACTAGGCAGCTCACTGGGATTGGGAGTGGAGGACAAAGGGGGGCAGCCCATACCTGTCAGGAGGGGAGCTGGTCTGCCTCCACTATCACTTTCCTCAGAACAGAGATTGTCCTCCCATGGTGACTCTGTCAAACTCTCACACCACATTGGGACCTGACAAGCTATGAGTGTCGATTTAAAATATAAGGCATGTATGATGTCTAAGCAAAGAGCTATTTTAACAGGAAATTTGTGAGATGTTGTTTCTCTTTTTTTATGGCAACTATCAGCCTATCTTCTGGGAAGGGCATTGAGCTCTTGGAGTTCCATGTTCAATCACAATGGATAAGCACCATAACATGATGCTTACACAACATAGACTCTGAAGCCTGACTGGACCAACTGGATTCAAATCCTGGCTCGACCATTTGCTGGCTATGCTATTTTGGATACGTCACAAGCTCTCTGTGCCTCACCTGTATGGAACTAATGACAGTCTCGCCTCAGAGGGCTATTAGAGGTTTGCATGAGCTACCATTTATACAATTCTAAGGATATAGTTAGTACTATAAAAGAGTTTGTAACATTAATATATAATTACAAGTCTATTCATATTATATGCCTCCCACGATAAGATTAAAATCATTTCTTGGTAGTGTTAGGAGGGCTCAGACCCCATAGGGGATTTCCTAAGGGTCTCCCATAACAGAAGTTCAAAGACATAATGTCAGCATCACAGAGCTGAACAAAGTCACAGAGTTAAAACAACACCTGATGTAGACCTTCATCTTAGAAAAAGCTACGCAAAAATTACCCTCACATAAGCCCTGTACAAATTGAATTACTCCCTGAAACTACTATAAACAGTAATTATTTTAACAGAAGGAATTTAAGTTAGTTGTACTTTGAGGTGGGTTTTACAGATATCCCTATATTGATTTGGACATGAACACAACTGGGTATTTTTTTTAACTAATTTATGGAGATGAAATTCACACGATTGTTTTTTAATCTTTAAACCACCTCGTTGAGAAAATTGCTGGAAACAGTATCTCAAGCTTTCACTTGCTTGCAAAGCTATTCCCAATCTGCCCAACATGAGCCCTCCAGGCAAGATTTCACCACCTCACTGGGTAAATGAGAATGACCATCCTTGTACTATAAATATAGTAATTCATACTGTGTGAATTGGATGTTTACTATGCAGTTATTACCATGTTGTGAAACTGTAATTGGCAGATTTTTACAAGACCCTTCCTTGTGTATTGAGTCTTATTTGAGTGAATCATCTCAGAAGACCTAAGTAGGAAGCACTTAAAGATGACCATCAGTATTGCCAGACAGCTCAGCTGTGAACTAGGTGTGCCCTTATTACTAACTTGTACTAAAAGAGAATGAGAAGCTTCTAGAGGTTCCGCAAGGTTGGGTTTTTTTTTTTTTTTTAATTTTTCAACGTTTTTTATTTATTTTTGGGACAGAGAGAGACAGAGCATGAACAGGGGAGGGGCAGAGAGAGAGGGAGACACAGAATCGGAAACAGGCTCCAGGCTCTGAGCCATCAGCCCAGAGCCCGATGCGGGGCTCGAACTCACGGACCGCGAGATCGTGACCTGGCTGAAGTCGGACGCTTAACCGACTGCGCCACCCAGGCGCCCCAGGGTTGGGTTTTAATGGAGTTAGAGTTTGTCCTTACGTGGAACCAGATGCATTTGTTGGACCAGTTTCCCTGGACTAGGAAACAAGATGGCGACCACAGTGACCACATGGCTAAGTTCAGACAGAGAAACTGGGAGGAGAGGAAGCCAAACCAGATGCCTGCAAAGTGATTCTAAGGCCTTTAAGAATTAACATGACATTATTTTAAGTGCAGGAAACTTTTGGCTACGTACAAATCTCAGATATTTTCACAGAATTTATTTAGAATAAGAAACCAGACATGGGTGGCTTGTTTTTATGTTGTATTATCAGACATTATTTTCTTTATATAGTACCTTGTTTTTTTATAAAAAAATTTTGTTCATATTAACTCCTTCAGCTCTATTAAGGGAGTTTTGTCCATGCTTCCCTTGGAGTGAAAGGGGTGCATGTTCCCTAGGGCCCTGAACAGTAGGGAAGGAGGAATAAAAAATGAGAGAAATTAAAGAAAAGACAAAAACTGAGGAAGGAATCTGCTTATCATGTCCCCTAAGGGTCTCCCTCTAGCCATCCTCCTGGTTCAAACCTCTGATCCAGGGGCCTAATCCCCAACTCTCAGGAAACAGTCTTCTCTCTGCCTCCTGCCTGTCTGCCTTCCTATTCAAAATCCATCTCATAACCAAGACCTTTCCAGTTGTGCCTTGTTTGTTCAGTCCCTCTCAGTCCTCCCATACATCTTTCTTCCTTCTTATATCTTCAAACATTCTTTAGAGCTGCAGTTTGCCTCTACATTTGTGTTTTCTCTGTGTTGTTTTTGTAAGTATTCTGTGCCACATAAATAATTTTTAAACTGTCCTATTAGATTTCAAGTTCTTTGAAGATGAATAGCTTCTATCTCCTTTGTAAGTCTCTGCCACATCATTTATGTTAAAAAGTTTTCAGAAGTAAAGTATCTTATTGTTCTTTTTAAAAATGCATCACTGGGGTGCCTGGGTGGCTCAGTCCATTGGGCGTCCAACTCTTGATTTCAGCTCAGGCCATGATCTCAGAGTTCGTGGGATCAAGCTCCTTGTAGGGCCCTGCGCTGACAGCACACGGCCTGCTTGGGATTCTCTCTCTCTGTGTCTCTCTCTCTCTCTCTCTCTGCTCCTCCCCTGCTTGCACTCTCTGTCTCAAAATAAATAAATAAACTTTTAAAAATAAATAAATAAAATAAAAATTCGCAACTCTTGGGTACCTAAGTGGGTCAGATGGTTAAGTGGCTCAGATGGTTAAATGTTGAACTCTTGATTTCAGCTCAGGTCATGATCTCAGGTTTTGTACTGAGTGTGGAGCCTGCTTTAGATTCTCTCTCTCCCTCTCTCTCTCTGTCCCTCTCCCGTTGGTGCACGTGTACCTCCCTCTCTCTTTCTCTATTAAAAAAATGTGTCACTCTAAGAAAAACCCAAACAGAACAAAAAAGAAGAAAATTCATAATTCCAACACAAAGAGATACTAATCTTTAACATTTCAGAATACATTCCCTTGGGGGTACCTGGGTGGCTCAGTCAGTTAAGCACCTGACTTCAGCTCAGGTCATGATCTCACAGTTCATGATTTCGGGCCCCCGTCAGGTACTGTGCTGACAGCTCTGAGCCTGGAGCCTGCTTTGGGTTCTGTGTCTCTCTCTTGCTCTGCCTCTCTCCCACTCAGGCTCTGTCTCTGTCTCTCTCTCTCAAGAATAAATAAACATTAAAAAATTTTTTAAAAAAGAATACATTCTCTTGGTCTTTGCATGTACAAAAGTTGACAGAAAAGGGGTCTTGCTTCATATTCTATTTTACGACTTTCTTCTTTTATTTTTATGTTGCTACACAGACCTACCTCGATCTTCAGAATAACCATATAATATTCCAAGGCACAGATGTTTCATAATATTATTGATCTATTAATAGATACTTAGATTACTCCAAATGGACTTTTAGGTTATAAGAAAGCTGTGAAGGATGACTCCCTTGTTTTAAGCTTAAGTTTCTGGGTAGATAGATAGATGGCAATAATGCCAATTAAGATATAGAATACCAGAGAAGTAGCAGGTCTTGAGTAGACAAATTGCTTCTTTTTCCAGACTATCTTCTCTTTACAATATTATAACCATTAAAATCACAAACCAACATCAATACGTTACTGTTACCTAATTCTCGTGCTCCATTCAAGCTTCACTAATTGTCCCAATATCATCATTTGTAGCAAAGGGACTCAAGCCAGGATCGTACATAGCATTTAGTTACTGTGTGTCTCCAACTTGCTTCAATCTGAAATTGTTCTCCAGTCGTTCCTGGTCTTTCACAGACTCAAAACTTTTGAAGATTATAGGCTAGCTGTTTCCTGGAAAGTTACTTATTTTGGGTGTGCCTGATGTGGCCTCAAGATTAGATTTATATTATGCATTTTTGCCAGGGATATCATAAAAGAGATGCTTTGCGCTCTTGATTACATTCTATCACAAGTGCTTAAAGCCCATTCGTCCCATTACTTGTGACATTAATCTTGATCACTTGATTAGGTGCTCTGTGCCAGACTTCTCCATCGTAAATTTACCCTCTTTTTCCTTCTTAATCATCAAATATTTGTTGGGAGGTATTTTGAAGTGATATAAATCATTCCTCACTCAACTTTCACCCAGCATGCATTTCATGAGGGTTCTTGACTGAATTATTTTTATTATTTTGGTTGCCAAAGTGATTTTCTAATTCTATCATTATTTTACATTCATTAGTTGGCATTCCATGATAAAGGAGAGCTTTTCCCTCTCCCTCTTTATTATTCATTGACTTATTTCAGCATAGACTCACTGATTTCCATTTTATTAAATGGATTATGATCTGCAATTATTATTATTTATCTTGATGCTCAAATTATTTCAGATTTGGCAGGTGGGAGCCCC
Organism: Herpailurus yagouaroundi; assembly: GCF_014898765.1. NCBI lineage: Eukaryota > Metazoa > Chordata > Mammalia > Carnivora > Felidae > Herpailurus > Herpailurus yagouaroundi. Next base: position 40,539,875 of record NW_024412396.1, on the reverse strand, counting down.
ATCACACTGGCTTCTATGTTCTTTTGACATATCTCCATTATTCTTCTAGAACTCCTTAATTTCTGATGCAAAAACATATTCCAGACTCATACTTTCCCTGCCCTAACCCTTAAATCAGTCACTTCTCTAAAGAGCCTAGGTTTCCTTTGGTGGAGAATGTTATTTAGAAGTCAAGATCTGGGTAGTAGGTATGCTTATTGCTATTGGGATGTTACTCCTCCCAGAGGTGCTCTGAGGCTAGAAGCTCAGGAGATCTATATTTCTGTATCTATTGATACATGTGAAAACCGTAAGTCTACACAGTTACCTTCAATTCTATTCCAATACCACAAGATTCATTCATTTTAGTTACCTTCCTCTCCATATCATAATTGCCTTTTCTGATAGAGAAACACCTATCTTTCATTATTCTCAGTATGTTTATTTATTTTATCAAGCCCCATGTGTAACCAATCTTCTGTTGTTACCATCATAGACCTGTACAGATGCCCTCATCATCTCACCCACTCTGGGCTCACCCTTACCCCTTCCCCTTGCATAGAGGGCCCTCCTCTCTCAACTAAGTCCTTAACAATCCTGTTGGGCCCTCACCACTCCAATCCATTGATGTGCCTCACCACATTTGGGCCCCTATGTCTATGACAGATCTCTGAAACTCCCACTCCCCACTGATGAATACTTTGTTTGGCATAAGCTAATGGCTTTATACTAAATTATTCAAAAGTACTGAAAGGAGAGAGGGGAAAAAGGTCCATGGCAACTAAATGGACCGTGGAATCTTAGACAAGAATAGGGCCATTATTGGGAAAGTGGTAAAATTTGAATAAGATATATAAATTAATTAACAGTAATATATCAATGTTATTTTCCTGGTTTTGATGATCATGTACAATGTTAACATTAGGAAAATCTGGGTGAAAGATAAATGGGGAACTCTCCATACTGTTTTTTTGCAATTTTTATGTAAGTATAAAATTATCTCAAAATAGAAAAAAAAAAGTTTTAACTATTGCATTCTCTTTAGGCAAGATTCAAATAATGTAGAAGTATTCAAACTAAAAAAATGAGGAAGAAAATAATAAAGAAATAGTACCAATTTTACACAAATCCTCTCAGGAAACAGAAGAGGCAGAACACGTCTCCCTTCATTATCCTGATATAAAAACCAGAAAAAGATATTACCAAAAACTCTGAGATAATATGCTTATGAATCTAACCATGACAATTCTTTTTTTTTTTTTGTAGTTTTATGGTTTTATTAACACAAATACGACATGCACATAAGCTGTCTGTTCATTTACTTTGCTGCACAGCCTGGCAATGGGACCGATAGCCAACGGGGCTGCTCTTTCCACCATGGCTTCGTGGTTCTTGGAGGAGACATTGTGAGCAATCTGCACAGTAAGATTTGTTGCACGTCAGCGGCACCTCAAGCTCCTTGAGGTTATGGACTAGAAACTTCCAGAAACCACTGGGCAGCATGTGCTTTGTTTTCATGTTGCTCCTATAACCAACGCTGGGCATCAAGATCTGGCCCTTGAATCTTCTGCACACTCTACTGTCAAAGCCTCTGGGTTTCCGCTGGTTGCGCTTGATTTTGACCTATCAGTCTGGTGCCAGATGAATTTCTTGGTCTTATTTTTAAGAATCTTGGGCTTCACCAGAGGTTTGAAGGCAGCCATGATGCCTTCAAGAATGAGGCAGAGATGGTGTCAAAGAGTCCTGGAAGGAGGCTTTCCTGCTCAGGGCTTGAACATTGTTGCAAGGAGTCTTCCAAACACCAGCTACAGAGCAAGCTGGGAATGGAATGGGTACCTCTGCCAAGCTTGTTTTCCCTCTCATCTCCACACCTGGCAGAATACCAACCACTCTCCAGACACGATCGTGGGAGGTCTAAACATGACAATTCTTAATAAAATTTTGGCAAATCAAATCCAGGAAAAAACATATATATTTATCCATGCAGAATCAATCCCTGGAATGCAAAGTTGGTTCAACATTCAAAGAAATCAATAGTGTAAAGTCACCATATCAGTAAACTAAAAAAGGAAAAAAACATAGGGTTATCTCAATAGATTTTTTAAAAAAGCATTTGCCAAGAGGCGCCAGGGTGGCTCAGTCGGTTAGGCATCCGACTTTGGATCAGGTCATGATCTTACAGTTTGTGGGTTCAAGCCCCACATCAAGCTCTGCTGTGACAGCTCAGAGCCTGGAGCCTGCTTTGGATTCTGTCTCCCTCTCCCTCTCTGCTCCTCTTCCACTTATGTGCATGCATGCATGCGCATGCGTTTTCTCTCTCTCTCTTTCTCAAAAATAAATAAACTTCCCACACACACACACCAAAAAAAAAAAAAAAAAAAAAAAAAGCATTTGCCAAAATCCAGAACCTTTTCATAATAAAAATACTCAGGTAAGTAGGAATAGAAGGTGACTTTCTCAAGCTGATAGAGGATATCAAACTTAATGGTGAAAAAAATATTCTTCCTTTTAAAATTAGGGACTCAGCTGGGGCGCCTGGGTGGCGCAGTCGGTTAAGCGTCCGACTTCAGCCAGGTCACGATCTCGCGGTCCGTGAGTTCGAGCCCCGCGTCGGGCTCTGGGCTGATGGCTCGGAGCCTGGAGCCTGTTTCCGATTCTGTGTCTCCCTCTCTCTCTGCCCCTCCCCTGTTCATGCTCTGTCTCTCTCTGTCCCAAAAAGAAATAAACGAGAAAAAAATAAAATAAAATTAGGGACTCAGCAAAATGTCTGTTCTCACTGAATCCGTGCTCTTTAACAGTGCAATAGGCAAAATAAAGAAATAAAAGACATATACTTTAGAAAAAAACAAGAATATTATCATCCATGTAGAAAATCCCAAAGAATCTATAAAACAATGAATAAAATAAGTGAGTTTAGTAAAGTCAGAATACAAGGTCAATATACAAAAGCATATTTCAAGGTACTAACAGTAAACCATCAGAAATTAAAATTTAAAAGATAACATTTACAATAGCATCGGAAAATCATGAAATTCTTAGGAATAAGTCTAAGAAAAAATGTAATACCTATTGCTGAGAAAAATTAAAGAAGACCTAAAAAAAAAGAGAGATACTATGTTCATGAATCAAAAGACTCAATATGGTTAAAATGTCAATTCTCCCTAAATTAACCTAAAAATTCAAAGAAACCCCAATCAAACTCCCCGCCTTGCTTATTTTTTTAAAGAAATTGACAAGCTGATCCTAAGATTTATATGGAAATGCAAAGAATGTAGTCAAAACTATTTTGAAAAAGAACAAAATTGGAGGACTCACATTATTGCATTTTAAATCTCTTACGAGACTATATTAATCAAGACAGTGTGGTTTTGGCATATGGACAGACACATAGATCAATGAAACAGAACAGAGAGTTCAACATGACTCACACATATTGGTCAATTGATTATGGACAAGGATGACAGAGTAGTTCACTAGAGAAAAGATAGTCTTCAGCAAATGACAATGCTGTAACAATTGGACAGACATGAGCGAAAATGAACTTTGACCCTTACCTTTACCATACATAAAAACTAACTCAGTAGGTAAATCTATAGAGATAGAAAGTCTAGACCTAAGAGTGTGGGAGGAGAAATATGAAGTCACACTACTAACGGGTAATGACGTTTCTTTTTGTTTTGATAAAAATGTTTAAAATCAGATTATACTGATGACTGCAACTCTAAATATACAAACAAACATTGAATTGTACACTTTGAATGGATTAAACGCGTGGTATGTGAATTATATCTGTTTAAAAAGCTGTTAAAAATGAACACAAAATGAATCATAGACCTAAATGTAAGAGCTAAAACTATAAAGTTCTAAGAGAAAATACAGAAAAAAAATCTGTCATATTGGGTTAGGCAAATAATTTTTTTTAATTTTTTAATGTTTTATTTATTTTGAGAGAGAGAGAGAGAGAGACAGAGTACAAGTGGGGAGGAGCAGAGAGAGAGGGAGACACAGACTCCAAAGTAGGCTCCAGCCTCTGAGGGATCAGTACAGAGCCCAACATGGGATTTGAACTCACAGACTGTGAGATGGTGACCTGAGCCAGAGTCAACACCTAACTGACTGAGCCACCCAGGCACCCCTAGGCAAATAATTCTTAAATAGGACACAAAAAGGGCAAACTACATAAAAAAAATAAATAAATAAAATAAATAAATTACACTTCACCAAATGAAAAACCTTTGCTGTTCAAAAGACAACATTCAGAAAAATGGAAAAACAAGTACAGACTGGGAGAAAATATTTGCAAAAACACATTTCTAATAAAGAACTTATATCCAGAGGCGCCTGGGTGGCTCAGATGGCTAAGCCTCTGACCCTTGGTTTCAGCTCAGTTCATGATCTCATGGTTCATGATCTCACGGTTCGAGCCTTGCATCTGCACCGCGGGGGCCGCCCCCCGCCACTCCTCTCTCTCTCTCTCTCTCTCTCTCTCTCTCTCTCTCAAAATAAATAAACTTAAAAAAAAAAAACTTATATCCAGAATATATTAAGAACTCTTACGGTTCCATATCAGGAAGATAACTCAGTTTTTTAATAAATGAAAGATTTGAAGCACTTCACTGAAAATAATATACACATGGCAAATAAGCACATGCAAGGTGTTCGATATTATTAGTCATTAGAAAGATGCAAATTAAAACCATAATGAGATAACACTACATACCTACTAGAATGACTCATCCAAACAACTGGTAATAAATAAAGCTGATGAAGATGTGGGGCACTGTGGGAATGCAAAATGGTACAGTGACTCTGAAAAATAGTTTGCCACTTTCTTATAAAATTAATCATATATTTAATATATGACCCAACAATCTCACTCTTAGGTATTTACCCAAGAGAAAACTTGTATCTACACAATGACTTGTACAAAAATGTTTACAGCACCTTTATTTGTAATTCGCAAAAGCAGAAAACAAGCCACATTGGTGAATGGATAAACTATCATACAATGGAATACTAATCAGTATGAAAAAGAACTAACTACATGACCAAATCTCAAATCATTAAGCTACTGAAAGAAGCCAGGCATAACAAGCTACCTGCATACTGTATGATCCCATTTATTGCCATTTAAAAAAAAATTTTTTTAACGTTTATTTATTTTTGAGACAGAGAGAGAGAGAGAGAGAGAGCATGAACGGGGGAGGGTCAGAGAGAGAGGGAGACACAGAATCTGAAACAGGTTCCAGGCTCTGAGCAGTCAGCACAGAGCCCGACGCGGGGCTCGAACCCACGGACCGCGAGATTGTGACCTGAGCCGAAGTCGGACGCTTAACCAACTGAGCCACCCAGGCGCCCCTACCATTTTTAAAAAATAAGATCGATGGTCACTTGGGGCAGGGAGTAAGGGTAGGAGATTGACTGCAAGGAGGCAGAAGAGAACTTTCAAGGGTGATGGAAATGTTCCATATCTTGATTGGGATGGTGGTTACATGACTGTATAGATTTGCCAAAACTCATGTGACCACACAGTTTGAAGAGTGTTTTTACATATATATGTATAATTACTTGGTAATTATATATAAATTTGACTTCAGTAAAGCTGATTTTATTTTCTTTATAATTCTTTTTTTTTTTTAATCCAAGTTAGTTAACATACAGTGTGACAACGATTTCAGGAGTAGAATTTAGTGATTCATCCCTTACATAGAACACTCAGTGCTCACCCCAACAAGTACCCTCCTTAATGCCCATCACCCATTTAGCCCAACCCCCCACCTAACACCCCTCCAACAACCCTCAGTTTGTTCTCTTTATTTACGAGTCTCTTATAGTTTGTCTACCTCTCGCTTTTTATCTCATTTTTCCTTTCTTTCCCCTTATGTTCACCTGTTTTGTTTCTTAAATTCCACATATGAGTGAAATCATACGATATTTGTCTTTCTCTGACTAATTTCGCTTAGCATAGTACCCTCTACTTCCTTCCACGTTGTTGCAAATGGCAAGATGTCATTCTTTTTGATGGCCGAGTAATATTCCATTGTCTATATATACACCACATCTTCTTTATCCATTCATCAGTTGATGGACATTTGGGCTCTTTCCATAATTTGGCTATTGTTGATAGCTCTGCTATAAACATTGGCTTGCATGTGTCCCTTTGAATCAGCATTTTTGTGTCCTTTGGACAAATACCTAGTAGTGAGTAAAACTGACTTTAAAGAAAATACCAAAGAAAATTGGGGGGAGAAAAGCAATGCATTCTCTTTAGGAAAAATTCAAATAATATCGAAGTATACTCAGTAAAATAATGAAAATCCCCACTCTGCCTTCTTCAATCCCATTTGTATACGTTCTTTCTGATAATTTACCCATGTTCTTTCCTTTGTAAAAATAATCTAGGGGCGCCTGGGTGGCGCAGTCGGTCAAGCGTCCGACTTCAGCCAGGTCACGATCTCGCGGTCCGTGAGTTCGAGCCCCGCGTCGGGCTCTGGGCTGATGGCTCGGAGCCTGGAGCCTGTTTCCGATTCTGTGTCTCCCTCTCTCTCTGCCCCTCCCCTGTTCATGCTCTGTCTCTCCCTGTCCCAAAAATAAATAAACGTTGAAAAAAAAAATTAAAAAAAAAAAAAAGAATCTACATGTGATGCTATGCCATGTATTGTTTTGTAACCTGCCTCATTGGAATCACTTTTCACTGTGGACATCTTCCCGTTATTCATCAATACATAAAAATCTCTATCGTCTCCCACCTCAGCACATCTCACTGTGAAGGATAGAGTGGGCTTTCCAGAAATGTCATTGACCTTCTCCGCTTGCCATGAGTCAACTGGCCAGAGAGGGTCGGTCTGACAGCGTCAAGAGGAACAGACTTACTCCAGCAGCTGTCAGCCTCCAGAGGACACTGTGTTCTTTGGACCAGTTACCAAACCAGCCAGGTCAGTTTCTCCTCCTATTTCAAAGCAAATTTCCTCTCATTCTCCTTGAATTGCCACAACATTTGGCTTGTAATCCTGCTACAGAGGTGGGGGAAGTGTGGCCTAGAGGAATACCTTTCTATAAATACAGAACAATTGTTCACACATTATCATTTCTATTTATCTATTTATTTTAACCAGTATGCTTGCAGTCTGAACTATTCAATTGATCCTCGAGAGACTTGTTCAAGGTCACACAGGCCCCGGCAATGACGGGAAGGAAGAGCGTGGGGTGACTGTGTTGTTTTCAGCCAGCAACAGGTTGTGCCAGTCACTGCCATCCCTACCAAGCCCGGAGCAGAATGACAGAAGCACGGAGTTCAGTGCTGACATTTGGAAGAAATGGTTGGATTCTGGAAAGTTATATGACAGCCCCAGCAGCATTTTCCCCACTCACCCCTGGAAAGAGCATCTGAGTGCTCTAGATACCTCAAGATCTCCTTCGCAGCTTCAGGGAACCAGCATCTCCAACTGCTCCCTTTCAATACCCTGACACCCCTTGAACGGCCACCTCTGTCAAGTGCATGACAACTTCAAACTACACTGACCACGGAAGGGGTCTCAAGCCACACAAGGAATTTGCAAGCCTTTGCAAGCCGCGCTTCTCCAACTCGCTATTCTACGAACTGGAGCCAGCAGGGAGTAACTTAATAGAGATAACGGCAGCTATGCTATTGTTGATTAAAAGGAATGGTTTGGGGTGCTATGACTAGGTCATTTCCAAGGTTCCTTTCCACTCTAAAGCTCTCTGTTATGTTCCTAATCAAAGCAGCAGTGCTGCGGTGAAGAGCACACATTTCGGCATCAGAGAGACTTGGTTTCAGACCCTGGTTCTGCCACCTACCAGCTAAATGACATTGGGCAAGTTACTTGACCTTGCTCAACTCCAGCTTCTGTCATGTTCGCTGGGCAGGGCTTAGCACCGCACCCAACTCAGCGGAAATGCTCGGTGCCGTGGCTATTACGATCTCTATTACACAGTAAGAGCTTCATCTTTCTGGGAGTACACACAGAAAGTTTGTCTAGTTGCAAGGATCCTTTCTTCTAAAACTATCCTGAGTAGAATAAAGGAGGATGTGATCATCTGAAGGAAAGGACTGGTCAGTTTCTTTTTATTTTTTTACTTTAGGAGATCTGAGTGGCAGCCATAAGGAGCAGTTGTCAGAGGTAATCACTGAAGATAAGTGAGGGAGAAGTTCAGGGACTGCTCAAGATCACAAAGCTAACTAATTTGCCAATCCATTCTTAGCCTCAAATTTCTCCTGTGTCCCAGATAAGCATCTCATTTGAGGCACCACACAGCCTAACTCTAGCCCTGCTCTGAGAAAACATTGACATTAGAAGTATCCCTTACAGTGTCTGTGTTGTATCAATATTAAGCTATCATTTATTAAGCACTTACGATTTGCCTGCACTGTGGTCTAATCATTGTTCATTCAGTCCTTAAAACACCCTGTGTGTATCACTTCCCTATTTTATGGACGGAGAAACTTAGGCACAGAGAGGTTAGTCACCTTGCCCAAGGTCACACAGCCAGTAACTGATAGAGTCACAGTTCCACAGTGAATTGATGCTGTGGGTCTGAGGGGTTAGAATGTGTGATTTACAGGGTCCCTGTCAGCTCTAAATCACAGCTAAATGGCCCTTAGGATTCCAAGACACTCTGAGGCAACCAACAATGCCCCCCTAAAACTCTGCCTCCTTGTGCTTCTGTGTGGTGGCAGGAATGGACCCACATCAAAGCAGGAGCTTGGGTGGCTCAGTCAGTTGAGTGTCAGACTTCAGCTCAGGTCACGATCTCACAGTTTGTGAGTTCGAGCCCAGCATCGGGCTCTGTGCTGACGGCTCGGAGCCTGGAGCCTGTTTCGGATTCTGTGTGTGTCTCTCTCTCTCTGCTCCTCCCCTGCTCATGCTCTGTCTCTGTCTCCCCACTCTCTCTACCCCTCCCCCACTCACACGCGTGCTTGGCCCTCTCTCTCTCTCTCTCTGTCTCTCTCAAAATAAATAAACATCAAAAAAAAGTTTTAACTAAACTAATTTAATTTACTTTTAAAGAAGCAAGAGCTGGAGAGAGAGAACCAGCTCCAGCTCTTGGCAGAAGACTCTTAGCCTGACCTTCTCAAACTGGAAGGGAAAGGTCATTCCATTGGACTTTGCTGCATTCAATGGCAAGAGGCTTTCTTCCCAGAATATTCTCCAAAGAAATGACGTGTGACTTATAGCATGATTCGGAGGAAGCTGGGAAGGCTGAGAGCAGAGGACTGAGCCTGGTAGGGAAGCCCTGTGGGTTCGGATGGAAAGAACAGCAACAGAAAGGTCTAGAGTTGCCAGGCACAAAACTTAAGTTCTGCCCAATGTTCCTGGGCCCGGTTTTTGTGTGCAAGGAGAAGCAGAAGGGAGACTCTGATGAACGCTAATAACTAGTAATTATAAGGAGCTAAAAGGCCAGCATAAGGGAGCAGTTTTTAGGGTACAGTGTCTGGAATCCAATACACCTGGATTTTATTCCCTGTTAGTTCTCTTATAAGCTGGGTTGCTTTTGTTTGGCATGTTGCTTACCCTTTCTGGGCCTCATGTCCTGACCTGTAAGGTGGAATAACAAATAGGATCGTTGTGAAGATTCCTGTAGAGCATGAAACCCAAGGCCCCGGGCATGGTAAGGGCTCAATAAATGTCTGCTAGCGTTAACTGTGTTCCTAAATAAACAATATTCTTTGTAGCATTTGCTCCAAAGACTCAGTAAACCTTCTCAGCTGATTTCTGTGGGTTCTGTGGGCTAGTTTGGCAAACAATTCAGAGCTGTCTCTCAGTCGCCCTTCTCAGTCCTGGGGAAATTGCTTTCCACCCGCTTTTATAAGTGATACGTAGACATTTTTATTCTTCAAAATGTTGTCATACACTCATCCATTGCTGGTGGGGAAGCAAAATCGTACAGCCGCTTTGGAACACGGTTTGGCAGTTTTTGATACAGTTAAACATACACATACCATGAGACTCAATGATCCCACTTGTAGGTATACATCCAAGAGAAACGAAAACTGATGTTTGCACAAAAACCTGTTTGCAGATGCTTATGGCAGCTCTATTCATTATCAAAACTGGTCTAAGCTGGAAACAACCCAAATGTCCTTCAGTTGGTAAAAGGATAAACAAACTAGTGCATCTCTCAGTGAAATACTACCTACCAGTCAAAAATATGGGCCAGTGACCTATGCATGAATGAGTCCCAAATGCAAAGCGAAAGAAGCTAGAGCCGACAGGCTACATAATGTATGATGTGATTTCTGTGACATTCTAGAACGGGCAAAATTATAGATACAGAAAACAGGTCAGTGGTGGTTTTCAAGGTCTAAGGCGTTGACCAGGAAGGGGCACAGGAGAATTTTAGGGGGTGATGGAATTATTCTATATATTGATTGTGGTGCTAGGTTGCATGACTATACCCATTGTCAAAACTGACAGAAATATATGCTAAAAAGGGCAAATTATACTTTATGTAAATTATACCTCAATTAAAAGAAAATCAGGTGCACCTGGGTGGCTCAGTCGGCTAAGTGTCCGACCCTTGGTTCCGGCTCAGGTCATGATCTCACAGTTCGAAAGATCGAGCCCTTTGTCAGGCTCTGTACTGACAGAGCTTGGGATTCTCTCTCTCCTCTCTCTGCTTCTCCCCTGCTCGTGCACACACTTTCTCTCTCTCAAAAATAAATAAACTAAAAAAAAAAAAAAGAAAATATTTGTGCACACATATTCTCATTTTATTCCCACATCCTCATCACCTGGGCCAAGTTCTCTCATTTTTGCTGCAGGAAGATGAGGCTTATGGAGGGAAGTGGAACCAGGACCCCAGGGCTCCTTCCTTGGAACTGCTTCCATTCTGACTCGATCAGACGCCTCAGTGCTGTAGCCCCTGTATGTCTCTCTCTCATCCTCCCTTTCCTATGAATGTCTAATGTTTTAAGCCATCCACTTAAATAACGCCAATAATTAATCAATGGATTTGTCAATTAAAAGTTTGGCAGTGGGTATCTGAATTCCACAAAGCTTCAGAAAAACGTATTTCTTCCAAGGTCTCTAATTTTGTCACGGGGAAGAGACCCAGGACACCCTTTGGAGGACCCACAGGCCCTGGGGCATGCACGTTCCCCTGAAGTAAAAGGAACCCGGGGCTTATAGGCAAATACTCTTGCTACGGTAAGCGGCAAGCGAGCAGCAGGATCAAAGCTGCAGAATCTGTCACACTGAAACACTGACTTCCAAACTACCTCTTGGAATACATTTTTGCCTTTTGGAGCGTGTCACAACGGAGACTGATTAAATTGTTTAAAATAGGTTATTGTCCCATTCAACCTCAAACCTCTCCATTAAAAACCTGTGATTTTTGTTTGTTTGCTCTTTGTAACTTGGGCTTTCATTACATGATGGAACAAATAATATATGTAAAATCGTTTCATTATATTAAAATTTCTCCTAGAGGATATAAACCCTGAAATCATGATATATGAAAATTGTGAAATAACGAAAATGGTGAAGTCCTGTATATCGCCAATAGGAGCCAAAATGATCAACGAAATGAATTCCAATCAAAGAAAGAGCTTCCGATGTCAACGAGGAGGCTAACCCTGGCGCGAAGGAACAAAACACCCCCTGCTGGCTCTTTCTTTTAAAAGCTATGAACCAATGCCTCTGGTTTCTTGACAAAGGAATCAAATTAGTTCAAGGACTACAAGTAAAGTATAGGCTAAACACAGACTGGCCCTCGACATAATCTCCTCCTCTCCATCTTGACCCCTAAGTCCTCTGAATTGTTGAACGCATTCTGAGAAGAATTCAGAGCCAGGCATTATTAGCAGGGACCGCCCTGCCCCAAGCACACTGTGTGGAGTGGAGACCCAAACAGTCTCTTCGTTGTCCATCAACCCAGGGATGTTTAGGTCAGGTCGGGAAGCTCTACGCAGCCCCCAAGGCTGGTAATACAGATAGTACAATCTTCGTGATTTTTTTTCTCAGACACTTCCAAGAGTGCATTAACATTTATCCATGTAGTCTATAAAGTATGATGGGGTTGAAATAAATTATTACAAGCTTCAGTTCCCACACTATTTGTTGTACTCCCCCCCCCCCCCCACCACCACTCACCAGCTACAGTGCTGGGTGCTGTGGATATGCGTAGGAACAAAATGGGCATGGTCCCTGACCTCATAAAGTTTATGGTCTAGTGGAGTGAGAGTCCATAAATAAGTCAACAAACACCAAATCAAAACAGATAGGGGATTGTCTTAGTCCATTCGTGCTGCTATAACAAAATACCACAGACTAGATGGTTTATAACAACAGACGTTTATTGTTCCCCGTTCTGGAGGCTGAAAGTTCAAGGAACTGAATAGTCTAGTCTACAGGGAAGAAATGTATGGGAGGAATACTCTGGCCTTTCTACTCCCTCTTTTATTCCCCCTGGGAGGAGGAATGACTCATGGACTTGCAGATTGAGAGGAGAAACTGGCTGCCTGTGGTTCAGCCCAGTCTCCTAAATCCAGCTTTTCAGAATCCAGGAAGACTTCCTAAAGGAGGTGTTGGCTAAGCCCCAAAGGATGAGAAGAAAAGGAGGGTGAGTGGTAGTAGTTTAGGGGAGGCAACCCTCAGGGCAGAAGGGGCAGTATGTGGAAATCCCTGGATGCAGAAAAAAACATGGCCCTTGGGGGAACAGGCAAGACATTCTGCATGGCTGGATTTGTAGAGGCTGAGAGAACAGGAGCTAAAAGATGAGGCTGGCCAAGGAGCCAGATCACAAAGGGACTTAGGTGCTAAACTATGGAGTCTAAGTTTATCCTGAGGTCATGGAGAGGGATAGAAAGGTTTAATAGAAAGAGTAAAGATACCTCATTTCTGATAGATCCATCTGGGCTGTGGAGTGGGGAATAGGCAGGAAAAGGACTGGAGGTTCCAGCCCTCTCAGAAATTGTAAGAAGAGGAATCAAGTGTCCTTTGCAGTGTTAGAAACCTTTGTCTTGACCTTCCAGATCCAGTTGTCCTGGGCCCCCCGGTCTGAACTCCTTTCAGAGGGCCCTCTTCATACAGCCCCCATCCCAGCTCTGATAACCACTCATGCTCTCTCCCCTACAGGTCTGGGGTAGGCACCCCAGGGGTTCCGTGCAATTCCTTGTGGTTTCTTTACACCCTGCCCACATATTTGTAAACAACCTTGTTATTAAAAGCTCCTTGAACATCCTAATTTGAGTGTGCCAGCTGGTTCCTGCTGAGCCCCTCAAGGTTATACCCTTTCCCCTAAATAAGGAGAAAGCAAGCATAAGTGACTCGGGAAAAGGATAGGACAGTCTTCCTAAGGATAATGGCTAAGAAGTTTGCTGTTTAGGAAAGATAACAGACCTTCTGAGATAGTGGTTGTCTTTTAATAGCCCTACCGTTTGAATGAGAATGATGCCACTCACTTAAAAAGAAGAGACAAATCATCGGAAATCCCACCTCTCGGAAACAAATGCTATTAAATGTTTGCTGGCTATCCTTCTACACATTTCTCTACAGATATATACTCCTACAGATAGGTTCAATTTTGAGTGAGTCATACTCCAAATGCTGTATCAAACCTACTTTTTCTCACTCATCCATAAGCCTCAAGTTCTGAGTTGCCTGTGGAATAATCCAAGTAGATGTGTCCAGAAACAAATTGAAAATAACAATCTAAAGTTGAAGAGACTCAGTCTTGGGGTCACCATCAGAGAGATGACCGTGAAAGCCGCAGGAGGTGGAGGATTCCATGAGGCAGAGGGTAGGAGGGGAAGAGGGAGAGCCACCAGAGCCACTGTAGAGCTGAAACTCAAACAACAGAGTGGGAGGAGTCAGAGGAGGCAGATAAGGAGGTTTGAGGAGGGGGGTAGTTCTTGGCCTTTGAGAAAGAGGAGTGGTGGATTTAGCAATACAGGGTAGCTGGTGGCCTGGATAAGAGTGATTTTAGCCAAGTGATGGAGTGGAAGCCACACTGTGGAAGAGCTCAGGAGAAAATGGAGGTAGTCTGCCCTCCCCACTGGCTGACCCCTCGTCCCTCATCAGAGCTTCTCAGACTCTGCTGTGCAGATGAATCACCTGGGACTATTGTCATATTGCAGATCTGATTCAGTGGGTCTGGGGTGTATTTCTAGTAAGTGCCAAGGTAATGTGGCTTTGGCTGCACATTGGAATCACCTGGAGAGCTTTTAAAAAATACTGTTGCCCACTTCTTGCCTCCAGAGGTTCTGACTTAATTGGTTTGGGGTACAGCCTGAGTATCAGAATTTTTAATAGCCTCAGAGTGACTTTAACTTGTAGCCAGTGCTGTCCTATAATGCTTTGCACATAACTGGCACCAAATAATTGTTTGTTCTAGTTTCTAATATGAGTTAGCCCTTGTTTCTAATATCCAGCTAATTAACTCACCCAGAACTACCTTCCCTGTCTCCCTTACAGCCCCTCAGCTCTTACAAAGATCTGCTTTGGTCTGTATTCCCCCACTAGATGTGAAAGGAAGACTAGGAGACCAAAATATTTAGAAAAGATGAGTTTAATTGCAAGGATATGCAGACTTCATTAGGATTGAATCACTAAGTAAGAAAATACAACAGCTATTTAAAGGAAAAATGTAAAGGGAAGATTACCATGTTGACATCTGTCTTTTAAGCACTGATGATATGCTCACATGGGGAGATATGTCACATATCTCCAAATTTCTGGATTCAAAGGTTAGTGATAAAATGGTTTTCATTAGGGAATCAGTAACTTAACAGAAAAGTTCGAAATGTCCTTCATTTTGGACACCGGATGTACAAGAGTAGTTCAGTTACTTTACCTCAGGATTGAAAAGTGTCTTGTTTTTCCTTCCTGTAGGACTTGCTGTACACTCTTTAAATGATGGCGCCGCAGTATTGTTTTTGTTTCTACAGATGTGAGCTGCATGAAGTCAGGGACCCGTCCAGTTTCATACACTATGACATCCCCGTGCTGGCACATCGTAGGTGTTCAATATGATTTTAACTGGATAGAGTGCGGTTTCCCGTTTTGATACTTTTTGCAATTCTTAAATATGGCACTCTGAACTGGGCACTCCCTAATCTACGTGGGCGACAACAAACTCAGAAGGGGTTTTACTTCCAAGTAAACGGTTGATGAAGGTCGGGGGTCAATGAATGCAGGAGCCTCACGATGAGTAGCAGGCATGGTTACCCCGCGTGAATGAATACAAGATTCTCAAGGCTGGGATTGGTCCGTCAGCAAGGCCGGTTATCCTGCCGGTCCTGTAACACCACTTAACACCTGCCATTGACACCTCCCCACAGCCAGATCCCAAAGGTACGCACAGGCATTCGGAGCCGCGCCCCCTAGTCTGCCGCAGCAAGATCTGCACCCCCTCCCCTCCCCCGCCCAACCCTGGCCCTAGTGGGTTACGCCCCAGGGCGCAACGCAGAGCAACTCAGGCACCAAAAAGACAAAGTAAAACTAGTCGCACGAGGAGAGGCATCGTTATTTAGGCAGCCGGCTACTCCCCCAGAGCCTCCACCCTGCCCCCTGGGCCCGGCGCCCAGCGCTCAGACCAAGCCCGGCTCCTGGAGCCCCAACTCCCTCCACGTGTCCTATCTTCCCAGCAGCCTCCTCTGCTGCCTTGGGAAGAAAACCTCCTGACAACTCGCGGTCTGCGGACTACGACTCCCAGCAGGCATCGCGCCGCTTCTCTCTCCGCCCCCTCCACAGGACACGCAGGCGCCCTGGGCTCCGTCAACAGGTAGGGCTGGCGACGACTATATGCAGTTCCTTATGGGATTTGTAGTTTTACTGGCTCCAGCTGGGCCGTCAGTCAAAGGGACGACAACTACAAGTCTCGGCGGCCCCAGCGTGACGGGCCCGGTCACGTGGCAGGGGGCCGACCGGGCGTGCGTGCCGCCGTTGATCCGGTGCTGCAGTGAGGAGGTGGTTCTCGCCCGTGTTGTGTGTGTGTGTGTGCGTGTGTGTGTGAGTGTGAGTGAGAGAGCGAGTGAGTGAGTGAGTGAGTGTGTGTGTGGGGGGACTCGGCTTGTTGTTGTCGGTGACTTCCCCCTCCCCTGCACCCCTCCCCTTTCCCCGCCGCCGCTGCAGTGGCCGCTCCCTGGGCCGTAGGAAATGAGCGATAACGATGACATCGAGGTGGAGAGCGACGTGAGTCCTGGGGCTTCTTCCTTCCCGTACGGGTTGTCAGGCGGGGACAGCGGCCGGGGCTCTCCGCGGGGCGACGGCGGCAGGGGGTCTGGCAGCCTCCTCCTCTTCCCCTTCCCCCCACCCCCCCCCCCCCCCCCCCCCCCCCCCCGCCCTTGACTGGGACCGCCTCTGTCGCGCTCCCGGCTCGCTCCCCTCCGGGCTCCTAGCCGGAGCGGCCTTCTGGGACTGGAGGTGGGGAGGAGACACGCGGCCTTTGGGACCCCCACCTCCCCCCGTGGAGGAGGGTGCTGCGGCCTCCCGCTCCCACCCTATCCCGCTCAGGATCCGGGGGACTGGGACGGGGTGCGCCTGGGATCCCATTGTCCGGATCCCGGGTAAGGGGACGACGCTCAGCACCTGCCCCCTGGGTCCGCGATCACCCTCTTCCCGTGACCCGCGGATCCTGGGGGGTGAGGGAGAGCGGACAGGGGTTGGGAGTGCCCAGATACCCCGAGCTGGGTGCGAGGGGGAGGAGACAGTGTTCTAAATCCCCTCCGGCCGATGTCGGATCCTGGAAGGAGGGGCGGCGCTCGGGACCCCCCTGCCCCGCTACCGGATCCCGCTGGGGTGATGTCGGCGTGGGGTGGGGAGGGAGGGAGGGGGGTCGGGCCGACTCCCCACCCGCCGCTTCCTCTGCCGCCGGCATTTTCTTTCTTATTATTGAATGTGAAGTGTAAAAATAACTTCTATATTTTCTATTTTTTTTCTCTCTTATTCCAGGAAGAGCAACCGAGGTTTCAATCTGCGGTACGTCTCCTACTCTCCATTTCATTTTCATTTCCGTTCAGTTCTAGTCCTTTTTGGGGTCAGAGAGAAAAAGAGATTGTTCTATTATTTTTAATATTGTAGTAAACTCTCCTGTTAACCGCTAAGGTGAGGCGGGGCCTTGTTCTGGGGTTCTAGGTGGGGGGGGTCGGGTTTGCAAATCTCATCATTCTAGACTCAGGTGATAAGTTTCAGTGGACTGTAGGTGAGTGAAAGGAGCTGTTTGCAAAGAAATGAATCGTTCAGTAGTTTTCACGTGGGTGATCTAGCTGTCACTTTGTAAGTGTAAAATGAGAAATGTGTCATTCTGAAGTAAATTGTATTATTTTGGGTCAAAGTTGTCAGATTTACTTTGGAACAAGTAGGTTCTAAACAATACATGCGTAGTTGTGTGAGGCTGAAGCCACATGCGAAAAATCATCTTCAACCAAAAGTTATGTGATTTCTATAGGCCTATAGAGTCTAGCACAACCTGGTATTTTTCTAATGCAGAAATTAGAAATGTAGAGGAGCCAAAGGTTGAATAGGAAAGTGTCACAAACAGCTTATTGTGGTCTATTTGCATTGAAGGAGAGGTATAAAGAAAATAGAAAAATTGTTGAGGAAAGCGTGGCATTGCAGAGACAGATTTGCTAAAAGGTGGCGGTTGAGATCATACAATGTTATCAGTAATTTCTCAGGGTTTTGATATTAATGTTCTCAGTAGATGTTCTGTGGATTTAGATAGACACTAATCTCATGCCTTTCCAGTCTGGGACAGTGCGGTGAGTGTTCCTTGAAGAGATTAGAGAAAGAAAAAAAGAATAGACACAAAATAAGTCAGAGTCAGAGGGAGAGAAGTACATCAGAGTGTCTTAACATTTGACAAATGGGAACGGTACAGAGTTTATAGAATGGGAGTTCAAAAATTCAGATGCCTCTGGGGGGCCCAGGCAGTAAGATCATCAGGAATAAAGTAGAGAGCAGAGGTGAGGACTAGGGCTCTGGACAGCACATGTCTTTACTGAAAAGACAGCCATTAAACTCCAATGGGTTGTTGTTATGTGGGAGTGAGGGCTCACTGTTGCCAGATCTTCCTGTTTTGAAGAAAGATTAGAAATCCAGATTTTTTTACTTTTCTGATTGTTGACATGATGTTTGGGGACTTGTTAGAATTTGCAGGATGCCACTTTTGATGCTTCTGTTATCACAGGATAAAAGCATGTCCACTGCCTTGTACCTACTGTTCAGTAGAGCAAAGTTTCTGCAGGTTCTCCAAGCAGATAGGCATTAAGAAAAATGTTTATTGAGAGCTAATATTTCCATAAAATCTGGAGTATGAAGTTGTTCCATAAGATTTAAAAAATTATCCCTGGGTAATAGTCACAAAAAAGATTTTGCTCTATTTTTCCTTGAAGTATTGTCAGATACTTACCTTTACACATGTATTTGGAAATTCAGTTCCTTTTTTTTAGTTACTATTACCCTTAATGGTGTGAATGTTGAGTTTCGTGTTTAGAACCCAGTCTTTTTAAAACTTCCCCCCCCCCCCCCCAAGTTTCCAGTTATAAAATGTATTCCAGGGCTTGATCACGGTTGGAGGATAGGGATTGGTTAGGCCTCCTTTGCAGAATCATTATTTGAATTAGAATTACATTGGCTTTCCAGTGAGAGAGTTTTCTTTGTGAAAGTTTGGCTTACAGTTCTTGAAAGCTTTCTGCTTTTCAAAATATCCATCCACATGGGTATTGATGTAAATTGCTTTATTAAATTATTAAAATGTTTCCACTCTCCTAGAATGCTAATGTCATTGTTTTTCTTAGATATTTTTAGTTTGGTGTTAAGGTGCCTAAGATCTTTCTCTTTGATTTTTGGGAGGTGGGCAGTGGGAGTGGATTTGATTCTGTTTTTAATTTGACACATCTATTTGCTGAAACTTTTTTGTTTAATTTTTTTTCATGTTTATTTTTGAGAGAGAGAGAGAGAGAGTGCGCGCGCGCGCGGGTGGGGGAGGGTCAGAGACAGAGGGAGAACAGAATGTGAAGCAGGCTCCAGGCTCCACACTGTCAGAACTGAGCCCGATGTGGGGCTCGAACTCACAAACCGTGATATTATGACCTGAGCCCAAGTCGGACACTTAACCAACTAAGCCATCCAGGCATGCCTATTTGCCGAGACTTTTAAACATTATCTGGCACAAAATAATCATAAGAGCATGGAAAGAAGAAGCAACAGATAAATTTTTATGGCATATCAAACAATTATCATGAACAAATAGGGTAAAAAGGATTTCGGGGTTCTTTTCTCTGTGAATACATCACTTTATTTCCTGCCGTTTAGTATAGGTAATACATTTTTTTTTAATTCGGAGGGAACTATTCATAAGCTTTGTATTCAGAAAAGGTTGTGGACTGTGAACAACCAAATATTCAGGACTACAGAAGAACTTCTAACAAGTTATTTGGAAGGTTCTGTGGGTCCTAATGTAAAAAGAGACCCTCATTTGTCTTTTATGAGGTCACTACAGTAGATACAGCCTTACTGTGTGAGAAATTTAAGATTCTCTGCAAGAATAGTTAGGAAGTGAGGTTAACTCTAACAGAAAGTGAAACTGATTTGGTGAATTTTTTTTTCTGTTGCCTCAGTGCAAACGGAAAACAGCTTCTCCAGTGACCAGTAAGCTTTGTAAAGGAAATAATATTTTTATTACTAAATTTTATGCATCTCACAGTCCCACTGGTATTATCTTACTCTTTTTTGGAGGGAAAAATCTGCATTTTAGAGAAACTTTTCTGGGACGGGTATGTTTCATACGAAGTAAATCCTTTTTTATTTCTGTTTGGGAAGTTACTTTTGGAAACAAGTGAAAGTAGACGAGAAATGTAGGGTTAGTGTGTTAGGAAACTCAAGGCTTATTATCCATATCAGCTGGATGTGTTAGAATTACAGTATATCTGTTAAGGGGTATAAAAACAGATCTGTGCAGTTTCACGTGTGGGTCTTCCTCCTATTAAATATTTTTAATTTCTTAGTGCTCTGTGCTTTGTTGGGAATTACAGTCTATTTAGAAGGGAATGAGCTTGGTCGTCTTTGAGATTGGAATTTACTTGGAAGCCACTATCTGTTTTACCTGGAATTAGTTGCGTAGAAGTGCTGCACGCTGCATGTAATTTGTGTGTGCTTCAGAGTGTTGACAGTGGTACAGAAATGCCAGGCTTGCTTCTTAAATACGGCTGTTTGTTAGAGTAAAAGGTGTTCTTATGTTTTAAAGTCCTTTTTCAAGATGCCCGTAATGGCGAAATTGTTGATCGTGGAATCTAACTTAGTTTTCGATTAAAATTTCATGACCAAGGCATTTTTAATTTCTCAAATGGCTGTAGTTTGATAGCATATTTGGATAATAGCATTCCCAAGTTCTTTTAGGCACCAAATGATGCCAAACAAAACAAAACAAAACAAAAAACAAAAAAACCTCAAAAACACATGTATTTAGTTGATTTTAGAAATGTATAGTAGGCATTTGGCTTCTAGCAGGAGAAGTGTTGGGAACTTGAAATTTATATCTTCCTATTAAGGACCTTAGTGGTTTCTCGTCACAGCTGCCCATTATTTCATGTTGCAGTTTTCATGTTGATTAAAATTAGTTAAGTTGCTTAGAAATTCAGTTTTATTTCTCCTATTTGCTTCCCATCAGAAGTAATAAATAGATCTTTTCTGATGAGAATTTTGAACCTGTGTATTTTCCATGGTTGTGTTTAATAGGAGTAGCTTATTAACAATAAGCAACATTATCTCTCCTCTAAAATGCAATCTTTGAATTTCTCAAAGGCAGTACGTGTTTAGTGAGCAACTTTCAGTATATGCTGAGCATTCTTTGTATTGGAGTTAAGAAGATTCTCCTTATAGGTGGGGTTAGATGTCAGATAGCCCGGAAATGG
Source organism: Herpailurus yagouaroundi (assembly GCF_014898765.1). Taxonomy (NCBI): domain Eukaryota; kingdom Metazoa; phylum Chordata; class Mammalia; order Carnivora; family Felidae; genus Herpailurus; species Herpailurus yagouaroundi. The sequence continues at coordinate 40,519,021 of NW_024412396.1, read as the reverse complement.
CATCGTTCTTGAAAACCTTGTGCATCCTTGAATAATGCAGCATTTATTTCCCCCTGCTGTTTGCCTACCTAGAACTTGTAGGAAATGAGGCTGCTAACTGATGTAAGGCCTTGAAGGAAGATACATTCTCTGTGCAGTAAGTTGGAAGGAAATGATTTAAAGAGATTTCCCTCGATTTTGAACACACCTCCTTAGCTTGAATGACCTCCTGCCAGTTTAGCAACTTCTTGGCTAGCAAAATAATGTTTGCTTTCAACATATAATAACACTTAAGATACACGTGCTTGTTAGTGTCAGAGGTGGACAAATTGTAGGTGAAGATTTTTACTCTGGCTGCCAGTATGGAAAGTTTGGTGGAAATAAAACTGAGAGGCTGGATAAAAACCTTGGCAGAGATGTCAAAGCTGGAAGCGATTTGGTGCTGGAGTTCCTGTTGAGCATCTGTGGGCCACTCTTCAGTATCGCACAACCCTTTAGGATTTCTGTTAGCCTGGGATGCCCTGAAGGAAAGGTTTTTTGGCAGAAACTGCAAATTGAGTGTAGTTGAAGAGTGGCAGCATCCAGCCACTGCTCCTATAGGATGTAAGGAGGAAGGCATTTGTGGGCCAGCTGTGTAGCCCAGGAAAACCTCTGCTGTCTTCTAGAATTTGTTTGGTCCCATTCATCTTCATTCTCTAACATCTCAGTACGGGCAACAGAAAGCTGGCTGATTTCTTGAGTTGAGCTTTATTTAAGACACACAGTTGTTTGCCCTTCCCGCACCCCACTCCCACCCCCTTGTTTTAAACTAGTTTTGAGTTTGTGGGAGGATCTCAGATGCTTTACACTGGAAGTCTTTACCCTGTTTTTCATTCTCAACTCTGAAATCTTGGCTCTTTCGGAAAAGGTTTCCAGCAAGTGACGACTGTTAACAAAGCAGTGATAAGCCTGGCAACTGGCCCTCCATTTGGATGATTTGGGGCGGGGTGGGGGGGGGGGGCAGGGGAACATTATTATCGGGCTGGATGGATCTCTGTGGTTTGGAAATGTTTCCTGAACAGAATTCTCAGCATTGTGTAAAGGTTTTTCATATGGTCTTTCAAGCCACTAGAGGTATCATTTAGTCTAGAGTTGCCTGGAGTTAGGCATGTTAGTTCTGCATATTTTTAATTTGCTCTTTCAGATGAGGCCTAGGGAGGAGACAATACACCATTGCCATTGTCTCTGAGAGCTTTGAAATTGACTCTGGTTAAGACTAGCTGCTTGGGATGGACATGGCAACAGGGATTGGTCTAAGATTCTACCCTTCTGCTAGTTAAATTGGGCCTGGAACCACCACAGAAATTCCATCCACTACTTCGAGAACAACAGTCCCCAGCCTAGGCTTTCTACCAGGCAGTGGACTGCTGCCTTTCCTTGTTGAGCCAACTTCTCAAACTTGGCTGGCTCCCCAGATAAGAAGCCAAGATTTCTGCTGATGGTCCACAGCCAAGTTCACTTAACAATCCTCTAACCAAAAGACTTGTCCATTTGAGTCCTTTCAAGGCTCAGTGAATGGGAAGGGGTAGTGCATTGTGGGGATGATTTTGGTGTTAGATTATACCTGGCTCCACCTGTCTAGTGCAGGCCTGAGTGAAGCCAAGTTCAACTTGATTCTAACCTTTTGAGATATGCAGGACTCTCCCAGAAAGAAAACAGACAATTAGGATTTTATTTGTATCAACGAGAGGAATTGTGGGTAACTCTGCTGTCACTGCTTCTGTGCACAGCTCTTAAGCCGGGAGGAGGGCCAGGAATCAGGGTGATTTAGTAGACAGGAGTATCTTGGGCTGCTGCTGGAGACCAAAGCTGTGCAATTAATTTGCATGTAAATAAACCATCTTAGGGAGTAGGTAACAAATGCTGGAGAGGCAGATGTCATCTCCACCTTCTCAGTGCTTTAGGTAGAGTCAAGGTTAGAACCCAGCCCACCTTACCTGTGTAGGTGACTAGAGGGGACAGTAAGTTAGGAAAGGACTGGGTACTTAAATATGTTCAATACTTCCAAGTTATTTCATACTGCTGTTAGAAGGCATCGGCATTCTTGTTCTAATGCTGTGTGGTGCAGCACACCTACCTCTAGCCTTAAGTTATCTGGTGTCCAAGCTTGATCATTCCCTCAGTGTCCCCCTAGATTTCATATGTCTTTGGAGTTCAGCAAGCACTCACTTTACCACGAATTCAGACTTTAACAAGGTTAGGAGGGTGTTATAAGTGCCCAGGCATCTGCCCTGAAGATGAGTTGCCATGCCATGTAGAAAGAACCATGGCCATGATGGGAACCAGGTGTCCGATTCAGCAGAGCTAGAGGCGAGGTGTTGTGCTTGAGACACCAGGAAGGGACTTTGGTTACCACAGCTCCTCCCAGCCTCCTCTTCCTCTGTAATGACTCAGACTTAGGCTTATACAGTAGAATTCTAAGTCCTTTCATTCCCCTGACTTGTCTTTATAGATTTTTGCCTGTGCATCTTGTCTAGTACAAGGATTCATTTGAGGCATTCTTGTCTAAGCCAAGTTATTTACTCTTGTTGCTTCATATCTAAAGTGCCCGGTGCTCTGTCTGGGTAGGTTAAAGCTACCCGAAATTTCCATATACAGACTTGCTCTTTGAGTAGCTCAGCGCAACCTTGTGTATTCAGGGTAAATTCTCAGAGTATATTATTCTCCATAATTCCCAAAGTGTGGAAGTGATCAAGGTTCTTGCTTTAGACGAAGTGTCTGTGTTCCATTTGGAAGAAATGCTATTTTATTAGGGACCTGCTGAAACTCTCTTGCAGTGCTCTCCAGCACTCTCTTTTGCCTGAAGCCAGTGTATTTTGCCACTTGTGATTTGTCACCAGTCTTTGTCGCTCTTCAGCTGATAGTTCTTTGTGATTCTAAGCAGGACAGGATAAAGACTTCGGTCCAGTCTGTGGGTATTTAGATACTGCCAAATAAGCTTGACCTGCCACAGGTGCCTGAGGAAATTTATTCAGAGCCTGTGAGTGTCAGATGATTTGCTGTCTAAGAACAAACTTTCTGGCATAGCCTGTGTGAGGGGAAGCCCTTGGCAGGATGGCACCATGGATCCACTTTAAAAAACAGGAACTCAGAATGTACTTGGTGTCTTTATCATCTCTGTCATAATCTCAGATTCACGCATCTGGCTTTTCTAGAGGTTTTAGTTTCTATTGTATGATTTGGTGAGCAGGTCTTAAACTAGTCCCTTTTAGCAAGCTGGAGCCCAGAGCAGACTCATGGTGATGGGTTTCACATGAAAAGCACTGCACCAGTGACTTTACTCCTTTCCTGGGCACCCACCATGAGGAATCTCTTACAGTGGGGGTGATCACATTTTATGAAGGGGCCCCTCTGGAGCTTTTCCCTGGTCACTTCCTAACCATGGACTGGCGGCTGTTCTGTCACATAAGTAAGTTGTGGGGGAAGACTGATGTTGCAGGAGAGTTGCACTTTGTCCCCATGAATAACTTTTATTTTACTTATGCATGAGCTGGATGCATCGAGCTACTTTGGATGTTCCTGTCGCAAGCCTTGCTCACCCCTTTCTCCCCCTTTAGCAGATCCTAATTCTGGAGACTCCTAACTGCCCACCTCGACAAATCCTTCCCAGCCCAATCGCCAGGGACAGCGCTGACAGCATATACTTCCAGGCTATTCCCCACCCACCTGTACCAAGCAAAAGGAACGACATTGCTAATGTGCTCTTTTTCCCATTCTTCTAGGCTGACAAACGGGCTCATCATAACGCACTGGAACGAAAACGTAGGGACCACATCAAAGACAGCTTTCATAGTTTGCGGGACTCGGTCCCATCACTCCAAGGAGAGAAGGTGAGTTTATGAAGAAACTGATGGCCACAACTAACTTGGAACTTGCTGTGGGGCTTACCAGGCCACTCACCTATCTGGAAGGAAATTACATGGTTTCCTTACTTTTTGATTTTTTGGGTATCATTACACACCTACTCTGTCCTTAGCAAATAACGACAGATAAAATGCAACTGCTTGTAAGACATTAGTAGGAGTTCTCTTTTAAAATCAGTATTACTCGGGGCGCCTGGGTGGCGCAGTCGGTTAAGCGTCCGACTTCAGCCAGGTCACGATCTCGCGGTCCGTGAGTTCGAGCCCCGCATCAGGCTCTGGGCTGATGGCTCGGAGCCTGGAGCCTGTTTCCGATTCTGTGTCTCCCTCTCTCTCTGCCCCTCCCCGTTCATGCTCTGTCTCTCTCTGTCCCAAAAAAAATAAATAAACGTTGAAAAAATAAATAAATTATTAAAATCAGTATTACTTGTAAAAAAAAAAAAATTACTCCTTCAAGAATTTATTATAAGTATAGTATAGGGAGCAGCCCATAGAAGTTTGGGATAACACTAAGGATTTCTGAGGTTAGTGATTCCCTAGACCTCCACGAGAATTTCTTTTGTATAGTTCGAAGTTAGTACTTCTTTTAAATGAGACCTCTCAGGAATGTATGTGAACCAACCTGGACACTAGTGATCTCCCAGTTCCAACAGCTGTTATTTCAAGGCGTATAAAGAGCATGTTAAGCCATGGGACAAAAGACTTAAGGAAAGAGACATGTTCATACGAAATGGAGGGAAAATAGTAACTGATCTTCTCCTGCTTCCCTCCGCCCCACTGATGGCCTTCCAGAAACTAATGTTTTCCCTGGAGAGGTAGGCACCAGCTGTTTCTACATTTGAAAAACAAAGTTGGAAGCTTTGAGCAAAAAGCGTATGGGTTGGGGTCACTTCTTGGAATTTGGAAAAAACATCTGTTTGCACAGTTAGTTATATCCTGAACACAGAACATAGCCAGCTGCTCTCTGCAGCAGTTCAGTGGTAGAAATGGCGGACTGGAAAGAGGACCTGTGTTATTTCTGTTTAGTGATACAGTGTTTAAAAAAACAGCTGTTTTAAGAAAAATCATTGCTCTCAGGTATACTTTCCGTAGCTCTCCTGATTCAGTTCTATGGGTGGGGGTCCTGAGTTTGGTTATCCAGAGCCAAATTTGGAACCATTATAGTTTCACTTTGTTTATACTGTCACTCTGGTAAATCATGTGCTTTATACCTTATCTGAGGTGTGGCCTTGTATGTGGCTGAAGCATGGAGTAAGTCTGACCTTTATGAAAAAACAAAACAGGCCAGTGAATACCTAGTATTGCAAAACCAGAATTTGTCATGGGTTAGGCCTACTTAACGTGGACTTGCTTTAAGTGTCCTTGAACTAAGGTGCTTACCTAGGATAACAGCATTCCTAGACACAACACCGTCTAAGCAGCGCAGGAAATCTTTATGATGGGGAGACAGACTCATTCTTTTCGTCAAAGTACACACATGCAAAGGATTATCTCTTGTGTTTGTTTGAGCTGTTGACAGTCAGTGCTTACTCATATGCCATGGTATCGATTAAAACGACTTTGGTGAATTAAATGGAATGAGCTCCCTTCTCTTAGGTCTCACATCTAACCAGGAGTGGCACCAAGGCAATGTTTCCCAAGAAGTGGCCTTTGGATCACTCATGTCAGATTCACTACTGATTCTTAGACATTCTAAAGTTTGAGGACACTTTGGGAGAGGTTGGTCATAGGAGCTCAGCTGTACCATTTTCCTTATCCAGCCTATTTTACATTACCATAATAATCTTCCTTAAGTCCTTAAAATCACAGTATCCTAAATCTGTTGTCTCCTTTCTTCAATGAAGTTGATGATTTGAATTTGGTAGCTCCTTAAACTGAATAGTCATTCATTGTGGCCAGTTCATTTATTCACTCAGTCTGTTCATCGAATGCTTATTTGAGGTTTTTCTACATGGCAGGAACTGTTCTAGATACTAGGGAGACAGCCATGAACAAAACACACAAGCAGAAGCGCTTATTCTGGTGAGGAAAAGATAGAAAATGAGCTAAAACGTAAAATATATATAGCCTTTCAGTTAAGTGCTGTGGAGAAAATTAAACAGGGAAGGAAGGTTTGCAGTTTTCAATAAGCCAGACAAAACTCACTGGCAGGGCAACATTTGAACAAAGGTTTGAAGGAAGTGTGAAAGAAAGAACCATGTACCTATCTGGTGATGAGCAGTCCAGGCCAAGGGAAGGCAAGTGTAGTAGCCACAAGGCAGGAACCTGGGAGCACTGCCGGGCCTGTCCAGAGCCGAGGCCAGAGTGGCCAGGCTGGAACTGCAGGGATGGTGACAGGAAATGAGGTCAGAGAAGTAGCAGGAATAGGGGAGAAGAGCAGTCAAGGGGCCAGGTTATGTGGAGCCCATTAATAAAGCCCTAGTGTGGGAATTTACCAGGTGCCTTTTTAATTTCAGAGTCCTGTTCTGTGTTCTAATCCAGATATTTCACACGGAGCATGAGTAAAGTAACCCTGGTCCCCTTCGCATCTGAATTCCACCGTCTACATTGTTTTCCTTATCTGCCAGCATTGTTTCATAGATGCTGTAGGGAGTCTAGCAGGAAGAGTGCTTTGTCTCTCAGTCTTCCCTGTGCTCATTAAATGTTGTAATTTTTTAAAAATACGGTATTTGAACCTAAAGGAAATTGGCTAATTCTTGATTTGGATTGCAGTAATTAAGGTTGTGACATTGTGTAAATAATCGTGAGTTTGGGTGAGCTTCAAGTGGATTCTTGCAGGAAAGCCTCCAGGCTCCTTTGATTTGAGCATTTTTAACTTCCATGTGACTTCTCACTTAATATTTGAATCATCTGTCACGTGTCCTAAGCATTTTGATTTTTAATGCAAAACCAGTACTGAGTGAATTGGATCCTAACCAAGAATGGGGGATACTTGTATTAAAAAAATAGCTTTAAATGTGAGACCCAAATTCTATCCTCAGCTTCCTTTATTTATACTGTTATCATAAACATTATAAAAAATGATCAACTTCTGTGTAAGAAAAAAAAAAATCAGTAATCAACATCTGTGATGCAATGTAAAAGTAAGCACAACAGTTCTCTGAGGTATTATGCTAATAGAATTGGATGTTTGCTATTACTGCTGTTCCTGCCATCATTACTGTGTCAGAGATGAGGAAGCAACTTGAGATCATGGTCCCTGTCTGTAGCTGAACAGGGACTAGAACGCGGGATTGCCAATTACCAAGGTCAGTCTTTCTACCATATCTTGTCTTTACGTTGGGAGCTCCCTCAAGGTAGAGCCGGTATTCTTGGCAGTATGTCATTCAGGGGCTATTGCTAGAATAGTCTCCTCTGAGGTGGTATATGTAGGTGCCACTGAAGTGCAGACAGTTGAGGATCATTTAACTCTGTACGTTTTTCTGAGTCCACATAGCTTCTCTGAGAAATAGACCATTGTAGTTGGTGGTCCATTTGGGTTTTGCCATAGGTCGCAGCGTTAGCAAGTAGACTCTTGAACTCTGTTGTGTAAGTTTCTTGTTTCCCATGTAGTTCTTCCACTGGACATCCCACAGGGAAAGATGAGATGGAATTAGAACCATCAGCCAGTCAACCAGAGTAAGGGAGTAACGACTGTTCTCTGGGAAGACATGACTTTTCTGGAACAGAATTATTCTTTGTTTTAAGGGCAGTAGGTTGGGTGCTAGGGAGGGTTACCCGATGGCTTGCTGGCACTGAACTCATCCTGTTGATGTGGATTCAAGACCTGGTGGCCAGCCCATTAGTTTGCCTTCACATGGGGATATAATTCTTCCCTCCACCCCATAAGTTAGCCCCAGCATCCAATCACACTCTCTCCTTAGCGTGGTTGACTTCAGTGATAAAACGTTCTATTGCAACATTGCCATTTGTAGCTGTATGGTGGTTTATAGAAATTTCTCATCTTTTAAGTCTCTTCTTAAATGTGTTTATCTTAATGTTTATTGGTTTCAGGCAGTTGTGCTATGGATCTCTCCTTTCTGGATAGAGCTGTGTTAAAAAGAGAGAACATAACCTAAGATGAAAATAAAATCGGGGTTTCTTTTAGTGAGCATTAAGTTCGGAATTCTTTCCTTTTGGATGAGAACATGAGGGCACCGCCCCAGTCAGCTCCTGCCATAGACTCTGGCACGTGGTAATTCCCAGTACGTAGCTGTGGAGTGAGAGTGCCAGAGGAAACCGTGGGCTTGCTCAGTCCTTGAACAAAAGAACATCAGCCAACATGGTTGTGCTCACCTGTTTAGTTAAGACCCAAGACCTATGTGAGTGCTGTAAAGGTTTAAAAGGTATAATAGTGTCTTCTCTTGAAGGTCTTGCTCCCTTGTTGGGAGAGAGGATTATATGTAATACCTAGCAATAATAAGGTAACATGCTGAGCATCGAAGGAGAGGTTAAAATACTGAGCTAGTCCGTTTCATTTCCATGAAAGCCTGCTTCCTTAACATGTTAAGGCGTCTGTCAAATAACTCACTTGTAACAGGGAACCTGACAGTTCTTACAGCTGAAGGTCAGTGTCCTGTTAAAGTCACTCAGCACTGTGACCAGGGCACTTATCCCAGTTCTAATTGTTTGTGTAGCTACCCGGTGAATGTCTGCCCGTCCTCCACACTACACCATAAGAAGTACCACGAAGGCAGGGAAAACAGCTTCTGGTCGTATTGCTTCCCTCAGTTCCTGGCACAGGAACTGTGCAGAGTATTTGTTACCGAAAGAGGCCCCCTGTCCATCCGCTCCGGCCACGTTATACTGGGAGAGGCTCATTCTGGTGGGCGCCTCTTAAGGCGTGCAGTTCATTTGGCAACACTGTTTCTACATCATATGGGGCTCTTGAAGGGATTATGTTGTAGATGAAAGTAAGGCACATCCCTGCCCTTTTCACCACCTTACTCATTATTACCTGACCAGACTCCAACCTGTGCAGTAATTTGCTTCACAACTAGGTTTTTCAAAAATTTAATTTTCTACCTTAAATTTATTGTCCGTGGTTGCCCGAGTCTCCATTAATCCCTGGGTTCAGCAAATGTAAGTGTACTGATTTATTGAATTCCTTGTAAACTGTTTCTGTGCTACTGAAAACCTTTCCAGGGCTTTTCAGTGCCCCTCAAGGTAAGGATTGGTATTTTATGTTCTCTAAAGAAGGTGCCCACCTTGCCCTCCTGCTTTTTCTCCCCCTTCCCTGACTGTGGAGCAGTGTACACCCTCCTCTTCTCCCCCAGAAATGTCATCTGTTGGAGTTCCTTCCTTCTCTCAAGGCCCAACTCCAGCCTTACCGCCCGGATGACCTCAGGGTTTCACAGTGAAGAGACCCACTCACAAGGGCCCCCCAGCCTGTGCACTCTTGGCTGCTGGAGTGCCTCCATGTTCTCTTTGCCTGGGCCTGTCTGCCTGCCTGCCTTCACGGCTCATATCAAGCAGTTTACCACCCAGAGAACCCCACAGTATTGCTCCCCCATCAGCCCCAGCGGTCATGGGCTTCATGGGGCCTTGCCTGTGTCTCCCTTTTCTCTGTGACCATCTTATCGCCTAGCTAAAGGGTGTGCTTCTCGAGGGCAGAACCTTGTCCACTCTTCTGGAAGTCTGCAGTGCAGAGCAGGGGAAGGTTCACTCCTATGGAGAGGACTAGAGAGCCAGGAAACCGTACCTAATGCTTTTCCATCTCAAGATTTGAAGGATACCCAGTTGGTTTCCAGGGCTTCCCTTCAGCATTTCTTTCCTTGCAGCAAAATTACAAAAGTTTAGGAAAAATGGGAAGAAGAAAACCTCCCCTTCCTCCAACCTATAGCTTTCTTTTGTTCTAAGATTTGAAGACAAGTGTTGCCCAACAGATGTTTAATGTGAGCCACAGATACAATTAAAAAAAATTTTTTTTAATGTTTGTTTATTTTTTGAGAGAGTGAACAGGGAGGGGCAGAGAGCGAGGGGAACAGAGGATCTGAAGCAGGCTCTGCACCCTCAGCGAGAGCCTGATGTGGGGCTCAAACTCACGAACCGTGCCTGATGTGGGGCTCAAACTCACGAACCGTGACATCATGACCTGAGCTGAAGTCAGACACTTAATTGACTAAGCTATCCAGGCAGCCCTACAATTAAATTTTCTAGTTGACACAGTAAAAAAGTAAAATAACAGATGAAGTTAATTCTAATAATATATTTTATTTAACCTAGTATGCAAAAATAAATATGACTTCAACAAAATCCAGTATATTTTATGCTTACAGCACAGCTTAATTTAGTCTAGTCACATTTCAAGTGCTTATTAGCTATTTGGACAACCATGCAGTTTAAAGACCTGTCTCCCCACTGGACACTCCACTTTAATATGACTGACATTGGGTGCCATCTTAAAGTGAACGTCAAAAGAAACTTGGCCTTTTTTAGTTCTCCCCCAACAAGCTGCTATTATGAAATCCATGAAATAATTGATGGCATCTAAGAAGCAAGGAGATGATGGTATTACCAATCTGTGTATTCCCTTCTGGTTTCTTCCTCTGCACGCCTTACATGGGAGAAATGTTACAGCTTGCTGTTTTCACGTACCATGCCTTTTGCCCAGCTGATGATGTATTCATATATTTAGTCATTAGGCATGTTTCTGTTGGCCATTTAGGTTGCTTTTCATTTTTTGATTTTATAAATAATGTAGTGATGACCATTTTGTTGCAGGTGACTGTTTCCATAGAGTCGATTCCAAGAGGTTGGATCGCTAGGTCTAGGAGTAAGAACATCTGGGTTTTGCCATTTGTTGCCAGAATTCCTCTAGAGAGGATTGTTTTTGTGTCCTCATTCTTTCCTTTCTTATTCTTTAAAGCAAATTCAGAAGACTAGTCTTTTAGGTGCGCCTGGGTGGCGCAGTCGGTAAGCGTCCGACTTCGGCTCAGGCCATGATCTCGCGGTCCGTGAGTTCGAGCCCTGCGTGGGGCTCTGTGCTGACGGCTCGGAGCCTGGAGCCTGCTTCCGATTCTGTGTCTCCCTCCCTCTCTCTGCTCTTCCCCCACTCACACTCCGTGCCTCTCTCAAAAATAAGCAAACATTAAGAATAAATAGACACCTTATTTAAAAAAACACAAAAACAAAAACAAAAAGACTAGTCTTTTGACAGTGTTTTGAAAGTACCAGTATTACCATCACTGGAATTTTTTTGAAGAGGGGGAATTAATTTAGTAGGCAGAGTTAGTAATTAATTTTGTATTTTGTTTATTACCTGGAAGATTAAATCCTTTTCCACATGTTTATTTACTAGTTGTATTTCCTCTTTGGGGAATGTGTGCTCCTGTCCTTCATGGTGAAACCTTGATGAATAAGTGTCACACCCTCATCTCAAACTACCAAGGGCACAACATGTTTGAAACATGATTTGTGTTGACTCTTAAACAAATGCCTGACTCCTGGCTTTAACTAAGCCCCGTAAAGGGTATGATGCCTTCCCATAGTAAGCCACAAAATAGTCTAGGCTGGGGAGGGCTTGGTAGCAGGAAGCTTTGAGGGTGGCTCTGATCCCACAGCCTCCCTTGTTGGCATTGATGGGGGTTCCATTTTGGAATGAACCACTTTAATGCAGGCCCAGATTTATTGTGCAGATTCTTTAATTTTTATTTTCAGAAGATGACTATTCAAATGGAAATGTATATAGGCTTTGCCCTAGCTTTCTCTTTACCTTAATATGTGTAAAAGGTTGTGCAAGGTGTCAGAAAATAAAGGTTTTATGTTTCCTAAAATATGTAGTGCAAAACAAATGTCAGTTAGTGAGTAGTTCTTTTTTCATTCCCCAGGATGTGGCATTTTGGTTCTTGAGGGAACAAGGCAGTGGTAACATCTGATTTTGACAGTGAGGAGGGAGGAGGAAAAGTGATGAATACGACTAAGGTGATTACTTCTCGAGTCAGGGTTAGAACCCCAGGGAATAGCAATGGTGTTCCTAATGTGAACATTCTAGCACTACTCTTCTCTTCCTTACCTCTCTCCGCCTGCTTCCTAAGATAACGTGGCTTTTTACATAAATCCAGATTACTGTAATAAGCTTTACATCTCCAGAAACATGTGGAACTGTGCCTTATGTAAAAAGTTTTGATTTAGTAACCTTGGATTTTATCCTCATGTCAGTGTTAACTACTTCAAGAAACATTTGGGGCCTTAAGAAGGTTCTAATTAGAATGAAACTCTTGGGTTTGATCCTTTTGTGAAATAATGTAGTCACTTCTTGCAACACATGAGGTGGGTGCACTGTGTTCCCAAATGGAGTCCTAGTCAAGTGGGTGCCTCTCGGGGCTGAGTTGACCCTTTCTTCTGTCTCCTTATTGCTGTGGCACAAGCTGGAAAAGGGGCAGGAACCTGCTGGGCCCCTTGGCCACACCACAGTGGGTCTTCTTTGTCCATATTGGTTTTATCCTTGTTAGGTAACGAGGCTAACCGCCCTGTTGAGGCTGGTGTTTCCCCTCCTCCGGGGTCAGGTTCAGTCCTAGATAGATGCAAGCTATCTTGCATCCTTAGGCTTTTTCTGTTTGTCTCTTCTCTGCTAGAAGGCTGTTTGGTTTTTACTTGTCTTTAAAAGAAAAAGAAAAACAATCTTCCTTCAATGCTGCTGTTATTACAAGCTACTTTTTTTTCGTTTCTTACTTTGTCAACCTAATTTTAAAAAACTAGTCTTCAGCTTCAGCTCTATCCCTGCACTCATTAACTGTGTGGGGGTGATTTACCTAAACTCTGACTCCTCCAAGGAAACCATCCTCCCTGGGTCTTTATCGACATCAGTGTAGACAAATCACATGACTCTTTAGTAGTCCTTTCCCTCCTGCTCAGACTCTTCTCTCAGACCATGCTGTCAATGCATTTCTGTCCATCTTTTTTTATTACTTCCACAGTTTCCTCTGTGCTCCCAAAATAGAGGTGTCCTGGAGGCCTTGGTTCAAATCCTGACTCTACTACCTGCTACTAGGCAAGTCAGAGCGCTGTGCCTCTGTTTCCTCATTTATGAAATAGGGGACGTAATACATCAGAAGGTTGTATGAAGACACCTGGCATTAAATAAGTGCTCAGTAAGTGTTAGCTGCTGCCATTCTTATCATCGTCATCATTTGTACTGCTGTAATGCAGCTGGGGCTTTGGAACAGGACCTGGCGGGGCTGTCCAGTGAATTTTTGCATGGCTCCCACAGGTGAAGGAGGAACCCGAGGAGCCACTTTACATTGACTCGCACGGTCACATAAGAGGCCCAGTACCTCTTTGGTCCCCCCAGCCACAGTGTGTGCTGTCTCAGGGCTGTGTCCAGACCATTAAAGAGATCGGTTTCTGCTCAGAAAGGCGGAATCAGAATTTGTGCCTCCTAACTGTAAAACCTAGCAGGGAGAAAATTATCCCAGTTCCTAACAGGTATCCAAAGGCAACAGTCCATCTGTGGACACAATGACTTACCAAGTTCGGTCTGCTCAGTCACTCACTCACAGATTGCTGACTTAGCTAACCCTGCATTTCAAAAAACAGAAACCGAAAGCCCTGGGCCATTCCATAGTCCATGCTCTAAAGCCTGGGGCTGCACACAGTCCTACCATAAAGCCCAAGGTTCTTGTCTGTTTCTTTTTATTGTTCACATAGTAGAAACTCCTAAAGGCGCGAAGGGCCTGCCCACACCTTAATCTTGTGGCCAAGCATGTGATCATATGGTTTGGAAAGTCAGGAAGAGGGGATTTTAGATGTCTAGCATTTTCTCATCTCAACCTTTTGCTGTTCCTCCAGCGCCAACCCCCGCCCCCCCACCCCGGACTAGATACGCATGTAAATTTGGGGGAATTCTGTATTCTGTGCTTTAAGTTTTCTCTCGTTGGATTTTACTTGGTGAGTACTCTGGGAAGGGCACAATTAATAAATTAATTGGACCATTCTTTTGGACTTGGCTAAGAGGTGGCCTGGGACGCTTCTGCCTTCAGGGGATAATGGAAGGGCTGTGCTTAGCCCTCTGGAGGCCTTGAGCCGGGTGTGTACCAATCCCACCTTCTTTGGGGACCTCTGTTTTCTGAGCATCTGTGAATTTTATCTTCATGTGAAAACTGCCCTGGAATGGAAACTTGCACCACTCACAGGATCTTTTTCCCTTTTTGGTTTGTTGTGCTCTGCTTACTGCTCACTTTCACTTCATGGTTTCATGTGTAAATATGTGAAGAAGAAACTGGTCGCACACAGGCTGCTACTCAGTGTGGTATTTCATTAAGAGTCCTCACCAAACATTTTCAATCTTGCTTCTTTCCCCTCGTCCCAGCTGCAAATGAGTAGTTAAATAAGGGCTAGTGTTGCTTTCTGGGAACTGTTAGTGGAAAAAATAGGCAGACTTAAAGAGAGACCGGGATGTGAATATGCACAGCAACTGGATCCTGATGGGGTGCATAGAATTTGGAAGGCTGATTGGGGTCTCAGAGAATTTCTAGTCAGATAAGGAACAGCCACAGAGAGGGGCGCCTGGGTGGTTCAGTTGGTTCAGCATCCGACTCTTGCTTTCAGTTCAGGTCATGATGTCACAGTTCCTGGGATTGAGCCCCGCATCGGGTACTGCACTGACAGCATGGAGCCTGCTTGGATTCTCTCCCCGTCTCTCTGCCCCTCCCCTGCTCACACTCTATCTCTCTCTCTCAAATAAATAAGCTTTAAAAAAAAAAGCCACAGAGAGAAAGATTATATCTGCAGTCACAGAGCGCATTAATGACAGAGCCCAGAATGCAACTGTCTCCTGGATGCCTAAACTCTTCCTTGCCACTCTGCCACCTTTCCTACAGTGCTACTTCTAAATTCCATCTCTAGGGGCACCTGGGTGGCTTTAGTTGGTTAAGTGTCTGCCTTCGGCTCAGGTCATGATCACGCAGCTCGTGAGTTCGAGCCCCATGTCGGGCTCTGTGCTGACAGCTCGGAGCCTGGAGCCTGCTTTGTGTCTCCCTCTCTCTGCCCCTCTCCCACTTGCACTCTGTCTCTCTCTCTCAAAAATAAACATTAAAAAAAAATTCCTTCTGTAGTATCTAGAGAAGCAGAGTATTTTCATTACTCCTTTCTAATTATGTGCCCTTTTTTTTTTTTTTTTCATTTTATCCCCTAATAATTAGACCTAATAAGTGCCCTTCAGCAGAAATGGGGAACAGCAACTGAAGTAGCCTTGCAGCCAGAGTTGCAAGCCCCGGTGGCACGGTACTCTCATTCTTCCTACAGAAGGTGCCCTATTCAAGAAGCACACCTGGCTCAGTCTCCACTCTCATGCCTATGCCGTGCTGTTCTCCCTGCCCAGAGTGACCCGTTCCCACAGATGTCACCCTGGGTTAGACCAGGCTTCACTGTTTCAGATGGGAGCGCACACGTGTATGCCTGCGCACACACAGAGGCCGAGGCCCATGCCTGGCACACAGTAGGTAATCACCCCAGCCAGAAGCCATCTTTCCCATGGCCTTTCTAATCTGTGCTACTCAAGTTACAGTTGTTGGTGCTGCCCTGTGGTTTGTCTGTGTATAGATATATTTATCTCCTCAGCTAGATAGTAAGTAAGCTTCTGGGCTAAAGAAGTCATGACTAATACATTTTGTTTCCCCACAGTGTCTGCTCGGTTCCTTGCATATAATTTGCACCAGATAAAAATGGTTGAATATGAACAATTTCCTTTTGAGGAAATTGCCTTAAGCATGCTGTAAGAGGAAAGCCTGGAAATTCTAGTACTTGTGAGGACTGGTGAATAAATCCAGGCCTTGCAAATTTCTCTGATGCCCAGCCCAGCCCAGCCCAAGGTATATAAATTGAGATTGTCAGGATTTAATACAAGTGGATTTAGTTTGGCTATCCTGAGTGTGGATGTTTTCTCTGCCTTTTCCCCCCTGTTGTGTTCTGGTTGTCAAGGACCCGCCAGGATTGTAACACAGAATTGTCGAGTACTGCCCTACCCCGAGTAAGAAATTTTGCTACTCCTCAGAAGCCTCGGTGGCCTGAATGCCACACTCAACTTCTAGACTGCCCTGCCTTGGGCATCAGTCCTCTTGGCTTTGTACCATTCTACCTGTTTGGCTAGTTGGCTGCTTGGCCGTGAGTAACTCTGGCCATGCTTGCAACCTGGAGGGAATCTTCCAGGCATGTTTGGCCTTCAGGGGCAGAGTAACCTGACATCCATTTTAATGGCTTATCAACTTGTTCCTCTAACAGGGCAGTGCCTAGGCTGCCCACGGCTGTGGTAAAGGTGTGGTTGCTTCCTGAAATGGCCCAATCTCATGCCCTTCCTGTGTTGACATCAAGCTCTGACAGCTTTCACAAAAGCCTCTTTAGCCAGGAAGGCTGAAATGGTGACACAGCAGCACAGCTCAGTTGGAAATAGGTAACACAGTCAGGGTTTGTCTGAAATCTAGGGACCTTGGGGAAAAATTTTGAGCCTCCTCCAACTCCGAGCTGGCTCCCACCGAGATCTTGCTCTTGTCTCACTGGACCAGCTGCCCGTAGTCACACCCTAGCAGAGAGTGAGTAGCCTAAGCTCTCGGCTAAGTAGTAGTTCAATGTTTTCAGACATGGCCAGGCCGAAAGTTGAAAGCAATCTAAAGAACCAAAGGGGATGGGGGGAGTACAAATTCAGGAGTCAGATGGATCCGAGTTTGAATCCAGGCTCTGCCACTGTCTAGCTGTTGACTTTGGCTAACTGAGTAAACTTCTCTGAGCCTCGGGTCCCTGGTGGAGCCGCCTCTCAGTGCTGCTGCATAAAGCACTCGACGCCTTGACTGGCACAAAGAAGGCTCTTAGCAGCGATTCCTGTATTTCCTCAGCCTTGTCCCACCTCACCCTCCTGCTTCCATTCCCCCGTGCTGCTGTTGCAGAAAGGCATGGTTTCCTCACCGCTTGGACTAGGTCCTTATTTTGTCCCCTTTGCTTTTTTTCATATTGCAACAGGCATCCCGGGCCCAAATCCTAGACAAAGCCACAGAGTATATCCAGTATATGCGAAGGAAAAACCACACACACCAGCAAGATATCGATGACCTCAAGCGGCAGAATGCTCTCCTGGAGCAGCAAGGTGAGCACATGAGCCGGTGGGGCAGCCGGCCCTGCTGTGCTCCGGCCAGGTCAGGGCTTCACACCTGGGCCTGCAGAGTCAGAACCAGTCACGGAGCGCGTGCTCATAAGCAGCGGCAGCCCTGCTTCTTGGGCCTGAATAGTTGAGTGTTAGAACCATCCTGAGGAAGGACCTGAGCCGCCAGTGAGGGAACAGTGGAGTCTAGGGGTTGGACATTTGGAGACTTTTTTTCTGACCTGATCTCTCCCCTTCTTGGGGCTCAGGTGCTCTGCCTGCGGTAGGGGTCACACCTGGCATCAGGTGTCTCAAAAGAGCTTTGAGGTCCTTGGATTGGAGTGTGCTTTGTAAGTACCAGAAACTCCAGGTTTTCAGGGACAGTGAGCCCTCCCCGTTGTCAATGGTAGTCCAATCAGGGCAGCCTATGGGCCAGGCCCATGCTGTTCTCCAATGCTCACACCCACCTTTTCCTACAACCACAGGGGAAAGCGAGAGCTGATCAAGTTCTTTGTTCCTGGGGAATTCACTTCTCTTCCTCCCTCATGGAAGATGCAAGTAAAAGGAAATGCAAGTAACCACCTGGGTTAGAACACCTCAAATAAAATAAAATAAAATAAAATAAAATAAAATAAGATAAAATGAGTGGGTTGACCTTCCAGGCTCAAGATGAGCTGAACCCCGAGGGATGGGCAGTGGGGGGCAGTATCGGGTTGGTTACTGGGCCACGCAGCCTGCATGGAGGGGCTGTGTGTCGAGAGGCCCAGGTATGCTGTGTGCATTGGTGACTTGCTTCCAAGTGTCCAGCTTGTCTTTCCAAGTGGATCTTGTACGAGAGAGCTAAGCCAGAACTTTTCTTTGGCCGACATCTTATGTCATCCTTCCCTGCTGTTGTGTGGCCTTCACACCCTTGTGGAGCCTGGCATCGCCAGGCCATCTTCTCTGTCATTGTGCTGCTGGGTCCCACAGGGAGCGTATGCTCCTGTCTCTACAGTCGACTTCCATGGCAGGATGGTGACATCACAAGCCTTCTCTTTAGGGTTGGGAGGCATTGCAGAGTGGCTGGCCATGTCCACTGGGCCCCCAGGTCTGGCTGGGAAAGGAGGAAGGAAATGAAGTGTGTGGGTGGAACAGGCACCGGAAGGGAGTTACTTCTGAGCCACCCTGAGCCTCGGGGGCCAGCAAGCCCTTCGGAAGAACAGGCTGGACCCTGAGCTGAGACTCGGTTGCTTCCCTAGTCTCCAGAAGGCTGTAACCCGCTCGCTTGGTTGCCTTTCAGTCCGTGCACTGGAGAAGGCGAGGTCGAGTGCCCAACTGCAGACCAACTACCCCTCCTCAGACAACAGCCTCTACACCAACGCCAAGGGCAGCACCATCTCTGCCTTCGATGGAGGCTCAGACTCCAGCTCGGAGTCGGAGCCCGAAGAGCCCCAAAGCAGGAAGAAGCTCCGGATGGAGGCCAGCTAAGCTCCGCGGGGCAGGCCAGCAATACAAACTGTCTGTCTCCTCCATCGTCCCATCCTCCTTTCAGTTCATCCTTAGAACCCTCAGAACCATTTAAGAGACTCTTGTTTTCCTCTTTTCTCTTTTTTTTTTTTTTTAATTTTATTTTTACGTAGAAGCTCTTGGACAACAGCTCTCGTTCTCCTTCCCCATTTCCACAAGCTTTTTTTTAATGTTTCCCTTCAGGGATTCCCTGTCCCCACCAGGAATTTTTAAACCAAAATACCCCAACTTGGCAGCTTTTTCTGTGGAGGACAGACGGCCGGCCGGACCTCTGAGCACATGGTGTCCTGACCACCCACCAGCTCCTCCAGCCCCGCCGGGCACATGCCCGGAGGACTCCTGCCCCTCCCAGGCCTTTCCTCCCAGGCCACCCTCACCTCCGTTTGATAGACTTTGTGAATCTGTGGACTGCTCTACTTTAAGAAGATGACCGGTTTGGAGTAATCAGAATTAATCCCCCTTCTTTTTAAGTTTTTGTTTTTGTTTTTTTCTAAAAAGCTATTTATCGCTCCTATTGAAAGGCCAGATCCTTGAAGAAGTTTGTGGTATAAATACAAGTGGGGACAGATTTGCAGCACAGAGTCTTTGGCCTGTTTCACTCCTGCTTCTCCCAGCCAACCTTAGGGAGGGCTGCGTGACACTCGTGTGGTATGTGTGGGGGACAGCGGGCAGCAGTGAAGTGGTAGCCGCCAGGGGGTGGTAGGGGGTGGGACAAGGGGGGAGGATCGGGTCGGGTAGAGGTTTTGTATTGAGGGCCAGTGATGATGTTTTGATATTTATTTCCTGCTACTGAAATTTGAATCTGAGTGAGTTGTCCCTATTTCTGATGACGTCGGTATTGCAAAGCGACAGATTCATAAAGTAATGATCAAATCTTCCTTTCTTTCCGTGTGTATTTCTAAGAAATAGAGCCAACTGATTTTGTATGTAAATACCAAGAGCAATTTACCTGGTACTAAACCCGCACCCCAGTGCGGACCCTTCCCCACCCTGACCCCCTTCCTGTTCCAACTGTCCTGGACCCCGTTCCCATTGTGTGATCCAGCCCTGGTCCTGGCTGCGGTCAGCAGATCCCAGTGAAGGGTTTTGTGTGTTTAGGCCTCATTTCTTTGTCTTTTTCCTACTCCGTTCCTGGCATTTGCTGATTTCTAGTGTGTACTCTGTAGTCTCAGTCCGTGTTTGATTCCATTCCATGGAAATAAAAAGTATGTTGTACATACTGCCCAAGAATTGTCTTGCAAGTTAAGGCTTTCCCCTTTACTATAAGACTATAAATAAAAACTTATTTTATCCTTCTTGGTGGTGGTGTCTTCTTGCCCTTGTAGAGGCCAAGACGGTTAAGGAAAGAGCCCTCTGGAGGCCATGGGGGGAAACCTGAGAGAGAAGCAGAGGTGACCTACGTGGGCTTGCAGAATGAGGAGCTCCTCTAAGCCAGAGCACCCCTCTTTTTGTTCTCAGGGCTCAGCTCCGCTGGGCCAGCCAGGGAGTGGGTAAACCAGTGGTGGTGACTTTGCTCATTGGATAGAAGCTTTTTTAGTTCCAACAGGGATGGGGTTAACCAGGGCAACATTTCTAGATACAGCTCCTGCTAAATAAATGGCCCTTGGGGAATTGGTAGCCCAGAGCTGTGTGTTTGGGTTTCTCCTGGTAATGAATGCCCAGTTCGGAAGTGACTGGTGTTCTCCAGGTCCTTTGAGTTTCTAGAGAGTTCCACCACAGTAAGAGGAGGCAGCAGAGCTGCCAAGCACTAGTGGTAAAGGAGGCTTCAACAGCACCGAGTTAGCTCTACTCGGCCTAGGGACCAACACTGGCCCCAACTCGTTTGACCTCGTAAGGAGGAGAGTTTATGGCCAGAACACAGCTCAGCTTTGGTTTTCCTGTCTGGCTGACAAGAAATACTGCTATTCCTAGACCAAGGGAGGGAGTGAAGTTAAATCAGTTCTTCGATTTGTCCCTGTCTTTAGAATGGTAATGCTGGGGCTTCTGTCAACCAGATGTCAAACTCAGAGTATCTCTTTTTAGTTAATGGGAGTTGACACGTAGGCTGTGTTTCTACAACAGGCAGTTTGGAACATGACCAAACCAAGCCCCCAAAACCATGATTGCAATTAGGAAACCAAGGATACTGGGAGAACAACATCCCATTTATTAAAGGCACTCCTTTCTAAGATAGGAAAGAGACAAGAATAAGAAAATGGGAACGAAGTTGAGTGATAAGGTCGAAGAGGGTAGTAAGCCCTCTAAGTTAGGATGCCTTCCTTTTTTTTATTGCCCTTTACCATATCTCTTTATATGTCCGGCCTTAATTATAAATCTCAGACACAGCTAGCTTGGTCAGGGTGGGCCTTAGAAGCAAGCTGCAGATGAAGGAAAACGTGGTCCCGACATGGAGGGAATGTGCAGCTGGGCTCCTACGAGGTGGGGAACAGGACGAAGACCAGTCGAGCCAGCACGACGATAGGTGATGTCCCTGAGAGCCTGGCTTTCAAAGAAGTTGAGTTTTAGGCTTCTCAAAATTTCAGTAAACCAGTTGGAAGAAAAGGGCCACAACGGATAGCTGGTTCCGGGGAAAATTTGATCCAACTGACTGACATGCCGAGCAGACTGGCAAGTGGTGGAGGAAAGCCGGTGCCGCTGGGAGCAGCTGCCTGGAAAGCAAGGTAAGAGACCCAAGCTGCTCGCTACAGGGGATGAACCAAAGTCCCAGCCAAGTTTCTTCTGGTCTGTCTAGGAAGCCAGTGTATGTACCCCCCCAGGACACCGACGTTTGACCACGGGTTGCTTTCACAGCGAGTCATGGTGCTCTGGCAGGCCCGCACAAAGCCAGAGAACCTGGTGACCTGCCTGGTCACTGCAGCAGGTGGCTTCACCGACGGTCCTGTTGAAAGCCACCCCTTGTTCTTTTGCAATGGTAAGCTTGATATTTTCCTACCTTTACGATTGCCCTGAGTGCAAGGGTTTTTTTTTTAAATGGCCCAGTTTTTAAAATTCTTTTTTTTTTTTTTTTTTTTTTTTATGTTTGAGAGAGAGAGAGAGAGAGAGAGAACGCGAATGGGGGAGGGGTAGACAGAGAGAGGGACAGAGGATCTGAAGCGGGCTCTGTGCTGACAGCAGAGAACCCGATGTGGGGCTCAAACTCACAAACCGTGAGATCGTGACCTGAGCCAAAGTCGGACGCTCAACCAACTGAGCCACCGAGGCACTCCCTCAAAGTTCTTGGTATGCTAATTCCATATGTAGAGTAGTTGTGAGTTTAGCAAAGAATTACCTCAGCTCGCAGAGTTATCATCTTAGCTGGGAGAGGTTTGAAGAACGAGACTAAGTAGATGATCGGAGTGGAGCTCTGACCCTGGCTGAAGAAAGCAGAATTCTGTTTCTAATAAGAGAGTACTTTATGCTTGGGTTCTGAAGGCAGACTGCCTGAGTTCAAAATCCTGGCTCTGTCTGTCGCTGGTAGTCTCCGGGGAGTCCCTTCTCTCAGCCTCAGTGTCCTCATCCATGAAGTGAGGAGAATAATAGTGCTACCCTCACAAAGTGGCCGTGAGGGTTAAATGAAAGAATGCTTCTGATGTGCTTGACCTAGGGTCCACAGGAGCACTCAGGTGCTGGTGGTCATTATCTCCTGCGGTCAGCCTCCCCTGGAGTACGCGAGGGTGGGTATCTTGGTGTCCCCCCCACCCCCAGATGTGCCCTGTCCTTACAAGGTTTGACTCCCAAAAGCAAAATAACACAGAGAACGAAAAGAAGCTGTTGAGGAAAGAGGCACAGCTGAGCTGAATTAGCCAAGTGGGTGTGAGGCCAGGCTCTTTTTAAGACTGCACTTGGGAGAAAAGCGGGGGGAAGGAAGAGGGGTTTGGGGAGCCATCCACCTGACAGGACTGCCTTGATGATGTTGCCCTTGTCCCACTGGGGCTCTACACTCTTGAGGGCCGGCTGAGGGCTGTCTAGCCACCCACTTTTGAAGCCCCGAGCAAAGGCGATGGCACGGGGCCACACCCGTTTTTATGCCACACGCTGGCGGCCGCCTCTCTGGTTGCCGGGCAGGTCTACAGGCCAGCCAGAGCAAGGCAGTGTCTCAGGACTGTTTGCCAGGCTCCGTTCTGGACAGCCTCCGGGAACACGAAACTAGAGCCTTTCTTTGTTCAAAACAGTTTCTCTAGCCTGAGGAGGAAACCTGGGTAGGGAGCGGGAGTTTGCCAACCTCTACGTCGGCCGTACCGAAAACCCATGGTGAGACCTGGGCCCCTTCTGAAGGGTCCTGAAGCGTGGATCACGAACAGGCAAAGACAGACGTCCTTCAGCGTTTGGGGTTTTACTAAGGCACGGACTAACTCGTACAGCGCCGGGCTGTCCTTGGGAAGGGGACAGACAACAACAACAAAAATATTTTCTAGTTAATTCCTGAGGTAGAAGTCAAATTGGCCAAATACCCTATTCCTGGACAAGTTTGGATAAGCAGGCTTAACCGTACCCAGGACCAGAGTGACGGCATCAGGCAGGCCCCCACTTGAGTTTTGGAGGCTCTCCCAGCAAACCATCACCAGCTGCTAAGTGTCGTCACTGCTTTATCAGGGTCAGTCAGGGTGGGGCGGGAAGCCCGAGGAGCTTCAGGGCTAGCGCCTGACTGGCTAGGTTAGGCCACAGGCTCTGAACTTGCCCATCTGGATTGGCTCTGGGTGACACTGCCCTGGTTTCCTGAGGCACAACATGAAGACAGCAGTGGCACAAAGTGCCATTGTGAGGCGTAAAGGCCTAAGTGTGAAAGTCCTTGAACTGTGCCTGGCGCTTGGTGAGTACTCCGATGTACTTAGGTCTGGCTGCCATCATAGGTCCTGGGCTGTGCAACCATTTCTGTTTGCGTTTTGTTGAAATACGGAGTGAATAAATTCTATCTTTCGGCGCATTAAAATCCTTAAAGGAAAGTAAATTTAAATTTACTTAAATTTAAGGAATTTAAATTCCTCAAAGGAAGTAAATACATGTTGAATACCAAGGGGTGAGTTCTGATGGAACTCTAGCAACACCACAGATGTATTCCCTGTGGAAAAAATCTGGACTTGGGAAATGAAATATATCCTTGCTGGCTGGATCAGAACCATTTACCATTACCATACCGGTTACTTCTCCCCGTTCTCCATTCTGGTTTTAATTTGGATTTCTGCAGTGCCTGCTGGCCCACATCATGCCACGCCCAGAGATACTGCAAAAGCCCATCTTGTGACTGCTGGATGTTTCCTGCCAGGGCCTGGTTACGATAGTGGTTGAGCCCTTGTTTTTCAGCCTTCCCTCCTGGGGCACCATGAGCAGAGCTGCCTGGAGGGGTGAGGCGGGCACAGCCTAGCCTGTTGGCTCCACGTGGTCTGACGACTAGACCCCAGGGCCCAGGGGCTCCAGCTCACGCTGGCTGACACGTGTATACCTTGTGCACACACACACACACACACACACCCAGCAGGATGGGCGTGTCTAGAAAAGAGCCGAACAGGTGGCCCTGGACAGTTCACAACCAGCTGGGCAGGCTCCCTCCTGTGCCCTGTGCTGGATGCCAGCTGCACCAGCAGGCCTGTTCTGACTGCCAGGCCCCATTTAGGATTGTTTTCCTCTGATGTCCATGGCAGAAGTAGGGTCCTTTCATACCTATAGAGCCTTCTCTGGGCAAAATTGTCCAGCACAGTGTCTATTAATTTTTCCCAGTAAATTAAAGGCTGTGGGCGGGGGAGGGGGAAACAATCAAGGATCCAACGTTGAGAAATCCGTGCCAGAACCTTCCACCCCAGTGCCGAACATGGTTAAGAGTTTGAGCCTCCCGCCAAGAAAACCAGAAAGCTGACGACTACCATAGCAGGCCAGTAGAGAAAGGTACATACTCCATAAGCTGGCTCCTGCAAGGGCCCAATGAGCCGTGCAAAGTCTGGTTCAAGAAATAACCAAATGGGGCCGCCTGGGTGGCGCCGTCGGTTAAGCGTCCGACTTCAGCCAGGTCACGATCTCGCGGTCCGTGAGTTCGAGCCCCGCGTCAGGCTCTGGGCTGATGGCTCAGAGCCTGGAGCCTGTTTCTGATTCTGTGTCTCCCTCTCTCTCTGCCCCTCCCCCATTCATGCTCTGTCTCGCTCTGTCCCAAAAATAAATAAACGTTGAAAAAAAAAAATTAAAAAAAAAAAAATAACCAAATGCGCGTGCAGAGCTGCCGCCCACACCCTCACTCCTCACCAGCCAGAGGAGTCCAGCTGGCAATGTGGCTCCCACGCACATGCTTGAGAGCTTCATTGTTTCTTATCTCCCGGTGCCATCAACAGCTCGGAGGTGGCAGGGGCAGATCTGGGGCTAAAGGACAGTGGCCGATGGCTTTAGGCCAAAGGCCACGGCAAGGCCAGCCAGCTGAAAGAAGGAATGTCACGTCCACAGCAAATACCTACCACAAAGCCAGCGGGAGACTTCAGCTAGAGGAACTCTGGTTCAAACAGCTTGACTAGTTTTCCCTGCAGGAAATGAGTCCGGGGCCGTGAACACTTAGGCAGGCATTTCCAACTGGGGGCTCCCATGAGGCCAGAGCCATGAGGCTCACCGCTGCACCCCTATCACAGTGCCTGGTCTGTCACTGGATATACTACAAATACACAAATGAGTGCATGCCAAGGGACTCCAGCCTCCCAGTGTACGTTCATTTCTGCACACTTTTAGGTCACTTCTGGGGTTGCCTCTACCTGAGTTCAACCCACAGGTGTTTGAGCAGCCCATATCCTCAGCCCAGCACTGTGCCAGGCACTGGGAGACTCAGGCAGCTAATGAAGCCCAGGCCCTGCCTGCAGAAAGCTCAGAGGAGGTAAAAACCAGACTCAAGCACATGGATACCAAAGGAGTTCTGAAGCTGGTCCCTCGATGAGAAAGCTGGCATGTGGCGGGACAAGGAACAGGGCCAGGCCATCGCTTCCCAAGCTCTGGTGTGCCCCCCTTCCTCCCTCCCCACAAGAGCCCAGCAGAGGCTTTGGGTGAAGGGAAGGTGGGCCAGAGCCTCCACTCTGCGGGGACAGGATCACCCTTCACATTCCACCACATTCACTGGCTAGCTTGGCATCCAGACCATGGCCACCACTGCTCCCAAGAGGTAGGGGAGGACTTGAGTGGATGAGCCAGCAAAGCGTCAGCCTTCCCGGGAGCACAGCATAGCTCTCCTGGGTACCCATTCCATCATACCATTGTCATCCCCCTCTGGGGGTGCCACTTGCAGGACCCTCCCCACCTTCCTGCCAGGCACTTAGTCCGCACGCCTCGGGGGCAGAGCCCCCTACAGTCCCAGGGTCCCCCCTGGCCCTCCCCTTGAGAAGACTATGACATCTAGCCTGCTCTGACTCGGGAGCTGAAGTCCTAGGCTTCTGTCACCACCTTTGTCCTATCAGCTCAAGCCATACACAGGTACAGCAGATGGCACGAAGTCTCACATCCAAGATCACCAGCGTGCAGTACTTTTTATTCTGGACAGAATGTAATGTGACCAAAGATTGAAGAGCATAGTATACTGAACCCCAATGCACCCGTTATCCAGTGTCAACGATTATCAACAGGCCCATACTTCTTCAAAGAAAAGGGATGACAGAATGAGGATATGATGATGATGATGCTATTTTATAAGTAAGGAAGTGTGGAGATGTCAAAGGGACACAGGAACCAACTGAAAGAGTTAATGGCCAAAGCTGGAATAATTTGAGCAATAAAATAAACAACGTAGTATGGAACATAACCCAAAGCGTTAAATAAGTATGCACAAGTCCATACCAATATAAACAAATGAATAGAAAAATAAATGGAGAAAAGACAAACCTCCCACAGAACTCCAAATAACGTATGTAGATACCCTACCTTCAAGGATGTGGGGCATAGCTCTCCGCTTCTTAAATGTGTACTGTGCACGTGGACTTCCTTCTAAAGGGCACAGTCTGGAAAGGGGAAGAAAGAGGAATCTTGCAGTGCGATAGCCCGACACATGCTTTCAGCCAGGTCTCCAGGTTAAAAGCCCCCAGGACAAGCCATGTGGACCACACGCACCCTTGATAGGATGTGATGAGAGGGCACCTGGCCTCTGTGGCCTTACCCCCAAAACGCACAGCCCTACCCCGATCATGAGAATGTTTTCATGCAATTTCCAAGTGAGAAGCCATCTACAAAATACCTGACCGGTACTCCTCAAACTGTCAAGGCCACCCACAACAAGGAAAGCCTGAGAAACTGTCACAGCCAAGAGCAGCCTAAGGAGAGTTGACTGAATGTAATGAGGTGTCCTGGATGGAATCTGGGGACAGAAAAGGGGCATTTAGGTAAAAACTAAGTTATTCAAATAAACTATGGACTTCAGTTAATGGTAACGTATCAACATTGGTTCATTAGTTTCGATGAATGTTCCATATTCACGTAAGATGGCAACAGTGGGGGAAGCTGGCTTAAGGGACATAGGGATCTACTATCCTTGCGATTTTTCTGTCCATCTAAAACTATCCTAAAATAAAAAGGTCGTCTTTTTTAAATGCATCGTTATGATTATTTTGCAGGAGCGGTGTTTATGCAGGAGGAGCAGAGGGCAGGGAAAGTTTTCCATTAAGCCGGGCGAGTGATGAGCACTGTGTCCCCGCCTTCCTGGCTGTTCTTGGACGTACACAAGCAGTGGGAGGGGAGCATCGGCCACCTGGCCTCGTTCTCTGAACCTCCTGCACCAGCTGGTGAAAAGCAGAGTTGCCGGGAAGTGAAAGAGGATGTCCAGTCCAGGAACCGGTTAGGCAGGCCGGGCCAGGCTGCAGGGGGCGGGCTGTCTTCAGAGCTACCAGAAAGACTGACTCACCATAGCCTTGCTCTGCACTGGGGTGGCACCCATTTGGTGTGGGGATCGTTGCTCTATGCTGAAGATTTGGCAGAGCAGGAGACGAAGACCGAAGAGCGAGGCCAGCCTTCCCCGGCCACTTGCTGTCAGCATGCTCGTCCTGGTAAACGATGGGGGCCGGCCTTCGGGGTCTCTGTCATCCAGCCCCGGAGGTAACCCACACACGTTTCGGTACTGCCTCCATCCCCGAGACCACGCACTCCACCTTCCTTTAGACACCTGGGGGGATGGAAGCTCCTGGGCAGCAGGTCTGGGTTCAGGTTCAGACTCCACTCCTTGATCGCCAGAAACCTTGGGTGATTCACTTAAGCTCTCTGACCTGTTTCGACAGTTGTAAAATGCAGATACTACGGCTGCCTCACCCACCTCGTGAGGTTGAGTCAAGGATCAAATGAGGAGAGGCAGTAGACCAGGAGGAACTCTCTTAGGGGTTATTCTTCGGGTGGATGTGGCAAGGGTGATCCGTGCCCTTCAGGCAGCAGGTAAGGACTTTCACGGATAGAGTTTTGTATGTGTTAGGATGCTTTTGGTTGCGAGTCAGAGTAAATCCACCTCAGGTTGGTTCACGTAGCTGAAAAACCCAGAAGCGAGGCAAACTGCAGGAGAGGGGTGATCAGGGTTCTGGCCATGCTTCTTAGTGAGTCAGGGAGTCTGTGCGTACTGGCTTCTGAGACTGGCTTCCTTGTAGGTAGGAAAATGGTTGTAGGAGTCCCAGGCCACACATTCTACCATCCCTAACAGGAGAGAGGTGCTTTTCCTCTATCATCAAATGTCCTGGGCTTCTCTCCGGTTTTTGTAGGCCACATGCTCTATTCTGCATCAATCAATGAGGCCAGGGCAAGCCATTTGATTGGTGTAGGCTTCTGTTCTCGCCAAAGAGGGATGGATTAAAATGATTGCCTTAGGCCAATCAGGGCCTGGTCCTGGAGGTCGGAAGGGGATCTCATTCACACGAGCCTATTGGCTGCCACAGTTGGGGAGGGGAGGAATGGATGCCAACCGTGTCCACCACAGGTTTCTATCCCAGTAACAATCCACTGTTGTAGACAGCGGTGGTGGTTTGTCTCTCTAGCATCCATTTCCCCGCTTTGACTACAACCCTAATTTGGACTCGGGGCTTCGTTCCTTCCGCATTCTTAGACTGTGTGCTTCTGATGGAGCCCCATTTCCCATTCATGCAAGAAGCATGTGATCAAGACTTAGGTCATTCAGTGCACTTCAATCTGGCCACTGGATTGCTTCTCAGAAAAGCACGTGGCTTGATCAAAGGCAGTGAGACGCAGTGACACTTGCTGGGAAGGACGACTGGGACAGTGCCAGCTGCTCGTGTCTGCTGAACTTCACCCTCAGAGGATGTACGGTCTGCAGCTGTTGCTGCTGCCATTTGACAGTCACATGGAGAGAGCCTGAGGTTGGAGCTGATACAGAAAGACCGAGGAAGCTGCTAAAGCCATACAGCCAAGCTAATTCCTGGACGTCTCAGTTTAAGAGTCAACACATTTCCTCTTTGTTTTAAGCAAGTTGTAACAATGTCTTAAATCATTCAGTTCTTCCTGTTTCGTGGCAGTGAATGCCCGAGCAGCACACGTGGGTGGCTGGAATATTTGGAACAAATTCTACCAAGCACATTTGCCTTTTGAGACTAGTAGTACATGGACATAGTATTACATTACATCTCATCCATGAAAGATGTGGAAGAATGCTGAATGAATATGGATGGGATTTGGTCTAGATCACAGGTAGGACACTACAGCCCTTGGGCCAAATCTAGCCCACCACCTGTTTTCATAAAGTTTTACTGGAACACGACCGCACTTTGTCTATGGCTGTTTTGTCCTACCATGGCCGATCAAAGTTGAGTAGTTGTTTGCAAAGCTTAAAATACTTAGCATTTACAGAGAAAATTTGCTGCCCCCTGGTATAGATGGTAGACTAATAAAACATTAGCAAATATTCCCCCCACCCCCAAGTTATTCCTGGGCTCCCAAATGGAAGCATCATTGAGTAGCCCTCCATCATAGACTTCTATCTGTATCATTAACCTCAGGCCTGATTATTAGCATTAAGAAAGCAAACTTTCATTGAACTGGATTTATCCCAGACAGTGAATGACAGACATCGTACACAGTAGTCCTGGCCAAAGAGTGCCTCGGAAGCCTGCAGACATAAAGAACATTTCTTTCCCCACCCCAGACCATTACCCTTCTCTCAGAGTTGGGGTGCTGAAGCTACTGGCGAATTCATGCAGGAAGCCCAGTGACCTACTTCCATAAGGAGGTTGGATGAATGAAAACCTGGTTGGAAGATGAGACCATTCTTCAGTTTCATAATGGAATGTCAGCATCGTTATCTGTACATCTACCATCTGAAGCCAATGGATTCCACTGCTGCCAACAATATGGAGCACTCAGAGCTCCACTCTTAATTCTATCAAGCTCCTGATACAAGTACAATAGATGGTTAACATTGATGCAATCGCCAAGGTCACATAAGCAACCACGTTGCCAGGAGTCTCTAACCTCCATCTCTCTGCTAAGTCACCAGGAAGCAACATATCAAGATCTAAGGCTAGTCCTCAACGGAAGGCCATTGTGGAGCTGTTATTTAATATTATGGCATATGCTTGTGTGGGCGGTCTTCATGAGAAGTGGCTTCATCAAGTAGAGTACAGCATTGCCGCCAACACAGTGGCCAGAATCTGACTGATGGCTTCTAACTCAGAAATGATGCCGCGAAGAGAAGGCAGTTTAGGAATATCATTGACTGGTATTGTTATCTCAGGGGCGTCTGCTTATCCAGGAGGCTCCCCTTCTGCTCACACGAGGATCTAGCAGGCCTCCCAACTTACACAGGACTCAACGTGGGTCTGAAATGGGTCCAAGGGGCCAGTTGGGGTCCATCTGGACATCTGTGGTAGTTCTGTATTTCTTTATTGGTGAGGGAGATATTTGGGGTAACCCATCTTGAATGCCACGTAAGTGCCTTCTACTTAAGGATACACATGATAAATCTGTTTATCTGAGAATTTATCTCCAGCACCCACTTTGAATGCTGTAAAAGTCAAGAAATCCTCCAGACCCAACTGGGAGCAGAAAGGGAGTCTCATGGTTATGCCAGTGTAAACCCCCTGACACAAGAATGCCAGGGCGCCTGGGTGGCTCAGTTTGGCATCTGACTCTTGATTTTGGCTCAGGTCATGACCTCACGGTTCATGAAATGAACCCCATGTCGCGCTCTGTGCTGCCACGCAGAGCCTGCTTGGGTCTCTCTCTCTCTCCCTCTCTCTCTGCACCCCCAATAGTGTCCTCTCTCTCTCTCAAATAAAAATTTTTTAAATACCAGTAAATGACCCTCTCTCCTCTACCTAGGCAAACTTCACCTAATCCTGGGGCCAGCTCAAACCCTCTCCCCTTGGTATAAAGCCAACTCATACCGAAGCAATCCCTTCTGTCTCTAACCACATCAATTACTACAATTAATCCCCTAATACCTTGAGGCTGCTGGTGTTAGAGGGTTTGGCCTTTTGTTACAGTCATGGGAAGGATGCATTTCAATGTGCTGCTTTGTGGCCCAAACTGTTTTGTTATCTGGGCAAAAAGAGCACGGGGCAGGAATTATATTCCAAGATGAGGATACCCTCTTCTCGTCCATGGAGGGTCAGGACAAGGAGTATCTGCCTCGTTGGCCTCCCTTGAGAGAGGGTCTCTCACCAGATGAGAAGGAAAGCCAGGTGACCACAGGATTCTGGCCCGTTCTGTGACAGTCCCCCTGTCTCTGGTCAGGACAGCCACCTCCACCTGTTGCTGAATTCTTGCCTTCGGACTCAGGAGCACAGTCTCTGCTCAGAATCAGACAGACACACAGACACCATGAGACGCGGCGTACAGAGGGCTGGGACAAAAGTAAACAGAACTGGTTTGGGGAGCTTGGGAGACAGAGCTTCTCCCACTGCTTGTTGGGCCCATGGTGGCATCCACTGGAGCAGCTGTCTAAGGGTGGAACCCAAGTCAGATCCCTGCAAGGTCTGAAATGTCACACACACACGGGAGACCGGCAATCCGCGAGCAATCTTCAGTAACTCCCAACAGTGGACACTCTGAGGCAATGTTCTTGGGACCAGTCACAAATGAGAGACATCAGAGAAAATGTTATTCTTTTATTATTTCAAGGAGGTAATACATAGCCCAATCCGCCAAAGCAATAGGGAATGAGAGGCAGCAGACGGCCAGAGTTTTGAGAAGAGCCTCGTGCCGCACCTCCAGGCTCCTGTCTGCTCGCAGTCCCGGGCTGCGTACATGAAGGCCAGGTCAGCCGCACGGAGTGTGCCGTGACTGTAGCAGCGGACAGATGGCCCAACTCAACGCCCCGCTGACCGAGAAAGGGTTCCCCGTGAGCAGCAGAGGCCCTGCCAGGCTGAGCACGCCGGGCGGCACTCAGCCCTGCCACAGCCGGCTGAGCAGCCAGCCTATCTAGCACTTGATTTTATCTCTGTGAGACTAGAGTGGGCAGGATGTGAATAAATCCTGAGTCAAATTAAGGTGAAAGACTTAGTAGTGTTAATACTCCAGATGAGAGAAGACAACACCGTCTCTGAGGGTGATGGGCTGGGAGTCTGATGGAAGAAAGATGGAAACACGCACAATGGCCACAGGCTGCAGGTGCGGCCCTGAGGACACGAGAAGGGTATTTCACATACATGATGGGGGGCGGGCACTGGGGCTGCTTCCTCGGACACAGAAGTGAACTAGAGGTTCATTTTCCACTCATAATTGGTTTCCTGGGTCTAAGTCACCACCCCTGTGGCTGAAGCGAGTCCCGCCCTAGGGAGAAGTGTGGCTCAGTTCTCCAGTGCAGAGGGGGAGGGACTCACAACTCAAGGAGATCTTTCTCCCCCACCCCCAGCTCCTTTCCCTTGCAAATGACGGAGGTGGAAGGTGAGAGGTAGGGCATCTCCTAGTGAAGTCCCACCATGATTTTTTTCTAGAGAATTCACTGTGATGGGACCAAAGCTCCCCCTCCCCCTCGGCACGGAATAGACTTATTTCCACTCAGGGGAGGGCACCTTCCTGGTGACCTAATGGTGGCGTGCAGGGGGGAATCGCAGCAGTGACTCATAGACACCGTTCATTTCAGTACGACTGTCCGGGCCGGAGAGCTGGCGGCGAGGGACTGGTCCTGCCCAGCATGCACCGTTCCCCAACAATCCTGGCCAGGCCAGAGCCGGGTTTAGATGCTGCACGGGCTGACAGATTTTTGGTTTGACGGAAGTGGAAAGAATTTTTTAAAAACCACGCCACTATTTTCTCCAAACCCAGGACCATCAGTTTTGTTTTGTTTGACAAGAAAAGGACAAAGGACCACAGCTCCCTAGTGGCCAAGGCTTCTGCAGCACGGAATGCAGTATGTATCGAAATGTATAAACCTGGGTCTGACCGGGGAGGTGGGTGAACATAGAGCCAGGGGCCCTGGGTCTTCTAGTCGGTGGCAGTCTCTGCTGGTGCCTCGTTGTCATGTTCCTCAAAGCCTGGGACTGGCTTCTGCAGGAAGTGCATGGTGGCCTGGATCACCTTATCTGGTCCAATATTGTACACAGGGTGAGTGGGCTGCTGCAAAGAGAACAGATGCCGATCAATCACCCCAGTGGTCCTTGCGACCGTGCACAGACTTGAAACCTTTACATGCACTTGTAAGAATTTATCAGAAGAAGGAATCATCAGACATACACAGGGAGGTTTATCACCCCAGGCCCTGATGTTCAACAACAAGGTATTAGTAAAAGCATTTAATGCTACATGGGATACAAAGGAATATTACACAGCCGTTTAAAAACATGCTTTCAAATATTTAATGGTAAGGGCAAATGCTTATAACGTATCATGTGAGGAAAACAGTATATACAATGTTATCCCAAACTTACTTTTTGAAAATGTGTTTGTAGATGTGATTTATAGGCAGAAATTGGACATATGCCAAAATCGGTCCCATGATATTTTCTTATACTTTTGAATATATTCTAATTATTAAAACATACATGTATTTATTTACATTTGTAATCAAGGAAAAGGACCACAATGCTATGATGCAGTAAAAGCGTCAGGCCATATTGAAACTCTTTTATAGTAGTCTACTACGTCATAGAAATCCAAAAGAAACTTTAGGTCTGAGACAGGGCACAACTGGAGGCCAATATTCAGGACTCATCCACTCTGGGAGAATGAAGGAGGGGACAGAAATGCAGGAGAGGTTTTAAAACTACTTTTTTTTTTTTTTATTTTTTTTTTCAGCGTTTATTTATTTTTGGGACAGAGAGAGACAGAGCATGAATGGGGGAGGGGCAGAGAGGGAGGGAGACACAGAATCGGAAACAGGCTCCAGGCTCCGAGCCATCAGCCCAGAGCCCGACGCGGGGCTCGAACTCACGAACCGCGAGATCGTGACCTGGCTGAAGTCGGACGCTTAACCGACTGCGCCACCCAGGCGCCCCTAAAACTACTTTTAAAATACTATGGGGGCGCCTGGGTGGCTCAGTCGGTTAAGCGTCCGACTTTGGCTCAGGTCGTGATCTCATGGTTCATGAGTTCGAGCCCCACGTCAGGCTCTGTGCTGACAGCTCAGAGCCTGGATCAGGTTTCAGATACTGTGTCTCCCTCTCTCTCTGCCCTTCCCTCATTCACGCTCTGTCTCTCTGTGTCTCTCAAAACTGAATAAACGTTAAAAAAAAAAAAAAAAAGAATACTATGAGCAACTCTATGCCAAAACCTATAAAAGTACAGATAAACTGAATAATTCTATAGAACAATATAAATTTTCAAAAGAAATTCTTTAAAATTTGTATGAATACATTTTTTTAAAAGTTTTTATTTATTTAGTTTGGTGGGGGGAGGAGCAGAGAGAGAGGGAGAGAGAAAGAATCCCAAGTAGGCTCTGTGCTGTCAGCACAGAGTCCGATGCAGGGCTCAAACTCACAGAACCATGAGATTACGACCTGGGGCAAAATCAAGTCAGACACTTAACCAACTGAGCCGCCCCAACTTGTATGAATAAATTAAATCAGTAATAACAGTTGCTTATTCTGCTCCACCATTCCTCCTCCAAAATATCAGGCAGGCCTGGATGGTTTCTCAAGCAAGTGCTACCAAACCTACAAGAAACATAATCTCTAACTTGTATAAACTTTTTCAAAGTCTAAACAAAAGGCAGGGGTGGGGGTGGAGAAGAAGTACCCATCTAATTTTATGAGGCTGTGATATTATCCTGAAATATAAACTGGAAAGAGCAATACAATAAAACAAAAATTCAGATCAGCTTTTCTTATGAATACCATGCAAAAAAAAAAAATCCTAAATAAAAATACTAGTCAGGGACACCTGGGTGGCCCAGGTAAAAATACTAGTAAAATACTAGTCAGTCAGTTAAGCATCTGACTCTTGGTTTCAGCTCAGGTCATGATCTCGTGGTTTCGTGGGTTTGAGCCTCGTGTTGGGCTCTGTGTTGGTGGCGCAGAGCCTGCTTGGGATTCTCCCTCCCTCGCTCTCTGTCTCTCCCCCACTTGCACTGTCTCTCAAATTAAAAAAATAAAATACTAGTCAAAAATGCTAGCAAACTGGGGCACCTGGGGGTCTCGGTTGTATGTGCAACTCATGGTTTTGGCTCAGGTCACGATCTCACAATTTGTGAGTTTGAGCCCTACATCGGGCTCTGTGCTAGCAGTGCAGAGCCTGTTTGGGATCCTCTCTCTCCCTTTCTCTCTGCCCCCCCCCCAAATAAATAAACTTAAAAAAAATACTAGCAAACTGAATCCAGCAATGTATTAAACACACACAATCACGCTGTCCTCTGACCATAAGAAGGGCTGATCCTAGGAATGTAATGTTACCATCAGAACATTTATTAA
The DNA here is from genome assembly GCF_014898765.1 of Herpailurus yagouaroundi. Taxonomy (NCBI): domain Eukaryota; kingdom Metazoa; phylum Chordata; class Mammalia; order Carnivora; family Felidae; genus Herpailurus; species Herpailurus yagouaroundi. Next base: position 40,483,826 of record NW_024412396.1, on the reverse strand, counting down.
CAAAATATAGCACAGTCAAGGAGAAAAACCAGATGTAGAAAAAGCCCTCAGTAAAATTTAATATTAGATTATGATTGGAGCAAACAAACAAGAAACAACCTGGCAAACCAGGAAGAGAGGGTTAAGTAACATCCTTAACTTGATAGGAGGTATTTATCAGAACCCTGCAGTAAGGATCCTACGTAATGCTGAAATTATAGACACCTTCCCATTACAACCAGAAGCAAGACAGGAGCGCCCCCCCCCCATGACCATCTCTAGTCAACACTCTGTGGGGGTCTTAGCCAACATCCCAAGGCAGAAAAAGAAATAAAATTCTTAAGAATCAGAAAGAAAAAGGCAAAACTGTCCTTATTTGAAAATAACATCACATGCTAAATAAAAAAAATCCAAGAGATTCTACAAACTATTACAACTATTAAGCTCAGCAAGGTGGCTGCATACAATTAAAATATAAATATCATTTCTGTACATTAGTAACAACCAGTCACAAATATAAAAAAATATTCCAGTCACAATAGACACAAAAAGTATAAATTTCCTAGACATAAGTCTAACAAAAGATGTATTAGTCTTTTATGGAGAAAATGATGTAAGACCACTAAAGGACATGAAAAATAATCTGAAAAATCATGTTCACAAATGGAAAGCCTTAATATTGAAATGAAGTCTGTTCTCTCCCATTAATCTTAAATCTAATGCGATTCCCATAAAAATTCCATTATAGTTTGGTTTTTTTTTTGTGGAACTCGATAAGCTGATCCTAAAATTCATAGGAAAAAGCAAAAAGAAAGAACAGCAAGGCAATTTTGAAGAAAAAGAACAAGGGGATGGGACCTGCCTACCTGCATTTACAATTTGCTTAAGAGAGTACAGACAGGCAAACAGACCAGAGGAACAGAACAGAGTCACCTCATATACAGAAACTCGAGTACGTGACAGACATGTGACACACATCAGTAGGAAAGTTGTAAACTTCCGTAAGTGGTATTGGTCAATTGGTCATCTACATGGAAAAAATATAAAATTATATCCAACCCTCACCACAGACAAAAATCAATTCCAAGAGAATTAAAAATCCAGATGGGAAGAGCAAAACTTTAAATGGTTTGGAAAAAATATATGTATGACCTCAGTGTAGGGGAAGATTTTTTTTTTTCTAATGTTTTATTTTTGAGGGGACAGAGCATGAGCGGGGGAGGGGCAGAGAGAGAGGGAGACAGAATCGGAAGCAGGCTCCAGGCTCCGAGCTGTCAGCACAGAGCCCAACACAGGGCTCGAACTCACAAACCATGAGATCATGACCTGAAGTTGGATGCTTAACCGACTGAGCAACCCAGGTGCCCTGGGAAAGATTTCTTTAAAAAAAATTTTTTTTAATGTTTATTCCTTTTTGAGAGACAGAGAGACAGAGTGTGAGTGGGGCAGGGGCAGAGAGAGGAAAACACAGAATCCAAAGCAGGCTTCAGGCTCTGAGCTGTCAGCATAGAGCCCAACGTGGGGCTCAAACCCATGAACTATAAGGTCATAACCTGAGCTGAAGTCAGATGCTTAACCAACTGAGCCATCCAGGCACCCCCAGGAAAGATTTCTTAAGTACCCCTCCACCCTCAAAAACCAAAAAGGCAGTAAAACTGTTCACTATAAAATTAAAAATCTTCTATTCAACAACCAAAAAACCCACTAAAAGTGAAAAGACAAGTCACGAACTGGAAGAGATTTACTACACACGTCACCGACATAGGATTAGTATTGAGAACACACAGAGAACACCTTCAAATGTGTAAGAAAAGGGCAAACAATTAAAATTACAAATCAGCAAGCAAGCAAGCAGCTGGCAGGCAATTCACAGAAGACATAACACAAATGGTCAACGAACATTTGAGAAGATGCTCAACCTTACTACGAGTGAGGGAAATGTAAAAATAAAACTGAGATACCATTTCCCATCTATCAAATGGCAGAGAGGGAAAGTTGGACCACAGAGCAACTCATCTGAATACTGTGTGAGTATAAAACGACACAAGCCACATGGGCAGTGGTGTGTGTGTGGGGGGGTGTTGTCTATGAAGATGAAGGTGTGTGTGCTCTTCAACCCAGCAAGTCTCTCCTAGAGAAACTAACACAAGAATGTGCACTGTGACTCCGTTTGCAATAGCACAAACCGAAACCATCTCAATGTTCGCCAACAGGAGAAGAAAAATCAGTTGGGGTACATTTATACAAGGGAATACCATATAGTTGTTAAAATGTTCAAGTAGAGCCACATACGTGAACGCGGGTAAACCTCAAAAGTGTAACGGTCAGCAAGAACAGCAATGCACAATAAGTGATCCAATAGCTACTGTCCTAAAAGGCATGAAAACATTCGCTGTCTATATTGTTTATGGATACATACATATGTAGTGATAGCACAAAAACTTATCTGCAGGCATGCCAAATGTCAAACTTAGGACAAGGTGATGCTGGGGATGGAAGGAGACTGACAAATGGAAAAGGGGTGCATGGGAGGCGAATATGGAAAAATGTTAAGACTTGAAAAAGCTGAGTGGTTGCAACTCCGATTTTGTCTGGTTATCAGTGAGGCTGAGCATCTTTTTATCCATACTGGCCATCTGTGTTCCTTCTGTTGGAACTATTCTGTGACAGTCTGCACGGGCCCCGTGACTTGATGGCCGTGGACGGTCTTAGTTGGATTCATGTCACAGGCTCACGTCTAGGCTCAGGGGTGTTTCCCGCGGCCAGGCTGGTCTAGGGCTGGATGTGGGGCTGAACATCCTGCCCGCAAGGGGCTGACAGCTCTGGGAGGCAGCAGACAAAACCAAGTTAAACACACGCTACAAACTGCAACTGAGTGCCACGAGGGGCACAAACAAGGCGCGGTGGTGGAGCACTGTAGGGAGGCCTCCTTCACAGAGGTGGTCTGGGAATCTTCTCTGGAGAGACGGCACGTCACTGTAGGCTCCAGAAGACAGCCAGCCATGCAGCGAGGACTGTGTGGCTGCAGATTCCAGAAACCTACTGCCTCTTAGTACATTTCCTCAATGGAACTATGAATAGAGGTCTGGGTCTGACGCAGGGATAAAGGCACAGAGCCTCTGTCTCAGACTGGATGCCCCCACCTGGAACCCTGAGTTTGCCTTAAGATAGTTCACTCCTGGGTCCCAGGCTCCCTCCGGGGCGGCTGCCAATGGAGGGAGGGTGGGGGCTGCGTGCTCACAGACCTGCCCACAGGAGGCACATGGATAGTTGTGCAGGACACGGGTGGCTGCTCCCCTCTCTTGGTATGCCCCCATCCTGGGGACCCTGTGGAGAAGCGCCATCAAGCCCCCCACCCGGCCTTACCAGAGCATTTTCGGGCACACCCAGGACCACATCGTGCAACATGGCTCCACTGCCGAAGTGTTGGGCTATGGACAGGCCGCTCAGGCAGTAGCAGGTGTGGTAGAAGTCCCGAGACCTACAAAGACAAGGTGGCTCTGAGCAGGGACTCCTCCACTCCCACAAATCCCCCCAGGCACAGCCTCCAACAGGAGACTCAGGCCTGGAGCACACCCCCACATCCCAGGCCCAGGTCAAGCCGTGGCATTTCTGAGCCCCACTCTTCAGCCCTGCACCCTTGTAGTCTTGTAGACTTGTAGTCGGTCCCCCCAGGGTCTCCTCCAGCTGTCTTCCAGAAAGGACTCTCCAGGGTAGTGCTGGTGCTAAATTAATGTATTTCTCAAAAAAAAAAAAAAAAATCCTACCAAAATGCCTAGAAATGAGCCAAATTCTCCCTGACAAACTGCTAGGGACCAGCCTTCAGCTGGGCCTTCCCCTGGATGCTGACAGTCACAGGGTGTGTGCTGGCCCAGTAGCAAAGGGAACAGGACTTATCTGATTTCCCTTTTCTTTTTACTGTGGCGCCTCAAGGTATTTAATCTATGCTGCAATAGTTGTGATTATAATTTCTGTTTATGACACTCAAGGGTTTTAAAGTCCTATATCCTGTTCTATTTAAATCAGTTTCGTTTAAAAAAAAAAAAAAAAGGCAAGAAAAGCCACCAACCTGGCAATCTATGTACCTACCCAGAGAGGGGGCTACATGGAAGCTGGGGGAAAAGATGGGCACTGGGGGGTGCCAGGATGGCACTGGAAGGGGTGCTCCCACTGGGAGGCTTCTTCCCACAACACACTAGCACCAAGCAGCTGGATGGAAAGGGAGCCCCCTCCCCCCTGCCCCCAGGCTTTTAAAGGTCAGCGGCTGTCACCCTCTGGTTCTGGGGAGGCTTGAGTGGCACACCATCTCTCCCCTCCCTGCCCCTCCCTCTCCCAAGAGAAGGCACTCACTTGCCAGGCTTATCCAGAAGCCCCCCGGCGGGGCACTGACAGCACATAAGAATGTACTCCTGCAGGGCCTGCTGATGAAACATCCAGTGGCTCATGCTGAGGGCAGGGTCGCCTGCAGAAAGGCATAGCGTCAGGGCAGGCCAACGCCCGGTGGGCATCCAGCACGGTATGAATGACGTCTTTGTATTTTATTACCCACTGGGGACAGTTAAGGTTTCCCTCTATTATTCCTGGACTAATTTTGAAAATTACATTCTTGGGACACTTGATATCTTCGCCCACGTCCCATGATATGTCCCTTCTCCCGACCTTTGACTTGAGTCAAAGAGCAGCAGTGCAGAACGATACCTTGGGGTATACGCCCTTACTGTGAATGCCTGTCCTAAACCACATCACGGACAGGCGTGGGCCAGCTGGCTATCTCTGCCTTCCAGATCCACCCTCTCACTGCTCCTGACTCGGTCCACAACTCCCTCCTCTGGGCCTCTTAAGACATTTCCTCTAGCACATCCCTGACTCTAACTGGCTAAGAGAACTCTCAACAGGGGTGATGTCTGTTCCTTCTACTTTTCTTTTTTTTTTTTAATTTTTTTTTTCAAACGTTTATTTATTTTTGGGACAGAGAGAGACAGAGCATGAACGGGGGAGGGGCAGAGAGAGAGGGAGACACAGAATCGGAAACAGGCTCCAGGCTCTGAGCCATCAGCCCAGAGCCTGACGCAGGGCTCGAACTCACGGACCGCGAGATCGTGACCTGGCTGAAGTCAGAGGCTTAACCGACTGCGCCACCCAGGCGCCCCTTCTACTTTTCTAAACCTCAACTTAATGTATCTCCAAAGGGCATCCTCCAACTCCTCTCTTGGCCTCAAAAACTGTTCCTAAGAAGGATTACTAGGAACCGCCAGGATTTCTGCATCATGTAATAGGGTAGGGCACCTGAGTGGATCAGTTAAGTGTCTGACTCTAGATTTCGGCTCAGATCATGATCTCACAGCTTGTGAGTTCAAGCCCTGAGTCGGACTCTACACTAACAGCAGGGAGCCTGCTTGGGATTCTCTCCCTCTCCCTTTCTACCCCTCCCCTGCTTGTGCTTTCTCTCAAAATAAGTAAATAAACTTTAAAAAAATATGGCAGCAGGAGCAGAAACTGGCAGTTCTGGTAATAATGCTCATGTATGAACAAGCAACTGGCCTTCTTCATTCTGAAGCTGAATCAGTATGGTCGGAGAATTCCGTGGGCCGCATAGTTATCAAATGCAGATGACAGAGACTGCCAACAGATGGATGCTTCCAGAAGCATTTACGTGGGAATTTTTTTTTTTTTTTAAATATACACATGCATTAAGTCCTTGGTCAATTTTATACTTGGATACTTGGGCTACTACAAAGGTAGCAAGTAATCTGTAAATAGCAATTAAAAGCTAATTTTTCCTTCTTCCAGTCTGTTTCTGTGCATTTTTCTATATAGTTATTATAATTTTATATTTTGCATTCTCCATTTAACACTATAGGCATACATTTTTCTATGCTGTTACCATACTGTTGATTTTTCCTTTGTAATTTCTTCTTTAAAGAAGCAAATTTAATAGCTACTGGGATTTGAGGGGGGTAATGATGAAAATTCTACAATTGATTATGGTCATGGCTGCACAACTCTGATTACACTAAACACCACTGAGTTGTATATTTTAAGTGAGTGAATTGTATGGTATGTGAATTCTATCTCAAGAAAGCTGTTACTTTTTCTTTAAAAAGCAAATTTACTAAACTTTAGGATCACTGCATTAAACATCTGTACAAAATATCCTTTTATTCTATATCCTGTAGGAAATAAAAGACTATTATAAGGTAAGTGCCAACCTGTCACTAAAAGCAGAATCTGAAAAGAAATTGCTATGTTTATTATCAGACAGATTACAGAGTGGGTCGGTTGCCTGCTACCTTATGGAAATCTACAAGCTCCGAGTCCACAAACTCCACCAGGAGCTTCCAGGGGTCCTGAATCTGCACAGCAGCTCACACAACCAGAGACGAAGGCAGGTGTGATGACGGGTGCTGCTTGTGCACCACAATCGGCCTTTTAGTCCTTTATACCTCTCCCTTCAATTACAAATCCCCATTATTACGTCATTTTGCTTTTCAAAGATTCCTTTTATCTAAGAAATCAAAAGTTTTCCCAAATAGTAACTGACAGGTTCAGCCACATGCAGCTCAATTTCACAGGCGGACAAATCCAGGCGTGGAGTATGTCCCAAGGAACACACAAGCAACGAGTAACCATCAATCTAAACCCAAACTCACGGGCCTGCTGCTTTCTTACTGCTCCACAGAAACCAAATAACTCACTAATTTAGTCAGCATTGAATATTTTTAAGATCTTAGTAATTCGTTCTTCGGGGTGCCTGGGTGGCTCAGTCGGTTGAGAGGCCGACTTCAGCTCAGGTCATGATCTTGCTGTCCGTGAGTTCGAGCCCCGCGTCGGGCTCTGTGCTGACCGCTCAGAGCCTGGAGCCTGTTTCAGATTCTGTGTCTCCCTCTCTCTCTGACCCTCCCCCATTCATGCTCTGTCTTTCTCTGTCTCAAAAATAAACAAACATTAAAAAAAAATTAAAAAAAAATAATTCGTTCTTCTACTCAACTGCTGTCTTCTATACACATAAGGCAGCCACCTGCATGGAACCACTAACGGCCACTTGCTCAGTGAGGTCGTGTGTCGGTCCTTTGTTATCTCTTTAGCCAGCAACGTGATCATCACCTTTACAAAATCTATTTGGTTATTTACTAAGATAAAAGCAGTAATGCACATGGTTAACAACAGCAACAAAAAAGGCAGAGTGTAGTACAGAAGGAAAAACAATTCAACACGTATGTCTCCCTCGCCTTCATCTCCCACCCTCCTCCCAAAGGTGCCCATTTCTAAAGGGGTTTGGCTTGCTTCCAGGAAAAGCTGTGGAGAGGTCGGTCCGTGTGCACAGAGACCACTCTAGGCCTGGCCCTTTACACTTTATGTTGTGTCCTGGAGAGTTTTCCAATATTAGCTCATTGCATCTAACCACGGGATGGGGAGATCATAATTTATTCAACTATTAAACTTTTGATGAGCATTTGGTTGTTTGCCATTAAAACTCCACTTCAACACACATCCTTTGCTAATATCTCTGCAGGTAAATTCCCGAAAGTGTACTTGCTGGGTTTAAGTAATTTAGACAAATCTCCAAACTACCCTCCAAAAAAACTGATACAGCTATTTACACCCACACTGACAGTACAAAAGTGCCTGTTTTTCCACACTCTCCCCAACATCGGGTACCGCGTTTTCTCCTCTCTGCCAACGTGACAGTAAAAACGACCAGTGCCCCACTGATTCTATTCACATTTCTTTCACTGCCATCTTTTCGTTTCATGCATGCCGCCTGTGCTGGTTAGAAGCAAGGTTCTGACGGAGGCGTAGGTGGCGATCGGGCATTATAAGGCAAGTTGCTCACCCTTGCTGGTCTTTGTTTCCTCATCTGTAAGATGGGGATAACAACAGCACCTATCACAGCATTGCTCAGAGGATCAAGTGAGAAAACACCCGTGGAGGACTCCGTTCAGTCCCTGGCTGAGGCGGAGTGCTTGGCAAGCCTCAGCGGCCGGGAGGAGCGGTGGTCATAGAGGGGGTAACACAAGTAGTAGCTCTTTCCTGCCCGTCCGGAATCTGCCCGTTCAGATCCTCTGCCTGGTTTTCAGTGGGGCTGTTCATCTGTTTCTTTTTTAAATTTTTTTTTTCAACGTTTATTTATTTTTGGGACAGAGAGAGACAGAGCATGAACGGGGGAAGGGCAGAGAGAGAGGGAGACACAGAATCGGAAACAGGCTCCAGGCTCTGAGCCATCAGCCCAGAGCCCGACGCGGGGCTCGAACTCACGGACTGCGAGATCGTGACCTGGCTGAAGTCGGACGCTTAACCGACTGCGCCACCCAGGCGCCCCTGTTCATCTGTTTCTTAGTGATTTAGGAGCCTCTCAACTTAAAGAAATTTAGCCCTTTGTCATTTGTCACAAATAATTTGTCCTACCTTGCTACTTGTTTTGTTTATAGAATTTCTCTTCTTTTATTAAAGAATTTTATCTTTCTTTTTCTTTATGCAAATTAATTGTAGAAAATCAGAAAATACACATAAAAAAAGAAAGAAAACAAATATTGCGTGTCGCTTCACAGTCCAGGTGCCTTCTCGTAATTTTTTGGATTCAACTCTTCGCTAAAAATGGAATTATATACAGACTGCTTTGAAACCTTTGATCACAGTGTATTACAAAAATCTTCGCACACATCGTCTCCTTGCGACTCCCAACGTCAGTATTCTGCCCACCACTCAAGACACTGCCCTTCCCTTCCCACTGCTGCTGAGAAGTGGGTGAGCTTCAAGCCCAACACAGGCCTTCTCCTGGGCCCTGACAAAAGCTGCAAGGTCCACGATTCACAGGCAGCACTTTCCACAGGCAAAGCTCTGAATATCATTTCCTCCAGGACCTGTGCTACAATAAACAGAATGTCAGTTGGGGCCCCTCTGAAGATGCTGGCAGGGAGCACTCTTCTCACAGCTCTCCTGGATTTTCCTGGCATCTCATCCCTGCCAGGGACAGGTTTGTGAAAGGCTGACCATTTTACCAAGGGCTTGACCTCACTAGTTTCAAATAAAGAAATCACTAAAACCCTAAGTTATTTTTGCTTTGAAAACACTGAAGTTTCAGGGAATTCTTGACCTCCCAATCATAGTGGTCAAGCCAGAGACCGTGCAGGCTCCAGAGTCAGGGGGATGATCTATCCTAAAGCCCTGAGACCCTAAGCCCAGGGGCCCAAGGCAAGGAATCTCAGGACAGACTGAGACCGGCAGAATGGGAAGCCAAGGGGGCGCTTGGGTAGCTCAGTTGGTTAAGGATCCGACTCTGGCTCAGGCTCAGGACATGATCTCACGGTTTATGGGTTCGAGTCCTCATTGGGCTCTCTGCTATTAGTGCAGAGCCTGCTTCGTATCCTCTGTCTCCCTCTCTCTCTGCCCCTCTCCTACTCATGCTCTCTCAAAAATAAAATAAACATTAAAAAAAAAAAAAAGAAAGAATGGGAGGCACCTGGGTGGCTCATTCCATTAAGTGTCTGGCTTTAGCTTGGGTCATGATCTCACAGCTCATGAGTTCGAGCCCTGCACTGGGCTCTGTGCTGACAGCTCAGAGCCTGGAGCCTGCTTTGGGTTCTGTGTCTCCCTCTCTCTCTGTTCCTCCCCTGCTCACACTGTCTCTCTCTCTCAGAAATAAAGATTGCAATGTCTCTCTCTTTCTCCCAAAAATAAAGATTAAAAAAGTAAAAAATAAATTAAAAAAAGAAAGAATGGGAAGACAGGGCCGAGACTGCGTTTACTTCAATTCAGCATCCAAAGTGGCCACAACTCAGATGAAACAAAGAGACTAAAGAAAGGCGCTCAGAAAGAACAGCCAAAGAAGGAAGAAAAGCATGGGTCAGGGGGCCAGACAATAGGAAAGAATCTCATCTTCCACATTTGAGCAATTAATTACCCAATTATTAAGTCCAAAGAAAACCTTCCCTCTGGGCCAAGGGGTCTCACTCCAAGAACACATCAGCACCCAGCGGGACAGCCATGACTTCCCCTCCCCCCACCAGTTTCCTCAGAGACACGCTGCTCTCACATAAAATAAATAAGAAAGATGGTTCAGGAGTCAGCGGGCGACCTGAGATTTCAAATGATCAAATAAAGGATGGCTCCCCGAAGTTGTGCTTGCTGTCTAACTGCTTTGGTTTTGCCTTCCGATCTGCGACTCCAGAGAAACGAACCCAGGTCTCTCCACTCCAGTGGTATGGGTGGAACAGACTTGCATTTAGGATTCTTCAATGAATTTAAAATACAACAGTGCTCACGGCAGCAACTACAAAGCCAGTCAGACCTGGTGGATCTTTTCTCCTGGGGTTCTGCCTCTCTGCCCCTTTGTGCCATCGCCTTCTCAGTCACTGTTGTGACCGCGACGCACACAGTGTGGGTTTTCAGTTCCGATATGACCGATGTGGGACGCTGCATTGGAAACTGTGGCTTCACACCCAGCTGAGGTGGCAGTCACCCTGGGGCCCGGACACGCACCTACCTCCTCCTAGCCACAGACAGTTTGCAGCAGCAACTGTGACTCAACTAAACCACTGGAATTAAAGCCTAGTCTGCATGTGCGTGCAGGAGACATGGCGGGGGGCGGGGGGGGGGGGTGCGGTTCACACAGGGCACTCAAAATCCAGGACAGACAGACAAACACTCTGGCTTCCTGACTTGGGCTAGCAGCCAGGGGAAGTCACCCAGCCCCTGCCAGCAGCTCCCCGGGCTCACCTTGAGCATGCAGTGCGCGGTGCAGCAGGGGCAGCAGCCCCGCCTGCCAGAAGGAGTAGCAGCCGTCCACCAGCTTGTTGCAGCGGCCCTGAAATCCACCTTCGAACCGCATCTGCCGGCTTGTCACCCATTGCTGAGAATGAGACAGAGAAGGGAAAGGCGGGTGTAGGCCAAGTTCCCATCTCTGGGCTTCTTGGCACTGGAATTCTAGTCCTGGGGCTGTTCCTTCCTTCCCCTCACTGCCGCGGATGCGGACTGGACCATCTAAGCTGGACTCTTGGCAGGGCGGCCAGTACTGATCTCTGCTTCGTGCCCAATGGACAACTAACCACCTTTTCCCGGGTTTCAAATGGGTTCTGATGCTGACAGAATAAAGACATCAAGTTGGCCTATAAGGAGACCTGCAAATGTCTCTCAATAAACAAGGCTTAGCGAGGAAATTGAAGGCAAGTGGCTCATTTCTAACCACTTTCCCTTCTCAGGGAGGTTTATTAAAAGCAGATAAATGGAATTGTGTGCTGTGTCTCAGTGGATGATCTCAAACTGTTCCTGACTTTGACTTGGCACCTGAAGAAATTCATCCAAGGTTTCTTAGCAAGTTACTTGCAGGACCAGAAGCAGAAGCCATTATCCTAACCGCCAAGGACGGCTCTGTCAGCTCTAGCCTCTCTGCGTCTCCAGGGAAACCTGGTTGGCTAACAGAAGACAATCTTTTACTCTGAACTTGTAAGATGGTTCTTGATGTCACTCTGCAGTCACACATGATGCTGCTGCCCATCCCTGCTTATCTCCAAGTTTTCTAAACACACTCTGCTACCAAGATCAAGATAGCCAGGGGTTTCGTCCTCCAGAAGCGAGCAGAACCCACTGGCTGAGAAGATAATGACATCTCCATTTCCCTCCCAGGCAGTTCCAGACACCAGCCACGGGCTTTCACAACGGAAAGGTGCAGAGTAGGATGTCTCCCCCTCCCCCCACCCCTAGGTTCTTACTTGACTGAGTTCCTGAAAGGAGCTACCGAGGACCCTTTTTGGAAGGGGGAGGGGATGTCTTTAAGTTACCAAGTGTGGAGTTTAGATTATATCCCTGTTCAAGGCCATACTCACCCATAAGAGTCAAATCCCAAATTCTTAGAAGAAAGACATAAAAAAAAAAAACTACACTGCAGGTGTAGGCACTAATAAATCACCAGTGAGTCTTAAATGAGCCAGTGCTTTAGGGATGATGCCATTTAATGAAAGCAGTGAAGCATCACTCAAGAAAAGAGAAAACAGGTACTACAGTGGGGAGTCCATTCTTCATTTTCACTTACACCACAGACTAAGGTGTTCTTTTTTAATATTTTTTAAAATTTATTTATTTATTTATTTGTTTGTTTGTTTGTTTGTTTGTTTTTGAGAGAGAGAGACACACACACACACAGCACAAGTAGGGGAGGGTCAGAGGAAGACACAGAATCCAAAGCAGGCTTCAGGCTCTGAGCTGTCAGCACACAGAGCCTGATGCGGGGCTCGAATCCATGAGCAGTGAGATCATGACCTGAGCCAAAGTCAGATGCTCAACCGACTGAGCCACCCAGGTGCCCCAAAGGTTTTTGGTTTTTGTTTTTTTGCCCAGACTAAGAGTTTTTAAGCTGGACTACATAATTTTTTCCAGTGTCTAAGCCCATGGGTTTACTCTGTTTCCTTCAGCCATATGAATTCATAAAATCCTTCAGATATGGGTCCTAGTTCTCTCAAAGCAAAAGGAGGGGACGGAGTGGTTTGGGTAAGAAGGACACTGGCATTTATTGAGCACCTACTATATGTTATCTCCTTTAACCTTCAGAGTCCAGAGTTCTAACCCCTCCTTTAACCTTCAAAGAACTGTTATCTCTACCTTACAGAGGACAAAGGAAATTGAAGTTAAAATGGACAAATTTCCTAAGGTCGCGTGGAAGTGGGAGAGACAAGGCTCAAATCTAGAGTGTTGCCATTGTAACCGAGCCTTCTGCTGGTTATATTGCTTATTTCTTCCCAGGAAATGGGGCTTTTCAATTTCATGCCTTATTGGTAATCAGACTCTTAAATGTCTAGCTGGCCATTTCAGCATGAACCTTCAAGGAAAGTATGCTATAGGAGGCATCCTGCGGATAAGGACAAAATACTACTGGTCGTATATCCAAAGAGTCTAACAGAAACTTTCTTGGAAGCTCATGATGGGTCTCATGACAGTTCCTATGATGAGCAGCTGACATCTGAGCTTGGGGAGAGGAGATGAATGTCCACTGCAGCTGGTTTGCTTTGAGGTCATGGTTGGGAGTAAATGCTTCCCAAAAGACGTCTCGGCGGCACTGCATGCGTGTATGTTTGTACACTAGGCCTCTGATGATAATTTAAGAATTATCTAGTGAATCAGAATGCAGTCAGCTTTCCTTCTCGATATCTATCAGGAGCTTAAAGTCCAGACATAAATGCCTAAGGCTACCTGCTCGATGCAACCACTGTGCTCTGCCCAGCTCATTTGAATGTAGTTACTAAATGTTCACATATTGCAGCTGGTAATGACAGCTTGGCTTCAAAAGGCCTGAGAGCACTTCTCATGATTTTTTCTCTTAGCAGATTCCTTCTAAGATACATGATGACCTCCAAATTTAAGAGACTGAAGCTACAGTCTCGGAAGCAGGAGGCAGGTACTCTGCCTCATTGCAGATGTTTGAGGGACTCAGGAAGACTGTGGAGCTGGCCTAATATACTATAGAAAGTTCAGATCAGGAAAGATGGAAAGGCAGGAAGAAAGGAGCCAAGACCCAGGCAGACGCCCACTCCTCCCACTTTCTCCGACCAGTGCTGAGCGCCCCAGCAATTACGTTGAAAAGCTTCATTACGGGTCATTCAGTTCGTGGGCTCAGAGCAGGAACTCTGTTGGTCCTTCCCACAGCCAAACAGTCCCAAAGCACTGTGAGTCTGACCAGTCACATCACCAGCAGCCTGGGGCCTGAGAAGAAGAGGAGTCAACAGACACTTACCAATAGGCTCTTCAAGTTCAAGGAGCGTTCCTTTTTGAGGATGACCAGTGCGGCCAGGCCGCAGAAAGTGTAGCCACCGTGCGCTTCCATCCCTGGAACCCCACCAATTCCACCTTCCCAATTCTGACACCTGGGAGGAGATGGAGAAGAGCAGGTTGAGCGGTAGGTGTCAACCAATGAGTGGCCGGGTAGAGTGGGTGGGCACAAGTGCAGAACCACCCAGGTTGGCAAAGAATGAGTTTATTCAGATAATGACATGAACCATCACAACTATGAATGGAAAGATGCCAGCTAATTAACTTTTGGAAATGCCTTTTCCTCCAAAAAAAGGGGGGGGGGGACTCAGAGAAACAGTCTACTTATGCACAGTACCTCAAATCTTTTAGGAAAAAAGTAATAAAATCATACATACAGTATGACAACCACAGGTTAGAATAAAAATGAAAAATAATTGCTATTTAGGGCAGGTCTATTGCTGGTATTTTTTCTCCTTATTCTTCCGTATTTTCAAAAGCTTGCTATAATAAACATATAAAACTTTATTACTATCGAAGTAAACTTATTTTTTAAATTATAACCTCCTATATATTCAAATTACTCATTTACTATTATAACAATTATTATTTTGGGGGTTAGACTATATATCAATAGTGTATTCTCTAGTCATAAAAACACACCTCATCTTGCGACCAGCAATATAGGGTCATTTCTAGGAATTCATCCTAGGAAATAAGTTAAAATGTGTTCAAAGATAAGATTATAATATAACAGTGAAATATGAGAAATAACTCAGGAACTCAACAGTAAGGGACTGGTTATATAAATTATGGCCTATCTGTACTATGGAAAACTACACATTTAAAATGATGCTATGGGGGCGCCTGGGTGGCTCGGTTGGTTAAGCGCCCTACTTTGGCTCAGGTCATGATCTCACGGTTCATGGGTTCGAGCCCCACATCAGGCTCTGTGCTGACAGTTCAGAGCCTGGAGCCTGCTTCAGATTCTATGTCTCCCTCTCTCTCTCTCTGCCCCTCCCACACTTGCACTCTGTCTCTGTCTCAAAAGTAAATAAAAAACATTAAAGTAAAATAAAATGAAATAAAATAATGCTACGAAGGATATTTAAAGATGTTCCAAATCAAAAAAAAGTTACAAAATGGTAAGGTACTGTATAATTTTCCCAGAATTCTAGAAAGACATACACCAAAGGAGTGGTTGATGGTGGATTACAAGTGGCTTAGATTTTATTCTTTTTGCTCATCTTTAGTAAATATGCTTTTCTGTGTAATAAAGACATTTTTTCTTAGTATATATTCATATGACAGTGTAGGACTTTACTTCTGATGACCTCCGAATATGTACACACTCTACAGGTGTGTCTGCCTCACAATCCCAACCGCGGTATAGGTGCACAGGTGGATGGGCACATGATCCAAGAGCCGGCAGAACCTCCGGATGGTAGAGAAAACAAGCAATGATACCGCCTGTCTTTCAGGCACCTCTCCCTGGAGGCCTTGCATCTTGGGAACTCACAGGCCTTTTTCAGAGCAGTCCGCAGGCCCAGGGACATCACAGAGCAGGGCGCCAAGTCAAAAACTTGCTACCACCCCCTGTACAGATTCTTTAGCACCTCCATCCCGTGACCCTGCTGCTGCCTAAGTGGCGAGTTTTCCTTCCAACACATTTGGCTATGTGGAGCAGAGGAACAGTCAAGTTTGAAAAGTCTGATGGGCACCTCTTAACATTTTCCTTTTTCTTAACTTTTCTGAACTTACCTTTAAAAAAAATTTTTTTAATAAAAAAAACCAAACAGATAGTGTTAACAAGTAAATAATGAAAAGTAAATCTCCTGCCCAAGCTGGCTTCCTAGTCCCTCTCACCAGCAGTGACCACTGTCAGTTTGTCTCCTCCTCTCTCTCTCTCTCTCTCTCCACACACACACACACACACACACACACGCACACACACGCACACACGCGTGATTTACATTCTGCTTTCCCTCCCTTTTATACGTGGGAGCAATTTTAATAATTGTAAATTAGTAATTTTAGTAAAATTCTTTGGGAATGTCTTCTAGCTAACCCTAACAGACTGAGCACAAGCCCAATAAAATGAAAAGAATTTAAAAAGGGATAAACCTACAAGGGTAAAGAGCATAGGAGAAGATATGAATACAGACAGGAAATAACAAAATTTCGAAAGCCAGAAAAGGGGAAAGATAAGAACTAACGGACTTAACAGATTAGAGAAACCTAAACCAGCCCGGGGATAGGAGGCAACAGAAAGCAAGACAACATGCTCCAGTGCAAGGCCCAGGAACTAGAGGCACCACGATGCCTCAAGAAGTGGGATGAGTTGGAAACAAGTTAATTGGTTGCATGTGTATATAGGAATCAATGAGACCTCTGGGTATGCAGCAGAGGACAGGAAGTTTCAGGAGTTTAATCAAGAGGATCTGAACTCCAGGATGTCCAGCACAGCAGAGCAGGAAGGAGGCACCACACTGAGCAGGGGATTAAGGGAGAATCTATAATCTGAGCACAAACACCCCCTACCCCTTTTCCTCCTACTAGTTTACAAAGCTGGCTGCCAACCTCATACCCCAACCAGAAATCTGGAAGATCCTTCTCAAGGGAAGCTGATAAGCCCAAGAGAAAAACCCAATGGGGTGAAAGGCTGAACCTAGCCTACTCTGGCACATGTAGCTCCCCATCAGCTTTTTAGCCCTTGGCTTCCAAATATGAATATGAGACATTTCAACAAAGTCTCTAATATGGAAGAGAGAGACCAAAACAGATGAACAAAAATACGTTGGAGAAATAACGTAGGGAACAGAAGGAAACTTTTTAAAATTGTATCTTTAGATAAAATATTATATGAAATAAAAACACTTTAAGAATAAAATGTGCCTGAAACAAGAACAGGAAAATATGTAAAAAAGAAGTATTCCTTTTATAAACGAGGACAAAATAAGCTCTGGAAATTTTAAAATAGAATGGCAGAAATAAAAACTCAACAGAAGGATTAGAAAATAAAAGGTAAGGGACTCTCCCAGAAAGTACAGTAAGAAAGATTAAGGGTTAAAAAATAGGCAAAAAATTGTGAAAAATTAGAAGACTAATCCTACTGCTAGGAGGTTATAAAATGAGCAAACACTGAAAATAGAGGGAAAGAAATTATCAAAGAAATCATATTGTATAATAAAGATTCTGGAACTAAAGTATTTGCAATTCCAGATTGAAGATACATACTGAGTACCCAAAAAATGAAGAAAAAAAAAAATCCGTATCATGGTTCATCAGCCTGAAGTTTCCAAACTTCAAGAATACAGATTCCAACAACTTCTAGGGAGGGGGATAAGGTGGGAAAGAGAAAAAGAGAAACAAAACCAAAACATACAACGGATTGGGAACACAATGGCACTGGGAGGCAGTAAAGCACAGTGGTTACCATAACAGATTTTGGTCACCTAAATTTCTTGTAATTCAGCTTAATATCAAATTCAATATCCCACCATTTGACATTTAAGGAAACCATGACATGGAGAAGTGAAATAATTTGTCCAAGGCACAAAGCTAGTAAATCACGAGACTGGGATTCAAACCCAGAGTTTTCTCCTCCTGCAAATAACAGCTACAAGCTCTGGACACAATACACAGAAACAATTCCTGAGGGCTCAGCAGACTGACAAAAGGCAGGCAGATTCTGGTGGGGATTTAAAAGTTGGAGCAGACAACACCAGGCAGGCAGTCTCTTCCCTTCCCTCCCCCTCCCCTATTTTTTGCTTCCCAGTTTGCCCTGAGGATGGCTGTGGGCCCCAGTGGTGGCAGCAGCAGGTCAGAGGGGTCAGTGGAAGGCAGCCAAAACTAATGGAAAGCCCACCACTTTTCTGATAAGAAGAACCAGGCTGAAAGAAACTAAGGAGGAGTACCAGAAAGAGCCAGAGAAGGAAAACTCCTAATTCCATGTTTAAACTTCAACGAAGTTTCTACGTGACTCCCAATCACACAGGTGCTGGGCAAAATGAGAGCAGCTTCTGACCCAAGAACTGATCAAAGAGCTGAACCACAGCCCAGTGCAGGTGTGACAATTCACAGTTTGCATCTAACCGAGTTGATTGCCTGCTTAAACAAAAACAACACTCTTTAGAGCAATCTAACAGAATCCAGTCTCTATAATGTAACATCATAATGTCCAAAACACAACCCTAAAATTACTTGACATATGCATAATCAGGGAAATGGGACATGCCAACTCCAAGATACCCAGATGCTGAAATTACCACACAAGAATTTTAAAGCGGATGTTATAACTATATATTTACCTCAGGGAAGTAGGAAAAAAAATATATACTTATAAAGAATAAAAAGATGGGACATCTTAACTGAGAAACAGAAAGCATAAAAAAGAAACAAATCCACGCAGGTTAGCTCAAAAGCCTATACTCTCAATCTCTAAACTACCTTACCAATCTCTAGCTACCTTACTAGTGAGTATTACATATCA
This sequence comes from Herpailurus yagouaroundi, assembly GCF_014898765.1. NCBI lineage: Eukaryota > Metazoa > Chordata > Mammalia > Carnivora > Felidae > Herpailurus > Herpailurus yagouaroundi. The sequence goes on along the minus strand of NW_024412396.1, from coordinate 40,465,618 downwards.
GGTCTTCAGCAGATGTTGGTTATTAGTATCATCAGCCTTTTTAACAATGACACTGGAAGCCAGAAGATAATGGAGCAACGCTAAAAAATTCTGAAGGATGTCAATTTATAGTTTCCAATTTAGAAATCTCTCACCAAATAAACTATCAATCAAGTGTGAGAGTAGAATAAATAATCTTAATCTTAAAATAATGCATAATCTTAAAAATTCATCTCCCAAGTGCTCTCTTTTGGAATCTACTAGAGTATGTGCTTCATTAAAATGAGTAAGTAAGCCAAGAAAAAAGAGGACAGGGGCTTCAACAAAGGAGAGAAGTGAAGTGAATTTCATGCTGAAAGGAAGCTTCTGGATGCCTGCTGTGCAGCAAGCTGAGAGCAATCTGTCCAGACTGAAGCAGGAGAGCAGGGGGCTCCAGGAAGGATAACTCAGAAAACACACACACACACACACACACACACACACACACACACACACACATACACACACACACACACACAGAACTGATACATCACTGAAAGTGTTTGCATTGAGAGTAACTTTATAGCTCTGGCAGAAAATCTGGGAATAAGTCCATGATCTATACATTTAAAAAAAAGAGGTAATGATTAATTCCAGGAAAATAAAAATGATGTAAGACAGTAAATCTGATCACATTTTACCTGCAAACTATATTTTCACAGTAATAGGTACTACTTTGATAAGAATAAACATGTAAAAGACAAAATAATACAGCCTGGATATCAAGTACATATATTTTACATTTACTATTTTACATATTTTACATATTTTACATATTTTACATATTTTACATATACTATACATTTTCCTTACTTGCTTTTAAATTATAAAATATTTGAAGCATCTAGGAAAGTCTAGCAAATATATAGAACATCCATGCATCTAACACCTAGCTTTAACTTAGCCATATGTGCTTCAAATCTTTCTTTTATTTTAAAGAAATAAACCATTACAGATACAGCTGAAGTCTCCTGCGGAGATGTGTAAACTTCTCTTGATTTCATGTCCTCTGCTCTCCCCCCAGAAGTAACCACCATCCTGAATTTGGTGTTTATTCTTCCCAGGCATGTTTTTATATTACCACATGTGATTCTTTCCATAAACAATATAGAATTATTGTGCATGTTTTCAAATTTTAAATAAATGTGCTAATCCGCATGTTTTAACATCCTTTATTTTAACTCAGTGTTGTTTTGGGGATTTATCCACATTGATGCATGTAGCTCTGCTTTGTTCATTTTAACCAATTTATACTGCCATGTGACCCTACCACACTTTACTTCTCCATCTCGTGCTTATGAACATTTAACCAGTTCCTGGGTTTCTGCTATTACAACCACGTCATATGTTTGTGTCTTTCATGCATATGTGTGAGTTTCTGTAGAAGTGGGATTGCTGGGGCATCAGCAAGGGCATCTTATTACCGAAATCCTCCCCAAACTGGTTAAATCCACTTAGATGCCCACAAATACTGCTCGCCCAAGGTTTTGAGCCTTGCCAATCCATACAATTACACAACACTTTTTTCCGAAGAAAGTTCGGAAAAAAGGAAACTTTTACTGTATGTTTGAAATGCACAATCCTACAACCCTAATCCATCTCCTGTCATTTTATATTCCCTTCCATTCCTTTTTCCACTTTCTTTGCTTTTTCAGAATCTTGACCACCTGCTTTCTAAGAGGCCAGGACAGACCCCAGCATCTCTCACCTCGCTATCCATTCGGCGGTGCCCTCAAAGAGATCTGGGGTGATGATGTTGGTCAGAGAAGCCACGGAAGCAGCACAGTATGCACTTCTGTTAGGATGGAAACACACGGGGACAACGTGAGCCTTTAAGAAAGGGATGAAATAAGGTTCATGGAGCTTCTCAGGCGGGTTGCCCTCTGCTTGGTAAACTGTAACCACCTCCTGTCCTCACTCTTGGCACACAGTCAGTCCTCCTGGGTCTCCAACTGAGAGGTGTGACATTCTATTTGGATAGGGCTGCTCACAGCGTGGCTTCAGTGAAAGAACATGACATTCTAGTCTCCCTACCTCCACATGGTCAAATCTACATCAGAGGAAATAGTAGCCAAAGTGAATTTAGCTCTTTCAAAGACCTCCAATGGTTCCCAAACTTCCACGGTGTCATTCAAGTATTTCTGATACGCTCATTTATTGAGATGTCTGTCATGTTTTAGATCCAGGATTTCTGTTTATAGCATGGACACATTAAAGGTTAACTATATATTTTTTCTGCAACAGACACTCCAAAGCAGGGCACCAAACCCTAATGGCCAGAAACAGATGAGTCCACTCAGATACTTTCCTTAGGCCTTTAAAGGGAGAGAAGCGCTTTGATTTCAAGCAGTACAGACACCAGTACAGATACACACACACATTTTTAAATGAAAAAGAAAGAGGGGCGCCTGGGTGGCTCCGTCGGTTAAGCGTCCAACTTCGGCTCAGGCCATGATCTCACGGTTCGTGAGTTCGAGCCCCGCATCAGGCTCTGTGCTGACAGCTCGGAGCCTGTAGCTGCTTCAGATTCTGTGTCTCCCTCTCTCTCTCTCTGCCCCTCCCCTGCTCACGGTCTGTCTCTCTCTGTCTCTCAATAATAAATAAATGTTAAAAATTTTAAAAAGAAAAAGAAAGAGAACGTCTTTTTTTTTTTTTTTTTTTTTTTTTAATGTTATCCTACTTGATTTGGAATAATTCTTGCCACTCTGCCCTGCCAGCCCTAATTCTTCCCAGGACACATCTTATTTCAGCTTCTCCGTCTACTATCGAATATAGCTACAAACTGTCTTTTCTTCCCTTCTATGCCCTTTTCCAATGTCCAGCATCTCAGCTCCATTTTACACTGAAGACAACTGTTTGTTTTAATTCTGCATACAGATCCTGTTTCTAAGGGCTCCTAAGGAATACAAAAGGAAGGAAAGAGAAGGGTCTAATGTCCGTTATTGTTCAATATGGACACGCTCCTAAGCCGAACTTACAGAGGTATTCCAAAAAGAAATCTCTGCAGAAGCTGCAAGCCCTATTGTGCGACTAGCATCTTTATCAGCCCGCTCATGCTGGCCACAGCACAGCAGAGGCTGAGTTACCCCGGCAGGCCTCAGAAGCACACCAGAGTCCCCCATGCCAAATGTTCTCATCTGCCATAAGCTAACTTCAGAGGCCTGAGCTAATTTCTTTCAGCGTTTCAGCCTCTCAGAGGGGTTTCACAGCATTTGCTCCTGACCCCTAATGGAACCTCTGAGGTAGGGAGGTGGCCAACAAAGTAGTTTCCTTCTCACAAAGGGAAGAACTGAGATGTGAAGCCAGCAGCCACAAGTCCCCCACTGAAAAGGGGAGGGAACAAACACACCTTTTTCATGCAGTTTCTTCCTCTCTCCACCCATCTGCTCATCACATCTCTCAAATTTGTCCACTCCTCTCCATATGCTCTGCTGTCCCCCAAATCCAAGCCACCATTACCTGGATCAATCTCCTGCCTGGTCTTTCTCCATCCAGCCCTGAAACCGGAGGACTTTTACTAAAACACCACAATCTCTTCACTGCAACTGGAGAAGTTGTCATAAAATACAAAACCAGATCAAGTCACTCCCTACTTAAACCTAGTCCGTGGCTTTCCACTGCTCTTAAAATAAACTCCCTAGCTCTTAAGGAGATCCCAGGACCCCTCAGTCTGGTCCCAGCCTGTTCTTCCAGCCTCACTTCTACTGCCCCCCATGCCTTCTGTACTTCAGCAACACTAAACTGCTTTCTCGAACACACTCTTGAACACACTCCCTGTCACCTCAACTTCTGCAAATGCTGGGTCCCTGTCTCCCTACTATCCTCAAAGAATGTTCCAAGTTATAAAACCTGGATTAGGAGGGCAGTAATAAATAATTACTCCTTTCTTAAGAACCGGGAAAAAATCGTACTTGCTAGGAGTTCACTACAATCTGATTATCGACAGCCCTCCAGTGCCATAAACACTTGAATAAGCTCATCCCAGACACTATTAGGAGCTGTGACAGACAGGAAAGATCAAGAGACTCCTCTGTCTAAGCCAGGATAAGACATGCTAGCCTCCAGATGCCCATCACTGCTGCTTCTCTCCAAGTCAAACCCAGTCAACAAGCACTCTGGAGTCCTGGCTGACACTTTTAGGCAAAGGACAATTAAATAACAAGCAAGAAATGATGGGAATTGGGGTACTAGGAACCAAGCAAAGCACAGAAGCGTTCACATCTCTGAGTCTACGCAAGTGGAGAGCATGGCTGGAACAGAGCATATTACTGGAAGAGCGTAGGTACAGGGTTCCTTGATGGCACAGATCGATTCTAGTGGAGAAGTTTCCGAGCATTTGTCTAGCAGATATAAATAAGAACACAGAAAAAACTGGAGCTAGAACAACGAAATTAGAAAATAATTGTATCTGAAAAGGTATGTGATATAATGCCAAAGCAATCTTGCTTTTGTCTAATAATTTCAGAAATTTTAAAAAAGCTAAATTTCGAGACTGTGCACACTCAGTTGTACCATCTGTAGAACAGAAATGAAAATGTAGTGTCTTTTGGTTGCGGGGGTGAGACAACTTTTAGCTTTTTCCTTAAGGAAGAGTCAATTAAAGGGTGCCTGGGTGGCTCAGTTGGCTGAGCATCTGACTTTGGCTCAGGTCATGATCTCACGGTTCGTGGGTTCGACACCTGTGTCAGGCTCTGTGCTGACAGCTGGGAGCCTGGGGCCTGCTTCCAGGTCTGTGTCTCCTCTCTCTCTCTGCCCCTTCCCTGCTCACACTGTCTCTCTCTCTCTCTCAAAAATAAAATAAACATTAAAAAATTTTTAAAAAAGAGTCAACTGAATACTGTTTTTCTTCATTAGTTATATTGGCTTTGTTGGCATTTTCAGGGTTTAAAAACACAAGACAACAGGTCCCAAAGGAAGTCACTTATGCTGAACTCCACATCTTAATCAGTTTCAGTTCCCCAGAAATGAAATCTTAAACCAGCCAATCAGGAATCACCTGATGAGCACTACTTAGGTCACTGGCCTGACAGAACCCTGCTGCCTCCTAAAGAAAAGTAACCTTGCAATAACTGGCCCACTTTTTTTGCCTCATATAACTTCCTTTTCCCACTCCTTTCTGCCTATAAAAATCTCTCATTTTGTATAGGTCCGCAGAGTACATTTCTATCTGCTAGATTACATGCTGCCTGATTAGAATAGATTTTTGCTCGGGGCGCCTGGGTGGCGCAGTCGGTTAAGCGTCCGACTTCAGCCAGGTCACGATCTCGCGGTCCGTGAGTTCGAGCCCCGCGTCAGGCTCTGGGCTGATGGCTCAGAGCCTGGAGCCTGTTTCCGATTCTGTGTCTCCCTCTCTCTCTGCCCCTCCCCCGTTCATGCTCTGTCTCTCTCTGTCCCAAAAATAAATAAACGTTGAAAAAAAAAAAAAAGAATAGATTTTTGCTCAAACTCTTACATTAAAAAAAAATATGCTTCAGTTTGTGTTTACAACAGATATTGGGATATTATGATATAATAAGAAACATACACAGTAAAACCTTGGATTGCGAGTAACTTCTTCTGCGAGTGTTCCCGCAAGACGAGCAAACATGTCTAATAAATTTTAACTTGATAAACGAGGGATGTCTTGCAATACAAGTAGTACGTGACACCAGATGTCACAGGATCACAACTGAGCCAATGGTTCTTGAAATTCGCTTTGACATACAAATGCTTTGGATTACAAGCATGTTTCTGGAATGAATTATGCTCTCAAACCAAGGTTTTACTATACTGGTTTTCTCCCAGATTCCTGGAACAAAGCTCCTAAAACTCTTGGAATTTCCTGAGTGACAGGGGTGATAGGAGAGTCTTCAGTTATTCATAATAACTGCATCTGGGTGGCTCAGTTGGCTGAGCATCTGACTTTGGCTCAGGTCATGACCTCACGGTTTGTGGGTTCGAGCCCCGCATCGGGCTCTGTGCCTGGTCAAGCACACCTGAGTTATGCTAATGAGGTGATTCCTGGAGGATGGACTGCCTGCCAAAGTAACTGACCACATCATCAGAGGGTTGGAACTTTCAGCATCATCGCCCCCCTGACGAGAGGGGCTGCAGATTGAGTTAATCACCAATGGCCAATGATTTCATCAATCATGTCTACACAATGAAACTCCCATAAAAACCATAAATGCAGGTATTTGGGGACGCTTCCAGGTTGGTGAATGCATCCATGTACCTGCCAGGAGGGTGCCATACCCCAGCCTCACGGGTACAGAAGTTCCTGCGCTTTGGACCCTTCTCGACCTTGCCCTATATACCTCTTCAACTGGCTGTTCGTTTGTATCCTCTATAATATCCTTTGTAATAAACCAGTAAGTAAAGTGCTTCCTTGCATACTGTGAGCCATCCTAGCAAATTATTGAACCTGAAGAGGGGGTCATGGAACCTCTGATTTGCAGCTAAGTCAGACAGAAGTGTGGGTAACCTGGGGACACACTACTTGTGACTGGCATTTGAAGTGGGGGTGATCTTGTGGGACTGAGCCCTTAACCTGTGGAATTTGAGTTAAATCTAGTTAGTTCATGTTAGAATTATTTAACATGAGGGAAAAAGCACCTGTTTGGTGTTGGAAGTGTTGTAAGAAACAGTTTTTCCAGTGAAGAACTTATTTTAGGTTCAAATAGACACATTACATGTTTTTTCCTCCCCCTTTACTTTCGAACCAATGGTTAACCCAGAAAATTAATCAACTTGTGTAGAAGCTAAACACATTTACAAATAAGGCAATAAGATGGCTTTGCTATAGAAAGCTCAAAAACACATATTTCTCTAAGGATTTGGTATAAAACCTCAGTGATCCACTGCCTTTGAGAAATGACTCAGTGAATTTCGCATATGCTTCACCAATCTCCCACCAGATGAGTGAGCTTCTTGTGGGGTATGTTGGACAATTCTAGAGTAAAATAATAATTTTGGGCCAACTGGTTCCAATCAGTTACTGAAACTCTGTTTCGCTGCACTCTACTGGCCCCCCAAAATTTTTGCACCTCCCAAAGCAATTCTCATTCAGGTGATAAACATTCTCCCGAGTTCATCAAATTCATTCAGAAAATATTTACTAAGTTCCTACTGGGCTTCCTTCTCCCTTCCTATCCCAGAGAGGTGAAAGATTGTATTACACTATACCGTTATTATATATTATGTATGGTATGTCATTTTACACCAACGAAATATGTTTTTGATTTTTAAAATAAAAGCATTTGATTTTGTTCCTGTCTTGCTTATATTCTGACACTTACATAAAAGAGGTCAAGTGACAGTGACACCTGAGGACATCTGTGTCATGTTTGCAATGATTATGAGCTGTGTCACTGACACGCCATTCTACGTCATTCTGTGAGACAAAGCAGCAGCTTTTCCATGTTGTTCCTTGCGTTTGGCATCTCTAATGACAGAGAAGATCTAGAATCTACTGACACAGTGGCCTGAGGAAAACCCCACTCACCTCACATCCACCTCACCTCCAACGTGCATGAGAAAAGAGCCATCAGGTTGCTTCAACGAGTACAAATACTGAAGAAGCTTCTCTCTGAGACACAAATAGGGGAGAGGGAGGAGACAGCAATGGTCAGTGCAGCAGCAGCAAGCAGGGACCCTTTGGGGGTCCGGCACTGCTGGCTTTGGCTGTACCTGTTAATGACGTCATAGGCTTCCTCGGTGCCAATGATGCATAGTGCGTTGACTGCTGCATACGTGGGTGCAAGGTGTGGGTACTGGCCAGGGCCCCCTCCAAAGCCACCTTCTGGACTTTGACACAGCTCCAGGAACTGACACACGCTAGGTATACAGCCAAAGGGAAAAACAAAGTCAGAGAACATTCATTTCAAAACACCAGACTCCACCAGAGTCTATGCCTTTTCCAATGTACCCCCCTTCCCTCAAAAGGGAAAAAAACCTCTCCTCCCACTTCCTGAACACATATTGAATATAATTAACCTTTGAAAAGGGCCTCTCTGCCCTATTTTGAATGCCCATCTTTCTGAGTTTTGTGTTTAAGCACCTGTCTAACCATAAAGCAAGGGATGTAAGTCAAGCAGAAACAAATAGACTTTCATGGGATTGGGATTAAGTCTCATACTTCTTGACCAAATTCTTCCCATACTTTTCACTCAGTTTACCACCCTGGATCTGTGGAACCAGCCCCTTCTCCTTGCCTTTGGGGTCTCCCCCAGGCTTTGAATTTTGCCCAAACTGTGGTGGTGCCCAACTACTTCTTTCTATGCTAACCATTCTGGTCTAGAGACACCACCAAGGCTTACCCAGAATATTTAAAGAGATGTCTTCTCACTCCCATTGCCCCTAAGCCCCAGGGACTTCTGACTTTTCTTCCTACCGCCACCAAGAAACCAGCTTTTCATGGATTCTGCCCCCATGGTTAGGAGAGCGAAACAGAAGTGGGCTTCTGTCACGCTCATGCCAAATGTGGCAAACTGCGGCACTGCTGACTCATATGGTAAAAATGCATCCTGGCCTGTAGGCTTTTGGGGAATTTTTCACACTAATCTACAGAAGCTCCAGTTTCCTCACTGAGGGAAACTGTTTATTGAGGGTTTGCTTCCAAGCATGGCATCAGGTTGCCCAGAAGTTACATTTTTGCCTTAGGTCAAACCAAGGGAGCCCCTATTTATCCGAGGTCCTCTGAAGTTCACCAGGAAGGGGTGCCCCAGGAAAGCCCTGGTCATCACGCTCTCTCCCCACAGCTCAGCTGGGCTCACTGGCTTCCTGTTAGGACAAGCCTCCATTTAAGAGAACACGTTGGAAATCTGTGCCCTAGTGCTCAGGCAGCCTTCTTTTCTTGGACTCCGTCATCTTATTCTTTCTCATCTACTGCAGTCAGAGGGGCCAAACAGAGTCTAGTGAGTCTCCACTAGGACACAAGTTTACTATTGCTTTTCCACATCATATCTGATTACTTGATTTCAGACCTTCCATTATCTGGCAGCGACGGCAATAAAAAATGCTGCTGACTCGCTGCTGGGGTCCTGAAGCTTTCCCGGGTCTCAAAAACAATACTCATTCCCTTGTACCTGCACCTGCAATTTTACTACAGGAAACACAAGGACTGAAGCTGAAGTTGATCATCAGAGAAGAAAGACAGTTCTGTGGCCTATTTGCAACAGCAATTAATTTTCATGGAGAAAATTAATTTGTCCCTAACATATTTTCCAAACCTTCATCAATTCATATCCTGTTTCCTGGAAACAAATAGCTAATGAACTCATGTCCTGACAAAGGTTGGCTGCGCTAGCGTGCAGAAAGTTCTCTGTATCACAAAAACAAAAGGTTTTAGTTGATATAAAACTTAAGAGCACATTTAAAAAAATGAAAAGGATAAGAGTCACCTAGTTACCCATTCTCTTTCCCAGTTCCTAAGATAGAATCCTGCCAAATGCAACATCCCAGACCCTGTAGCCTAAGGTCTGATGAACTGGGATCTGAATGTACCAGACACCTTTAAATCATTCCTCGATGCCAACCTTCCTCAGCTGATATGTGGCATCTGACTGGCCGTGGGGCTATGCTGGGGAGCAGGGCTGGGCTTTTCTGGACTCTGAGACGCTTCCATATTACAGAACATTCTGCTCCAGAGGCTTTCCAACTAACACCTTAAGGAACTGGCAAACTGACCATGAAGCTGCCAGCCGTCATTAGCAGAGTTCTCAGCAACTCTGAAAACCAAAATGTGAATGAGACTTCTACTATCAAAAAGGGAAGGAAAAACTTATCTTAGAGACCAGAAATTCACCAACTAGTAAAAAAAAAAAAAAAAAAAAAATTCACAAGCAGGAGACATGGTGCAAACACGAAGAGCAGTCGACTTTGTAAAGAGCATGCGTTATGCAGTATTTTGTCACACGACTAAAAGATCTAGCAGATCTGTGTTCTTTCAAGTCAGCAAGGCATTTTGTTCTAGCAAAGCGGGAAACTATCTTTTATATTAGGGATTTCCAAACCCAAAATGTGTGCATCACAAACATGGGAGAGCTAATAGAGAAAAGAGAGGCCCAGGCTTCTTGAAGCAGGAACAAGCCTGGGCCTCTGTATTTTCACCAAATTCCCAGATGACATGTGTACACACAAAGTTTGAGAACCACAAGTCTTGGCTGAGCAATTAGAATCACTTGGGGGATGTTTTTTAAAACCCAATGCCCAGGTCACACCCAATACCAATGAAATCAGGATCACTGAGGGTGAGACCCAAGTGGCCACAGTTTTTTTTTTTTAATTCCCATGTGACTCCAATGTACAGCCAAGTATCAGTGCCTCTCAAACTTGAGTGCACATGGAAATCACCTGAGAACCTGCTGAACTGCAGTTCTGGCTCAGAAGGGCTGGATGGGCTAGAAAGTCAGTGCTTTCAGCAAGCCCCAGTTGATGGCAATGCCACTGGTGTGGGGAATCACATTTTTGGTAGCAATGTGAAAGATCTGTGCTGTCCAATAGGTAGTGACGAGCCACGTGAGGCTATTTAAATTTTAAATCTAATTACGTTTAAGAACTGATTTAATGTGTAGCTCCTCAGTCATACAAGCCACATTGCAACTGTTCAATAGCTACACGTCCCTAGTGGCTACCACAGAATAGAGGACATTTCCATTGTTGTGGAAAGTTCTCCTGAACACCAACACTCTATCATTCAACTATTAAAAAGTATGTAAAACCTGTAAGAAGATCAAGTTCAAAGCAAGAGTATCAATGATTTACTTCTAAGGAGTTACTCGGACTTTCAGGTGATGGCTGAAGATTATGGGCATTGCTGTCACCAACTTGAATGAAGTACTCAAAACGTGTACAGAGAACAAGCAAAATAATACAAAAGGAGCAGAGAAACACCGCCAAGGTGAGAATTAAAGTCCGGAATGATATAAGACAAATCAGAAGCACATAAGAATACAACAAATGAAACAAGTACAAGTAATAAATAACATACTCAGGGATGGCAGGAGTGGGGAGGAGTACGGCATATCAATATACAACGGGAAAGGACTAGGAATACAGGAGAAAGAGGACCAGAGATTAGGACCCATGAGTTGTGGACAAAAACGACAACACTTAAGAGCATCATAAACGCAGCGCTGGTCACAACTGTATTTGGCTCAAACCTCCATTTTCCAACTAAAAGGAGGTTCAGGTTAGAATTATAAAAACACAGGTGCCTCGGTGGTTCAGTTGGTTAAGCGTCCGACTCTTGATTTTGGCTCAGGTCATGATCTCACGGTTCGTGAGTTTGAGCCTGCATCAGGCTCTGCACTGTCAGCGCTCAGCCTGCTGGCATCCTCTCTCTCCCTCTCTCTGCCCCTCCCCCACTTGCTTCCATGTGCTCTCTCTCAAAATAAATAAATAACTGTAAAAATGGCCAAATATTAAAAGGCTTAATATTACAGGCAACCACCACCATGAGGAAGCTACCCAGCAAAATACCTCAGGTATACAGGAGCGCCTGGGTGACTCAGTTGGTTGAGCATCTGACTTCGGCTTAGGTCATGATCTCAAGTCTTGTGGGATCAAGCCCCACATCGGGCTCTCCGCTGACAGCTCAGAGCCTGGAGCCCGCTTTGGATTCTGAGTCTGCCCCTCCCCCACTCACACTGTGTGTATCACTCTCTCTCTCAAAAATAAATACTAAAAAAATTTTTTTTAAGTTTAAAAAAATACCTCAGGTATACAAAGGGTAGGTACGCAAACTTTCTGGTAGAGAAACAAACACTGAAGCTAGTTTGCAGCAGCAGAATTTAGAGAAGATTTAAGAAAACCTTCAGCACCACAGTAAGTTACCATGGACAGACTGAAGGCCGAGAACAAGTTAGAAAGATCACAGCTTTGGGAAAGGAATGGTCATCCTTGAGCAGGACGGCCTGCGGAGAGATGCCAATAGAAGATGGATGCATGGACATCCAGCTTCCTCTAGTACTAAGGCTTTTGAATTCCATACCATAAAACAACTCCAGCTTAGTACGAGGGAGAGAAGAGCTCCTTCCCTAGCAGAGCACAGCAGTGAGCAGGTGGAAGTGACAGGCTCCTCACCGATTCCAGGAGGCGGGAGCCGCCCATGGAGTCTGACACATTGTCTGACTCCATCAAGCACAGTCATCCTCTGGAAGCTGCTGTTCTGGAGGTAAGGTCAAGTCTAAAGTTGGTTATTGTAGAGCAGAGTTTCTCCACCTTGGCACTCTGATATTTTGGACTGTGTGGCTGTTCGTTGTGGGAACTGTCCTGTGGAGGAAATCTGGGAGCACCCCTGCCCTCCTCCCAGGAGCACCTGGCCAAAAAAAGCCCAGAACGCAGAGGACGAGGTAAGGTATCTTCACAGAAAGGTAAGGCAACAAATTACATTTAAAAATTAAAAGGAAAAATATTTGAAGAGCTATTCAGGGGATCAGCTACGAATAACTTTTTGAAGGGGAAATAGCAAAACAGTGACACACGAAAATTTAAACTAATGAACATTTGGAAAAACTTTATAAGCAGAAAAGTCTTCAAACAATGAAGTTAAAGACAATTTTTAGATCTTACAGAAGCTAGAAAACTAACTTCAACAATGCAGCGGTCTCCCTGTGATTTCACTTTACTCTGTGTGTTATGTTACGGTACTTTTCAATAACGAAGCATGGGATTCTCATTAAAGGACGCTTCCTTCCTTCCGTTAAAATCATTAACAAATGTACTTAGTTTGGTACCAAAATATCAATTTATTTCAGGTAACCATACATATCAATTTGTGGATACAACCTCTTAGAGAGGCAAGCTACGTTCCTACCTATGAATATGTTGTTTTTGAAAGATCTGAGACCAGCAGTAAAAACCTGGTCTTGCTGGCTTCTCTTAACAGTCACAGTAGCTGAGAAAGTGATTTTGTCCACTAGAGGGAACTCAGTTTGCCATCTTGTTCCCTAAACAGAAGCGCAAAGGTGAACGAAATAGGAGAGAGAAATGTGTGTGTATGTGCGTGTCACCTGCATTAAGTGGCAGAGTGGGGAAAGAAAAGGGCAGGAAAATAATAAAACTCCAGAGCTAAACTCTGCACCTTAATAGTTATATGAAGAAGAAGGGGACAGAAAGCTGACCATATTTTCAAAGCATTTCCTTTCTCTGTGCAAAATACATCCGATATCAGAGAGTCTTTTAAAAATCCCAGCATTTTTACAGAAATCATTAAGATTTCTCCTATCTTACTAAAAATAGTTCATTTCCTTATAGGTCAGAGCTACTAGGCTCTGTTGATAACAGATATTATCTGGACCTAGACTGAACTGTCTGCTAGGCATGAAACAACATACATTGTTGTTGGAAAGCCTAAGTAATTCTTTAAAAGTCTGTTAAATCAGAAGAACCACACGTAAAGATTTTAAGGCAGCTGTGAAAGCAGAAATTCTTAAGTCATTCACTACCAACTGGTTCGTGAAATTAGAACAAAGTAGCTTTTTAGTTTTAAAACATTCTTTTAAGTACAAAAACAATAAATAAAGTTTTAGAACATGGAAATAGGCTTAGGAAAAAAAACAGAAGAAAATTCACCTTTAACTTCACCATCTAGAAATAACTATTGCCAAGTGTATATATACCTTTCTGGTTTTCTCTATGCATATAACTAGCCATATATACATATACGCATACATATATATGGCTGGTTATATATTATATACATGTATTATATATATTATATATTTTATATATTATATATATTTATATATTATATGTTTTTATATATTTATATATTATATGTATATTATATTTTTATTATTGTATATTTATGTGTATATATATATATATTTTTTTTTTTTTTTTAAGAAAAAGAGTGCATTAATGGGGGATCGGGACAGAGGAAGAGAGGGAAAAGAGAGGGAGAGAGAGAGGGACAGAGACAGAAAGAGAATCTTAAGCAGGTTCCTCGCTCAGCACAGAGCCTGACTGGAGCTCCATCCCACGACCCTAGGATCATGACCTGAGGTGAAATCAACAATTGGATGCTCAACCGACTGAGTGACCCAGGCGCCCCTAATCAGCTATATTTTTAATCTACAGAAGTTGAATCTTTTTAACTGTCTATTTTCACTTAATTCATGGGTATCTTTCTATGTAAATACATGCATTTTTATATACAAATATATACTTCATATGCATTTGGTTTTTATTAAAGTAAAATCGGTAAACAACATTGTGTTAGTTTAGGTGTACAACAAAGCAATTCAGTATTTGTACATACTGTGAAATGACCACTATAATAAGTACAATTAACATCGTCAAGTTTTTAAATGGCTGCACAGTATTTCACTGTATGTACTGTACCATATTTTACTTAAACTTCATATACACTTTAACACATCCCTACTGTTGATGTTTAGGTCGTCGCTAGTTGTTCACTGTGAAAAGCCCTTTCAAAGGGGCCCTCTCTTCCTACCTGATGTTGCCACGATAGCTGCTCTGACACTTATTTCCTCAGCAAAGTCTCACCTATCAAACACTAGGTATACAACCTAGAAAGAAACTCAAAATCGATGCTGACCCCAGTTTGACCTGAGTGCTTCCTCTTCAGCAACTACGTCCTCCTCGGGGGCCCACCTATACTTCCCTCTTCCAGAATCTTCCATCGCTTTTTTTCTTCTCTCGTGTACGACTCTCGTATTTCCCCTAGTGTGCATCCTGATTGTGTATGTGTGGGGGAGAAATTTTCTAAACAATCCACAACCTCCAACTGGTATTTCAAAAACACATGGGCCTTTATTTTGACAATTAAATTCCTGTTATTGCAGAAACTGTGTCCAATTCTACTTCCAGAGCCAGAAGCACCCAGGCTTGCAGCAGCCGCATGATGAGGACAATGCATATTTTTCCTCTCTCTGAGAAAGCTCCGTACATATCACAGGGGTTAATGGTCTAATTCTTCATTATCTTCCCTATCCATAGTCATCACAAGACACCCTGCCCAGGAAGGCAAGAATGAGAGGTTATTGTTAAGGCAGAACGAATGAGACAATGTGTGGTTCTGTTCTTCTGACCTGACAGTGTGACCCCAGGCAGGGGCAGGGGGACCAGAGGAGGGGGGCCTGGACTAGCCTGCACGCACCCTTGCACGGCTGTCACTGGTGCTGTGGAAAAACGGACCTGGCTCGCGGGCCTTTCCTCCCAGACTCCTCTCCTTCAGGAGCAACAGGGGAGCAGGTGAACTTAAGATGCCTCCAAGGGAACGTGCTTATTCTCAGTGAGACCTGGAGCATTAGAGTCCATTCCTGGCTGCCCTTTCCCACCCCAGGTATCCCTAAAGTTTCTTCTTTAAAGTATAAATTGTGATGAGCTTCTAGGGATGAGGTGCCACACTCATTCCCAGAACACCATCTGCACCAGCAGTTTGGGAAGAATCTTAGTTGATTAGATCTCTACTCATAAATCAGAAGTTTGAGAATATTCTGAGTCAAGGCATTTGGGCACCAAGGGTGTAACCCATCTAGGACATCAAGAGCTACACTATCCCCCAGGCACTGGTGAAGGGGGATGTCTATGGAGGTGTTTATGAAAGGCAAAGGCATTTTTGCTTATTGGCTTGGCACATGCTTCCTCACAGAAGCTATTCAAATGCATACTGTACTTTCTAGCAAAATCACGTCTCTCAGAATTGATGATGAGGAATTTTCTCCAAGACCAGAGCAAGAGCCAAAAGAAAAGGCCACAGAAGAAACCAGAATCCTTCTCTTGGGAGTTCAAAGTCTTGTTCTACCCACGAGCTCACAATAGGCTTCTAGAGTGGAGGAGTTTCAGGAAGTTACTGGGGTCAAGAGGAGGGCAAGGATTTCTTTGTAGCATGATGTGTTTTTCATTCAAAATCAATAAAACAGAAACAAAACACAAGGAACCCCCCAACTCAAAACAGAATTTCAGAGAACAGCCCAGCTTCCCTGACGCCAGACTCACTCTGTGGCCACCATCTGGGGGATGGGTTCATCTAGTAGCTCCAAGCTGTGCAGAATCCAGTAGCAGAGCCATGGGCGGCTGGCATCCAGACACTGTGAAAGGCACAGGGGAGAAAACACACCCCTTGTTCAGAATCATTCCAAGATGCTGCTGACAAGGCAACATCTGTCTCACCCCAGCAGCTTAGAAAGGGGGAGGAAGGCACCCTATGAACAATAAATGAATGAAGGACACTTTGCTTTGTGGCCCCAGCCAGCAGCTGAAATGAACACATGTGCAGAAAGGACAATGGGACAAAGAAGTTTACCTTGCCCCCACTGGGTCCTTCCCTGATAGGCACCTAAGGAAGGCTGAGCAGAGGAGTGCCCACATGCTGGGAAGTTAAGTGATGCTGTCTTCTCAGTGCAGACCCAAGTCGATATATACTCTCAGAAAGGGATTTCCTGGGATTAACTCACTCACTGATTCAACAAATATTTAGCATGTCCTTGTGCGGGCCAAGCATTGCATTAGATGCTGCGGGCAAAATAATGAATAAAATTCAGTTTCTACTGTTGAGGTTCTTCGGATATAGAATGTGTGTGTTTATCTGCAGAGGAAGAGGGCTCTGGACAGATGCATTTAAGCACAAGTTACCTTATCGCTTTACGGAACAAGATGGCACCTATCACATGTATACATGTACCTGACTAACGGTATATGCTGTAATGGGCAGAAGCAGAGTCCTGAGGGAGCACATCAAGAGCCTAATTCTGCCTGGGGGGTTGGGAAAGGCTTCCCAAGGTCATATGTGAACAGCTTTGGATCCTGATTCAACCCACAAACCTGTACTGAGCATTCAAGGCTAGGCAGGCAGGTAGTATTATTATTCCAGTTTTCCAGATTAAAAGTTATATAAATAAGGTCCAGAGAGATGAACTTTTTCCAGATTACAAAGACATCAGATGTCAAAGCTGAGACAGGAAGTCAGGTTTTTGGGACTCCCACACCAGTGCTCTTTCCGGTGGCCCAAGCTGCCCCCCTCATAAATGTGCTGACCATTCTGGCTGTGGTGAGGCCGCCACCTGGGGAGCAAGTGGTGTGGTTCTGGCCTGTCTGGGTTGCAGTCCCAGCTCTTCCGCTTACAGTTATGTGCTTTTGAGCAATGACTTAATCTTCCTAGGCCTGTTTCCTTATCTGTAAGAAATACTCACCTACCTCACCTAGTAGCTGTGAGGATTAAATGAGATAAGGCATGGTAAGCTTTCAGCCCTCTGTTCAACTGTTCCCTGGTACGGTATTAACTGTATCAGGGCTGACTGCACCCTAACTACAGAAGACTCACAGCAAAGATTGAAAATGTTGAGCCAAGGCCAGGTCTAGCCCGGGGACCTGTTCTGCTTGTTCCCTGTAGCGTGTTGTTTTTTTCATTAGAATTAGTTGCAACATTTAAGCATTGGGAGATTCACACAGAAATCTGGCTTCATTTGAAAAAAGAGAGAGAGAGAGAGAGAGAGAGAGAGAAATCTGGCAAGCCTGGGTCTGCGTTCCTGGATAGCAGCACCTGGCAGCAACAGAGGAAAAACACAGGGCCTTTGGTTTGCCTCAGTCTCCCTCCCACCCGCCCACTTCTCATATTTATGCCACCTGCTTGGGTCTACCGGCATTTCAGTTGGACAATCCCTGCTGCAAATAATCAAATGTAGACCCCCAAATAAAAAGCAAATGAAAAGCAAGGCTGCTGTGTGTAAAGTAAGGCAGAAAGACTGGGGCCCTCCTGTTGACATTTGTCCTCTGCCTGCCACCTTCCCAACACCCTCCCCCCCCACCTCCTCCACCACCACTGCCCTCCCCTGAGGCCCCTCGGTAGAACCCTCTGAGGAATGGGATTTAAAATGCACTCTAAGCGTGGGCATTTTTATAGTGCTAAACTGTGTTAGTCCTCGCTGGGATTTATATGCTGATCCTTTGGCCAGTATAGGAATTAGATCAGCTTATAGGGCAAAGGATTAGCGATGGACAGGTAACTGCCTTTCAGCTAGCTGGCAAGGGGCATCCAGCAGAAAGCACGAGAACCCCTCACTGTGATCTAACGGTGCAAGAAAGCGCCACCCCATCTAGGGTGCTCTGTCCTTGGGTTGGGGGTGGGGGGGGGTGGGGAGGAGAAGACTGGAAGAGACCTGGTTCTGCGCTTTCAGAAGTGGGAGTCCCAGCTCTGTGGCCCAGGCTCCCCACTCCCCATGAACCTGCTTCCTGCCACAGCCACGTGGTACAAAGAGTGACTCTGCAGGAGGCCAGGCCAATGGGTGTTTTACATTCCAACAGAAAAAAGGAGGACCATCTGGCTGACCATCTGACAGAGCTCGTGGGCAGTATACTTACCTCATAGGCGTCGGTCAGCTGTCGAAGGCCTCTTTTCAGGTAATGGAAGTGCTTCTCCCTCTGCAAAATAAGCCTGGAAAGACATGGAGCTTGAAAACCTCCACCCCGCTACAGAACACGTGTGCACACACATAAACTCCCAGCTTTGGGACAATCCCCCACCCCCCTACCACCAACAAGTATGTAACCAGCATCCCCTTCAGCTCCCAAGGGCAGCCAAACCAGAGAGAGGCAGCCAGCACCTGAATGCCCCTAACACATCTGAAAACGTGCTGGCAAATGTTCTGGGTGAGTTCCTCTCCTTCATGGTAGGTGACTCTGGGCTAAGTGAAAAGCCACAGTGAATACACAGGCCAGGCGATGACAAACCGTCCAGAAAGCTCCTGCAGGGTTTCACTGTGAACACACATCTTGTGGCTCCCCACCCTGTAAGCAATTCCAGTCTGAGCCTCACCACTTTCCTGACTTGGTTAGCCTCTGTCATTTCAGTCATTTCTTCCGGGGTCACTTCTCCGAGGTGGGTCGTTTATACCCTGCCTGCCCCTCAGCTGTGCGTCTGTTATTCCCTCCCTGAAATTCCACCTCCTGTGTGCTGACCCACTGCCCTGGCCAGGGGATCATAATCGTATTCTGCAGCCAGCCGCTCTCCTTGGCACTGACGTCAGCAACACTGGCCTGTAAGGTGGAATGTGCCTCCTGTGGCCACCTGCATGAGCAGGGCAAAGGACAGGGGCTGCAGGGGGCCACACTTCTCGCTTGGTCTCACAGAAGAGGCCTGTGTGATTACAGAAGGAATGAAAAAAGAACAGAACGGCAAGACATCCCCTGTGCTTACTGATAACACAAATTAAAAAAGAACCGTTCTGTTTTCTAGGTGATCCATTCCAAAATTGTTTGGGGCACCCGGGTGGCTCAGTCAGTTAGGCTTCTGACTCTTGATTCGGCTCAGGTCATGATCTCATGGTTCGTGGCCTCAAACCCCAAGTCGGGCTCTGCACTGACAGTGCGGAGTCTACTTGGGATGCGCTCTCTCTCTCTCTCTCTCTCTCTCTCCCTCACTCTCTGCCCCTCCCCCATTCACATACATGCACGCTTTCTCTCAAATAAACTTTAATGAGTTTTTTTTTGTTTTGGTTTTGTTTTTTTGAGAGAGAGACAGACAGACAGAGCCTGAGTGGGGGACAGGCAGAGAGAGAAGGAGACACAGAATCTGAAGCAGGCTCCAGGCTCTGAGCTGTCAGCACAGAGCCCGATGTGGGGCTTGAACTCATGAACTGTGAGATCATGACCTGAGGTGAAGTTGGACGCTCAACCGAGACATCCAGATGCCCCTCTCAAATAAACTTAGAAAAATAAAATAAAATAAAATAAAATAAAATAAAATAAAATAAAATAAAATAAAATAAAATAAAATAAAATAAAATAAAACAAAAATTGTTTATTGAACTCCCACAGTGCCATGCTCAGAGTAAAGCCATTAATGTAGTCTTCACCTCAGAAAGTCTCTCAGTTCAGTACTGGAAATGACTTAGACATTTAGACACAAGTGGCTACGATATAAAAAACAAATGGGTAGATTTCATGAAGGAAACAGATAAAATACTACCAAGGCTCTAAAGCCAGGGGCTGGGGGCATCTCATTAAGAAAGGAACGCTCAGGAAAGGTCGTGTGGAAGAAGAGGAGTATAAGGCGGGTGGCCACAGTAGAGGGAAAAAATGTTTACTGGTAGAGAGGGTGAGGAGATAGTAGCCAGAAGGAAAAGAAACGAACAGGTTCAGACGAGTGCTGTCCAAAAGAACTTTGTCAGCGATGATGGGAACGGTATCTGTGCTGTCCAACAGGCAGCCACCAGCCACAAGCGGTTACTGGGCGCATGAAGTGTGCCAGTGTGACTGAGGAGATGAATTTCAAATTTTGTTGCATTTAAGTTAATTTAAGTTTAAATAGCTGCGGGAGGCAAATGGCCACTGTATGGTGGAGCACAGGTATAAAGTGTGCAAGAGGTGTGGGGGAATCTGGCCTGAATATTAGGAATAAAGGACAAATGGCCAAAAAGGCAATGCAAGCCCTTTTATAGGGGTCTGGGATACCAGCTAAGGAATTTCTACTCAATTTTAGTAGGCAAAGGTAGACCCTGGAGGTTTTCTTCTTCTTCTTCTTTTTTTTTTTTTTCCACTTCAACAGTGTTTATTTTTTTATCGAAGCATAGTTGGCACACAATGTTAACATCAGTTTCAAGTGCATAACCTAGTGATTCAACAAGTTTATGCATTATGCTGTGCTCACCACAAGTGAAGCTACCATCTATCACCAATATCTCTGTCTGACTAATTTCACTTAGCATAATACCTTCTAGGTCCATCCATGTTGTTGCAAATGGCAAGATCCCATTCTTTTTTATGGCTGAGTAATATTCCATTATGTATATATACCACATCTTTATCTATTCATCTATTGATGGACACTCAGGGTTGCTTCCATATCTTGGCTATTATAAATTTTTTTAATGTTTATTTATTGGGGGGGGCGCAAAAGTGGGGGAGGGACAGAGAGAAAGGGAGACACAGAATCTGAAGCAGGCTCCAGACTCTGAGCTGTCAGCACAGAGCCTGACCTGGGGCTCAAATCCACGAACCATGAGATCATGACCTGAGCCGAAGTCAGACGCTTAACCAACTGAGCCACCCAGGTGCCCCCGTATCTTGGCTATTATAAATAATGCTGCAATAAGCACAGGGATGCATATATCTTTTCAAATTAGTTTTTTTGCTTTCTTTGGGTAAATACCCAGTAGCGGAATTACTGGATCATATGGTATTTCTTATTTTAAATGTTGAGCAACCTCCATACTGTCTTCCACAGTGGCTGCATCAGTTTGCATTCCCACCAACAGTGCAGTAGGGTTCTTTTCCCACTACATCCTCACCAATGCTTGTTATTTCTTGTCTTTTTCATTCTAGCCATGTATAAGGTGAAGTCCTGAAGGCTTTGAGCTGAGAAAAAAAAATGAAAAAAACTAAGCTTTTAGAAAAATTATCTGGCAGCAGTAGGCGTTCAACATGTATTTACAAAGTAGACTGAGTGAAAGCACTAAGCGTGGAGAGAGATGAGGTGGGAACACTGGGTAAGGCGGGTGCCAAGAATCTACCAGAGTAGAAGTCCTTAGAGCACTCGGGGCTTAACACCATGGTGACCCACGGGCAGGTGGGCTGTATGGCACGGGAAGTCTATGTGGGTGAGGACGTCAGTCGCACTGTTGGAAACACATGTGAGACTCAGGAGAAGGCTCCAAGTGACACAGACAGACTAGGAGTCATTTACCTGCATGCAGGTGACAGGTGAGGCTGCAGGAGTAGAGGACAAAGCAGAGAGAAAAATCTGTATGCTGAACTGGGGGAGGACCCATCCTTAAGGGCTCAGAGGCTGAGGAGCCAGAGGAGAGAATTAAAGAACGCTGCATATGTGGGAGGAGGACAAAGGCAATGTTGTGTCCCAGGTGAAACAGGAGGAGGGACCTCCTTGGAGGTATTTAACAGTCGCAGAG
The DNA here is from genome assembly GCF_014898765.1 of Herpailurus yagouaroundi. Classification (NCBI taxonomy): domain Eukaryota; kingdom Metazoa; phylum Chordata; class Mammalia; order Carnivora; family Felidae; genus Herpailurus; species Herpailurus yagouaroundi. The sequence continues at coordinate 40,443,749 of NW_024412396.1, read as the reverse complement.
GACGCGGCAAGACTGAGGAAAAAGAGGACAAACGATAAAGTGGCTGGTGACCTTAGGAGAGTTCAGGGAGCAGGGAGAGCAGATTCCAGATCACAAAGAAGAAGAGAAGGACAGACTCACTTTCTCTTTCAAGGAGCTCCAAGGGTCAGGACTCAGGGAGTGCCCACTCTGTGCGGGCCGAGCATCCTGAACGGATCAGTGGACACTGACCCTGCTCCCCAGAGCTACAGCCCTGTGTCCAGAGGTGGACACAGATGAGCCACTGGCAGCCGGGGCCCCATCCGACAAACAGAAAGCCTGATGGGCTCTGGCAGCACACAGGAAGGCACAGAGGATCAGAACTAACTTCCCAAAGGACACAGCACTATGTCAAGAAACGAAGGAGACCCGGGACATGAGTTAGCCAGCCAAAAAGAAGGGGATGGGGCAGGCGCTTCAGGAAGGGAACAATGTGGCACGTTTGTGTAGGGTCAGTTCAGCGGGAGCATAGGTACAAGGTAGTGAGCCATGAGCAATCAGACGGGAGAGGTACAGAGGCGTCAGACCACGCAGGACTTATAATACGTGGGGAGTTTGACTTTAAACCGAAGAGCAAATGGGAGTCACTGTGCTTCAAGCATCAGATGGCTCTTGAAAAGTCCATGCTAAGTAAAAGAAGCTGTCACAGAAAGACCACATATTGTATCATTCTGTTTATATGAAATGTCCAGAAGAGGCAAATCCACAGCTGAAGTGGTTGCCAGGGGCTGGCGGGGAACAGAGGGATGGGAGGGGGATAGCTAAGGGGGACAGAATTTCTCTGCGTGGTGATGAGAATGTTCTAAATTAACCGTGGTGATGGCTGCACAACTCTGTCAATAGACTAAAAACCACTGAATTGTACACTTTAAATGGGTGAATTATATGATATCTGATATCTGAATTGTATCTTAAAGCTGTTACAAAAAAATAAAAGGCAAGTAAAAAAAAATTCTTTTTTTTTTTTAAAGTTTAGTTATTTTGAGAGAGAGAGAAAGAGAAAGTGTAAGTGGGGAAGGGGTAGAGAGAGAGAGAAGCCCAAGCAGGCTTCTGTCAGCATGGTACCCGACGTGGGCCTCAAACTCACGAACCTCGAGATCATGACCTGAGCCACCCAGGTGCCCCCCAAGTAAAAAAATTCTAAGGCACTGGCTGAAGTATTTTAGGCATGGGAAAGACATGGTCAGATCTGCATTTTCTAGATGGCAGGAGTGGCAGCAGGCTGAATGGGCTGGGGTGGGGTAAGACTAGTGACAGGAAACCAAACCCACGATCTAAGTGTGTCTGTGGGGTGGGGGGGGGGGGGGGTGGGGTGGGGAGAAAGACAACAGAGTGGCAGCCTGATGGGGAACTGGGGGGAAGGCAAGTGGTTCACCCCCAGAAGAGGTAAAAAATGCTTGAGAGCGAAGATGCTGAAGATGCAAGAGCCCAGAGAAAATCCACCAGCAAAGACCCCCAATGAAGAGGGAGGAGGGTTGGGGTGGAGAGTTCCGGGTTCCTTCTCCAGGCTTCCTATTTCTGTTTTCCCAGGAAGAGGAGGGATTTGCTTAGGTGTGCAGTCTAGGAGAGTCTGGCAATAAGGAAGGATGCTCCATTCTCACAGACAGACATAATGAGAGTGTGAAATTAGACAAATACAGGACTTGGAAGTGGGGGAGGGGGGAGGAAACTCATGCGGGACAACCTGGAGTTCTCAGGAGTCAGGGGCAGGAGCAGGGGAGAGTTGTGGCTTGGCCACTGGGGGAACGTGTTAGGAAACGTACAAGAGGTGAGGATAAGAGGAGCGCGCGGAGGTAGTGAAGGCCTCACTGGAGCGGGTGGTACCACTTCTGGTGAAGCCACACGGCAGGCGCCGTCACAGCACTTTGCTCCTTGGAAATCTCAACGGGACCCTTCAGCAGAAGCAGGGAGACGGATGCCATGGGAAGGACCAGGAGGGTGGGACGAGAAGGAACGGAACGAGACCAGGGAACTGGTGAAACAGCTCACGGTCATGCTGGCCCAGGCCGTGAGGCTGGGGGGGTTGGCAGGATGGAGTGCAGACGAGGAGAACCTCGAGGGTCCACGGGGCCATCCGTGAGGGCGGGCTGAGAAACCCCAAGCCAGGTGGGGGCAAATACAGAAAGTGGAGGCAGATCGCCCAATTTCTAACTCGGAAAGGACTGACTCACAGTGGGGTTTTCTACAGGTCAGCCCTCTTCTGTTGAAGAAACAGTCACGGGAATTTGAATACGCCAAATCCCTTGAGATGCTAAGCCACAGAGCGAGGGGAGAAGGGAAAGCCCAAGAGATCACCAGCCACCTCATTCGGAAATGGGAGGCCAGAGAGCATTAAAGGTCTCCTGTAAAGAAGGTTCTGTGATCCTGAGCACAATGCGGGGGAAAGGGACCAGGTGAGAAAGGGATGCGTGTACTGCGATTCCCCGGTCAGCAGGCCTCCCCACTCCGATCCGTGTAACTCCGAGGAGAGCTCACACCTGGCTTCAGCACCTGTGCCCAGCACAGCGCAGGCTCTCAACATCTGTTTGTCAAATGAACAGAAGAAAGAATAAAGGCACTGTAAGGACACTTTCCGATGGACCTAATGAGACTGTTCTCCCTGGATATATGTCCCTTCAACTGAAAAGAATGATAAACCTCCAGGGGAGTTCAGGTTCACTCAGAGACAGCAAGGAGAGGGGCGGCTAGACTGGCTCAGCGGTCAGCTCTCGCTCATGCTCACACCCACCGTGCTGAGGAGACCCCGCCGGCCAAAGCTGACCTTCATGGTGGGACTGAGGATTCTGAGAGAGCCCAACTAGGCACCTAAGCGCGCACCTAAGTAAATCCCTCCTCTTCCTGGGAAAACGGCAACAGGAAGCCTGGAGAAGAAACTCTTTTCCATGTCTTCTCAGCACTCCTCACTTGACAAGCAAGGGGCCTTTCAGTCACTACAAAGCGAAAGACCTCAAGGGCAAATGTTTCCCTGCTGAGTCTGACTGACTCTTCAGGATCCTGCCTCTGGACACTTGGAACCTCACATGCCCAGAAACACCTAATTGAAGGGAGTCTCACTCACCTTTTATGCAGCACTGGGTTGGCCCCTGTGGGCAGGTTCCCCCACAGCGCCCTCCTAGCTGACCCTCACTCACAGCCAGGCCCTAGCAGCCCTACCAGGAGGGAACTGGTAAGTTCCTCTGGCTTGTTTTATCTGAAGACCAGCCACACGCAGGAAAAGAGGAATTCTATGTGGAAAGCATTTCCACCAGGGAAACTATTCTCTTTCATTTTCGTCCACTTAATCATAAATACACACACAGAGGCATGCACCCACATACATGCTAATGCTGATACATATAGATTACTCCAAAATCTTGCAAAAGGTTTCTTTGTTGGGGCGCCTGGGTGGCTCAGTCAGTTAAGCATCCGACGTCAGCTCAGGTCATGATCTCATGGTTCGTGGGTTCAGGCCCCACATCGGGCTCTGTGCTCACAGCTCAGAGCCTGGAGCCTGCACCAGATTCCGTCTCTCCCTCTCTCTCTCTCTCTGCCCCTCCCCTGCCTGCGCGCTCACTCGCCCTCTCTCTCTTTCTCTCAAAAATAAACATTTGAAGGAAAAAAAAAAAAAGGTTTCTTGGTTTATATAGAACTTCAAGGGCCACAATGCTAATTGACTGAATTTCAACTTCTCTGAGGCTTATGATTGTTTTAAATTAAAGGGTCATATATCCAACTTCTTTTGGCCAGCCACAAATTGTATAAGAGCCTTACTGTTTTGCACTCAACTGTGTCCCCCAAAATTCATATGTTGAATCCCTAACCCCTAGTATGATTGTATTTGGAGACACAGTCTTTAAAGAGGTATTTAAGGGGGCACCTGGGTGGCTCAGTCAGTTAAGCATCTGACTCCTGGTTTCAGTTCAGGTCACGATCTCATGGCTTCGTGGGTTCAATGCCCGCACCAGGCTCTGCACTGACAGCATGGAGCCTGCTTGGGATTCTCTCTCTCTCCCTCTCTCTCTGCCCCTCCCCCACTTGTGCTGTCTCTGTCTCTCTCAAAATAAATAAACAAACTTAAAAAAAAAAAACAAGAAGTATTTAAGGTTAAATGAGGTCTGGTGACCTTATAAGAAGAGGAAGAGACACGAGGGAGGAGCATACACAGGAAAGGCCACGTGAGCACAAAATGAGGAGGCGGCCACCTACAAGCCAAGGAGACAGACCTCAGGAGAAACCACCCCTGCTGGCACCTTGATCTTGGACCTCCAGCCTCTAAGACAGTGAGAAAATAAATTTCTGTTGTTTAAGCCACCCAGTCTATGGCATTTCATTATAGCAGCCCTAACAAACTAATACCCTTGCCATTCCTTTATTCTCAATTCACCTCTTCCAAAAATCTTTTGTGTGTAACGAGTTAAAACAGAAAAGCTAGGGCTCCTTCCCTTTCCTTCCTGAATAAGTCAGCCCTAAACCCATGCAATTAGGTGAAGCAGAACAACACAGGCTCTGTGCAGGAGTGGGGCGGCGGGGCAGGGAATCCAAGTGGATGAGAGGGCCACCTGTGTGGCTGTGCAGAGTGGGACAGGAGATGGGGACACACAAGAGAAATGATCAAGTAAGTAAACATGCTAAAGATATTGGGAGTCCAGTTCCGCTGTCCAAAAAGGAACTTAGAAATATATGTAATTGTATATTGTAAATACAACATAATTTCTTACTATGGCTTGAATCCCATTGGGTTTCAAGACCCTTCGTGATGTGCCTCTACCTACTTCTCTCCAACCTCAACTCATGCCCTCACCAAGCTCCAGTCCCACTGCCTTCTTTGTGTCCTTTTCTTTGCAGTCTTGGGACTCCAGCTAATGCTGTTCCCTCTGCCTGGAACACTCCAACCACCTCCCAAACTGACCAACTCCTACTCTCCCTCTGGGTCTCATCCTGAGAACCACTTTCTTTGAGAGGCCTTCTGCTATAGACTGAATGTTCATGACCCTTCAAAATTCAGGTGGAGATCCTAATCCCCAGTGTGATGGTATTAGGAAGTGGCATCTCTGGGAGGTGATTAGGTCATAGGAGTGGAGCCTCATGAAGTGATTAGTGACCCTATAAAAGAGGCTCCAGAGAACTCCCTCACCCCTTCCCCACATGAGCACACAGTAAAAAGATGGTCATCTATAACCAGGGAGTGGGCCCTCATCAGACATCAAATCTGCTGCTGCCTTGATCTTGGGCTTCCCAGCCCTAAAAATAAAAGTTTGTTGTTTAAACCACTCAGTCTATGGTAAATTGTTGTAGCAGATGGAATAGACTCAGACACATTCTCTAACTTCCCAACCTAAAATACATCCTCTCTGTTCTTCTCTCAGAGCCTCCAGTTCCCTTCTTTGACACTCATCCCATTGGTAATTCTGTATTTGCATTTGTTTGTTTAATGGCTACCTCCCCCATGAGGCTGAGAGCCCAGTAGGGGCAGGACCTGGGTCAGCCTTGACCACCCTGTTTCCCAAGAGGAAAATTACATGTGAATATGTGTGTGTGTATGTGTGTGTGTGTGTGTGTGTGTGAGAGAGAGAGATAGAGAGAGAGAGAGAGAGAGAGAGTGTGTGTGTGTGTGTGTGTGTGTGTGCTTAGTTGATGCATCTCAGATCTCTCACTAAAGCTAATGTAGTAAGTGGAAAAGAGTAAATTCACAAGTGTGTGGAATAGTGAGAATAACCACGGGGAATGAAAAATTAACTTTCACGGGAAAGTAGGCTACTGGCAAACAAAAGTGTTGAAAGCATCTCACTCCAGGACAGGATGCAGGTTTCACAGTTTTAGAGAAGGAGGGAAATCATTTATAGAATAGGGAATAATTGTAGGATGGATCAACATTCAGCTTCAGCCTTGAACTTCAGCCAAATCTGGTAGATATCTGGCTGTGGCACTGGAAGGTTCATTAGGCAAATGTCTCCCTCAGCATCATTCCTAGCATCCCTGGACCTGTGCGTGGTCAGTGGTCCTGAGTGTGTGTGCGATTCTATCACACGGATCGGTATCATAACTTCAAAGACAAACAAGCCATGCCTTTTAGATTTATTGCTAATAACAGAATATTCAGCTCAGCTAAAAAAGAAGCTTTGTTCCTGCATTGTGTCACGCTTTTTACATTTGACATCTAAAACGTTGAATATTGAAATTGTGATAATATTTTAAAAACTTGCTAAATTTTCAGGTTTATTCTTTCATCCTGAAAGTTTGTTCTAGGACGTGATATCTGGCTTTAGCCTTCTATTGATATGTTGATTTATATCCACCATTCACTCAGCCGTTCAGCAAAATATGTAACATCTCTAACATTAATTAGTGTGCTGTGACATAATGAAATGTTTACTGGCATCCTTTAAAACACTCATTTTTAGAGGCAACAATGACAAAATGGGAAATGTCAGATTCCTGAAATAAACCCAGAGCCCTGATATATTCTCTTTCTAAGAGGATCCAAACCCAAGAGGAACATTTTTGTTTTCCACCCACACCTGACCTAAGACCTCTGAATTCAGGGGATTTAATGGTTTTTATTGTCCTCCACAACCACTTCCAAAACAAAACTTCTTCCTTCCAGACTATGTAACCTCCCATTCCCCCTCAGAATAAAAGAAAAGTCCCAGGGCTCTATTCTGATGGTGGGTGGAAAGGGATGTCAAATGATCAAAGGTCCCTTTGGGGACCCTGGGGACATGTATGTGTGCACAGAGCCTTAGACAGTAGACAGAGACTCAGCCCAATCAGGTGAGTCACCGGGGAAGCAACTGCTAAACACAAAGAGCCACCGAAAGCAATCACGCCCCTCACCACCACCAAGTCCCTCCGCCTCTGGGGAAGCCTCCCCTGGACTGGGCGGAGTTGGTGCCCACCTGCCGCCTTCAGCTGTTTATTTACTTTTCTGTAAAAATACTCTGCTTTATCTTTAGCACAAATGGTAGATTACTTCATATATTTTTCTATATTTTTATTTTTCCATTTAATATATCTTAAGAGATTATTCTAAGATAGAAACCATATTTAAATAAAAATCTGGAAGAAAATAAATGTTTTTAAAAACCTACTTTAAAAAAATCTTTGGATTAAAAAATTTTTTTAAAAAGTGGGGTTGGGGGGGGCGGGGAGAGCACCTGGGTGGCTCAGTCGGTTAAGCGTCTGATGTCAGCTCAGGTCAGGATGCCACGGCTCCTGAGTTTGAGCCCCGTATCAGGCTCCGTGCTGACAGCTCAGGGCCTGGAGCCTGCTTCGGATTCTGTCTCCCTCTCTCTGTCCCTCCCCTGCTTGCACTCTGTCTCTCTCTCTCAAAAATAAAAATAAAGGTTTAAGAAAAAATTAAAAAATTTTATTATTTAAGTAGAGGTGACATATTATGTTATATTAGTTTCAGCCCCCGAGCTGTCTAAACAAATGAGCTTCATTCCCTAATCTCCAGCTGTGGCATTCATTTATTGAGGCCTGACCTTTAGGTTAACACAGAGATTTAGTTTAGCAGCTCGGGGAAAACGCTCCCTTTCTTTCCCCAGGAAAGAAAAACAAAGATAACCTTCCTACCTGCCTTTCCCTTTTTTCCAATTTGCCTTTTCCAATGATTTTCTGCTTTGGCTCATCAGAACTTCCAGAAGAAAATCTCTTTTTCAAGGAAATAGTGGCAAACTACAATGGTGGGGAATAAAAGCCACAAGGTTCACTCAGGCTAGAACCATGTGTCACGCTTCAGTCAGTGAAGGCACCCAGGCGCAGGGGCTTGGGCAGGGGCACCTGCTCTCCGCTCCCTACAGCCAATCAGCCAGCAGCCCCGCTCGCCTTGGCCCAGAGGTGGTCCAGACAGCATGCTGTGTCACTGAGGTAAAATGATGGCCACACACAGCTTCAGACTACTGATCCATCCTGATGGCTGGAAATGCGATACAGTCCGGTTCTAGAGGAACAACTCGTGACAGGAAGAGGCATGCTAATAAAGGGAGGAAAGAACCTCAGGAAGCTCTAGTGTGATACGATATAAGCTAGAAACAAGAGAAAATAAAGGTTCAACTTAACTAATAAGTTTCTGCTTATAATCCCCTTTTTGGAATCTCTGACATCAAATTGCTTAGAAAACTTTAACTTGCTAAGTGCCAAGGAAAGCAAAACGGCGCTGTTTATTTTCTCCCCAGAAACTGAATCCCTGGGAGCAGCTGCACGCTTAGCAACAGGGGCCAGGCTGGGAGAAGCCGCAGCTCGGCCCATCCTCCCATCAGATCACAGCATACATCGAGAGAATCCATCCTTTGCTGCCCCCTTGGGCTCTACGTCTGTTTCAAAGTATAATCCGAGAAAGAAAACCACCAGAGTAGCAGGTCACAACTGAGCAGCAGAAACATGAATTTCCTCTCCCCATCTTCAGAGCTCAGAGTTCAGGCCTTGAGGGGTACCCCCACATAACACAGGATGGCTCAGCTTGAGGGGAGCATCTCCTCTAAACCACTAACAGAGGAAGGGCTTGGGGTCACATGCTTATCCAGGGGACCACAAGGTCAAGAAACCCGTCTCATGGCAGACTTATCCCCAAGGTTGAACAGGCTCATGGAGGAAAGAAGAAAGGCTCACAGAGGAGGGGGTGTTCTCCCAGATCCCCTCAAACTCCTAAATGCTTACCTTGGTACAAGGTGGTTGAACTTGTAAGAACTGAAGACGTCTTGGATCTTCTCTTCTACTTTTGCCTGATAAGAACGCAGGAGATGGGAGAGAGAGAAAACAAATACCAATGAGCCTCTATCAACTTTTTCTTCCTGTTGCCACAAATGCCCATTGGTTGCAGTTGCCTGGTGTGGTTTTGTACTTCACAATACTGTAAGTCTAGAAACAGGGACTCTGCAGGGTGACAGGCTCAGGACAGAAGAAACAGAGAATGATCTATACCAGGCTGGCATTACAATCGACTTCTGAAGTAAACCATCCAAATATCCAAACTAATGGCAGTTCTGGAGTTTGGCACACTGGCATCAGTTACTTAGGGAGCAGACAAGGCATTTTGCTTGAGAGATTTACGCTTGCCTGCTCTATGAAGTTCTTTAGGTGTTCACTTAACTGGCCATTCACAAATACAAAATTAATTCCTGCCAAGGGTCATACTCCTTATTGGCAGATCGAACCGTTTAAATACAGATTGAACAGTATTAAAATTCCCTAAGGGATTTACAAGAACATCATTGATCACTGAAACACCAAAGAAACAGCACATCTGGTCATTGGTCCTAAGTCACGGAAAGGACTCCACAGTCCCATAACATGAAGGATCTCGGAAAATCAGGTCACAAAAAAAAGCGGATCCCCCGTTTCCTCTGAAGACCTATCACAACACAGTCACACAGTTCAGCTTCTGTAAGGAAAGGGTCCAGCAATGCAGGAGTGGATTGGTTAACAGGATACAGGGTTTCTCCTTCAGTGGCATCCCTGTTCTTTGTAGTGAGGCATGTCCTCATTGAGATTTCAAGATACATAATAATGTCCTCTCTGGGAATTCCAAAATGTATTCTTTATTTCCGAATCATCCACCAAGTTAGAGCATCTAGTCCCTTGACGTGTGTGCAAGAATTATTTGTGATGAGGAGGGGAGCGCTGATGTGAATCATCTAAAATGGCAGCCAGTCTCAAATTATTTATACTTGGTTTTCGGATATACTTTTGTATTTGCCTCTGAACATGAGTTTGAGGGATAATCTGGCTAAGAGTTCACAATACTTCAAAAAACAGAAGTCACTGTGAGAGACTCAGGAGGTATAAGGAAGTTGTCCCAATTCTTCACTATTCCTTTCTGAGACACTCACACAGGACTAACATAAAGCACCAGCCTAAATGGAACACAGACTGCATTTCTTAATTACACCTTCCTTAGCTATAAGCTGAAAGGGACAGAAAAATATACAAAAAACATACGTCAGTAAGATCATAAAGATTTGCCTATAATATACTGTTAGAGCTAAGTGAATTGATGAGTTCTGAATGAAACAAAACCAAGTGGGAGGAAAACTCACTTCCTTTACCCCAGTACAAATCCACACGACTTAGTAATATTCCAGGGCAAATGGATGAGCCCATCACTTCCTTAGCATTCTGACATTGAGACCCCTAGAAGAAAAGCATTCAGCCAAGAGACCCACCTCAGCTCCCCCTAGTACAACACAGCAGCCAAGTACTAGATGAGGAAAATGGAGGTTTATCGCTAAACTTTGACACCTGACAGACATAAAGCAGAAAGTGCTTAAAATATTCCCAACACGTGTCATTTCTCTTCGGATTTCCTAATCACTCTTCTGCAGAATGAACAAGTGATATTCCAATGCAGTTAGTAACGAACTCATGCCTGAAAATCTAAGTTATGAATTCTAATAAATACCTGAGTGTTATAGGTCAGCTGTTCATAAAAATGGACAAATAACAATTCCCTTTATCTTCTCTTAAGAAATGGTATATTTTTGGGGGTGCCTGGGTGGCTCAGTCAGTTTAGCGTCCAACTTCAGCTCAGGTCATGATCTCGCGGTCCATGAGTTCGAGCCCCGCGTTGGGCTCTGTGCTGACAGCTTGAAGCCTGGAGCCTTCTTCAGATTCTGTGTCTCCCTCTCTCTCTGCCCCTCCCCCATTCATGCTCTGTCTCTCTGCCTTTCAAAAATGAATAAATGCTAAAAAAAAAAAAAATCTTAAAAAAAACTGGCGTATTTTTCTTTTTGAAAAAAAATTTGTTTTAATGTTTATTTTTTTTTTGAGAGAAAGACACAGAGTGTGAGTGGGGGAGAGGCAGAGAGAGGGAGACACAGAATCTGAAGCAGGATCCAGGCTCTGAGCTGTCTGCACAGAGCCTGACGCGGGGCTCAAACCCACAAACTGTGAGATCGTGACCTGAGCCGAAGGCAGATGCTTAACCGACTAAGCCACCCAGCACCCAAGAACTGGCATATTTTTCTAATGGCTTCATTGAGATATAATTCACACATCATTCGATTCATCTACTTAAAGTGCATGATTCAATGGCTTTTGGTCCACTCACAGAGTTGTGCATCCATCACCACAATCAATTCTAGAACATTTTCACTACCCAAGAAAGAAATGCTGCACCCATCAACAGTCACACACAACCCTCCACCCTCCCTAGCCCCTGTCAACCACTCATCTACTTTCTATCTTTATGGATTTGTCTATTCTGGATATTTCATATAAATGTAATCACATGATATACAGTCCTTTGTGACTGTCTTCTTTCACTCAGCATGTTTCCAAGCTTCATCCATGTTGTGGCATGGACCATTACTTCATTTCTTTTTATTGCCAAGTAAAATTCCATTTTATGGATATATCACATTTAGTTTATCATTCATCAGTTGATGGGCATTTGAGTTGTGTTCCCACTTTGGGACTATTACAAATAAAGTCACTATGAACATTCTTATACGGGTTTTTGGATGGACATATGTTTTCATTTCTACTTAGATACAGGCAGAGACCTAAGGCATGGAATGACTGGATCATATGGTAACTCTAGGTTTAACTCTTTGAGGAACTGTTAGGCTGTCTGTTTTTTTAAAGTTTATTTATTTATTTTGAGAGAGAGAGAGAGAGAGAGAGCCAGAGGGGAGGGGCAGAGAGAGGGAGAGAGAATCCCAAGCAGGCTCCTCACTTGTCAGCGCAGAGCCCAATGAGGAGCTTGAACCAGACTGTGAGATCATGACCTGAGCCCAAGAGTTGGAAGCCTAACTGACTGAGCCACCATGGTGCCCCTAGACTGTTCTCCAAAGCAGGAATACCATTTTACATTTCCACAGGCAATGTATGAGTGTTCTACTTTCTTCACATCCTTACCAACACATGTTATTCTCTGTGGGTTTGATTATACCCATCCTAGTGGCTGTGACGCAATGTTTCATTGATTGCAATTCTCTGATGGCTAATGATGTTGAGTATCTTTTTATGGGCTTATTGGCCATTTGTATATCTTCTTTAGAGAAATGTCTATTCAGATACTTCATTCTTTTTTTTTTTATTGTTGTCCTTTTATTACTGAGCTGTAATAATTCCTTATATATTCTAAACACAATCCCTTATCAAACACATGATTTACAAAAATTTACTCCCATTCTATGTGTTGTCTTTAGGAACTGGTATATCTTAGAAAAGGATCGCTAGAGCTCACAGGATGGTTTCTAGAGTACAACTTTAATGTTTATTTATTTTTGAGAGACAGAGAGAGACAGAGCATGAGCAGGGGAGGGACAGAGAGAGAGGGAGACACAGAATCCAAAGCAGGCTCCAGGCTCTGAGCTGTCAGCACAGAGCCCAATGCAGGGCTCAAACCCACGGACCGTGAGATCACGACCTGAGCCGAAGTCGGACACTTAGCCAACTGAGCCACCCAGGCACCCCTAGAGTACAACTTTGAAAATAATGTTTAGCAATTAGCCTGCAAATGTTTTAACAAACAGTAATGGATTAATATAGAAATTAAAAAGAACTCATCTGAGGGGGCGCCTGGGTGGCTCAGTCGGTCGTGCATCCGACTCTTGATTTCGGCTTAGGTCATGATATCACGATTATGGGATCAAGACCCGCATCAGCTCCTTGCTGGGCGTGGAGCCTGCTTAATAAAGAACTCATCTGGTGTAGAGAAAAATCAAAGTAATCTCCACAACATGCAACATCCTTTTTTGCTTTCCCTTCTCCCCACATAGCCTGCCAAGTGTTATATAAAATCTGAGTAAATTTGTTACTGAGAAGACGTAAGCATTCTTTGCTCTGATTTGTGTAGCAGAAGGAAAGCAGATAAGCTATTTGTATACAAAGGCATTACCATAGCAGGCCTGAGGCTGCTATCCTGAGAAAGGCCAGCTTGAAAGGTTGACCCTTGGATGCTGTCTGGAAACCTGAATTTGGAGACACTCCCCACCATTCCCAGAACTGATGAGTGGCTCACTGTCCTGAAACTGCATACACAATCTTGTTTATGCTGAACAGCTACGTTCTTTCTGGGAGTCTGGAATGTGGAGACGTGCTGGGCAGAAGGTATGTATGTGACGAACCCCCACTAAAAAGCATAAGCCCCAAGTATCTAACAAGCTTCTCTGGTAGACAGCACTTTGCATGTGTTGTTACAATTTGATGCCCGAGAAATGAAGCACGTCCTGTGTGACTCCACTGGGAGAGGACTCTTGGAAGCTTGTGTCTAGTTTCCTCCAGACTTCACCCTGTGAGCCTTTCACTTGCTGATTTCGCTTTGTAGGCTTTTGCTGTAATAAATCCTAACCATGAGTACAACTATATACTGAATTCTCTGAATCCCTGTAGCGAATCAACTAGGGGTAGTCTTGGGGACCTCCAACACATTAGGAGATTTAGAAATTTAGCCTTTGGGATAGAATTAAGGGAAGCAGTCCTAACAACTGTTTAATATATACAGGCAAGATCTATAACCAAGTTCCTTTTAAAAATTTTATCAAAATCCTCACTTTAAATACAGGAAAAATGACATTAACTATTAAAAAAAAAAAACAAAAAAACAAAGTTACCTCAGTCATGAAAACTCTGAATATATAGTTCTCAAATCAGAATTAAAAAAAAAAAAAATCAGCTTCAATACTGCATAGGGATGCTGAAGCGTGCCCACTTTCCCTGAACTCTCACTTTATCTTGGATTTCCACACTTCCTTTCCACCCCAAAGGAACAGACTATTCTATTCTAGTCAATCTCTCCTTTCAGCATGAGAACCCCAAAAGGCAAGGCAGTTACCAACGGGGACAATACAAAGGCTGATTAATAGCCACATAACAACAGATAATTTTCTTTTGCATAAATAGCAAAGGGCCCATAGGTTCATCTCCCTTGGGCACAGGGCACACAGTTCATGACCATGTTAATGACAGTGATATGACTCTTTTGGGAGGAGGATGACGGCCTAAAGCATCTGATCTGTTTCAGAAACATTGCTATATGAAACGTTACAAGAAACGTCACCAGGATTAGTCACCAGAAGATTTAGTTTTAAGGGATTAGCTCTTCAAAATTTTTAAATAGCCTGGAAAAAAAAATAACTTTGACTAATTCAAATCACACACACACATACACACACACACGCACACACACACAAAGACATAGAAAGAATCTTGAGGGGGGGTGCCTGGGTGGCTCAGTTGGTTGAGTGTCTGACTCTTGATTTTGGCTCAGATCCAGCCCTGTGTTGGGCTCTGCACTGACAGCGTGGAGCTTGCTTGGGATTCTCTCTCTCTTTCTCTCTCTCTGCCCCTCCCCTGCTTGCTCTCTCTCAAAAATAAATAAATAAACTTAAAATAAAATAAAATAAAATAAATCCTTTAATCATCTATATGACAGAAATTAGGTAGAGGGTAAACAGATGCTATCAACTGTTCTGTATATTTCATATTTTTTATAATAAAATGTTGGATGACGTGATTAAGGATCAAAACAAAACAAAACACTTAATACCCAAATTTCACCATGACTACTTTATCTAAGCATAAGAAAGATTTTTGAAAAGATAAATACATTTGCAGACACATATACAATGCATCCATATCCTAACCTGGCCTTGACTTTTGTACTTCTGTGGCCATCTTTGCCTCACCCCATTTTAGCAAGAATCCTACAAATTGGTTCAGCCAGCATCCCCCATCCTTTTTTTTTTTTTAATTCTGAAGTTAACACACAGTGTAGTCTTCTTTTTATCTAATAATTTATTTATTTTTTATAATTTACATCCAAATTAGTTAGTATATAGTAAAGCAATGATTTCAGTAGATTCCTTAATGCTCCTTACCCATTTAGCCCATATCCCCTCCCACAACCGCTCCAGCAACCCTCAGTTTGTTCTCCATATTTATGAGTCTCTTCTGTTTTGTCCCCCTCCCTGTTTTTATATTATTTTTGTTTCCCTTCCGTTATGTTCACTTGTTTTGTCTCTTAAAGTCCTCATATGAGTGAAGTCATATGGTATTTGTCTTTCTCTGACTAATTTCGCTTAGCATAATACCCTCCAGTTCCAACCACGTAGTTGCAAATGGCAAGATTTCATTCTTTTTGATTGCCAAGACATAGAGCATAGTCTTGACTTAAGGAGTAGAACCCGGTGATTCATCTCTTATGAATTCCCGATCCTTAATATCTGGTCATCCTCAGTATCTGACTGGGTTCCTCATCCTCCACTGTCCCCCAGTGATGTCTGCTTACCCTGGCCTGCCTTGAGGAGGAATCCTGCTAAATTGGGTTAGCTAGAATTTCTTTCTCCTGACGAGTCCTCTTAGTAGGTTTCCACCCACCAATCCCTCCAGCTTGCTCCCTGACTATAAATTCCCACTTTCCCTTGTATTCAGAGTTGAGCCCAATCTCTCTCCCCTACCACAAACATCACCATGGTAATAAAGTCTTGAATACAGACTTCCTTTTACAAGTGTCACAAGTAATTTTTCTCCTCATAATACTACCTATTGGGATGCCTGTATGGCTCAGATGGTTTCGGCTCAGGTCATGATCTTACAGTTTGAGAGATCGAGCTCCGCATCAGGCTCTGTCGCCTGGTTGGGATTCTCTCTCTCTCTCTCTCTCTCTCTCTACCCCCCCCACCCCCGGCTTTGTCTGTCCCTCCCCCGCTCACGTGCGCAAGCACTCTCTCAAAATAAATGAACATTTTTTAAAAACAAAAATAAAAACAAACAAAAAGAACACAACACCACCCACACCCACCAGCAGAGTCACTAAAGTTGAAAAAACCAACAACACCAAATGTTGGCAAGTTGTGGAGCAACCAGCACTCTTATTATACAATGTGGGTGAGGGTATAAAATGTACAACCACTCTGGAAAAGGCCAGCAGTTTCTTATAAAACTCAGCATACACCCACCGCATGATGCAACAATTCCACTTTTAGGTCTCTCCTCAAGAAAAATGAAAATACATGCTCACAAAAAGACTTCTACAATGATGTAGCATTGACAGCAGCTAATATCCAAAATCTAGAAGTAGCTCAGTTGTCCAAGAAGAGGGGAATAGATCTTAAAAATCAACAACTGCGTTAAAAAGAAAACCACAGGCCCAAATAAAGTCACTTATGCTAGGCCATGTCACCAGCCTGGGGCTTAATCATCTAACCTAACTGCACTTTCAACCTCCCCTAGAAACGTAATCTTAACCAGTCAAGCATTTTCTGGTCAGTGCCAATAAGGTAACTTGTCACATGGGCCCTCTCCATGGACGTGGTCATGGAAAGGGTGACTGCCCAAAATAAACCTTTCTTTCTGTGTATGACTTCTATGTTCTACTTTTAAAAACTTCTCCCTTTCTGTAGCTCTTTGGAGTTCCTTTCTACCTGCTAGAATGGATGCTGCCCAATTAATGAATTGTTTAATAAAGCCAATTAGATCTTCAAATTTATTCAGCTGAATTGCGGTTTTTAACAGATCAGGTGGGATCCAAAGAAAAACCTGTGATGGCATGAGGAGACAATGAGAAGCACTGGTGTGGTGCCCTGCAAGCCCTTTTGAGTTCATGGTCTTTCTCACCATTCCTGAGGGCCACTGGCAGGCTCCTCTCTGTGGAGCTCCCCATCTGATTGGCTTCCCAGTCTAGGGTTACTGGTCAGTCTAGCCCCAGTCCTTAGCCCTTGGTTCAATCCGCAATTCCACGTCGGAATCCCTTCCCTAGTTCCAGTCCACAGTCTCCATTAATGGAGTCTGCTGGCTTAATCCAGACTGGACGTTACCGGCGGTGTGCACAGGGCCTATTAGCCAATCTGCAGTAACTTCTAAACCCCAGCCCTTGGTTCTGTCTTCAGATTCCATGCGGGGAACTACCGGTGGCAGCTGCAAGTCTCCCTTTGTTTGGAATCAGCCCACAGCCCCCATTCTTTGAGGTCTGCTGGTTCAACCTTTTCCCCAGTCCCTAGTTCTCTGGTTACTGCTGGTGTCCACAGTTCCATTTCCTCAGTACTGTTGCTTTCTGTTATGTGCACATGAGGTAAAAGCTTAAGTCAAAGAAAAATAATAAATAAATAAACAAACAAACGAACGGGATCCTTGAAATCTAAAGAATTGAGTGCCCACCTTCTGGTGCATCTGCTTATTTCATATCTAAGACCTATGGTCCCAGAAGCCATAAATAGATATTTATGTTTTGAGTCCTAAAGAACTTGGCTTGGTAACTGTTAGGAGCCCCAAAATAATGCCAGACAGAAAAAAGCCAGTCAGAAGCACAGAATACTCTCCATTCACGGATAAGTGGTAAAAACCAACTAATGCATTTGGTACTTTCTCTTCCACAGCTTCCATCCAAAGCCGGTCTAATGATGCACTAACTTTCATATCATGGACTATCAAGCCCCTTCTTCCACATCTCTCCCTCTCTCCCGGAGGAGGACCCTTCCAAAAAGCAGATTTGCTGCCTGAGACTCATGCTGATACTGCAGATACAGTGAGTGAAAGAATTATTAGATTAAATATAAGGCCAGGATTTCCCGGGGAAAAAAAAAAAACCCTCAGGAAAAAGAAGTCATTTTATAAGCAATCCTTACAATGTACCTCTTCCTATAGGAAGTCCTCCCAATCCCTTTATTCTAAATACAAAATACGAGTTGGGGTTGATGTATCAGCCTAAAACAACCTCAGTCAAGGTCTGGTTTGGGCTGCTTATAAAAAATAAGCTGATGGTACGAAGGAAAGATGACAAATTAAGCACAGATTTAGCAATTATTCCTGAGGCTACGAACTCACACTAAGCGCCCACTGTAAACCCTTTTAAAGATCATTTTAAAAAGTAAATAGTAGCTGAGTTGCAGTGATCACAGATATACACCTACGGGACACATTGTAAAAGAATTCTACTGTTACAAAATTGGGTAGTTGTAACTTGGGATAAAATTATTCTTGCCCATAATCAAAAGGGATTTATCTCAAAAACCTGAAAATGTGCTCTGGAAAAATACATTGGTTGATCCAAAATGTGACTCCAGCAAGATAAAAATACTAAGGGCAAAAATGTATGTGAAGATTTTGGAGAAAAATTTGTTATAAATAAAGAGGAAAAACACTATTTCTAAACTACTGTAATTTTACAAAGTATGTGATTCTAAATAGGTACATGTATCTAAATTTAAAATGTAAATTTTGCAAGTAGGCATTCAATATGTTCACCTACATACTTAAAAGTACACGTATTTTCAGGGCGCGTGGGTGGCTCAGTCGGTTAAGTGTCCAGCTTCAGCTCAGGTCATGATCTTGTGGTTCATGAGTTCAAGACCCATGTCAGGTTCTGTGCTGACAGCTCAGAGCCTGGAGCCTGCTTCAGATTGTGTCCCCCTCTCTTTCTCTGCCATCCCGCACCCCGCCCACTTGCACTCTGTCTCTCTCTCTCAAAAACACAAAAAAATTTAGCATTAAAAAAAATACACATATTTTCAAGTGGACCAAACCTTTTTTTTTTTTTGTCCTTTTTAATAGGAAAAATGGAGGAATTTGATATTTGGAATTGCCTTATAGTTGAGCAACATGGTACATGCTGAATTTCAATAAAGCAAAACTGATTCACCACAGCTAGTCTACTAACCACATAACCAAGCAGAGCTCTGGTTCCTTCTATCAGAAGCACAAAAAACTAATAGGTTTGATCACATTTAGTGACTTGTTTCACCCCCATTTCATAATCGTTCAGAGATTATAACTTGAAACAAGTCAACAGTAGGTGTCCAGGATTCATTCCTGGACCCTTGACGTCCCCTCCGTCAGGATCTGCAGTGGCACAAGGCTCAACACTTGAAGCCAACTCCTCTGCCTATCTCTGCATCCCTCCCCACCACCCACCCCCAATTCCATTGGCCTCACCCACCCAGCTGATCTAATTTCCTACCACAGCCAACCTGCTCCCTCCATTCCCAGTAAAGTGGAATTTTCCCTCCTAACAGCTCCTCTGACTGGAATAGCTGTCCCCCAACTCCATCCTGTACAACCCAACATTCTCCATGAAACTGTCCTGACGACCTCCTTAGCCCACAACACCCTGGCTTCCACTCCCCAAACCCTTGTGCAACGCAGGCATAACTCAGCACTTACATGCTCTTGTAAATTATTCTGTGGTTGCTTCAGGTATATTCTTTTTTCTAAGAGAAAATAATTGTGAGAGTAGGAACTAAGACCAATGATCCTTCCAGATATCCTCCACAGTTGATTGTTACTTGACTGAATGTTGTCTAATGACCTCATGCCATTTCAAGTGGAGGATGCTTTGGTCCCTGTTCAAGGACAAATTAAAAGAAAAACAGGAGTAGTGCCTTCTGTAAACAACTCTTTTTGGCAAACCTCTGAGACTGTGCCAGTATTAACCTATGGCCTGAGTCACAGAGCATTTGCCATGGGGTGATTGCGGATAACACAAAAAAAGGAAGATGACCACATCCTGCTTTCTAGAGTTGCAAAAGGTTCTCCATCCACCCAACCCATCAGTGAAAGAGCTTGTCAAAGTAGAAATCTTTAAAAATACCCAGAACTTGACCACTCCTCACTGCCTCTACTACCACAGCCCTGACACCCATCACCTGGAGCACTGCAACAGCCTCCTACCTGGTTTCCCTGCACCTGTCCTCACCTCCTCACAATCTCCTCTCAACAGGGACCTACATGGGCCTGTTAAAATACTGGTGGTCAGATTGAGTCAAAAGTCTCAGATCATAGACCAGTCTGACTCCTGGCAGGAAAATAGAAGGCACATTCAAAGTGGGTGATTTGGGGAGAGTTTATAAAGGAACTAGTTACAAAGGTGTGGGCAAACACTCCTTTCCTAAGGGAAACCATAGGAGAGTGCAGTACTCTGGGGCAGGCAACACAGGGCTACTCGGTCCCCTCCTAGGCATGGAAGTGTGAAGAGAAGGAGTGAAGAGGGCACCAGGGAGCTCCAATGTAAGGTGTCTGATAAGAGTTGTGGGTGCCTCCACTCTAAACACCCTGCAGACCATGCAATCCTGCAGGAAAGGAGTAAATGTGCTGATCTCATTCTCCCTCCCTCTCATCCCCTATCAATACAAACACAGCCAAATACACCCAGAAGACATAAGGCAAGGGAACCTGTCCATGCAGGTGACCTCTTGGGGCACATTTGTAGACAGGGTGGAAAAGGGTAGAGTGGATCTGGGGAGGTAAACAGAAAACTATCCAGCCAAATGGCTTCCCATCACAATCAGGGTATTCGAAAGTATACTTACAATGGTCTGTAAGGCCCTACAAGATCTGACCTTATCTCCTATTCTCCTGTTTACTAATCTCTCTCCTCACAGTGGCTCTCCACTCACCGGGCACTAGAAGGCCTCAGGTCCTTTACACTTACTGCTTTCTCCGCCCAGAATGCTTTTTCCCCAGACACACACGGCTTGCTTCCTTACTTATTTCAGGTCTCAGTGCAAGTGGCAGGCACATCATCAGAGGCCTTCCCTTACCTCCTTATATAAAACTCTTCTGCTCCTACCCGACCCTTTCCTGGCATACTCCATGTCTCTTATCCTACTTTCTTTTTCTCTACAGCATTTCTAAGTAAATTAAATAGATAGATAGATAGATAGATAGATAGATGGACGGACGGATAGATTTCCCCCCATTTTGCTGACTGCCTCCCTGGCCCAGAACAAAGTTTCATAAAGGCACCAACTTGGCCTCTTTTGTTCACTGCCTTATGTCCAATGCCTTGAACAGTGCGTGGCACATAGAAGGCACCCAAGTAGTTGTTGAATAAAAATGTGAATGAATAGTACAGAAGAATCCATAGCTAAGGGCTCTTTACTGTTTATAGGTTTAAATTCCTATAATCAAAGTGTTGTTGAACAAATAATTAAGTCTCCTGATAATCAGATAGGAATCAGGAGACAAACATTTGTTCCTATTGGCAATGGCACAAAATTGAACCCTGTTGGTAAATCCCTATGAATAAATGGACAGAACTGAAAGAATAACAGTAGTATCTTCTGTAGACAACTCCTCCTGACGAAGTTTCTTATGAATATATATCATCATTAACCTACCAAACTAGTACTTCTCTAAGCCTCGGTTTTCTTGTCTGTGAAATGGAAAAGGATTGAATGATACAATCTATATGGAGGGCATTTAGCACAGAACTGGGACCCAGTAAATGGATACTACTGATTATTAGTGCTGGCACTGAGGTAACCATTAGTATGAGATACTATATCATCTTCCTACTCTCTGGAACCGTTTATCCCAGACTTTTAAAATGTGAGCTGGAAGAATGACACGGAAAAGACATATAAGATGCTCTATTATCGAACACACAGTAGAGCCTAGATTTGAAAGACACCATATTATAACCATGTTCCATATCAGAAACCTAGCTTCCACACCCGGCCCAGGCCTTGGCTGACCCTTTGGCAGCCCAGAATCTTGTTCATCCATTTAAAAAAAAAAATTTTTTTTTAATGTTTATTCATTTTTGAGAGAGAGATACAGAGCGTGAGTGGGGGAGGAGCATAAAGAGAGAGAGGGACACAGAACTCGAAGCAGCCTCCAGGCGCTGAGCTCTCAGCAGAGAGCCTGATGCGGGGCTCAAACTCACGAACTGTGAGATCATGACCTGAGCTGAAGTCAGATGCTCAACCGACTGAGCCGCCCAGGCACCCCTTGCTGCATCCATTTTTGCATCACTTATTATGCCTAGACATTTAAAATATAAGTGCTAGTGTTTCTTGGCAGGAACTAAGCAGGGGCACTTCACTGAAAAAAAAAAAGTAGTATAGGAAAAAGAGAGCAGATCAGTGAAACTCCTGTTAATGTTCCTGTTTTTGACTTGCCCCTTAAACATGGAAGTCTGTTCTGGTCTCTAAATGAACAGACCCACTTCTGATTCCCTTTTCTCTGCTAGTATTCTATCCATATTCTTAAGTGCTGAGTCAGTTCAGTTAACTATATAAAAAGTAACTTAGTAGTGTTACATCACATACCAAGGAACAAGCTTGACCTGAATAAACTCTACAGTCTGTTACTTAGGAACACTGCAAAGATCCTGTAGGTTTCATTGGTGGAAGATTTCTTTGCAATCTTTTACAAAAGGTTTCTGTAGAAAGACACACTGGTGGGCTAAGCTGGGGGGCTAGATTCAAAAGGTAAGGGTTTCCTTTCAATCCTGAAACCTATGTAGCATAAATTCCAGTTACAATATTCTTTCTGCTACCTTGTGTATAATTGTCTATTCAAGTCTTTGGTTTGTTTTTTTGTTGTTGTTGTTTTTAATTTATAATTATACTTATAGTCATAAATATACAATATGATAACTATCACTATGAATTTTGCCTAAATACAGGATTCCAAATTCAGGTATGAAAGTCAAAGCAGGTCCCTCCAAGGTTAAGCCTGGAGACTGATCTTAATACGAGATCTTATTTAGAAAGCAGCCTGATGCTTATTTGTTAGTGCTAAAAAGAACCATCTCAACCACTTCTAAGGACAGGCAAACATTTCCACAAGAACTTGGGAACAATTCCAATTGCAGAAGGAAAAGGAAAACAAAACTAGAGTTCACTACTCATTCCTCAAGCGCTTTTCAAAGTGATAGGTTTGAGGCCTCAATGAATGAAGGATAAGTCGTCTAAAATTTCATTTTAATTAGCGCTTTTCAAATAGTACTGTTTTCCTGTCTGTTTTCCTCAACCAGGTTGTGCCATGCCCATGGTCAGGAAAGGTTTTATTTCTTTGTACTTCCAGCGTTGAACATCGTGTGTCCAATACTTTGCTGGTGCTCAAATAACATGCCCACCCACGAGGTAGGCCCTACAGGATCTGGCCCCGTGGGTCAGTAATTAAACAGATCATGGAATGGCATGACCGCAGTCTGGCCGCTCCTCTTCCCCTCTGTGTCCCCAAACTACGAGCAAGGTGAGGAAAGTGCACTATCCATCCGAGAACCTCCCAATGTCCCGGCGGAATGAAACAAGCTGCCTGACCCGCCCGGGGTGCTTCAGTCCTCCAAGGCACAGAACACTATTCTCTCCGCTTCCTTAAGCAGAGAGGACCCAGGTACTGTCCTCTCCTCCAAACCCAACCCTGAGAACGACCCCTCCCCAACCCGGCCCCACAAATGCTCCATTCCCAAGCCGAAGCCTGGGCGCCCAGAACTGCCCAGAGCTTCCCAGAGGGGAGCCGCCGCGGTGCACTGTGGGAGTCGTAGTTCCCCGGTGAGTTTCGCACCCCGACGGCCCTGCGGACCGGACTCTCGCTCCCAGAAGCCCCCGCGCGGGCGCCTCGCTCAACCCGGCCGCCTCACCTGTTCTATGGACGTGACTGTTTCCACCGAGTCGTCCTGCAACCGCTCCCGCGCGTGCTCCGGCCTCAGACTGTACAGCGGCTCTGACCACACAGGTGAGGAAGATGGAGGGCAATAGTAGGTGAAGGAACTCGGAGAAGCCATGATCAGGAGAGCAGCGGGCGGTGTATAGTACTCCCTTCGTCAAACAACAACGCGCATTGAAACTCAAACGGGCTAAGGCGCTACGGAGAGCGAATAGAGTCAAAAAGTCTTTGAACGCGAATTTCTCTCCACCCACCTACACATCTTAAAGGAGAGAGTTATTGGGATGCTTCCGCCCCCCATTGGGCAGAGTTGCTGCTGCAGGAGACTCAGCTTCTTGGCGCGCAAGGAAGGGAGGACGTGTCTGTCCATCTGGATTTCATTTCAAAGAGATGGTGTAGGACGCCTCGGTTCGTTACGCAAAGTAACACAACGCACGCAGGCACACTTCAATATTGCGCTAATTGCCACTTAATTGTAATGACAGTAGTTCGTAGTTTCGAGTGCCCAAGAACTGTGAGTGTAATAACCGTAAAAACATTTGACAGCCCTCCTGACTCAGACACTCTATCACTAACAGAATTCTGGACACCTTTGGGTGCATGACAGCCGCCCGGGGAGAAGCCGGTGGCTTCTCAACAAGGGAATTGCTTTCTCGTTACTGGCGCGATGATGGAGGGAAGGGGCGTTGTAGTTGTTTCCTATCCCCCAGGGAGTTCCAATGCAGTAGTAGGAAGTAAAGTGCAGTAGCAGGAACAAGTATAAGTGAAACGACAAAGGAAATATTCAGTAGTTTTTGGGGGAGCACCTACTCTATGTCAAACACTGAGCTAGGCCCCAGGAATACAAAAGTGAACAAAACAAACAAGGCTCCTGCCCTTGGGAACCTTAGAGTCTAGTGGAATAGACAGAATGAATGAACACAATATATGAAGACTTGTGATAAATGGTATGAAAGAAAATAACAGGGTCTACAAAAGAGAGGAAAGGAGGAGGGGACTAATTAGAGTGAGTGGTCAGGCCCAGCCTCTTTGACGTCTGTCTGAGACCCAAAAGATGACAAGGAGCCATCCACATGAACTGTATGAGCTCCACTAGAGGAAGGAACAAGTTTGAGAGAACATTGCCACGAATATACATATGTATGTTTATTAATTCTGATAATTTAATCTGAAGGTGTTCAGAATAAAATTCTTATTGAGTGGGATTAATCATCATATACACCTCCATAAAAATGTTAAAAGTTGTGATTTTAGGAAAATCCTATTTTGGACAAGGAGTAGAAGAGAATCTCTTTAAGGGCCCACATCAAAAGGACTACATCAAAATTATAATACCAAGAGTCGCAGCAGGGCAGAGGTGCTATATTAACAGACTTTCCAGATAGACTCAGACAACCTCCTGCCCAGAGTACTTTACTCTGTTCCCACTCATTTCCAAGTCCCATGTCTTGGGCCCAAGGAACTGCGGTGTGGTATTTCACAACCAAATATTCCCCTCTTATCTGTCTCTGGTGTTAAATAGAAGTGCTCAGAAAGATTCTAAAGCTGAGGCTGGGATGGCCTAAAGGCCTCAAGCAGGTAAACTATCACCATGCCCATTTCAGTGATAGTGTTGCTGAATTAAATCCTGTTGGTGGCAGGATGTTTCTAAATCTGAGAATAAGAGGCTCTGTGGGTTAGGGTCAAGGATATGGCTGCACTATACTTCCCTCTCTATTGGTATCTTATTGTCTTTCCCTTAGTTCTGTTTTGGGAAAAAAAAAAAAAAAAGGTCTGATAAGGTCTGAGTCACATCTAAGGATTCAGCCTTTGTAAAGAGTTGCTTTGCAGGCTAGAAATTTAAATTGAGCTACTGAAAGAGTAGCTGGAATTGTTTTGTAACAAATTGTTTTACCTGTTACAGGTGCACCTAAAGCAATTGCAAATTGTATTTGAAAATAGAAATCCGTTTCTGAAATGCAGTCTCCTCTACAATAGGATCCGAAAGGGACATGGCAAGAGTC
Source organism: Herpailurus yagouaroundi (assembly GCF_014898765.1). Classification (NCBI taxonomy): domain Eukaryota; kingdom Metazoa; phylum Chordata; class Mammalia; order Carnivora; family Felidae; genus Herpailurus; species Herpailurus yagouaroundi. The sequence goes on along the minus strand of NW_024412396.1, from coordinate 40,418,415 downwards.
TCCTGCAGGATGCTGTCTATTCATTCAATAGGTATTTATTGAGTACCCGTTATGTGCTGGGCACTGAGTTAAGTGCTGAGGAGACAGTGGTGAAAAGCCAGACACAGTCTCAACCGTTACAGGGCTCATGATTTACCAGAAGAAACAGACATTAAACAATTGTTACAAAATTGACCATTTCATTACAGTTGGGGGAAATGGCATGAGGGGGAAAAGAAGCATAGGCCATTGTGAGATTGTGTAACAGGGGAAACTTACTACGGTAGCCTGGAAGATCAGGAAAGACTCACATGAGGAACTGAATTAATAAAGGCAGGGTGAGGAGACATCCCAGGCAGAGAAAATTCAGTGACAACCAAAAAAATCAAGTGAAACATAGAATGAAAAATATGGGGACTTTGTACTCTCCACAGCCCTGAGAGGACTCTTCAGCCTTGGATCAGCAGTGGCCCACCAGTTATCCTTCCTCTAGGTTTGATAAAACCACTGATTCAAGAAGCAGAATGAACGTAAATACTGGCAGTATGGCAAAGGATGATGTACTTAGAGGAGAAAATAATGATAATTAATAGCAACTCCAGCTTGGACTACAGATGGTTTGTGTTTATTTTACTCAAATGCCTGATCTCTTTCTAAATTAAGCTGTGAATTATAGTTGTTTCTTTAAAAATAATATAAAATGTTGATAGTACTGTTTTGTACTTTCAAGAGCAAGAAAACAAGAAAAAAAAAATAATGACCTAAATGAACCACTAGAGGTCGCTCCTGACCCTAGAGGAAGCTTCTCCAGTAGGCTTCAAAACTGCTCTCCCTGCATTAGTCACAGAACCCCATATGTCGGCATGAATTGTTTCTTTTAATATAATATCTTGTGAAAGTATGTGATCATACACATCTTGGAAAGATTAGAATATGGAAATAACTGATCTATTATCCTGCTAGATCATTCAATTTCCTCTCCACATTTCCTCTTCTACCAGCATTTGTGACCTCTTATTCTGTCCTCCCTGGTCCTCCTGTTTCCCTGGACAGAATGACTGCCCAGCTCTTTCTGACATAGGGCCAGCCCCCCCCACCTCTCCTCATGTGCAGCCCCGCCCCTCATGCCCCACCCCAGGATGTCACTCCAGCAGTTCTCCCTTGCCTCTCTTAAAACATCATATCCCTGTACTTGATTATGTCCATCACCCTCAAACAGGCTACTTCTCCATTTTGGGGGAGGGAGGGGGAGATATTTTTAACCCTTTTGCTTCCACCCTCCTTCAGCTACCTTCCTATTACTCATTTCCTCCCTACCAATGTCTCTAATTCCTCTTCTCCAAGTACCTCTTGAACCCATTCCCATAGGACTTCCCCAGCAACTCTTGTCAAGTCCCAGTGAAACTCCATGTTGCTAAATCCAAGGGCCAGTTCTCAGTCCTTATCTGTCTTCCTGCTTGACTTCCTAGCAATATTTGTTATTAACATTCCCTTCTCACCGAAATATTTTCTTTCCTGTAATGTCTAGCACTAGCCTTTGCTACTGCTTCATCTTCCTGACACCTTAACTTTGGAGCACCCCAGGGCTCTGTCTACACTCATCTCCTGTGAACTCGATTAGTCTCAATGTTTTAAATACCACCATTGGGTTGAAAATTGCCTCATTTATATCTCCAGCCTGGATCTCTCTCCTGAAGTCTGAGTTCATATCTAATATCCTGTTTTCATTTTCACTTACATAGCTAACAAGCATCTCAAATAGTATGTCCGCAACAGAGCCTTCTGGCCTTCCCTTCCAAACCTACGCACTCAGTCTTCCCCATCTCAGTTATGCTAACTTCATGCCTCCGCTTGGAGTCCATTCTTGATGCCTCTCTTTCTCTCACTCCCCATAAATCCTATTGACGATATATCCAGAATCTGACCACTGCTTACCGATTCCATTGCTAGTGTTCCGGTCCAAACCAGGTTACTGTTACGTGGATTCTTACACTCATCTCTTAACTCCTCATTTTCCTTGTCTGTGCTCTTGCCCCCCCATGCAGCTGAGTATAAACTCAAAAGCCAGACTAAACCCTTTCAATATAAGCAAAGTTACCCTTTTGCTCAAAGCTTTCTTCTCATCTCACTCAGAGTCAACATCAAGGTCCTTAACCATGGCCTGGAGGGCCCTAATGAGCTGGCCTTTTCTCCTTGTACTCTCCTACTTGCTCACTCTGTCCCCCTGCAGGGGCCGCCTTCCTTTCTTTGTACACTCCAGGCACATGCCAGCCTCAGAGCGCTTAAGCTCGCTATTCCCTCTCTGCAATGCTCTGCCCCCAGGTATAGACGAGGCTTGTCTGCCCACATCTTACAGTCTTTACTCAAATTCTTTACTTAAATTCCTTTAACTTCAGGCCTTTCCTGACCTCCACATATAAATTGAAATGCCATCATCCTGCACTAATACTGTCTTTATTTTTCTCCATAGCATTTTATCACCAGCTGACAGACCTTATGTTTAATGCATTTATTTTATTTACCAGAATAAAAGCTCTCAAGGCAGAGATTTTTGCATTGTTCAGTGCTTATTCTCTGGCACGTAACAGGCATTGAGTAAGTTAAATGATTTGAGTGATTTCCAGTCATTATAATAAACATTTGAATATTCATTTCTGTAACATACTATAGAAGATAATAACAGTGAACATAATACTAGCCTTATCTTTCAGGAGCTCACTCGCTAATAAAAATAGATACTGTATAAATATAAGATAAATAAATATATTTAAGCAAATATAAAATATTTAAATCTATAAACAAACTAAGACAGTATATATACAAGCTACCCTGGGAGAATAGGAAAGGAGCAGTTAATTTTAAAGTTTTTTTAAAGTTCATTCATTTATAATCTCTACGCCTAATGTGGGGCTCAAACTCATGACCCCAAAATCAAAAGTCACATGCTCTTCTGACTGAGTCAGCCAGGCACCCCAGGAGTAGTTAGTTTTAATCTATTTAATGAGGGTAGCACTTTAATATGTAACATTTGTATTTAGTAATATTTTCAGTAGAATAAATATTCTCTGGTAATAATTTTTTAAGTTTATTTGTTTTGAGAGAGAGAGGGAGAAAGCACACCAGCACAGGAGGGGCAGAGAGAAAGGGAGAGAGAGAGAATCCCAAGCAGGCTGTGCACTGTCAGCACAGAACCTGTCGAGGGCCTGAAACTCATGAACTGAGAGATCATGACCTGAATGGAAATCAAGAGTTGGACACTTAACTGACTGAGCCACTCAGGTGCGCCTCTGATAATAATTTTTAAATGACTATGCTAGAATTTGGAAATTGTGAAATTCTATTTTTTATTCTTATTTCCTGTAGCACACAAAAGGAAATATAAAAGGCTTCAAATCATTCATAAAAGAATAGCTTTCTGAGTACAATGATTTTATGGCACAGGGAACAACTGCGCTTCTCAGAAATCAATAAATCGCCAGTTACACATACCTGCATTATTTTATTGTGTCATGTGTTTGATATAAAATTAATCAAATTATATATTATTCATCATTACCTATACTCTATTACTGAAAACCTGTATGAAAGAATTGACTCTTAGTCCTGGTTGATCGTGGCAAAAACTATTTGACCAGCAGATACAAAATTGAAGCCAGTTAAAGAGCACTGTTCGCAATGACAAGCCTGAGACCTGACTTGAAAAACTGTTGAGAGATAATGCGAGGTATACACTCCAGAGCATACCGGTGACTCTCAACCCAGGCTGTGCCTTTGAAAATACAGATTATCCCAGGCACCAGCCCAGGCCCACTGAGTCAGAATCCCTGGGGCTGGAGCACTGGCACATGCATTTTTTAATGCTCCACACGTGATGCTGATCCACAGCTGGGGTTGGGAGCCACCAGGAACCTTTCTGTGTGGCAGAAATGCTGGCTGTCCACCAGAGTTCTGCTCCCTTTCCATAGCAGGTAGTCACAGTTGGCACTGACTGCCCAGCAGTCCCCCTGGCATTTAGGCAGGGCTTTGTGAGTGAGTTCTGACCAGTGGAACGTAGGCAAAAGTGACATCCACCACATCCAGGCCTAGCCCTTTAAAACCTACTTGACCATCTACTTCCTCTCTTCCCCTCTCCCCCAGCAGGATGTCAGTGCCCAGGGCAGCCCTCCATGTTCAAAGGAGCCTCATGCCAGGTGTCCTCAAATTTCAAAATCTTAATTAACAAAGAGATCTTTGGTGTTTTACTCTGCTGGATAAATGACCATAATCCCTTTATAGTTATTTTCTGGATAAATGTTGTGACCTCTTTCAAATGCACATTTAAAAAAAATTTTTTTTAATGTTTATTTATTTCTGAGAGAGAGAGAGAGAGACAGAGTGTGAGCAGGGGAGGGGCAGAGAGGGGGAGATACAGAATCCGAAGCAGGCTCCAGGCTCTGAGCTGTCGGCACAGAGCCCGACACGGGGCTCGAACCCACAAACTGTGAGATCATGACTTGAGCTGAAGTCAGACACCTAACCGACTGAGCCACCCAGGCGCCCTCAAATGTGTATTCTCACTACTCCTTTCAAATAGCCTTTTTCAAGTTTGCTAACTTATGAGCACAGGGTCAACTCTCTCCTTCCCTGTTAAGTGTCCCAAAGTTTTATCTTCCCTGCAGGGTGTCACAAAACCCCTCCTCCCCTGCTGTGTACAAGACAGTCTTAGAGGGGGTCTTAGGTGTATAGTTAGAAAAAGAAAACCTGTAGTCTTGAAGTGTGAGGGCCCTGGAATGTGGTACTTCCCAATCCTTAGTTGGTGAGCACTTTCCTCCATCCTTCCTGCAAGGCAGATCTTACAAAATGCAGTGTGTTGATTTTAAATTGAGTCCACAGTGGGGGTCTTTATTGAAGATAGCAGATCTCTGCCACCCTGGGTGCCTAAATGACTGTGGAACACAGCCATCCCGGCTCCCACCTCCTTGCTGCCCATCAGACTTTACCTAAGAGGAAAGTCTTTATATGTGAGCACCTGAGATTTAAGGGTTTATCTGTTACAGTATCCAACATTACCTTAACTGATACATATAATGACTCATTCCTACATAGATTCCTAACTGCAGGTTATATCTTGTCCTTCCCAAACATAGCTTTGACCGTAAAAGTTGGGTATGACATACATTGCCTGGTTGGTGGTTACTAGTTATATCTCTCAATTCTAGTCTCATAAAGGGAAGAATCTTCTGAGGTTTTCCCGTCATGAAGTCCTCCACGTTGACATGCCAGACTATCTTTTAGGAAGCCACAGGAAAGACAACTTTCATGTCCTGTTCTGAGATAATGAAATCACTCCTAAAAACTCTGTGCACAGGAAATATCTGATGAGGCTTGTGGATTTATTCTTTGTCATGGGCTGATTTGTGTCTCCCTATTTCATATGTCAGAATGTGACTATTTCCAAAGATAGAGGCTTTAAAGAGGTAAGTAAGGTAAAATGAGGTCTTTGTTTGGGCCCTAATCCAATGTGACTGGTGTCTTTGTAAGAAGAGGAGAGTAGGACACAGAAAGGCACAGAACATATGAACATGAAGATGGCCAGGTGGAAGGAGAGAGGCCTCAGAAGAAGCCAACCCTGCCAGCACATTGACCTTGGACTTCTAGCCTTGAGAACTGTGAGAAAATAAATTTCTATTGTTTAAGCTACCCGGTGTGTGGTACTTTGTGATGGCAGTCCAAGCCGACTAGTACAGTCTTGAAGGTGGTGGCCAGGACAGCAAGGACAACCTGAAGTGGTACTGTGGGACATTTTGTGTTAGCTTGAATTAGCATCATGTTTCTTTCCTTTGGTCCCCAACCCCACCCCACCCCGCCCCCCACCCATCGCTTCTCGGCCTTTTGGCTAAGATCAAGTATGGTCCCCAACCCCAGTATGACAACTTACTTTCTCCCCTCTTCTATTATTTGATTCTCTTTCCCCCTTTCTCTATGAGAGAGAGAAAGGAAAAAGGATGGGAGCACCTGGCTGGCCCAGTCGGTAGAGCATGAGACTCTTGATCTCGGGGTTGTAAGTTCAAGTTCCTTGTTGGATGTAGAGATTACTTAAAAATAAAACCTTAAAAAAAAAAAAAAAGGAAAACGAATGTGAATGAACAGAAGACAATACTGAGATGATGGGGAAAGGGAGCTGTCCTGTTTCTTCTAACCCTGAGATAAGGCAGAAATCCTCCTACAAGGTGATCACATCACTTATGTCACCCAAAGTTGGAAACGTGTGTGAGTCTGGAAGATGCATAGGGTTGTGCTAACCAGGAGTCTCATGGTCCAGGTGTGTTGGCCTCAGCAGTGGGCTGCCTACTGGTACATCTCTCCAGTTATTCGGCCGTTGCTATGGTGGTGCCCCTTCTGGCTGTTCAGGGAGCATGCTCAGTGTGATTGGGTTGGGGGTGGCAGGAAGCAGGGGAAGGCACTTGTCTCTTTGGTAAAAGAATGAGTATCACATAACTGAGAGACTGATTCTTTTTTTCTTTTTAATGTTTTTATTTTTATTTATTTTTATTTTTTATTTTTAAAAAAATTTTTTTTCAATGTTTATTTTTGGGACAGAGAGAGACAGAGCATGAACGGGGGAGGGGCAGAGAGAGAGGGAGACACAGAATCGGAAACAGGCTCCAGGCTCTGAGCCATCAGCCCAGAGCCTGACGCAGGGCTCGAACTCACGGACCACGAGATCGTGACCTGGCTGAAGTCGGACGCTCAACCGACTGCGCCACCCAGGTGCCCCTTATTTTTATTTTTGAAGGAGGGAGGGACAGACCATGAGCCGGGGAGGAGCAGAGCGAGAGGGAGACATAGAATTTGAAGCAGGCTCCAGGCTCTAAGCTGTCAGCACGGAGCCCGATTCAGGGCTCAAACTCACAAACTGTGAGATCATGACCTGAGCTGAAGTCAGACGCTTAACCGACTGAGCCACCCAGGCGCCCCCTGAGAGACTGATTCTTGAAGGCTCCCTGTGGGAGAGACAACCAGCAACCATTCCTCAAATGTCTCCCAGTTCTACTGAAATCTGTCCCAGTGCAAGTTGACCTCAACTGGGGAGGATGCCCGCATGTCCCACTGAGTGCTGAGGTAAGAAGGTGGAATTAGGTGTTTCATTTATAAAGTCCCTGGTTAAAGCAAACTTTGTTGTCTTCAGTAGTTTGTACGGTTATTTTGCTAATGTTGTCCTAAAATTTCAGCCCTTCAATCTCACAAAGTGTGTGAAACACACTCACATGCACACACACACACACACACACAAAGAGAGAGATGTATTTTTTTCAATATATGAAGTTTATTGTCAAATTGGTTTCCATACAACACCCAGTGCTCATCCCAAAAGGTGCCCTCCTCAATACCCATCACCCACCCTCCCCTCCCTCCCACCCCCCATCAACCCTCAGTTTGTTCTCAGTTTTTAAGAGTCTCTTATGCTTTGGCTCTCTCCCACTCTAACCT
>NW_024412396.1:40154545-40405966 GCF_014898765.1 Herpailurus yagouaroundi | reverse complement strand
GGGTGTGTACAACATCAGCGATGGCAGCGGCCGAGCGGGGCTGAGCCCGCCGCCCGCCCGCAGCCCCCGGCCCGCGCTGGCCCCAGCCATGGCGAAGCAGTACGATGTGCTGTTCCGGTTGCTGCTGATCGGGGACTCCGGGGTGGGCAAGACCTGCCTGCTGTGCCGCTTCACCGACAACGAGTTCCACTCCTCGCACATCTCCACCATCGGTAAGGGGCGGTGGCCGGAGTGGGGGAGGCCACCCTCCCCACCGCCGCCGCTGGGCCGGGCGGCCCCCTGCCCCAGCCCGGGAGAACTGGCCGCCTCCCCGGCTAGAGGCGTTGGCGCGGGAGGCCAGGACCAGGGGAGAGATCCCGGTGAAGGGCCACCGACTGGGGACTTGAGCCTCGGGTCCTGGAGGTGAGGGCGTCCCTGCTGTTGCCCGTGATTAGGGATAGGTTCTCCAGCCTTGCGCTAGGGAGCCTTCTCATCGGAGCCGAGACCACCGGGGCGAGTGTAGGCCTGGGGACCCCGAGCTGGGGCAGCGAGAATCGCAGCCACTGAAATGACTTCCCCACACCCGCAGGTGGAGAGGGGGAGGGGAAGTAAAGCCTGTGCTCCGGAAGAGGGGTTCAGGGTGGGGAGCCGCGTCACTGAGTCACTGGGTACCCTCCGTTCAGGGGCGACCCAATGTGGAGCCTGGCGGGGAAGACAGGAGGAAGGGAGGGGCCAAAGGGATTGAGTTTCCAGAGCACAGTTGTGAAGGTAAGCCACAAGGTGGGACACCTGGAGGAGGGCGTACGTTCGTTCGGTGAGCGTGTTTGCGTGTGGAAGGGGCACTTTTTAGCCAGCTCCAGAAAAACGTTTGGATGAAGATATGTTTTGAAGGAGGCCGAGAAGGAGAAGAATGTCAGGATTACTGGTCCACACCTGGGGATCACATGGCTGGCAGGACCCACCTTACAGTACATCTCTGATCTGGCAGTGCCAGATCCTGTGCTTAGAGGGACAAGACCTGGTGGCTTCCCAGAGACGACTGTTCTGGGAGGGAGGGAGCGGCCTCCCCTCTGAGGGAGTTTCTGCGCCTTGGGCCTTGAGGGGCCTCTCCTCTGGGAGGTCTGAGTTGAGGCAATTCCACCACAGTTAGCAGCTTTCCCCCCTTCCGTGGGAGAGGGCCCCAGCACTCAGCTCTCACTTGAAGCTTCCACCCCGACCCTCCCAACACACGTTCCTTGCCAAGAGAGACGAGGGAGCAGGTAGAGCCAGGAGGCACAGAGCCTAGTGGTGAAGAGGCCGGCTTTGTTGTCACATGGACCTGGAGACCTCGCTTTGGGACAATGTGACCTTGAATACCACTTAAGCTTCTGAGCTTGGTGCTTCTCATCTGTAGGATGGGAGTGATAACGGTCCCTACCTCCTGAGGTGTTGTAAGGGTTGAATGAGATCATGTTTGTAAGAGCACTTAGCACAAACTTGGACACAGGTGATGCTAGGTGTTACTGTTGTCATTGTCCTTGAGCTCGCAGGGTCTCATCCTCTCTTTGCTTCACTATCTTCAAGGGACCTAGGGTGAGGGAACAGATAACATCCTTCTTTCTCAGGGGGGCGGTGAGGCAGGCTCCTAAGAGTTCTGGAGCGTGGGCTGGGCCACTGCTGGGATGAGAGATATCTCAGAGGGATGGGCGGGGTACTGGAAGCCAAGGGAGGGCTGCATGCCTCTAGGGAAGGCTCAGGGCAGAGGAGGCATTGGGGAAAGGCCTGGGAGTGAGCAAGGGAGGGGCTGAGGATCCTGATGGGATATGGGGACAGGTTGCAGGCTTGGGGACAAAAGGCAGGAGGTTAGCACTTAAGGAAACTTCCCGTGGCTGTTTTTTAGATGGAGTTGGTGCCAGGAGCTGCTGAGCTATTTCAGAGGGCTGTGGGCTGCTGGGGGGCGGTCCCCAGACTTTGCCTGATGAGCAGTAGTTTGCACCCTGTGTCCTGGCCACATTTCAAGTCCTAGGAGTGGCCTATGTTTTTCCCTGGAGCACTTTATTCACCCACCCCATTCAGAAGCTCTTGGGCTCCAGCCCAGTGTTGTTAGGGGAGCTAGCCTCCCCTAGGAGACGTGTCCCCCTTTCCCACAGACACGTGGGAAATGAGGGAACTGATGTTTCAGAAGGTGACCCTTCTAAGGCTTATGTTTTCCTTAAGTCCCTTGCCCCCACATGGCTAATCACCAGCCCTTCTCATGTCTCTTCCACCTCGTCTTCTCCCTTCTTAGACACCTCCTTCCTGCTAGATAGACAAATGTGCAGTTTCCCCACACAGGTCACAGGGACTTGCTCAGAGTCCCCCCTGGGGCCAACCACTTTGGAGGCAGAGATGAATCAGCAAACCGAGTGGGAGTGGGAGTCTCTCTGTGGCACACTCCCCACGCCACCTCCTCAAGGCCCTTGGTGTATTGACCTAAAACCCGAGCAGGTTCTCTCTTTGCTTCTGAGGGTTGGGTCCACCTTTTGCCAGGATGCAGTGGACTGTTTAGGAGTTTGGATTTTCTGGAAAAGAAAGAAACCTGTCTTTCTTCACACCAGCCTTTTAAAATCTGCCCACTGGGCATTCTTTTTGAAGCTCACCTAGGCACTTGTGAGATTCTACATCGTCTTGGGCATGTTTTTTCAGCATTAACTAAGACTTAGGGAGAGAGTTGGATGGTCAAGAAAAGCTTTCCCTTCAGTGATACAGAAAGTTTCCCATGGAGTTGGAAAGGGCAGCCAGGAGACAAATTAAGGAGCCAAGAAAATGGGTACTACCAAATCATATTCAGTAATTTGTCCATTCGGAAAAAATGCGTGTGTCCTGTAGCTGGGATCAGTGCTGGAGGCTCCAAGGTGAAGAATACACATCATCACTTCTCTCCCACTGCTCTTTGTCTGAGACACATTCTCATACCATGCTGGACCTTGATCTAGGCACCTTTCCCAGAGCTACTTTTGTGAATGGGGAAAATGAGGCATTTCACCAATTATTGCCAAGACAGAGTTCAGATTCTTGGATCATGTGGATATCACCTAGGCTGGCACTTTTGTGATTTACTGTTTATGCCATTTACTGTCAGCCTGACTGACATTCCAGAGAAGGGCCTGCCAGGGAGCAGTGAAGAGACCTCCCAGGGAGGCCCTGCTTCTTTCTAGTCAGCAGGTGGCCTTGAGCTGGATGCGTACCGAACAAGCCTTTCCTGTGCTGCAGCTGTGCCCACCCAGATGGGGGTCGTGTACCAGTGCGCAGCTGATGCCTTAATGTCCTCTACTGTGTCCTCACCTGTTAAACTAATTAATTAAGGATTCACTACAAAGCACCATGCCAGGCATTTTAGAGACCTGTTCAGTCCGCCTTTTCCTGCCCACAGAAGCCCGGAATCTAGCTGGGGAGACAGCACACAGGCAAGAAGAGGTCTGGCCACAGTGAAATCTGGAAGCACTTGGTGAAGCACTCGTCAAATGTCAGGGATCAGTTATGATCATTGTTACTGTTAACCAAGGTCTTGCGGGCATTATCAGCAACTAAATATCGATGCGAGGGTACAGGACACAGGCAATGGCTGGTGAGGGGACCGTGAGTGCTACCGCTATTACAGAGGTGCTAGAGGAGGCCAGATGAAGAGGCCCTGCTTGACTAGAAGCTGCAGGGAAGGCTCTAGAAGGAGGGAGGCTGAGGCCAGCCCTTGCAGCGTGGGCTGCTTTTCAGTTCCTGGAAAGGAAGGAACAGATGGAGTAGAGACGACAGAGGTGGGAATTCAGTGGGTGTTCATGGGATTCTGGGCAGTCTGGCTGGAACCGAAGGGAATTTTTAGGGGAAGAGTGAGAACATTCCTCCGTTTATCTTCCTGTCTCCCAGACCATACTTTAAGTGCCTTGAAGGTGAAACCAAATCTCATTCCTCTTTATTTTCGTGGTCCTAGTACAGGGCCAGGCTGGAACTTTGTAAATGTTGAATGAATGGATGAATGAGGGCAGAGAGTACTGAGGGCCTGGCTGAGGAGGTGGGACTTGGGCCTTCACAGTGGCAGAGGTGTCTGAGCCAGGGAATGACATGGTGAAAAGGGCCCTCGGGATACTGGCTGGGAGAGAGAGTTGAGACCTGCAGCCAGGAAACCAGTCAGGGGCGGTGGTGGGTGGTGCCAGCACGAGGGGCCCTCCCAGCTCCTTCTCTCTGCCAGACTCCCCTCCTGTGACACTCCTGCCAAACCGCACACCATCTCCTGCCCTCCTGTCCCTCCAGGAGTGGAGAGTCCTTTGAACCAGCCAACTGGCAACTTCTGAAAGGGCCTCACGTGACCGGTGTTGCCCGCCCAGGCAGGGAGCCGGTGTCATCCCCAACGTGTGGTGGGGCCCTTGGGTTCCTTTCTGCATTGGTGGCCGGGAGTGCCCTATAAGCCACTAATCAAGCTGAAGGGACGGGCCTTCTGTTTGGTTTTCCGCCTCCCACCCTTGGTCTTCCCCAAGTACATGGGTCACATGGTCTCTGGACCTTTTTGTTTTAAAGGCCACCTGATTTTCCAGTTTGGCTGGTTGAACCACCCACCGCTGTGGCCTCAGGGCTGATTCCTCGGGCGGGCCTGACTGCTGCAGGATCCCCTTTCTTGGAAGTTCGGTTTGAACTGGCTTGGGCTGCCTGGGGCCAGGGCTGTGGGTGACTGAAGGGGAGGGAGAGGGCTGGGGAAGACATGGGGGGAGGGGCGGTGCGGGGGCATGGAACCTAACAAACATGGGACAGTTGCTTGGGCACTCAGGGGTCCCCACACCACAAGGAGCCTGGACCTGGAGGGCCGGGGGAGGGCCGGGGTGCGTCTGTGTGCCTCGCTGCAGGGAGGGTGGGAAGGGGAGAGCAGCCCAGGGCCAGGCAGAGAGTCCCCATGGCCTTGCTAGGTTCTGCCACCTTCAGACACTTATTCCACATCTTTTCCCTGAGTCTCCACATCTGTGAATTGAAGAGAGTAACAGAATCTTTCTTAAAGGTCATTGTGAAGATTACAGAGGCTAATGGATCTAAAGCACTTGGCAGAGCCGGCAATAAAATGGTGGCCGATTATATGATTATTACCATTATTATTCTTATTATTTGTTATTCCTAGCTCATGAGAAAGTTGTCAAGATTAATATGCTGCCAGTGATGTGCTTTGAGGCCATCCTCTTTGCCACTCACGCATTCAGGGGTTTGGGCACTGTTGACTGAACACGAGGTGCCTATGAGGGGCTGGGGGTACAGCAGTGAACAAACAGGAGACAGGGCCTCGGCTCACTTCCCTGGGGTCACAGGGTTGCATCGCTGCTTCCGTGCCAGCCCCCACCCTTGCCCCAGCAGCTCCAGGCTCTGGGAAGGAAGAGTGAGTTGGTGAGGAAGGAGGTGGGGAGGTGGCGAGGTCAGGAGACAGGTGGCCTGAGAGGACAGCAGAAGGGCTCTGCCTCAAGGCTTGGGCCTCTGCCTGGTATCACCCTGCCTCAGGCCCCCATTCCACACACCCCATCCCCCAAGAATGTGATCCCCGAGAACAGCTCTGAAACCCTCAGAGGCTTTCCTTTCAGCTGCTCTGCACATCTGTGCCACCTTGCCGGCTCTGCAGAACCACCCCCAGCTTTGAGGGCCCTGGTTCCTGCCCCCTCCTCCTCCTCCTCTTCTCCTCCATCCTCCCCTGCTCCCCAGACAGCTTGGTGATGAGCTGTGTAGCATGAAAGTCGATATTTGGCCATTACCCTTCTATCCTGATTGCCAGTTCTTCTCAGAGTGCCTTCTTCTGTAATCTAATATTTGTGCCTGTTTCCCTGTAAAACTGCCAATTTTCTGCACGGGCCTCTGACCTCTTGTTGGCTCTCCTGCCTGGGCAGTGTGCTTTGTCGGGGGTGGGAGGCACAGAGCTTCCTGGACATTTAATTCCTCCCACTGAGGAGGAGAGGATTAATCATCAGCCTCCTGGTTTTACAACAGGGGAAACTGAGGCCCCGAGAAAAGTGATGGCCCACATCTTGAGTGCAGGCCGCCCAGACTTGAAACACCTCTTCTGCAGTTGGCTTATCCCAGAAGACCCTTGCACAGCCCGCCAAGGGTTGGCTGTCTCCAGTGAGCCAGACCTGTGCCTCCCCCACCCACCGAGGGCTCCGGGATGGAACCATGTTCATGCCCCTGCTGTTGGCCAAGTCTGCCTCCTTGACGTGACCCTCTGGGGAACTGTCAGGGGTGAGGATTGAGGAGTCTGGCTGGGGGACCTTTGAGAGTGAGATCTAAGGGTTGCCCTCACATTACTATTTTGATAATAGATTTCCTGAGAACTGTGACTGGGGCCCCATAATCTACAGAGAAGGCTAACAGTTGGCTTCCAAATGTGGGTTGTTCCCTGATTGCTTTGCCCTGATTAAAATTTGTTCTCGCTGATCTTATCTCCTGGAATGTACCGAACTTCATTCATTCACTCATTTATTTACTCACCCACACGTTTATTTTTTCTCTCCTGTATTCAGTTTTGTTGACTAATATGTATTATTATATCTGCTTTCTGCCAGGCAATGAGAATATGAAATGAATAAGATGCTGTGCTGCCCTCTGGGAGCTCAGAGTACAGACAGTTGGGAAGTCAGGCATCCAAACAGACAAGCAGAATAGTATGCAAAAGCCATGTCAAAATGCTTTGGAATCACAGGTGATAAATTCCTCCTGAGTTGGTTGGTAAAGGCTTCACAGAAGAAGTGACATTTGAGTGGTTTCTTCAAGACTAAGTAGGGTTCCCCAGGGGGCCAGGGGTGGGGGAGGAGGTGCTGTGGAAAACACCTCACGTGGGGCTTCTACTCTTCTGCCTGGTTGAGCTCACTGGTGGTGGCCAGACCATGATCGTACCAACTTCAGTTCCACCACATCCTTGCTAGGAGTTTCCTTCGCTGGCTCTGTGTGAAGGCAGACACATCTGGAGGACGTGGCCCCTATAAGATGTTTGCTCCTGAGGCTCCCAGCCCCCGTTTTTTTTCTCTGGGAACCTTCTGCTGCCCGTCAACATGGCCCTGCCTAGGAAGAGGCTCAGGAGGGCAGAGGGGTGAGTGCTCAGTAGCCTGGCAGATATTGGCTACCTCAGCTGTGCCCACTGACCATTCAGCAGCAGGCTCTGGGAGGCAAGGCCAGGTCAGGGGTCTGCCAGAGGGGAGCAGGACAGGGTTGGCTGGAGCACACAGCTCATGTCACAGAGGCCCTATGTAGGTTTGTGCACACGGCAGCGGGAAGGGCAAGGGCTAGGGAACTGCTGTGTCTCAAGCACCTGCTCAGTGCCCCTACCACGTGCACAGGAGCAGTGGACTTTACATACATGAGCCATTCAGTATAGAGATCTCATCACAAAGTGGGGTGAGGAGTCCCCAAGTTGGCCTTGTTAGCGTTTGAGAAGTTTCTTGGTACATTCTTCAGGTTAGACCCTATGTGCATGTGCACACAGGTGTACATGTGAGGCTGGGTCCCCATGAGATCCCAGAGCAGGGAACGGCCTTGCTGTGTTTCCCCCTTTATAACAAAGGAAAGAATAACGGGGCTCCCTCTTCCTTTTCTCTTCTGAGGAACTTCTAGTTTGACTGAAGTGTGTTCCTGCCTGAGGGGTATTTGCTGTTGCACCTGCCTGGGGCCCCGGTCCCTCAGATCTCTGTTGTGTTGGTCTCTTGTCACACAGGTCTCAGCTCAAATGTCACTTGCTTTAAAAGGTCTTCACTGAGGAGCACCTGGGTGGCTCAGTCGGTTAAACGTCCGACTTCGGTTCAGGTCATGATCTCACAGTCTGAGTTTGAGCCCCGCGTCGGGCTCTGTACTAATAGCTCGGAGCCTGGAGCCTGCTTGGGATTCTGCGTCTCCCTCTCTCTCTGCCCTTCCCCCACTCACACTCTGTCTCTCTTTCTCTCCCTCTCAAAAAGTAAATAAACATTAAAAAAAAAAAAAAAAAGGTCTTCACTGACCAGCCAATCTAAAGCAGCTTGCACATGGGTCTCCTCACTCTGTGCTCCATTATTCTGCTCCTGCCTCTTAACATCACTCTGAAAGTATTTATTAGTTGGCTTCCTTATCATCTGTTCTTCCTCCCTAGAATAGAAGCTTCCTGAAGACAAGGATTTATCTGTATCATTCACTGCTGTGTCTTCTAGTACCTAGTTCCTGGCACATAGTAGGCATTCAATAGCCGTTTGTTTGAGTGAATGCATAAATGAATGCATGCATGCATTTTCTTCCGGAGGGAAGTTGTATGTAGTATTGGTGTCTTGGGACTCATACAATGGGAAACTCACTATGCTGCATGTGTGTCTGGGACTGAGAAAAGAGGGGGAGAATTCTGCAAGGGGTGAGCTGCTTCCAGCAGCACCTAGCTTTTCCGCTCAAATATGTGTCCTGGGGGGAAGCTCAGACATAGCAGGGGGCAAGGAAGCGTGAGCGGGGTCCTCCTTGGTGAATACAGAGACAAGAGATTGGGATCTTCGACTGAGGTCAGTATTGCCTGTCACTCAGAGTCACTGGGGGTGTCAAATGGCTGCTGGAGCGACCTTCCAGGGCCATCTCACTGCTGGGGGCTCTGGAGTAGAGAGTTCCTAGGGCTCATGCACTGGGAACATGCATCCCTTCCCAGCCTTGTGGGACCCTGTGTTCGACTGGGAAGCACTTCTACACGATGACGGCCCCTGGGGTTCTGGGCCCTGGGTTTCCGAAGATTGGTCCTTCAAGATTTGATGTGAAGGTGGTAGCCTTTAGAGTTGTTCTGGTCCCCATATCACCTCCAATTACATCGAGGGAGTGTGTGTGTGTGTGTGTGTGTGTGTGTGCGCGCGCGCGCACATTTGTTCGTGTCTTTGAAAAGAAAGGAGGGATAGAGTATCATTCTAAAATCTGCAGTCTTTCTTGCAGGTGGCATCTGAATCAGAGCCATTGACTCAATGTCCTGGAGGTTAAAACATGGCCTTGGAGTTAGAGGATCAGGGTTCTGTCTGCCAAAGACCAGGGCTGCCTCTTTTATTTCTGCTTCCCATCCCTCCCAGAGCAAGACAGTGCAAATGCTGAGTAATGCATTTGCCCAGAGAGCCTGGTGCGCCTTCTCCCCAGGATGAGGCCAGCATGAGGGACCATCAGTCTGCAATTGGGTAAGAGGAGGAAGTCAGGTGGTGGCGTGTGGTCCGGCAGACAGCGAGGCTGTGTCCCTAGAGGGAAGGAAGGAGAATGCAGCAAGTGGCAGGTTTGGGGCAAAGATGCTCTCCCCACTCCCCTCACCCACCTGGTGTGACATTGGTGTGCCAAGAGCCTTTGTCTTGACTCTTCTCTTGAGATTTGTCTCCTTCTGGATCATTCTCCCCATTTGTCCCCTTACATGTCACTCAGGGGGAAGATGGCGTCATTGGTCTCTTGCTGTTACGGGTCTTCTCTGTTGCTGAGACAAGGGGGTTTTGAGATGGGGATTATTCTGATGCCTTGTCTGGACTGGCAAAGTCAGGCAGCCATCACCCCCTTCCCCCACCTTCCCCCCCCGCAGGGTCTGCCTTTCCCTAAAGCTTGTTTTGGGGTTGTTCAGGGTGACCTCTTTGGAGGTGACCTCCTGCCACAACCCCGTGAGCTCCACATGTCCAGCACATGCTGGTTTCCTGTCGAGGAGGGGCTGGGGGCCTTCCTGAGCCTTGGGCTTGGTAACTGGAGCCACCCTGGCTCCAGGGATTGGGTGTCTGCCTTGGGTTTCAGGTGTATTGAGTTGTTCCTGTTGTGGCATCTCATTGCTAATGAAAAGGCTCAAGTCACGCTGCGGGTCTTTTGGGCTGTGGTTGATCACAGTGATAACATTTGGCATCCAGAAGCGCCTTATTTCCACTTGAAACATGTGGCCCTTGGCAGGCAGGTAGGCTGGCACCTGATGTTAACCCATGAGGTGCTGGCCTGCCAATACGCACACCTCCTGACTTTGCCAGAATTTAGGTGGTAGGCAGACTCGGGAGCCATCCGGGCTCCGTGGTGGGTGGCATTTTCTCTTTTTGTTGGAACGCTGTGGCTTAGTGCTGACCCCTTGCCCCACCTCCTGCCCCACTCTCCTTCCTCTCCCAACATGAGCCCAGAGCTCCTTCTGTTCCCCACACTGTGCCCCTGGGCTCCATGCTCTCCTCATTCCCTAGGGAACTGATAGCTTCTTCAGCTAACATTTCATAAAACTATGGGTCAGGCCCTGTGTTACTGGCTTTCCACCTTCTCTCACAATCATCACAGAAACTCTCTGACACGAGGGATTGTCATTCCCGTTTTGCAGGTGAAGAAACAGCATAGAGAGATTAAGAAGCTTTCCTGACAACACACAGGTAATGAGTGGGAAAGGCAGGATCGGAACCAAACTCTGACCACACCAGTGTATTCTGACTGACCACGCCCCTGTTCCCCCCTTCCTCCTAGCTTCCCTGTGCTCTCTTTGGAGGCAGGTGGTTATGGGAAGGAGTGTTCTTTCCCCTGAATGTGCCCCGTTCCTTTCTTTCCACAGTCTTCATGGCCCCTCACTGCTAGACCGAGGGGGCAGTAAGCTCGCCCCCTCCCCGGTCTAGCAGTTCATCACCCATGGTGAACCATCTCCCCTGTCCTGTCCCTCAGTCCTATCCCAGCCCCCAGTACTCAGAGGCCAGCTTTGCCCCTCCTCCTGTTCTCTGACAGCAGCCCTGTCACTGTGCTCCAGGGCTCCGGGTGTGGCCTGACAGTCTCTGAGGGTTGCTGCTGGAGAAGCAGAGGCTGTTCAGACAGGGACACAGCAGGAAGAGCCAGAGGCCATCGATGTAGTGAGGGCAACACTGTCCACGGTCCGAGGTGGCAGTCACTTAGCTGAGGAGCTTTTCTTGCCAATGTCCGTGACGCATGCACATGGCAGGACACACGTCCCTGCGCTTGAGCCACAGGTGCCCATCCTCCTCATGCTCCCTGGGGCAGGGGGATGCCACCTATGGAATTACTACTTTATGTCTGGCACCTCTGCTGGAGTGGAGGCAGAGATTTTAAAAACAAACAACTTATTGTCAAATGCAGAATACACTGTCTTCCCCTTAGGTACTTTGCATCTAGTTGGGGCTGGAAGACAAAAAATAAGCAGCAACAAGCATGGAATTTGGGGGGTGTTTTCCTCCCTGCCCTATTGTTGAAACAGCTTGCCTGCTTGCCGTGGGGGTAGGGGACGTGAGGCAGCAGCCGACAGCCACAGGCTGTGAATCTTCAGGTGACCCAGAGGCGCTTTCAGGCTTCGCTAGGAAAGGGGGATGTGCTCTGAGGGTACCCGTGGGCTGGAAGGCAGGGTCTGTGCCAGGATCCAGCACCCCAGCCCCGACTCTGGCCAGTGTGCTCTGTCTCGAGGCATCTCTGCTTCTCTGCACATCTGCCTCGTGTTCCTCTAGTTGCCAACTGACCAATCCTATCTGCACCATCTGGAGGGGGCTGGTTTGATCGGCTTAGCCAGAGTCCCTTGTCGCTGTTGGCCAGGTCACCTTGGGGGTCACCAGCAAGCCCACCGATGGGCCTCCTTTGGTCAGACACCCACCTCTGGTCCGGTTAGGAACTGCTTGTCCACAGAGAGCACACTGCACCCGGCCCTGCGTCCCTGCAGAGGCTTTGGGCCGGGCGGTTCTGGCCGGAAAGGGATGCTGGGTGTGGCAGCCACCATGACTGGCACCTCTGAGATGCTGAATAAGAATGATGAGCTTCACCTCGTGCTTTAGGCACTTGGTTGGCAGAGGGCCCCCATCTCCCTGACTTTCTCGTCCGGGGCTCCCAGTGTTCCCAAGAACATCTGCCGGAGCTGCGTGGAGGCGGTGTGCTTGTTTCTTCACACTACAGCGTTCCCTGGGCCTGGGAAAGGAAGCCGGCTCTCCTGTAGGGACAGTGACGTGGCAGCGTGCAGGGTGATGCGTCTGGGCTTAGCGCAGTCCTCAACCGCGTCAAGGAACAGGGGTGTCCTGAAAATAGGTTTGGGCGGGCTTGCTCCACGAGTGCCCAGGGCCTCGCTTCTAGATGCCTCATAATAGAACAGGTACGGGGGGCATGCCAGGGTGTGACAGAAAAGGCAGTACGATTCTGCAGCCACTGGTCAAGGGAGCAGTGGGTGGGTGTTAGGAGGCCAGTTTTCCGGTTCTGGCTCAGCCACAGGGTGTGGGAGCATGAGGACGCTATGCGGCTACTCTGTGCCTATGGTAGTAATCACCGCTCTTACCTGCCTCTCAGGGCTGGCACCAGAATTAAGGGCTCTGGATTCCCTAGCTAATGGGTGTGCAACAATCATAAGTGTCATTATGAGCCTTGGGTGTGGCTCTGCCTAGAGATGGGCTAGACAGTGGTTGTCAAACTTTAGTGTGCCTAAAATTTAGCAGGTCTGGGTGCACCTGGAGAATTGCATTTCTGATAAGCTCCCTGATGATGTTGATGCCGCTGGCCCCTGGATTAGCAAGGGCAATGGGGTAGTAAGGGACTAGACCACGTAACCGTTTCCACACCAAAGGCTCTCTGGGTTTGTTTTCCTGGCTGCTCTCCAGGAAGCTGTTATTCTGCAGAGGGATGAGAGAATGACCTCCTACTATGCGCACGACCTCCTACTATGTGCACGTGCTTCACATCCACTGCCTAATTCGTATCCCACAACAGCTCTTAGGAGGCCAGTGGTATTGTCATTCTACAGGTAAGAAAACTGAAGCTCAGAGAAATAGAAAGTTGCCCAAAGTCACACAGCCAGTGCCAGAATCAGGATTTAGACCCAAGTCTTTCTGATTCCAACACTAGTGGATAGCTCTTTCACTATATCGTAGCTCAAACTTTCCTCTAAAAATCACCCATTACCCGGTTAAAAATATACGTTCCCGGGCCTTGCTCTCTGAGTCTCATTCAGTGGGTCTAGACAAGTCAAGGCAGCGGCATTTAAAAAAAAAAAAAAAATCACCCCAGGTGATTCTAAGGCTGAGCACCTGCAAGGCACACCTGGAGAATGGGAGAACACCCGTGCTGCCTCACCTGACCCTTCAGGTGCAAAGCGTTAGTCCAAATCTCAAACTTCAGGATGTGTTAGAACACCTGGAGAGCTTGTTGAACTACAGATTCGAGGGCCCCCACCCACAGAGTTTCTGATTCCACAGATCTGAGGTGGAACTCAAGAATTTGCATTTTCCAACAAGTCCCAGCTGATGCTGATGCTACGGGTCTGGGGACCACACCTTGAGAACCACTGTCTAGAAGCCGGCTTTCGAAAGTGTGATCCAGGGGCCAACGGCATCGGCCTCACTTGGAAGTTTAATCCAGCATCTCGGGCCTCACCTCACAGCTACCGAATCAGAGTCTGCATTTTAACACAATCCCCACGTGATCTGCATGCACCTTAGAGTTTGAGACGTGCTGCCCTAGAGGACCCGGAATGAGGACACACAGGGGATGGAGGTGGATGGAGAGTATTTCTCCTCCACATAGAGTTTGGAGATCAGCAAAGAGGGGCCAGACTGTTAGGATGAGCACCCAGAGGGGGCTGATGAGGAGCTGAGAGGCGAGGCTTGGGAAGGACAGAGGACTCTTTCCCCAAGGAAGATAGAACAGAGGCACACTCTGAAGAAATGAGGTAGGCCTCAGGAATGGCTTCATAAGGCAGCATTCATCTTGCCCCTGGAGAGTGGCGAAGAAATTCTGTGGAGTGCATGGCACCAAGGAGGGGGGGCTAGGGGACTGAAGCCTTCCGCGAAGGGACAGTGGCTTCCAGGCAAGTGATGGGTGAACACACCTCTGTATAAACGGGTGCCGAGCAGCTATGAGGGCCCCGCTAAGGTGGGAAAGCAGGGGTCTGTGAGTGGCCCAACAAAGCCAGTGGTTTGAGTGCCCCGCAAGTGCTCAGCAGCGGAGAAAACCAATAGCCACATGGGGGTGGAGGGGCCACGGATGGGCACCGTCATGGCGGGCCAGGGGATGATTGGAGGGTGGACACAGTGGGAGGTCCAGGCTATGGGACCAGAGAGAGTAGAAAGAATAAATTCCACTAGAAGATCACTGAGCAGTTCATCTTCTTTAAATTAAAAAAAAAAAAGGGGGGGGTGGGGCGGGTGGGTGAGTAAGATCCCTCAAAAGGACTAGACTTCCTGTTTCTTCCTTAGTGCATATGAATAGCCAAAATTGAAGCATTTCGCTTCTCTGAACTCCACAAATCTTACTGGGTGGTCAGGAGGACCTAGGTTGTGAGACGATGGGGGTAGGGATGCTGTGGGCCCCCAGCACTCCTCAGCCTCGGTCCCTGGCCATGCAGCTAAGAAGTGAGGGAAGCTGGAGAAGGAATCCAAGCCCAGGGCTCACTCCCAGGATAGCTGCGTCTTCGTGTCAGTGCTGCCTCTTTTAACAGCTGCTCACATTCTCACACAGTGTCCTCCTGCCCGGCTGAGCCGGGGACCCACAGCTCAAGGACCTACAGAGAAACCAGTACGGTACAGTTAAGTCCTCTGTGTTTGGTCAGTACACAACTCTCGTTCCCCGAGAAGAGTGCTGGGGGTAGTCAGGGCTCTGACATCAAACAGGCCTGCCAATTTC
Organism: Herpailurus yagouaroundi; assembly: GCF_014898765.1. NCBI lineage: Eukaryota > Metazoa > Chordata > Mammalia > Carnivora > Felidae > Herpailurus > Herpailurus yagouaroundi. The sequence continues at coordinate 40,391,437 of NW_024412396.1, read as the reverse complement.
TACCACCTGCTGTGCCGACCTTGGGCTATTTATCTTACCTCTCCGGGCCTTTGTTTCCTTTCCACTAAGCTCTGTAAGGTTAGAGACCATTTGTCTTTTTTTTTTTTTTTTTTTTTTTTTTTTATTATACCACTCTGTCTGCACCTAGCACTGTGCAGGGCAAGGGCACATAGTAAGTTCCCTTCTCTCTCCCTCTCTGCTACCTTGTGACCACTTTGCACAAGGCACTGTCCTTGGCCAGGCTTGCTGGGCTAGCATGAGCTGGTTTGATTGTAAAATGAACAAAATTGCCGGTCCTCCTGCGAAGCAGGCACTACACCATGAAAGAACAAGAATTTCCTGATTCCCTTCCATGCCAGGGATGGCGAGAAGCAAATTCTTGACAACTGTTTGTTTGGGGAGGCGTGGCATGCCACTGCCCCCACCGAGGCCAGGTGCCCTCCACCCTCGCTTTCTCAGCACACTTGGAAGAATGGCTGCCAGACATTGCCCATTTGGAAAAGTACAGCTCAATAGATATGAATCAGCTTGGGCAGGCGGAAAATGATTCACGTCTGACCAACTTGATTCAGTTTGGGCTGTCCATTCTGGATCTTTTTCTCCCCTCTAGTTAAATGATGATTGGCCTCGATGGTGAGAGGGAAGGGCCTGAATGTAATCTGCCTGTGTTCGTGGAAGCCTGGGGACAGGCTGGAGGAAGGGAGAAACATTCCCATTGGTTAAGAAGTAATGCCGAGGGGGAATAGCGGCAGTATTGGGGACTCTCGTACCTCTCCGGTCTTTGGGGCTGTGTCTTTGGTGACTGCTGCCCGTCTGGAACTCCGCCTTTACCGTGTTCTCCATCGGAAAACTGGTTAATGGTGCCCATTCCTGACCTGTCTCCAGGGAGCACACAAAGACTTAAGCTTAATTAACCTACTAGATACAGCTCTTGAATCACCAGGCACAGTTAGGGCTGGGAAGAAGCATGGTGATAAAAATGTCTCCCTCATCCCTGCCATCTCTCAGACTCAAGCCTGTGTGCTGGTGCTGCTGACTCCTGCAAGTGTCCCCAGATGTTTCTGCCTTGGGCTGGTTTGCCAAATGCCTTGTTTCCTGTGTCTTGTGGCAGCTTAGCTCCTCAAGCCCTTGGGCAGATGAGCCTGAGAACCCTGTTTGTCCTCCCCTCCCTCCTCCAGTGACATGCTGTGGCACTGCCTCTTCCCCTGGTCACTGGTAGTCATTTACAAGCACCCATTATGGATCAGGACTGTTCCAGGTTATGATGATAACTGTAGTCAATTGAATAGCTACCAGGTGCCAGGCACCGTGTCTCATCTGGTCTTCTCAGCCACCTTCTGAGATGACTGGGAATGTCGCTATTTTACTGATGAGGAAATGGAGGCTCAGAGAAGAAAGGTGTCCAAAGTCATAGCTATGAGTTAAGTGGCCAGAGTCAGGATTCAAGCTCAGGCCTGACTTCAAAGCCCATGCTCCTTCTAAATAAAGAAGTAAACAACAGTGCCTCCTCCAGTAAGTGGGGCTAGTCAACAGCAGATCCACCAGGCCTTGGTGGGACTTTGCTAGGTGCCGAGGGCTGTATACACAGTCCTCTCTCTCCAGGGTCTGTGTGCCTTCCCCACGTTTGTGACAGCGCCACATTCCCTCCTGGTTATTAATAAGCAGAGAGGGGCACCTGGGTGGCTCAGTAGGTTAAGCATCCGACTTCAGCTCAGGTCAGGATCTTGAGGTTCATGGGTTCAAGCCCGGCATCGAGCTCTGTGCTGACAACTCGGGACCTGGAGCTTGCTTTGGATTCTGTGTCTCCCTTTCTCTCTCTCTGCCCCTCCCCTGTTCATGCTCTCTCTCTCTCAAAAATAAATAAAGATTAAAAAAATTAGACAGAGGAAGAAAAAAAAAAATAAGAGGCAAATTCGGTGGGTTGCTATTCCTAGGCGTTAGAGTTCCAGGGAGGATAAGTAAATACCCGCAGTTCTCTCCAGAAGGATAAATAGGAAGACTTCATACTGAGGAGAGCGAGACACATTTGGGGGCTGAGCGAGGCAGCGATGGAGTGGACTCCCCCATACTCACTCTGCCTCCTCCTGCACTGCCTCACCCCTTTACCCATGGCAACTCTCATGTCAAGGAGGAAGGGAAGCTCCATTCAAAGCCCTGGATACTTTCTCAGGGCCCATTTTTGGTTCAGGAAGTCCCTCCTCACTTCATGCCATCTTTCTGCCAAATTAAGCCATAGGAAATCCCTTCCAGTGTGAGTGCCCTGGGCCTTCACCATTCAGGTCTCAGTGGTACCCTTCGTAACTTCCTTGCTCTCTTCCTTTCCCAGGCGTGGATTTTAAGATGAAGACCATAGAGGTAGATGGCATCAAAGTGCGGATACAGATTTGGTGAGTTGAGTAGGGGGAGGAGATGCGGGAGGAGAGCCCCAGGCTTCCACTGCCACGTGTAGAAATCCCAAGGCTGCATCTGGGATAACTGGCCACCTCTTCTGTGGAGAGAAGCAGATGTCTCAAAGCCCATCTCTTGCTCCTAGGAGCCTTAATCTCTTTTTCTTAAGAAACCTTATGAGATTGGCCACAAGTCACCAAGGGGCAGGAATTAGAAGGAATTGGCAAACTAACCAGTTGGCTTTGTTTTCGGAAAAGGCTTTGCCCTTGGGCCACGCTGCAGTGTGGTAGGAGGGAGGGCTACCTGGGACCCTGGGGAGAGAGCTCCATCTAGCATGGTGCAGTTCCCACCAGTAGCCACAGGGGGCCGCTGTGGCTCTCTGGCCTGACGCTCCCGCAAGCCTGGCCTTTGCCAGCCTTTGGAGCTGCCTCCAGGTTGAGAAGGGTACATGTGTCCACCCTGTCTGAACACAACGGCCAAATTCTACAGAGTTGTCCAAGGCCCAGTTATGTTTGAAGCTCCTGGCGTAGCTGTAGTTGACAAGACCCCATCAGCCCTGTCAGCACCAGATAATCAGGCCTCTCTCCCGCAGGGTCAGATATGCTCAGACCCCCTTGGGGATCCAAGCTCCTCTGATATTTCACCCTGTAGCTCCCCAGTTTTTCCTGCAAGGGCACAGGGTCTCCCAGCTCCTGTTCCTCCCTTCCCCCTCTGGTTCCATGGTCCCCGCTCCTCTGAGGAACTGGCTTTCTACTACAGGGACACAGCGGGGCAGGAGAGATATCAGACCATCACAAAGCAGTACTATCGACGGGCCCAGGTGAGCCACCATTTTCAGGGTTTGGAGGTGGGACGCTGCCATCCACACTCCCCACTCTGGGTGTTTGAGATATTTATGTCACTGACTCCCAAAAGAGGGCCCTCAGATCGCCTGCTGGCAAGGGCAGTCTCAGGCAGTCTTGCGATTATTCATTGATCATTCATTCAATTATTAGTTATTCTCTGACCACACACTACAGGCAAGTCCCCCACCGTCATCCCCAGCTTCCACCCTCCACCCTGGGCCAAAGACCCCAGTCAGAATATTTGGTTCCTTCCCACCTCAGAGAGTTCCGTGATAGGCCTAGGGTGCAATAGCTTTGGGGGTATGAGAGAGAAGGAGAAGTTTCTGGGTGCTGAGGGATCCTCAGTATGCTAAGCAGGGAGAAGGGAGAGTGGGACCCAGCATTTAAGGTACCACACCTGCTTCCGGCCCCATGACTGTGCACGGTCTCTGTGTGCATCGACCTCCCCCATTTCTCTCTCCTTCTCTCTCTCTCAGGGGATATTTTTAGTCTACGACATTAGCAGCGAGCGCTCTTACCAGCACATCATGAAGTGGGTCAGTGATGTGGATGAGGTAGGAGATGCTGCCTCATCGTTGGGGGCGGGGGAGGGGCACCTCAGAGGGGAAGGCAGAGCGAGGGCCAGATGGGAAGGGCCGAGGCTCTCGGGGTTGGTGAGCAAACACTCCCAGGAAACCTTGCCTTCCACGGCCCTGGATGAAGACCTCTGGGTGAGTAAGACATGGGGAAGGAGCCCAAGCTGCCATGCCATCCATGCTCTGTGCCCAGCCAGGACTCCATGGCTGTTTCGTCCTTGGAAATGAGTTAGGCCAAAGCCCACCCTGTGACCAGCTTCCTTCCTGAAATCGTGAGCCTGGGGTTCTAGTCCTGGCTCTGGAGCCTCGGGCAAGCCATTTGAACTCTCTGAGTCCCCAGTTCTTCATCAGTAGAATGAAGGGCTGGACTTAAGTGCAATGCCCTTGCCAGTTCAGATACCAGTTGTCCAACTCCAGGAAGCACCAGTAGTAGTCAGAGTGCCTCCTGCTCTAAACTGTCCCCATGACAGCCCTCCGGGACCCCCGGGGTCGGCCGTGGCACTTGGGGAAGCCTTGCACCTGCACCCCATCAGCCTGTTCTGTCCCTAGGGCTCTTCAGCTTGGTGCTGGTATAGAGGCCAAGAGACTGTAGGGTGGGGAGATAGGAGGGAAAGGCAGCACTCACTGGCAGTTCTGCTTGTCCTTTGTCCCTAGTATGCACCAGAAGGTGTCCAGAAGATCCTCATAGGGAATAAGGCCGATGAAGAGCAGAAGCGGCAGGTGGGAAGAGAGCAAGGGCAGCAGGTAAGTGGAGCGAGCTGGCCGAACCCATCCCTTGGGTCTTCTGCCGCCTTCCGGGGCCAGTCCTGAGGGCTGGGACCCAAGATTCTGTCCCTGTCATCAGGCACCCTGGCACTTTCCAAAGTTCCCTAAGGCACTAGGGGAGTTGCCATCCTTGAGAATTTGCTTTCTGCCCTTCAGGACTGATTTGGGGTCCACCCTGAAACAAAGACCATCCAAAAACAAAGACTGTCCACCTCTAAGTGCCCCAGAGCAGGATTACCCTCTGCTAAAGAGAGCATCCCAATGTTCATGGTGAGGAAGGGCTTCAGGTCGCTGGCTTCTCCAGCAGCATCCAGCCATGGCTACCATCTACAGGCATCCCACCCCGTCCTTCTATTGGAAAGGAGTAGGGAGGAAAATGAGGGAATGCAGGGCCCACGGTCAGAGAGAAGCCATGGGGCAGAGAGGGTAGGAAGGTGGTGCCAAGGGAGACCGCCCTCCCAGAGCACAGAAGGATGAATACCACGGAGACGAGAGTCATCTACCCACTCCAAGGGCCTCCAGAGCTTTTCTCTCCCTCTTTGCGTCCATAGCGCTTAAGAGAAAATGGGATCTTTTGGTATGCAAAAATAACACGTGGTCATTGAAAAATCTGAACGTAGAAGCAAATCCTCCTAGAGCAGTATTTATCGAACACTGTATGCGTGGCCAGCGCTAAGCAAGTGCTTTGAGACACATGACCCCTTTTAGTCATTCCGTGACTTTGGTTGCGAGACACCCTCTCCCCTGTTTAACAGATGGCAGAGCTGGGCTTAGAGATATATTCGTCCACAGTCGTACAGCTGCTGAGCGGCAGCGCTGGTGTCTAAGTCTGGGTCTGTTTGATCCCAAAGCCCGTGTTTTTTATTAATTTGACATCTTGCCCAAGATTTTGATATATTTATCTCCTGACGTATGAGCTGTGTGCACCGGGGGCAGGGGCGTGTCTGCATGGAGGCGGGTGGGGAGTGCGGGAGGGTGTTTGTGGACCGTCTCCATGCTCTGCTAGCCTGTGTCTTAAGAAGGAGCTCCCGGTTGGTCTGAGAAGCGACCTACTGTGAGAAATTGTCACGACACAGCAGGGGCTATGAGGGCAATGGCAGAGGTATGTGCCAGGTGCTGTGGGCACCTCCCTTCCCTTACTGACTCCCTTTCAGGAATGTTCTTTTCTTGCAGCTGGCTAAAGAGTACGGCATGGACTTCTATGAAACAAGTGCCTGCACCAACCTCAACATTAAAGAGGTGAGCGCTCCGAAGCCCAGCTACCCTGCCTCTTGGGCTGAGTCCAGTAGAGTGGGGAGACAAGAGGAGGCAGCGGACAGGACGGGAGCCTGGGTCAGATGAGCCCCCGCCCCTGGGACAGTTACAGGGCTGCCTTGGGAAGAGGAGGAGGAGCCCGACTAACCTGTGACCCTTGGTTTCCCAGTCTTTCACGCGGTTGACAGAGCTGGTGCTGCAGGCCCACAGGAAGGAGCTGGATGGTCTCCGGACACGTGCCAGCCATGAGTTGGCATTGGCCGAGCTGGAGGAGGATGAGGGCAAACCTGAGGGCCCAGCGAACTCTTCAAAAACCTGCTGGTGCTGAGGGTCCTGCGTGGAGCAGCCGCCAATCCCCCTCCCCTCAGGAGGCCTGTGGCAGACAGGGAGTCCGGGCTTTGCCCTGCTTCTCCTCTCACTCGGGTGACCCTGTGGAATACCAGTAGCTGCTACTCCCCTGCCTGGCCCTGAGAGCAGCCCCGCTGTCATCTTTGAGCAGCCTCTGCCCCCAGCCCCTCCAGCCTGGAGTGGCTCCCTTCAGCCTGTTTCCCTGCCACGGGTCTGCTATGAGCCCCCAGTACGCTACGGGCACTGTCTCACCGCCCCGAGCTCCCCGGACAGTGGCCCAGTCTGGAGTACGGCCACTTTAAGGCCCCTTCTTTCTCAGTGCATCTTGCCTCCTCTCTGCTTTTTCTCTCTTCCTCCCACTTCTCTTTCTTGTCCCCTTCCCCTCCAGTGTGTTTTGTATCAAAGCCCCTCACACCTCTTTCCCTGTATGTCCTCCTGTGTGGCTGCTGGTGCAGCTTCTTTCTTTCCTTTCTCCCTAGCCCTGTCCAAGGGAATGGACTCAGGCTCATGGGGATGTTCCATATTCTTCTTCTGGGAGAACCCCCCTGCTTTGTGAAGGGGCCAAAGCCTACAGGGTACTTCTTCCTATCTTCCCTCCCCACCGTCGCGTCTCGTGCCATGGGCCTGCCTCACCAATGGTCTGGGGAAATGTACATCAAGGCAGGAAGGAGACGCCAACCTGGTGGTCCTCAAGACTGGGGCTGTCCCACCTTTCCCTGCCTGCCCCCCCCACCCCCCAGCTTGGGCCTTGCTTGGCCGCCTGCCCACCTGCCTCTTGGGGGAAGTGAGCTCAGAAGCAGGTGCTTCAGAGAAGAAAACAAAATGTTGTGGGGAGGCAGGGATCAAAAGTCACCTCCGTTCTCTACCTCCCGTGCCCCTTGTACGCAGTTTCTCCCCACCTGGGCTCCTGAGTTTAAAGACATGCACCGAGGCCTCAGGGCACTGCAGGGGCAAGGAAAGCCAGGGGCCGGCGATATTGACAAGCAAACCACACACCCCCAGAAAGAGGAGTGTCTGGAGATGAAGATCTAGCCCCTATATATCAGGTTAAAGCAAGGGGGAGGAGGCCAGAGACGGCATTGTGCACACCAGAGGGGAATATGGCAGGAGCAGGGCTCCCTGGGCCCCGGCTTCCCTTTCTGTGTAAGAAGGGCCTTTCCCCGCAACCCCCTGGCAAGTAAGAGGGGACATATCCACCCAACCCAGCCTTCAGCTCTCAAGGTTTCGCTGAGACTCAAAGTCTGTGGGAGAAGAGCTGTGACTTCATGGGGAGAGAGAAAGAAGGCCCTGGGTAGAAATGCTTGGTGCTGTTCTCTTCAGCCTTCCAGACAAAGTGCTCATCTTGCCCCTCTAGCTCCTGGAACAGGAGCCACCGGCACTGTGGCTACAGGAGGAGGGAAGTGGACTCCCTCCTCCAGAGCTCTTCATTCAGGAAGAAGTTCCTTTAACCCCACATGGCCCAAGAGTGGCTTGAAGGAGGTGCTTTAAAGAAGGAACAAGTCAGTTAGCAGCCCTAGTAGGGTTCCTCCCCACCTTCCCAAGGAGGAGGCTCATTCTTAAGCTACATATTAGCAGCATCACATGGCTAGGGCTGGAGCTAAGACAACACTGAACGTTCATCAACTAAGGACCAAAGTCCAGGGCACACACAGGTGAAGGATTAAGAGCCCCACTTCCTTATTCCTCCCAAAAAAAAAAAAAAAAAAAAAAAAAAGGTGGGGAAGAAATGACCAAACCTTTCCTTCTGACTCTTATCAGAGTAGGAGAGGGTAGCTCAGGATGCAGGGACAGGGATAGGTTAACCGTAGTGGAAGGAAAAGGAGAGCAGGAATAGTTATAAATTGTTAGCTAATGAGAAATTTAGATAAAGACTCTTTAGGATGAAGTCATGACTATGGCTGGGATGCTTTCTTGAGGACTGACTCCTCAGGTGTTAGACACAGCATCACACTGGGGGCAGGGAGATGGTTATGCCAACCCACAGTGTGCCCTCTGCCAGGGACTTCAGGGCGCTGGCTCCAACCTGGATCAGTATTGCAGCTTTCCCTGAGGATCAGGCAGAGCACCATTGCCTTTCTCTCCTGGCCCCCTTGGGACAGAAGGACTATATTTTTACTGTACCCTAGGGGTTCTGGAAGGGAAAGCATAGGGTGGAGATTCTATGAACTGATTAGCCCCATCCCCAAGGGCCACAGCTGGGGAGAGGTATGGGAGCCAGAGGGTTGAACTTTTAGGGTGCAGCTATGCTCACAAGGAATTGGAGTCGGCATCTCACCCCTAAACTTCTCCAGTCCAAGAGGTGGCCTGGGATCTGGCATTAGGCCCAGAGTTTTGCACAGGTACTTCTGCCTGTTTACTTATCACCTCTGCATCTGCTGTCTTGAGATTCAGCCCAGCCCCAGGCATTTCCACCTGCTCCAGAGCCCCCACCATCTCCCTGTGACGGGTGAACTTTGTGTACTGTGTCTCAGAACCAATATATGACTTGTGAGCAGGGTTCATCTATTTTAAACACAGATGTTTACAAAATAAAGAATATTTCAAACCAGAGGTATGGCTGCCTGTATGAGTCCCCGGGAGTAGTTTTCACTTGACCCTGTCAGATAAGGGGGAGAGGGAGAGGCAGTGCCAGTAAAAGAGGCTCCAGAACCCTATAAAGCAACAGTAGTAGAATGACAATGGAAGCAGCAGACCGTCATCTTCCTTATTGTACCTTTCCTGATGCCACCTGCAGGGGAGCCCAGCCATACCCCCGATGCTCTCTAGTGGGCCTACAGTGCAGAAATAAGATTGAGTCACTGGCAGGATGCTGAATATCTATGTCTGAAGGAGTCTTTAAAGCCAAGAACGTTCTCCTCTGTCTGGGATGGACAGGAACAAGTCTTCCTGAAGGCATGAGGAGGGATTAAGTAATCTTTCACTCTGCATTTCCTGCCTCCTTTAATGGCCAAAGATTCCATTCCCACTCAAGTAATGGAGGCTTGTTTTTAGGGAGCAGCCAGTAGAGACACAGGTTCCCATGGGCTCTAAAGACCTATGGAACAGGCCACAAAAGCCAGAAAAGCTGGACACTCCCTGGTGACTAGTTCCTCCATCTTCTCAGCAAATCAGATTCTCAATACCAGCTGCTCCCAAGCCTTGCTTATTTGTTCTCGAAGACAATTCCCAATGGACATGTACCTGTGAAAACACTCTCTAGTAAACATTTGCATTGTTATTGAAGTAACACTCTAAAAATCCCAAAGCCAGGTAGAGTCTAATTGCCAGTTTTACTGGTAGAGAAATCCAGACATTAAAAAAAAACAAAAACAAAAACAAAACACAAATTTGTTGAGCTGGTAGGTGCTTGGAAGAATGAAGCACACTAGCTCTTCCCTTAGGTCCTCACATGTCCTGCAGTACACTGCATATCTGGGGCTGAAAACATCACAGGTGGCCCGACTCGGTCTAGAACCATGGAAGCTTTGGCTCCCTGCACACTTCTTCCATGGGGGAATGACCAGCACCAGCCTGCTGTGAGCAGTCTTTGGGACTGAGTGTCTGAGAGAAGGCAGGTGCAGCTCATGCCCTTGGAGCTATTCACCTGCTCTGCGACTCCTCCCCATTACCCCGACCATGACTGATGTCAGCCGCATGACCCTGTGGAGCAGAGTGGAAGGCCTCTGCAGTGCCATGCAGGGGGGCAAAGGCACAGGCAGTCTCCAGCACCAGTAATATCACTCACTGAAAGACTTTCCAAGACAAACTTCATCTCTTCTGCCTGGTGCAAGCTGAGCCACTGAAAGCCATTATTTCTAGAAAATCACACTGTCCTCCTAAGGGTCCCTTTGATTTTGTGCCCGTGGAAGGCAACAGCCAAAGAAAAACACATGCACGGTAATATATAGGTTTCAGTTGTAGTCTGAGTTGAGGGAACATGTATCCCAATTCTCTTCCTCATCTTTCAGATCTAGGCAGACCCTGACCTCTCAGTGGCACAGTTCAGAGCCTGGCCCTCCGCAGACAATAAACGTCTGTGCCAAGTGAGAACAACTTGCTGGGGCAGGTCGGAGTCAATCCTGCATCCCTCCCTCCCTTTTTTCCTCCCCATTTGACCTTTGGGGCTCTAGTTTCCTGCAAGTAGTGAATTATTCATGTTTGCACATAGATATCAAATTGGCCCTTCCCAGGTTGCCAGCAGGGTGGGGCAGGTAGGTGGCTTTGTTCAGAGTCTGTAAATAGGAGGAGCAACCTCCTTGTTGAAACAGCACTTACAGGTGGGTGACTGTTTTTGCTAAGTCATCCTGGGGATGCTCAAAGCCCCATTGTGAAATCCTTCCTGTCCGGCCAGGCTCCTCCTTCCTCCCCACCCCTTTAACAGACCCTTAAGCGGGCTCACACCATTCTGCAGGTCTCAGTCTGCACCTTCACCATGGCTTACATAGCCAAGTCTTTCTACGACCTCAGCGCTATCAGCCTGGATGGGGAGAAGGTAGATTTCAATACGTTCCGAGGCAGGGCAGTGCTGATTGAGAATGTGGCCTCGCTCTGAGGCACAACCACTCGGGACTTCACCCAGCTCAACGAGCTGCAATGCCGCTTTCCCAGGCGCCTGGTGGTTCTTGGCTTCCCTTGCAATCAATTTGGACATCAGGTGAGGGGTCCCTTGCATTGTACCCAAGGAGGTGGGATGGTGAAGCTTTGGTAGGCTAAGGGGAGGGGGAGGATGACCGTGTGTTGGAGTGTCTGGAATCACAGGTATGTTTTGTTAATCCAGGTCTTTAGGTACATGTGAATACCAGGGGGAAGTGTATGTGGTTCTAACTATGCTTAAACACTGTTTATTGTCTTTCCATTACACTCCATGAGGGCTGGTACCAGGTCTGTTTTTCTCTCCACTGTAGAGAGGGCACTCATTAAATATCCACTGAATGGATGAGTGGAGGACATAGATCAACAGTCAAACTAGGATTGGACTGACCCAGGGGACCTTAGTTCCAGCTAGACATGGTTTTGCTATTTAGTGGCTCTGTGCCCTACAAAGAGTCACTTGATTTTTCTGTTTTAGTTTCCTCACCTGTAAATGGGGGATAGTATCATTTATCTCACAGGATGACTGGGAGGTTCAGGGGATAAGATACACAAAAATACCTTGAAAAATACAAGGTAATATGCAAGTGTAAGCAACTGTATTATTTAGATTAAAGGATTTTGTTTTAAATCGGCCAAGTGGAGGGTGATTTTGGTGGAAAGCTAAGGGTTTACAATATGCACGTGTTTCCTCTGGGCATCACATGCACCTCTCTGGCTCTGATTTGTGTGTGTGTGTGTGTGTGTGTGTGTGTGTGTGTCCCATTTGGATCGAATCTCTGTTTCTGATTACTGGGTCAAGTTATAGATCTTCAGCCCACACACTTCAAGTTCTCTTCTATTTTCACTTATTATTTTAACAGCAAAAGCAAGCAGAGTGTCCTCAAGTGAACCCTCTAATTATAACCCCCTTAGTTCGATTCACAGCGGCGTGAAGGCAAGGAAGAGATTAGCAGGGATACAAGCAGGAAGGCTGAAGTGTCTTTGGCTAGTGACAAATGTGAGCTCGAACCATCACGGCTTTCAGTGTTCCTTCCCTGTCTCCATCTGTTTCTAGGCTTGGCCAGGGCAGGCGAGAGAAAGGGCAAAACCTCTTTAGGAGTATCTCTTCGGCCTGAGAGGTGCCTCCACCCTTTACACCATCACCTCAGGGTAGCCAGTGGCTGGAGGGAATCCATAACCTACCCGGTAGCCAGTCAGCCATTTGCACGAAGAGATAAGAAGTCTAATAGAGCTCACCCCTGGGCTCAAGATGTCATGATGGCCTGGAACTGACTGTGCTGATTGGTTCTAGCAGGTCAGAGGCAAGAACTTTCTCCCACAGGGAGATATCTGACTCCTAGACTCAGGGGGAGGGGTGGAAAATAAGGGTTTCTAAGGGCCTTTGGAGTTGTCAGGGGCGGGGAATGCCCAGTGGGAATAGGACAGGGATGGCCCTGGGGAGGGAAAGACGGGTAGCAGGTTCAGAGCTAAAGCATTCACAGCTGAGTACAGTGAGTGTGGGGGGCAGGAGTCTTGGGATAGCAGTCTGGAAGCACAAGGAATGATAACTACACATTCACAACCTTTAGCCCTCAGGCACTTATTTCCTTAACTTCCCTTCCCCTGGCCTATTCCAGAACCCTAAACACTCTATCCTATTTAATTCATCCCTGTTTGTCACTGAGCAATTCCATTTAGAGTACATTCATTGTTATCTCTAACTCACTTCGCCTTTGTGGCACCTGAAAGCCAGATTTCCTTGGATGGCATCTTCACCAAAGCTTCCTCCTACTTACACTTCAGATCTAGGACAAAGCAAGATGAAAGCAAGAAGCTATAAATCCCATTTATATGAGCAGGATGGAGGCAGAGGCTATCACACTCACATATAACTAGAAGCCATGGAGGCAAATCAGGGCAGAGGGAAAGGGAAGGTGGTGGCAGGACGTGTGTGTGAGTGCCTGTGTGTAGGTAGTGGATGGGAGAGTTCTAGGTGGTAGGACTTGAGCCCTCTTTCCCTTTCTGTCTCCTACTCTGAACTCAAGGTTCCTTGAAGTTTCAGATAGATACCCTAAAAACTGTCCAGGGTAGTTTGGAGAGAGAAAGAATCGTTCAAAGTGCTAAATCATTGACTTTAAGAACAGCCAAGCTAGGAACCGCAAGGACTTTCAGGAATGGCCTAGCAAACCATCAAACAACAGCTGTGAGTGGGAAAACTCCAAGTCAAGAGTAGGACAAAGCCAGTGAAGAAGGAAAGAGAAAGAACAGAGGAGAAAAACGCTACATAGAAAAGAATAGTCCTGGGAACGGCATATAGGAGGGTGAAAGATTTTTTGTGGATCCTTCATTTCCCTCTTCCCTCTTCCATGCTCTTTGTCTTTTTCCTCCCCCAGGAGAACTGTCAGAATGAGGAGATCCTGAACAGTCTCAAGTATGTGCGCCCTGGGGGTGGATTCCAGCCCACCTTTACCCTTGTCCAAAAGTGTGAGGTGAATGGTCAGAACGAGCATCCCGTCTTCGCCTACCTGAAGGACAAGCTCCCCTACCCGTATGATGACCCATTTTCCCTCATGACCGATCCCAAGTTCATCATTTGGAGCCCGGTACGCCGCTCAGATGTGGCCTGGAACTTTGAGAAGTTCCTTATTGGGCCGGAAGGGGAGCCCTTCCGCCGCTACAGTCGCACCTTCCCTACCATCAACATTGAGCCTGACATCAAGCGCCTCCTCAAAGTTGCCATATAGACACAAGCTTCTCAGCACACAGACCTATTCCATCCAGCCCTTAGGTATCTTTCCTTAGGATTCAGAATGCCCTCAGGAGATACTGCTGGACCAAAGCTTTCCCTTGGGATCAGCCCCTTTCATTGAAGAGCCTTGCCTTTCCGGTCAGCCTATCTCCCTTCCCTCCCCCCAATCTTCTGGTTGGTGATTCTACTTGGAGCTCAAGACTTGGGTGGATCTGGGCCTTCACAGAATGATGGCATCTTCCTAAACTGTATGGGCGGTGTCTGAGGAGTGTGAAGGGCTCGGAGCCAGCCTGCTAGATGAGTCCAATAAAGGGCAGGTGTGGAAATGGCCGGGCTCTCTGTGTCTTCTTCCCAGACAGAGGGTAGAGGGACGGTACAAAACCACAGGTGGGCCAGACAGCTGGCAGCACACAAAGGCTTGATAGAGGGAGGCTCTCTCATCAGGGGGACACCGTAATAACTGTCTGGTCAGGTCAGGGTCTGCAGTGGCAAGTGGAGTTGCAGGAAATCTGAATTATACTATTACTCTATGGCTCCTCCAGAACTGGGCAAAGGGTGGTGATGAGAGGTAAAGCAAAGGAAAAGTCAGTGGTCCTTCCGTGCGGTATACTGGGAGGTTCGTTAGAGGACTCCAATCAGGAAGCTGTTGCTATCAGTGTAGGTTCTGGGCCAACTATGCATGACCTGCACTTTGAGATGTTGCTGGGACATGAATTTGGTCAACTCTAACTGACAGCAAGGGTATGGAGGGTGCAGTTACTGGGCACACAAAGAACACCTACCCTTTTCTCCTTGCCTTGCTGAGTAACATTTGCTTTGCTCCTTTAAAAACAATTTTTTTTAATCTTTTTTATTTTTGAGAGAGAGAGAGAGTGCGAGCAGGGGAGGAACAGAGACAGAGGGAGACACAGAATCTGAAGCAGGCTCTAGGCTCTGAGCTGTCAGCACAGAGCCCGACACGGAGCTCGAACCCACGAACCACAAGATCACGACCTGAGCTGAAGTCGGACACTTAACTGACTGAGCCACCCAGGCACCCGATCCTTTGCTCCTTTTTACAGTTCACAGTCCACCCTTGTTTTTCTCAAACTCACATGTTCTCAAATTCAGGCATAAGACAAACTGGTTTAGACATGAATGATTTCATTTTGAATTCCATGAGGGTGGGAATGGAAGAGGGCCTCCCTTCAGACAGTCAGACTGTTCATAACCTGCCAACATGAGAGCTATTCTCTGTGAGAACAGGGGTCTGCCAAATGGCTTTTGTAAGGATGGTGCCCCAGATTCCTCAGTTAGCACAGGCATACTCAAAAGGCACCAACACCTCCAAGGCCAGGTCCTATCATGTTCAAGAAAAGACACCTGCTGAAAGGCCACTGCCCTGTCACTTTGCCTTACAAACGTCTTCCTGGAAACTTCTCACGTTACCTTTCCTTCTTTGACCACTAGATGGAACATTTTACTTTTTTCACTGAAGCCCTGAAGGGACAGTTCTCCAAACTGGACACACTGCTTAAAAACCCCAATGCTGAGGGGGAAATCCCTTTCCTGTTATGTTCCCTACACTATTTTCTAAGCATCTGCATCATCTGAGAAGTAAATGTGGAATACAGGCTAAAGATCCTCCCTGTCTGACCTTCAGTTAAAGCTATGTCATCTGCGGTGCTTTATTTCAAAAAGGGTAACCTGAGCATTACAGTGGGAATCCCCTGGCATGCTTTTCAGGGCCTTCTGCTAAATTAAGGCTACCCTTACACTGACTCTTGGAAACGCAAGCCTTTCAAGATTCCTGTCCTTAAAGCCAACAGCTGGGGTATGGGTTTTTTGAGGGCAGGACGAGGCACTGATTTTAGAGGGATAACTGCAGGGATACATCACTTCTCTGAAGAAGTACACAATACATATTGGAGGCTAGTATGATTTGTGCATCATCTCGATAGTGCTATAGCTTATTGCTATGTCTAGTAACAGAGCAACTATCCTGGATGTTGGCATTATGCCACAGGCAATTTAGGGCCTGATATGCCTGATATGTGTTGGGTCTTTTCCTTGAGGCTCAACTTGAAGGAATTACCTAAAGATTCCCAAAGGATTAGGAATTACAGAAATGATTTTGCAGAGAGAGTCAGTAAGGGCCATAATGCTAGGAAAAGGGCTCCTCATTTGGGCAGGGGAAATGCTCCCTGCTTCAGAAGGGACCTGACCAGTTTGGCCCAGGAGGGAACAGGGAGGGCCGGACTGGGGGAACTTGTCTTACAAGGACATTTCATTTTTACTAAATCTTTAGTTGTGCTGTTGTTAAAATGAAAAGAAGTGAGAAATTGTTTCCTTTATTCCTCATCTTGCTTGTCTCCTTTTACAGCCTCAGCAGTATCAGCTTATGGTCATAAACAGACATGGCAAAGCTTAATATAATCAACCACTTTCAATCTTTTAATCAAATTTCCCTAGAGGCACTCAGGAGGCAGGGAGGTGTGTCATAAACAAGCTTTCCCGAAGAGCTGAGGTAATGCCACTCCATTTAGAGGAAGGATAGAGACAATCGTTTCTCTGAGGACTTGAACAAAAAAATAAAGCTTGGGAGTAAATGATTTTAGGGAACCAAGGGACAAAGACTAAAATTTATTATTTCTATGACTATGTTCCCACAGCTATGTCTTAGTTTAAGAAACACTGAGCCAAACTCTAATTGGTGACATCAAATCTGATTTCTCATAATCACCATTACAACTGTCATACAAACTATCATTTATTGAATATTTACTATATTCACACACTGCACTGAGTCCTTTGTATATCTTAGGTTACTTAATTCTCATACTGATTTTATGAAGAATTTTTGTCTCTATTTAAAGAGAAGGTAATTGAGCAAGACACCTGCCAAGGACAAAGGGCTCTAAGTAGAAGAGTTGAAAAGTTGAACCCAGGTCAGTCTGACTATAAAGGCTGTATCCTTTATTTCTGAGTGAGAGAGAGAGAGAGAGAGAGAGAGAAACAGAGTGCGAGTGGGGGAGGGGTAGAGACAGAGGGAGACACAGAATCCCAAGCAGGCTCTGAGCTATCAGCACAGAGCCCGATGCAGGGCTCAAACTCATGAACAGCTAATCATGACCTGACCCAAAGTCAGACACTTAACCAACTGAGCCACCCAGGCGCCCCTAAAGCCTGTACTCTTAATCACAACATGATAGTGTTTCCCTCCATCTCAAAGTTCCTTCATAAAGACCACTGATAGTTGCCTATAAGAGCATTGCACAACTTAAAATCATTTTCATCATTTTCACTTACATTATATCATTTGATTTAAAACTCTCTGGAGAAAGCATGATTATTTCTATTTTTCCATCGAAGAAGCAATGTACACTCAGTGTCCCAACATGAGCAGGTGGCAAAGCTAATTTTAGACCTAAGTCTCCTGGTTTCCTTTCTATCCAAACACACCGTATCTACCATAGAGACTGTACTACAGTCAAGAAACACACAGCCTAAAATTGAGAGTCTCAAATTCGGTGAAGTAACTTAACCTTGCTCACAAAAAAGAATAAAATGGAAAGAATTCTTGATACCTTGATAAAAAACACTAAACATATAACTCTTGGTAATTACTTATAAGTAATGAATCATATCTGGTTGTGCCCAGAATATATCATATATGAATTAACTAGTATTGTCAGAACCCAAGACCATTGGAGAAAGACTTGGCCAGCTAAAACAACACAACGAACATGTTGAGCTTTGAACTCCAAGAGCCTAAGTAGGCAGACTCCAAGAGACTAAGTAGGCAGATCTACACATCATGGAACAAGCAGACCCAAGAACGAGGAGCCAGAACAAGCCCACTTTCCCAATTACATCTATAGGTGATTTCTTTTCTTTCTTGTATCTCAGGAAGGAAAGTAAAGACTGATGTTTTTGCCTGGCTCCCCTTTATTTGAACAGAAAAATACAGATTCAGTGGAACTGGGTTGAAGAGGTCTTTATTTGATTAGACCCATAAAAGAATTCTAGAAGATAAAGAAAGTATCACAAAACACAGCACAAGGTTGGTTTAATAATGACATATGTGGATAGGACCTTACGTTTTAAATTTTGTAGGATACAGTCCAAAACAGATAGATAATTATACAGTCTGTAATAGACAAGGATATCAGTAGGGGCTTATAAAGTCATACCCTTGAACTCCAAATGACTAAGTTGGAAGCATTAGCAAACTCCAAGAAGGGACAATTCAGAGGCTATAATGGGCTTAGTGCTGCTATTTAAAGTAATGAAGCATTTTCTCTGCTTTCTGGATCCATTTCACCAAACGATTTCCTCAGCAGGTCAGATATAGATTTGCAGAAAAGTGGAAAACATCTTCCAGGAATAACACAACTGATCCCTGAGGAGCAGATGACTTAACTTTTCTGAATAACAAATCTTGGTCTGATGTGCCTAGATTCCACAGAGTGTTGTCACTGACAGTCTCAACTTGTTCCTAACCTTGTCAGACCCTTAGACTTCATGTGTGCCGAGCAGGAGTGTTGAGAGGGAGCCACTGTACTAGTTGTGTGACCTTAAGCTCCTTTAACTTCTTTGTGCTTTAGTTTCTTTGGCTCTAAAATTGGGATAACAATAGTACCTACTTCATGGAATTGTTAATGAGGATGAAGTAAGTGTTTAAAAAGGCCCTGGCATACAGTAAGTGCTCAATAAACCTCAGCATTAGCGTTCCTGTTATACAACAAAACTTCTCTGGTATCAACAATGAACACCTTGCTCACCTCACTTTAGCAAAGCTTTAGTTCAGAATTTCTTGGATATGAAGAGGAAACAATTTTGTTTCTAATGCCTGACTCTTTAAGTTTTGGTCTCAGACTGAGAAGAATCAACCAAAGCCATCGCATTGCCATCTAGTACTTGATATGCTTTCCAACACATTTTATATTCATTATTTATTTGGATCTTCTAACAATACTGTGAAGGAAGTAAAATATCAATTTTTATTAGCCTAATCTAATAGAAATGGGACAATAAAGACCAGAGTAACACTTTGCTTAATGGTTATACTGTTACCAATGGCAGAGAGGCCTAAATTCCAGTGTTTATAACACCCAAGCCAGTGTTCTTTCAACTACACAAGGTGAGATATTCTAAGATCTCTTTGGAGCAGCTGAAATCATTCTATTTACTTATGTTAATTAAAGTCTACACTTTATTCAGGTTTTGCTAGTTTTAACCAAATGCACTTTTTCTGTCCCAGGATCCCATCCAGGATACCTCATTACATTTAGTTGTCATGTCTCTTTAGTGAGTTTCCCAGACTTGTCTTTAATGGCCTTGACAATTTTGGGGAGTAACGGTCAGGTATTTTGCAGAATGGCTCTCAAGTGGGATTTGTCTGATGTTTTTCCCATGAATAGACTGGAGTTATGGGTTTTTGGGAGGAAGACCACAAAAGCAAAGCACCCTCCCATCATATCATATCAAGGGTACATGTTGTTATCAACAGGATGATCACTGAGGATGTTAATCTTGGTCACTTGGCTGAGCTAGTGTTTGTCAGGTTTTCCCACTGTTACTTTTCTCCTTTTGCAGCTCAACTCTACCCAATTCTGCTATACAGTCGGGAGTTGCTATTTATAACCCACACTTAAGGAGTAGGGAACATCTACATAACATTATTTGAAATTCTTCTGCACGGGCAATTTGTCTACTCTTCCAATTCATGTATTTACTTATTCAATCATTCACTTATATCAGTAAGGACTCATAGATATTTATAGTTTGGATTATAATCCAATACTACTTTATTCTGTTGCTCAAACTGTTCCAACTTTGGTCACAGGGAGCTCCTTGAGTTGGCTTTTTTGCCCCTTTGACATACTCCCAATCATTGTGTTTTGTGAGGGTATTTTTTGAGCACTTTCTTTGGGACACAAAATGCTCCAAGCTCGTCTTGTATATTTACTGCCCTCGTCCTAGAATCAATCACTTTTCCAAGGAGTCCTGGTTCCTTTTATTGGAACCAAGATGTGGGCATTAGGTATACTCCCATTCTAGTTATATCTTCCAGCCATATAACTTCTAATAGAGATCCTTCATTCTGGCTACATTCTGATGTGAACTGGGAACTTTAGCAGAGGAGCTCAGCATAATCCCCTAAATTACTTTTTCTTTCTAAGGATAGTTAAGTCTAAGCAGAAAAAAATATGCAACTAATTTCCATTATAAACTACGTAAGACAAACCATCAGGCTTGCTATATTGTAAACCAACACAACATAGTTACTGAAGAACTGCAGGGATCCTCAGAATAACAGAGTCATTTGTCGAGGGTCATCAGGGAGAATACTGATAGTATCTTCAGCTTTGCCACATAACAGACACAGCATGGTATACTCCTAGAACAAGATAAAGTGCATAATTACATTGAGGAACAGGGAGAAAGACACTCCATAACTTACTCTGGTAAAGCTATTCTCTACAAATTGGAGTGGATATTCCTTCTGTACATTCAGAAGGATATTCCTTCTGAAACTGTGTATCAGTTTCTTCAACCCCTACCAGGGATGTCTTAGGTTTATTCTGTGTATCCTGAAGTCTTTTGTTTATATAAATTGAATACAAGCTGATGCTCTATTTACTACATATACAAGAATGTCATCTTGGAAATGCATGGCTATATCTTGGATTTAAAACACATATTGGGCTTGGTTAGAAGTGCTGCTATTTAAAGTAGTAGTGAAGCAATTTGATTCCCTAAAGACAAATTCCTGTTTTTAGAGTTGTTCCTTTCTAGATTACTTAAGACTACTAAGCAACAAAAACGATTTTTAAAGTGAAAGAAAGGTCCCAAACTGAAAAAACTATTTTTATCAACTCTAAGAAAATAAATAATTATGTTATATCCACTAGTATGTCATGCCTCATATTTAGATAGCTAACTGTCTGGAATTTGATCTATTTAAGAAGTTTATGTTTCTTGGGCTTAAGAAATGTCCAGGCTGATAAAAAAGAATGAAATCTTGCCAACTGCAATGACATGGATGGAGCCAGAGAGTATAATGCCAAGTGAAATAAGTCAGTCACAGAAAGACAAATACCATATAGTTAATTTCACTCACATGTGGAATTTAAGAAACAAAGCAAATGAGCAAAGGAAAAAACAGAGAGAAATCAAGAAACAGACTCTTAACTACACAGAATAAACTGATGGTTACCAGAGGGGAGGTGGTGGGGAATGGTGAAATAGGTGACGGGGATTAAGGAGGGCACTTGTTGTGATGAACAGTGGGTGATGTGTAGAAGTGTTGAATCACTATATTGTACATCTAAAACTAATGTAACATTGTATGTTAACTTATACTTGGATTAAAATTTTTAAAAATATCCAGCCTGGTGACAGACGGGATTTTGTTTTAGGCAAGACTCTTAGGGCAAAGTCCTGTTTTTACAGTTATCTCTTTCTAGAATAAACTATATAAACATATTTCTTTTCAAACCTTTGCTTAAAAACCTCTTTATCTTCTTTAAGAAAACAAATATTAATGCTAAATCTATTAGTATTTCCACACTTCCAACTGAGATTGTTAAGCTGTCTGGGAATTGATCAATCAAGGCAGTTTGTGTTTCATGGGTCTAGACAGTCACTAGAGGGTCACAGAGATAAACAATGACGGTGGTTCAGACACTCAGACCTAGACAACTGGATTTCCATTTCCTATGAGTGAGTTCAGCAGGGAGCTTAGTTGTGGCAATGGAAAGATTGTTTCTTAAAGACCACACTTAATTTTGAGGTCTACTCCACACACACAATAGAGACAGAGGCCAGAGCTTAGAGAACAAATACAGGTCTCATAAATTAAAAAATGAAATAAAAATCCACCCTCTACAAGGTCTTTTACTGCTTTCAAATACTTCTGCTTTCACCTGCCAGACATTACTAGTAGTAGGATGTCAACATATCACTGGAAACGAAGAAGAAAACAATAATAAAGTCAAAATGGGAAAATGGGCAAAGCTAGACAAACATCTGAATTTTCAACCAACGTATCCATTGACAAGTTTTTATTTAGTGCTTAAATGTTTTGCAATGTGTTAGGTGCACTGGCAGATATGAGAGAAAACAAGGACAAGGTCTGACCTTGCAAAATTTACAATCTAACTTGGGAACAAGAAAAAACCTAGCACGCGGTATAATCTGGAAAGATTATTAAATAAGTAACACTGATTACATCTATAATCTTTAATTTATAGGTAGTCTGGAATCCAAATTTCACCATAGGTCAATTATTTGGAATTCAAAAGCAGTTTCCCATAGAAGTAAATGTTGTACATAGCAGTTAGGTTCCCAGGAAATTCCAAGGAGTCTTTTAAATTCGTATTGCACAAGACTACAGAATCTAACCATACAGAGCAGTGCTTTGGTGGGAAAATACGTCTAGAATTCTAGCTTGGAATGCCAGGAACACATCCCCCTGTGCTGCCAGGGTCAGGACACCTTTTATCAAAACTGGCCAAGTTGGGAGAGTAAGAATTCCTCCCAGTCATTCATGGAGACCCTCAAAGGCTCCACCTGGGCAAAGCATAGAGGTAGAGATTCGGAAGAAAGGGTGGATTGTGGGGAATTACCTTTGGGTAAAATCAGATCCTTTGTTTTATTCTGAGGGTCCCATGGCTCTTTTTTTCTATTACTACCTGCTATTTCTGACCCCAAGTCCTCCCATTCCCTGGTCCAAAGAGGAACAGAAGGCAATCTCACAGGTGCCCTTTTGTTTCCTGAGACAAACACACAGTCCTTTTAGTGGTTTTTAGGGTGATATAAAAAAACAAAGGATACCTGTAATCATTTACAATGTAGTTTTTGTTTTAAATTCTGTACTTCTGTCTCTACTTTCCCCCACTACTTGTGCCATCAGAAATCACTTTAACAATGATATTATGGTTATTTTAAAAACAGAATCCTTATCTTTTAGAGATATGTACTGAAATATTTAAGAAGTAGTAATATATTTGGGATTTGATTCAAAATAATCCTGTAGGGATGTGGGAATGGTGAGATACAAACAAAGCAAACTGAAGCTGGGTAGTGGAGGTTAAAACACTATCCTACCTACTTTTGCCCATAAGACATTCAAAACAAAGCAAAACAAACAAAACGTTACCAATGGTGGGAATCCCACCTTGAACCTGGCGTAGGGTGGGGACAAGGAAGTAGGTTACTGAAGCAGAGAACAAAGAGTTCTTGTGCCAGGCAGGCTAAGAAGGAAGTTCCCAAGTGGCTATTCACATGAGTCAGTCCCCGTACAAGGAAAGGGAGAAAGCAGTATGGGCTGGACTATCATGAACAAGGAGGAGAGAGAATTTAAGTTCTGCTTGAAAGAGGTAACATTTAGTTGATGTGAAGGTAGAGAAATGGACTAGTCAAATCAAGGAAAAAGCATGAATAAGGACAGTGATAGGGAAAGAGCAAGCATATCCCATACGGAGCAGCAGGAGTGACAAGATGGTACGTGTAAGCAAGATTAACTTGAGGGCAGTGTGTAGAGCTACACTTTGGGGGCTGCTGCAGTAACTTAGGTTTGAGCGGGTATGGTCCTTGACATGAGGTATGGCAGCAGGGCCAAAAGGCAAGAGAAACAAAGGAAGAAAGGAGGGTAGGCAGGGTGTTAGGGTTACAGAAGGACATTTGGGAGACAGCTGATGGGTTTCAAGTGAGCCTGAGTGTGTGTGTGCTCACTATTTGCGAAAGTAAAGAGAAGGTTCCAGATAAGAGACCAAAATTCGGGGGGAAATCAGGGAACAATAGGAAAGGAAACCAGGGGAAAAGCAAGAGGATTCAAAATTTTTTACATTTTTTTCTTTCTTTTTAAATCTTTAAAAAAAAATTTAAAAACAGGGGCGCCTGGGTGGCGCAGTCGGTTAAGCGCCCGACTTCAGCCAGGTCACGATCTCGCGGTCCGTGAGTTCGAGCCCCGCGTCGGGCTCTGGGCTGATGGCTCAGAGCCTGGAGCCTGTTTCCAATTCTGTGTCTCCCTCTCTCTCTGCCCCTCCCCCGTTCATGCTCTGTCTCTCTCTGTCCCAAAAATAAATAAACGTTGAAAAAAAAAATTAAAAAAAAATAAAAAATAAAAAAATAAAAAAATTAAAAAATGTAAAAAGAAAGAAAAAAATCTGGCACCATGAACCTGAAGGGAAGAAATCCTTCAAAAACAACAATGGTTGACAAAACCAGACCCACAAGAGATGTCAAAAGAGCTAAGGACTGACGTAAGGTCACATGATTTGGCTACATGATAAGAGACCTCTGAGAGAACGGTTTTAGTGAAGTGAACATAAAAACCCATTTGTAGGTGGTTTCGAGGAACACAGGGAAATAAGGAAAACAGGTTAAAGACCTACTTTAGTAGGTCAAAGATGTAGGTATGGGAAATGAAAACATTTTAAATTTATTTTTAATAAGTGAAGAATCAAGTACATTTAGTGTAAGAAATGGTTTAAATCCCAGGAAGACAAAGATGATGCTAGACAAAGAGCAGATTGATGAAGACATGTGGAAAGGGTAGCCCTTAGAGAGGAGTAAATAAGAATCTTCCTCTCTAATGGGACAGAAGGAAGAGTGTGAATTAGGGCAATGATGTGTGTGGTAAGCCAGAGACCAGGGGAAATAAGGGAAGGGAGCATGGGCCAGCCCCATGAGAACCTTGAAACAAGGAGCTTAGATATTACACTGTAGCTAAAATGAACTATGGAAAGGCCAAAGAGGTGGTCTCAAGCATTGTTTTCAGAAAACTAATCTGTAGGACACAGAATACAGGTGGAAGGAAGCAGATGTTGAGAGAAGATGAGGTAGCCTAGTTTGAGTTGAGTTTTTTTCCAAGAGAATTTCACACTGTCCAGGCATTGTGAATACAAGCCATCTTCCTCTATCTTCTTCTTCCTACCCCAGAGTAATTTCTGGGGCAGCTTTGAAAATGGCTGTGTTCAGTCATAAAGGAAGATCAGGTAGAGCAAAGTCTAGCTATGATAGATAATATCTCAGTCAGGGCAATCTTCATATTCATTTAGGGCTCTAAAAAGCTCACAGGGACTCCAGGAGCCCTCTTTTCTTCTCATGAAAGACAGAGCTTCTCCTTTAAACCCAAGATATGCTCCTTCCCCTATTTGGCCACTATGCATTCATTGAGATCTTGATTTTGCCCTAAGTTACATATACCATATAAATATTTTTTGAGGCATAATTTTTGGATGCGAGGAGACGTGGTCAAGATGTTGTACAGATTAAGCAAACATATGAGACCAGATTCTGACAGGTGAATAAGTGAATTAAAAAAAAAAAAAGAATGAGAGTGGTTATACTGTAAGATTCTATTATTGAAGATTATTATTTTTTTCTAATTAAAATACTACCCAAATTTGAAGCACTTAAAATTTCCTTGCCTGGGGCACCTGGGTGGCTCAGTCGGTTAAGCATCCGACTTCAGCTCAGGTCACGATCTCGC
The DNA here is from genome assembly GCF_014898765.1 of Herpailurus yagouaroundi. Classification (NCBI taxonomy): domain Eukaryota; kingdom Metazoa; phylum Chordata; class Mammalia; order Carnivora; family Felidae; genus Herpailurus; species Herpailurus yagouaroundi. The sequence continues at coordinate 40,366,480 of NW_024412396.1, read as the reverse complement.
GGTCCGCGAGTTCGAGCCCCGCGTCGGGCTCTGGGCTGATGGCTCAGAGCCTGGAGCCTGCTTCCGATTCTGTGTTTCCCTCTCTCTCTGCCCCTCCCCCATTCATGCTGTCTCTCTCTCTGTCTCAAAAATAAATAAACGTTAAAAAAAAAAAAAATTCCCTTGCCTGTTAAAAGGTCTAACCTGATATTTATATCTGATAGATGAATATGTAGTTCACTTTAAATAAGTAACTCAGCCTGAAGGCTTGAAAAAGGAGGCAGTAAGGGACAGACACAAGTTTGTGTGTCTTCATGATTTCCCGTTTACCCTTGGTTTTTCCCCACTGTCTAGCTTTTCTTCCTGACCCTCAGATCTGTGAATCTTTAGCAGCTCAGGCATTCAGAAGCCTTCTGTACAATTCTTTGTGTGCTCTCACAACTGTACAAGGCATCATATTTATTGTAAATACTTATTCTCTACCTTTATAGTGGTCCAGGTTCTTTCTTCCAACCTTGATACATCCATCCTATCATTTTACGATGAATAATATTAAAATGTCTTACCACAATTGAGACTACAGAGTTGCTCAACTCTACATGCCTATTGGGGAAGACAAAGATAACCTCCTTATCAGAATTTCCATGCTCAGCAAGTATGGTGGCAATGGGCAGGCTAACACTCATAAAGCCAACAATTGTGCAATTATATAACTGGACAGAAAAAAAACGGACACAATAGTAACCTCAAAAGAAGCCACAATGTGCTGTTCTTTATAAATATAAACGACAGGCCTGAGATATCATTTGTAAGGCACGCATTTTGATTAGACTCTTGCGAAGACAGGTTTGAACAGATATACTCACATCTAAAGGGTCTCTCTTAACATACACAAGTAGAAGACAGGGATGGTTATTCATTTATTTATTAAAACTTCATTTTTTAATACTTCATTTATTAAAACTATCTAGATTTATAAAAGTGCTTTCATTATCCCCTCCCCCACAATAACACACTACATTTATACATTTACCTGAAATTCATCCATGATACTGAACGTGTACTCATGCCTGGCTACTACATGATGACAATTCTTACACAGATCTGCCAAAACAGAGAGAGACTTAAATAATTAAGTCTTGGAAGATGTCTTAAGACAGTAAAATTTCTATTCTCTTCATGGTATTACTTTAAAAGAATCTTAAGTGATATATTTAACAGAGCAGCTGGAAACCCATTATAAAATCTACCTTGATAAGAAATCCAAAATCTGTCACATAGCAATACTACATAATGAAGGGCCTCAACTCAGAGGTTTAACAAGCATATATTAATTCCCATTCTCAGAACCTATAGAAACTGCTAGTAAAACCAATCATAAATAAAAAAGTCAATGCTAGACATTATAAAGTGAATTTAATGGCAACGAAAGACTCTACTAGAAACATGATAATAATAATAACTATGATTTTTTGAGTGCTTACTGTGTGCCAGAAACTGTTTTAAATACTTTTTATCTGTTTATTTAATCTTCTCAAAACCCAAAGAAGCAGATACTTGTTATCACCTTTTTAAGGATTAGGAAACAAAGACACACCATGGTTAAGTAATTATTAGCAAGACTGCCGAGCTAGGAAGTATTGGCAATAGAATTCAAACCCATGCATTCTGGCTCCAGGGCCCTTGCTCTTACCTACTATGTCCTACTACCTGGTACAAAATAGAGTTTAAAGGGTTATGTCTAAAAGAAAGAAAAAGATTTTTCTACTTTAGAACACTTTTGATAGTCTGATTCAATTCTAAAGGCTTAGTGTCTTTCATAACCTGTTTTCAAAATATCATTATTTGTACATTTATTCCTCATATTCAGAACATACCAAAGCACCAAGAGAGAAGCAAAACGGGGATGTGAACAGTTTAAATTCTTGTCACTATACCCTAAAATGTATATGGGCTTCCTTTACTAAATTAAATGGCCCTAAAATGTATATGCACTTAATTTACTCATAGAAATTCTTAGTGCCAACCTCAGAATTGATTCACGTTCATTATACATAGTTGATTGATTTGGTTTCCCAGTATTGAGGATGAGGAGCAGCATATGAAGGTAGCACAGCAAAAGAAATAACCAACTAACAATGAGATGGGAGACAAAAAAAAAAAAACAAAAAAAAAACCCACGAGAAAGAAACAAGACAAAAAACCCATTACATCCAGGGTCATTTAGTATAGCAGCAAACAGCCCTAAACACTTTAGTGGCTGTTGGAGGATATCACTGTATTAGACTACAGTAAAAAAAAAAAAAAAAAAAAAGAAAGAAAGAAAAAGAAAACACACGAATGACCCTAAGGTTAAAAAAAAGTCTCTATAGGGGCGCCTGGGTGGCGCAGTCAGTTGAGCGTCCGACTTCAGCCAGGTCACGATCTCGCGGTCCGTGAGTTGGAGCCCCGCGTCAGGTTCTGGGCTGACAGCTCAGAGCCTGGAGCCTGTTTCCGATTCTGTGTCTCCCTCTCTCTCTGCCCCTCCCCTGTTCATGCTCTGTCTCTCTCTGTCCCAAAAATAAATTAAAAAAAAAAACGTTGAAAAAAAATTAAAAAAAAAAAAGTCTCTATATCTTGTTTCAGAAGGCATAAAGGCTTTAAAAACAAACAAACAAACAAAAAATGGTACCTGAGTCATAGGCTTCATTTATCTGCAAAAATCACTCAGGCAGAGTATCTGATGATGCTATCATCATCTGTATTTTCCTCTTAAAAGACTAACTAGTATCTCTATGTTACAATACAATATTGAAATAGGCCTCATAAAATAAAATATATCAATAGGCACAATGTATCAGCTTTTAAAAGCTGGTATCTCCTATCAGACTTGCATGAAAATAAAGAATCTACTTACGATCATAGGTAACTATTTCTTCTCCATCCTCCTCCTTCAAAGATTTGTTTGTGATCAGCATAAAATCCCGCTTATTGCACACTGCACAGCCTGTAAAGTTCAGCAAGAAAGATCCATTCTCCAGGCAGATGTTACCCTAAAATATTAAAAATAGGAATTTAATTTTCTTCTATTTCAAAACCCTTGGTGAAAATAATTAATAGACTAAAAATTTCTAAAGGCAAAAAAACATGGCTAGAATTGACTTGCTTGAAAACTGTACCAAGTAATTTTTGAAATTACTAGCTTTCCTCTAGAAGGGCTATTTATGGCAAATAAAACTGAAGCAGTGTTAAAGCTGTTAAGTCTCTGAGGACAGCAACTGTATCCGAGAGGACTAAATGCATATGGATTTTTAGAAACACACTGAAGCTTTAATAATATAAAATATGAAAAAGAAAAATTAGAAAAATCCAATAGCCAACAATATTTAAATGAGGCAGATCCTAAAACTAGAATTAAAATTGAACTAATGATAAAAAATGATCTTATACAATGTGTTGCTCAGTTGATTGTTGAAATAACATTTTCTGATGCCTTAAAAATAACACAAAATAAGCAAACAAGAATAAACCCTCAGCTCTATAGATGTCAATCCTTAAGGGTATGTGTGATTCAGGCAGTGAAGATAAGCTCTCAACTCGTCAGCCTGACACCATGGCATTCAAGGGAGAAAGGGTTTTGCTTCATCACTAAGAAACTGTTAACAACTTATGCTCCTGGCTCAAGGGAGTTCTTTTCTAGAGGCTTACCAGTAATTGTTCAGAAAGTCATTTTATAAATAATCTAATTCAACCTCATTCTGACCAATAGGGTATTTTTAACAGTTGATGTGACTAAAAACCAGTCAAATCAATATTTCTCCAATGCAGCTATGTGCCCGATACTGTGCAAAGCACAGGGAAGGATTAGAGGGTGAGTCATATCTTTCCACCTTTGAGGAGCTTATGAACTCTCAGGAAGACCAACTTTAAGCGATGCCATAAGTGAAGCCTTCCTGGATTCCCAGCACCACAGTTAACCTCTCCCTTTTGAGTGGCTCCTTGAGGCTATGTACTAACAAAGAGATTTACTCTGTTGGGGCAAGGGGGGGTGGAGAAGTGAGGAAATCAATCTAACTATGTAGTCGGGAGATACTAAATCATAGACACAGCAACTTAATTACTAAAGGTGGAAAAAAAGGTCTTGAGGTTAAAGTATAAATTTCCAGCTATTAAAAACAGGTGCTTTGTTTTAAAAAATAAACTTCACTGAAGTATAATTTATATGCAATAAAATCCACACATTGTAAGGGTATACGTGAACGACTTATATACCAATATATATAGGCATATATTTCAACGTAACCACTACCTCAATCAAGATATAAAAAGTTTTATCTTCCCAGGAAGTTCTTTTATGCTTTGCAGTCTATCTCCAACCCCTTCTCAGGTACCCCTTGATCCAATTTCTATCTCTAGTTATTAGTTTTGGTTGTTATAAAATTTTATATAAATAGAATCATGCAGTATACTCTTCTGCATCTAGTTTCTTTTGTTCAACATAAAATCCATGTTATTTATGTTGTTGTATGCATTGGTAATTTATTGCTTTTTATTGCCAAATCTATTGCATGGATTCATCTGTCAATAGACTTTCAGGTCCTTTTCAGTTTGGGACTATTATGAATAAAGCAGCTACAAAGATTCATTAAGGGGGCGCCTGGGTGGCACAGTCGGTTAAGCGTCCGACTTCAGCCAGGTCACGATCTCGCGGTGCGTGAGTTCGAGCCCCGCGTCGGGCTCTGGGCTGATGGCTCGGAGCCTGGAGCCTGTTTCCGATTCTGTGTCTCCCTCTCTCTCTGCCCCTCCCCCGTTCATGCTCTGTCTCTCTCTGTCCCAAAAATAAATAAACGTTGAAAAAAAAAATTAAAAAAAAAAAAGATTCATTAAGTCTTATGTAGACATATGCCCTTCTCTTGAGTAAACATCTAGGAGTGGAATTGCTGAGTCATATGGTAAAAATATGGTCCATACAAACTTTAGAACTGCCGGTTAGTTTTCCAAAGTTTCCCATTTTCCATTCCCACCAGAATTGTGTGAGTTCCAGTTGCTCCATATCCTCACCAACCCTAGATACTGTGTCTTTTCTTATTTTAGCCATCCTAGTCATGTAGAGGTATCTCATAGTAGTTTTTATTTGGCATTTCCCTCATGACTAACAACGTTAAGCATGTTCTCAGGGTGCCTACACATGTGCCTTCTTTTGTGGAGTGTCTATTTAAGTCTTGTCCATTTTTGTTTATCTTATTATTTAGTTATAAGAATTATTGAGTTATAAAAGTTGTTTTTTTTTTAAGTTTACTTATTTATTTTGAGAGAGAGCACAAGTGGGGATGGGGCAGAGAGAGAGAGAGGGAGAGAGAGAATCCCAAGCAGGCTCTGTGCTGTAAGTGCAGAGCCCAACACCAGGCTCGATATCATGACTTGAGCTGAAATCAAGAGGCCGATGCTCAATTGAGCCACCCAGTGCCCCATAAGAGTTCTTCATATACCTTAGATACAAATCTTCTCAGATTGGTATTACAAATATTTTGTTACCGATGTGCTGTTTTTTAAATAATGTCTTTTGAAGAACAGTTGATTTTTATGAAGTCTAATTTATCAAAGCTTTTCTTTCACTATTTGTATTTGTCTTCTAAGTCTAGTATTTTTCATCTGTGAAAAATATCTACAAGTCTCCAGAAAAATTTATGAAACCCAAATAAATAATTAAATATTTAGGGGTGCCTGGGTGGCTCCGTCGGTTAAGCGTCCAACTTAGAGCTTCTCAATATGCTAATCCATTATTTTTCTCTGCCACGGGTAGACTATTCTTGCTACCACTACCTTATTGTCCCTTTGCTAAGTTCAAAGTGACTTCTGTTCTTACTCCCCTCAGAAATATCTCATGACTTCGATAACCCCCAGAGTTGGAAAGACCTTTGAGATTTCAAATGGTCAAGTTAGCTTCTCCTGAACAACAGAAGAGAGTTCAATTCCTCTCAGGGTTGCCCGTTCCATTTTGAAAATCTGTTAAAAGTTCTTTATTCTGATTCAAAGCCTAAACCCAATAACATCCACCCACTATTTCTAAATCTGCCTTCTGAAATTCCAAAAAGTTTAATTCTTACTCATGACAGCCCTTTAATTATTTTAGAACAGAATAAAGTCAGAAAAAAGTGCTTATGAAAGGCACCTTCCTGGTTTTCCAATTGCCTCATTCCTTTTCTCTACTCTTTTTCTTATACTTTATTTTCATTTTCTAAATTAATTTATTCCTTGAAGCCCAGTCTTTGATTCTACTTGATTCTCCAGTCTTTTTCTAAGAAAACAGATCATTTCTATTTTGACACTTTTATTTGGCTAACTCATCTGTTTGAATCTTGCACCTATACTGCAATCTTATATTTTCACTTGATTCCTCGGGTGTTACATTCTCAATCTTGGATGAAACATGATAAAAACAACCTGACCATGTGCCCCCCAATTTTGGTTCTCTCTCACACATGCCACCAATTTCTGTAATGATACTTCCAATTTCCCAATTGCCTAGATTGAAAACCTAAGATCACCTGTAGGTCTTCCCTCCATTAAATGGGCTGAGTCCTATTAATTCTTTCTTCAAAATGAGGCTTTCATTATCTCATGCCTACCCTACTATTTTCATGACTCCCCAAAAACTCTGTAGGGCTCTCCCTTTTACATTCCCCTCATCCCATAACCTCAACATACAGCCATAGACTGATTTCCCTAAATAACAGATTTCAGGGTTATTTTCCTATTCACTTTTTTTGATGGGTGCTCAATGCCTAAAGTGTAAAACCTAAATTTCCTCATACAATTTTAAAATCTTTTGATTGGCTCAATTCTTAAGAACCCAACCTAATCTCTTTAATACTCTTCACTACAAACACCTCCTTCACATGGTCTCTGAAAAGTGCAGTGTTCATTACTGGATTCATAAAAATTTATTTTTAAACTTTAAAAAAAGTATGAAATAGAATGCAATACAGAAAAGCGTATGAAACAGCACAATGCCTCTAGCTAGTAGTCAGTAGTACCCCCAGTTGTGACAACTAAAACTGTCTACAGATAGTGCCAAATGTCCCCTGGGAGGCCAAAGTCACACCTAGTTGAGAACCACTGCTCTAATTCATTCCATTATTCATTCATGGTGTTCCATTCTATGGCTATATCCCACTTTTCCAGTCTACTCCTGCAAGTGATGCTCTTATGAACATTCTTACACAAGTTTCCAAGAACATATGTACATGCATTTATTTCTCTAGAATGAGAATTGCTGGGTCTTTCAGTATGCAAATCTTTGATAATACTAAACCTTTTTCCCAGGAGGCCGTACCATGACTGTTCATGTTACACCTCCTTCCCCAAAGCGAAGTATTACTCAAAATATTAAGAGGCAGAGCAGCTATAGATCTTCTGCCGCCCAACCATTACAAGAATCCTTGTTCTTACAGTCTCCAAGCCGCTGGCTCCTCCTTGCCTTCTTTTCTACCCTAGTCACAACTCGCCTCCAAGTCCCAAATGAAGTCTACCTTTCTTTTGGGAGAACAGCGTTATTGCTCTCCCCTTTCTCTAAAGTTGAATATCACTTATGAACTGTACTACTCATTTTTTGTTGTTAAATCACATACTCTAAACTGTAAGCTCTCAGGAGGCAATGAAGCTGCCTTTTATTTCATCTTTGGTATCTCTTTCTGGTCTAGCTACACACATAAATGTTCAATAAGTATACCTTGAATAAATGAGAGTAAACAAGCTTCGGCAACCTCCGGAGATTGAGAGGAACAGGTATTTTTTTTTAAATACTCAGGAAATCTGGTTTCTGGCCTTGACTCAGGTTAACAGAATGTTGAAATTTATTTCCCCTCTCTGGGCATTAGTTTCATCTGCAAAACCGTGTCAACGACAGATGACCTCAGAGGTCCCTTCCAGCGCTAGACTTCAGTAAGAAAAGGGAATTTCACCAAATCAAGCTTGACAATGTCATCAGCGGTGGCGGGAGGGTGTCCCTTTGTCGTCGACTGGATTGTTGGTGGTGTGGGGTTTCCTTTGTTGTACCCTGGAACTTAAGAGAAGTGGGGCGACGGCTGAGATCAGCCCCCAGGGCGTGGACCGGCGGGCAGAACCGACGGCCACCGGCCGCCCCCGCCGTCAAGTGCCTAAATACAGCTACCGGGTCACCGGAATGGGCAGAGCGGCAGGGTCGTCCCGCGCTCGGCCTCTCAGGGAAGGCCGGCCCGGGGTATGAGGAGCCTCGGGGGCTGGCCACCGGCCAAGGGGGCGAGAAGTTCTCGGCGCCCACTCGCTCACCCGGTTGGGATACTCCTTCTCCACACAGCCCCCACACATCCCGACGCCGTTCACAAGGGCCGTCCTCTAGTGCTTCCGGAAAGACGAAGCCTCGCGAGAGCAAAGGCACAGTTGCCGCATGCGCCCCAGGTACTCTACCCTGGAGTGTTTGCTTTCGGGAATCTACTCGAAGTCTCCGCCCCTTAGCCCCTGTTGTGAGGGCAGGGCCTGGTCTCCCAGGCAACAACGGCCGGCCAAGAGTGGGACTTCGGAAACCTTCGGAAAAAGGGGGCGGGCCCGTGGACCCTGTGGCGGGAACCCGGAAGGGAACGCGGAAGAAACAAAGTTCTGCTGTAGGCTCCCTCCTCAGCCTAGGCTAGGCTGACAGAAAGGCGAGTCATTATACACACGAAAGGGAATTGTTTCTCGCTGCCTCGGCTTACCCCATACAGAAAGCTGAAATTATAGTAATTTAAATACCTTTCCATACCAGTGAGACAGGTGAATAAGCAATAACCAAAGCGTTGGCCAAGAGGCACTTAGAGCTCTTCAGAGAATCTCCTAAAACTGCTAAAAAAAAAAAAAAAAAAAAAAAAAAAACCCAAACACATTTGAAATGTTAATAATAAATGACCATTATTTATCCCATTAGCGATGGGAAACGTGTCGCCGAAGCACCTCAGAGGCTTGCACACACTGTGCAAATAGAAAATGGCGAGGTCCAGCCTATGGAGCTCAAAATGCTTGTGGTTGATGCCCTGCCTTTTCCTTTTCCTCCGTATTGAAAGCATCTTACTTTTCATAGTGATGTAATTAACTTGAATACGAATATCCAAAAATCTGTCTTTGTGCTTCTGAAGAACCTGTCATCATACCCAGCTACACCAATAGAGATATTTAATGGGAGCATCAGCCTCCTTCCTCAACCCTGCCTATCGCAGTCAAGTCAGTGAGGAAATCAGGGAGCATATGAGACTCTGGGATCCAGGTTCTTTTTTGTTTTTTTAAGTTTATTTATTTATTTGGGGGGGGGGGGGCGCGGAGAGAAGCAGGCCTCGCAGCCAGAGCAGAGCCTGTTGTGGGGCTCCATCCCACCAACCCTAAGATCAACACCTGAGTTGAAATCAAGAGTCAGATGCTCAACTGACTGGGTCACCCAGGCGCTCTTGGGATCCAGGTTCTTTAAAAAGAGATTAATAACCATTTCAAAGTTCACTCTACTCTTGGAATAATTGCAATGCCTTCCATTCTGTATGACATTTTCAACGTTTCAAAGTGTTATCATTTCAGTTTCCAATTTTATGCCTTTACAGTCCTATAAGAATGGTAAAAAAAAAAAAATGTGTCTCCCCTTTTCAGATGAGGAAACAAGGAAATAAGTGGTTAAAGGTCTTATCTGTGGTAACAAAGCTGCTGGTAGTCGCCCAGGACTCGGACTTAGTTCCTACCCTGGACTCACCTTCTTCTTTTTTTTTTTTTCCAACGTTTATTTATTTTTGGGACAGAGAGAGACAGAGCATGAATGGGGGAGGGGCAGAGAGAGAGGGAGACACAGAATCGGAAACAGGCCCCAGGCTCCGAGCCATCAGCCCAGAGCCTGACGCGGGGCTTGAACTCACGGACCGCGAGATAGTGACCTGGCTGAAGTCAGACGCTTAACCGACTGCACCACCCAGGCGCCCCTCAACTTCTTTTTAATACAGTAGGTAGTAGCCACATGTGGCTATAAAGCACTTATACATGTGGCAAATTTGATCTGAGATGTATTGTAAGTACATTCTACAAACTAGACTTAGAAGACAGTATGAAAAAAATGTAAAATATTTCATCAGTTATTTTTATATTGATTACATGTTAAAATAATTGCGCTAAATAAAAACATATTATTAAAGTTAATATCATCTGTGTTTTAAATCTGGCTACCAGAAAATTTTTAATTAACACTGGTAGCTTGTAATTATATTTCTGCTTGACAGGGCTGGTCTATACAATTCTCTCTCTTTTTAAAAGTTTTTTTTAGAGACAGAGTGTATAAGCGGGGGAGAGAGGGAGAGAGAGAATCCTTTTTTTTTAATGGAACACTTTGTTACTTATTTTTATTTTTTTAGAGACAGCAGGGTACAGGGACAGAGAGAGAGAGAGAGAGAGAGAGAGAGAGAGAGGGAGAATCTTAAGCAGACTCCATGCTCAGCACAGAGCCCCATGGGGGTCTTGATCCCATGACTCAAGAGCCAGACGCTTAACCAACTGAGTCACCCAGGTGTCCCTCTTAAAACATTTTTAAATGTGTCCTCTGTTTTTAAAGCCTAATGCTGACTTTTAATCTTACTAACCACTGTATTTTATTCAATTCTATAGACATTTATTGAGGACTTCGCCTTCAAGGAATTATGTGGACAACAGGAAGATGAAAAAGACATTGTCCCTTCCTGTTCTCCAGAGACTCACGATAGAGTGGGAGAGATAAGATGAGCATAAATACCTACAATTACTGGCAGATTGTGATTTAAGAGCACAAAATGGAGAGACTTCTTCTAGGTAGGGATTGGGAATGAGGAATTTGGGCCCTGAAGAATGTATAGGATTTCAAAAAGCAGAGAATTTTAGTATAGGAATTTCAAGTGGACCATGCGAAGAAGTTTGGATTTTATCTCGCAGGTGATAGTGAGCCACTGGGCATTTGAGCAGGAGAGTGATATCAGAGTCGTGGTTTTGGAAGATCATTTTAACAGTATTTTATTGGGAATGATTGGAACTGGAAGAGATTGGACAAGGAAAGGCATACACTAACAGAAACCACAAGGGGGAGATGTATAGCTTTCTGCGTCATCACTAATAGAGAACAATAATGATTTTAAAAATCAAATAAATAAAAAATTACACTGCAGTCAAAGATCTCAAACAGTTCTTTGGCATGGAAAACAATCTACATATTTACCAGTGTTTTTTTTTTTTTTTAACTTCCCAGAGTGAGATGGTATCTTGTTATTAAAATGAGCAAGTGAATAAAAAGGTCATCTTCTTAGGTGTAAACTTTGAAGAGCTGATGGCTATCCACCCAATGAAGTCCTCTATTCAAATCTAACTGTATCCAGGGCGGAAAGGCAGCAAATGAGATGGGAAGAAGTCTGCAGCACCAGAAATTGAAGCATGATTATTCCTTAAAGGAATACTAAGTTTTCCAAGGTTGACAGGTAGAAGAAAGGAAAATAGAGGCTACAAAGAAGGATATTAGCACTGGAAAAGAATGACCAAGCAGTGGTGTAAAAGAAGTAAAATAAGCAAAAAAAAAAAAAAAAAAAAAAAAAAAAAAAAAAAAAAAAAAAAAAAATTACCAAAAAAGTCTATTTTCTTTTCTCTTATAGGTAATTATTTAAAACAAAGTTTGCAGGAATTGTTTAAAGATTACCTTCCAATAGAATTTTCTCTGGGACAGTACCCATAGGAACCATTAGTAAACATATGATGTCAATAACATATATTAAGTATGCCCATGTGTTACAGTTTATGCATGAGGTTATTTCTTGGTAAAAAGAATTCATTTAAGAAACTCTAGGTGTTATGGGGCGCCTGGGTGGCGCAGTCGGTTAAGCGTCCGACTTCAGCCAGGTCACAATCTTGCGGTCCGTGAGTTCGAGCCCCGCGTCGGGCTCTGGGCTGATGGCTCGGAGCCTGGAGCCTGTTTCCGATTCTGTGTCTCCCTCTCTCTCTGCCCCTCCCCCGTTCATGCTCTGTCTCTCTCTGTCCCAAAAATAAATAAACGTTGAAAAAAAAATTAAAAAAAAGAAACTCTAGGTGTTAAAAATCGTTCAATTACATATGCTAAACTACCTCCCTGGGGCAAGATTAAAGTTTTCCCTTAAAAGTGCAATTTGAATCTTCTTTAACACCCTCTTTCTAGTACCTTTTTTTCTTTTGCCTTTTATGATGCCTGAAGCCAAGAGGCCGGAAGGATGCAGTGCTGAGCATACCTATCATTTTCATCCTTTGTTTAAAGGAATAAGAAGCACCCCGGAGCCTTTATGGTACCGCTGCCAGCCCAATTTCACAGATGGAGAGAAGCTCGTCTCTAAAGAGAAGTTCATCTGCTTGGTGAAGGTATATGTGATTCTTTCCATTATCTCAAGGGAAGGGTGAAATAGGGGTGGTTTGTCTTTACCTGGGGTCACCTGCCTGGGGTAAATGAATTAGCAGCAATTCTGGCCTACCACTGTGAACGCAGGTGAGTCTGTTCTGGCTGGGGTCAGGTATAACAAAGCTCCTAAAAGCTCAGAGCCGGTCTTTCTTTGGACTTTCTTTTATTTAGAGTTCTCATGATTATTCAGATTATAAACTCCAGTTTCCAAACACATTATACTTTAAGACAAGGGAATTGCTACTGTTGCCCTTGACTTTGTTTCCTCCAGCGCTCCCCACTCTCTTTTCATATACAGATGACTATTTCCACATACAGTTTTCCTAACGTATGTCAAAATCTATGATTTTCTTTGGGGAAATATTATCCTTCAAATCTTACATGGATTGGGATAGATCTAATAATCAAAATATAACTGTGTTTTAGATATGCTTTTATTTTATTTTATTCCATTTCTAATGTGTGCCCTAAGGATATAGTAAAACTCAGAGCAGAATTTTGTTCTCTGTCACCTATATCAACTCCGAGAGGTGAAGGAGGTTGGAATTTTCAGAGAAGCCAGTGGAGTGAGGAAATGGAGTCAAAAAGCTCCTGTTTTGTCCTGGAGAATGGCCAGCAGAGGGAGGGTTTACTTCAAGGAAATTCAGGCACAAAATCCAGGAATCAAGAAGCTTGGGTGGTTTTGAAAAGAGTACGTTTGACTTAGAATGGAGAAAGGGTACATAGAAGCTGCAAGGAGTATTTAGGAAATAGTATGGTGATTTAAAGTTAAAATTTTTAATTAAAAAAAAATTAATGTTTATTATTGAGAGAGAAAGAGACAAGAGTCTCTTGAGCGGGGGAGGGGCAGAGAGCCGGAGAGGGAGACACAGAATGAGAAGCAGGCTCCAGGCTCTGAGCTGCCAGCGCAGAGCCTGGCACGGGGCTCGAACTCACAAACTGTGAGATCATGACGTGAAGTCAGATGCTTAACCGAATGAGCCACCCAGGCGCTCCCCCTAATTGTATCTTAATAACAGGAGGAGGACCATAAGCAAGTCACCTATTAGCTGTGCTTCAACTTTCTCCTCTGTAAAATAATGACAATAATAAATACACCTACCTCTCAGGGTTGGTTTAAAAAATAATACACAAATGTTTTAGATATAGGAGTATATGCATATAACTCAAGGATGCTAAGAAAAATAATTCTGGCTATAAGCATGAGGTGATAGAAGGGAGGGTAATAAATTAGGAAAAGGGGATTGGTAACCATGGCTAACAGCCTGCCTCAGGTAGGGAAGCTGTGTCTAGCTGAATTGGATAATAGGAGACTGTGTTCCTTAATTTGTATAAGGTGGCTTTGTGCATTTGAAAAGACTGAGTGAGCATGCTGTGGTAGAGACAACACTGTTGGGGAAGAGTTGTGTTAGGGAGGGAAACCATGAGGGAGAGAGAGTGAGAAGCCAGGTGCTTCTAGGAAGTAGACTTGGAAGTTCCCCAAAGGCACAAAGAGGCAGGAAGCCCTACTTTGGGCTCCTACTGAATTACAGGTTCCCAGTCCTTCTTCTGGTTCCTTGTACTTCTTTCTCTTGACAACATCTTCCTTGAGAACTAAGGAGAAAGTCCACACCAAAGTTTGAGAAAACTGAGGCATATTATAAAACAACTACAGAAGACAGTGCCAAGAATGCAACAGTTATAATACATCGCCTTATGTCACTGCTTTATTTATTATTTTTTTAATTTTTTTTTTTTATTTTTGAGAGAGAGAGAGACAGACAGAATGTGAGCAGGGGAGGGGCAGACAGAGAGGGACACACAGAATCGGAAGCAGTCTCCAGGCTCTGAGCTGCCAGCACAGAGCCCGATGTGGGGCTCAAATCCACAAAGGGCAAGATCATGACTTGAGCCAAAGTCAGATGCTTAACTGGCTGAGTCACCCAGGCACCTCTATGTCACTGCTTTAATAGCTCCATGATGGGGGCACTGGGGTGGCTCAGTCGGTTAGGCCTCTGACTCTCGGTTTCAGCTCAGGTAGGTCCTGATCTTGCAGTTTCATGGGTTTGAGCCCCTCATCAGGTTCTGCACTGGCAGTGAGGAGCCTGCTTGGGATTCTCTCTCTCTCTCTCTCTCTCTCTCTCTCTCTCTTTCTCCCCCACTCCTCGACTCAAACTGTCTCTGTGTCTCTCAAAATAAATAAATAAACTTTAAAAAGAAAAAAAAAAAAACCTCCATGTTTCCATATTGCCTTCAGGAAAAAAACCCAGCTCCTTACTACAGCATTCAAAGCCTTTTAAAATATGGCTCCAGTATACTTGTCTCACCTTGTGTCTTGCTGCTCCCATCTCTCCTTCTGCTACTTTTCCTTGTAATCACACATTATCTATTTGTAGCCTCACCAAACTACTCATGGCCCTAATCTCACCAAGTTCTTCCAAGTTTTCTTTCTAGCTTTTTGTGTGCTATTCCATCTGCCCAGAATGGCCCATTCTCTGCCTGTTGAGATCATATTCAGTCTCTCAGACATGGTTCCAATATCCCTGCTTCCATGAACACCAAATATTAGTTTCCTACTTGAACCTCCTGTAATAACACTGTATTCATTCCCCTATTGTGGAATGTAGTCACTATTTGAATGCAAACTCCTTTAACATGATGCTTGTTTCCCAGCTTCTAACATTATGTTCGACACATAGTGGCTGCTAGTAATGATTGCGATTGATTCCAAAAGCTGAACATGCAGTTTCACTCATCCCTCCACCCTACCCCTAATTCCATACACCATTTCCATGAACTATTCACCCCAGGTTGTTGCTTTCAAGGGTTTTAATATTTGAGAAGGAAAAGAAAACAAAAAAAAAAAAAAGTTTTTTAGGAGAAGAGTTTTGGTTTAAAAAATTGTTTTAAGCCAAGTATCTTCTTCTTTATGTATGAATAATTTATTGCTTAGTCATGTCTTCATGCTGTGCCCACCAAAAGGAAGATTCTACCTGAGGCGTGGATGACTCAGCAAGAACAAGTACCCTAATGTCATTCAATTTAACACCTCACTGCTCTCCAGGAAATGATCTGTAAACCTAAGAGTTCAGTTTATCACCTTATTCCTGGAAGTTTAGCAACAACTTCCTAACTTCAATTGGTTCTATACACTGCTTTGTCTTTTTCTTTCATAGATTAATTGAATCTATAATGATTTGTTAATTTGGATTCAAGTGGGATAGATGACTCTTCTACCAGTTTGGTTTTTTAGTCTGCTCCAACTCAGTTAACACTTGAGATGCCTTTCATTACAGAATTTAAAATAGTGCCCCAAATGTAAATATAGCTCAGGAATTCCATTTGATTCAATCCATACAATGTTTGGAGTACCCATCCATGCCTGCCTTCGAGTTGCTTACAATACAGGGGGAAAGAAAAACCAGTGATCACAACATAATATAATAATTATGTTTAGGGATGCTATTGGGACCCAGAGAAAGGGCAGGCCTCTAGCCTACAAAAGGTTGGAGAAAGGATGTTGGAGAGATCTCAGCAAAGATTTTCCAAAAGAGTTGACATTTCAGCAGACTTTAAGAATTGATGGACATTAGAAAATATTTGGAAGGGTATTCCCTAAACAGGGATACAATGTGGGCAAAAGTACAAAGACACACGGAAACAAGTTTGGAAGGCTGGAGGGTAAAGTAGGTAGCATAGAGCTAAGTAATGTCCAGTCTTTTCATGAGAAGGATAAAGTTTTAACCCTTATGTCCAGGAGGCTGACTCATAATTATACCCAGCCCTGGTAGCAGTTACCATGTAATGAACTAAAAAATTGCTCAGTCTTCTTCCTACTATATATCAGCATCACATTTTCCACCACAGTGGTTGCGTGGAGACCTATAGATATGGATTCACATCCCAGCTTTGTCACTTGTTAGCTGTGACATATTGGGCAAGTTATTTAGCTTGTCTATGCCTTTTCCTTCATTTGCAAAGTGGGAATACACCTACCTCACTGAGTTGCTGTGAGAATTAAAGGAGATAATCCACTTAGCATAGGATCTGATATCTGTTAAATATGCCATAAATGTTAGCTATGTTAATGAAATTGAGTCCAGAGAATCTAATAAAAATATAAGCGTAAGTGTTTGATGATCAAGGTGTGGTAAATAACTGCAGCCCCAGAGGATCTCAGAAGTAGAAGAACTCTCAAGAAGTTATCTAATATACACCTATGCATCTAAGATCAGTGCTTAAACCAACAGCATTTGGCCCTGCCTGCCACCAAGGAGCCTAAATATATATGACAAAAGATGGAGTTGGGAGAGAGAACAAAATAAAATCACAAGCAGAAAGAAGGGAATGAGAGATAAAGGGAAAAGGAAGCAGAATGATTGGACAAAGGGGATAAAAAATACACTTCAGTGGGCACATCTACCATTAGTTGCCAATTCCTGGCTTACATTTCCAAAGCAGATGGTGACTTTAGTTAAGATATAAAGAACCAAATGAAAGGTTTGGGAACTCTAAGAGGTCATATATCCCAGGGGCATTTGGGTGGCTCAGTCAGTTAAGCACCCAACTTTGGCTCAGGTCATGATCTCACGGTTTTTGAGTTCAAGCCCCACATCAGGCTCTGTGCTGACAGCTAGGAGCCTGGAGCCTGCTTCTGACTCTGTGTCTCCCTCTCTCTCTCTGCCCCTCCCCTGCTTGTGCTCTCTCTCTCTCTCTCTCTTTCTCAAAAAATAAATAAACATTAAAAAAATTATCCCAGAGAGGCATAGGTATAAAAAGATCTCAAGCAGAAGGAAGAAGGGCATCTCTGGGAATGTTTGGAAGTCATTTTTTCTAAGGAGTTCTTTATCAAACTTGGGAGAATATTTAGAAAATCTCTAGATAGGTTTTTGTGTTTATTAAGACGGCTGATGTCATGAGGGGCTCACAGACTGCTGAGAGACTTGCTTAAGCAAAAACATCAGGCCAAAGGTTTATAGATGAACTCTGTCTGAGAGCCAAATTTTCGACAAGTAGTTCAAAGGCAAATTTCCCTATATCATGCCGTGTAAAAATAGATGACTCCTGCTTAACTCTAGTCACCAGCTTGGTAGAAGGAGTTTTAGGAAGGCCTACCCCATTAGCAGTTTGAACAAACCAGTTTTCCTACCAGGAGCTTTCCCACATCCACTCATACCCCCATTTGATTTTGACTTGGTGCTCTTTGGTAGCATGGCTCTCTGTTAAGTATTTACTCCCAAGAGATGATTCTGTCCTAATTCTTTCTTTCCCACATGTCTTTCATTTTTTGGTTTGTGTTCTAGTTTATTTTCGGAGCCTAAGTTATCATGACTGTTTGCTGTCTTTTTCTGTTTTTAGGCTTTCTTCCTTCTCCTTTGGTTACTGGTAGTTTAGCAGGGATAATGCTAAGCTGGGGCCAGATGTTAATTAAGCAAAATAAGTCAAGCAAATCAAAACTCCCAAATATTTGGTTTCAGGTTACTTAGTCACAGCAGTATTTTTGAAGATGTAATTTTATTTTGATGTGAGTTACATAAACCCTCTGGTTGGGTTGTCAGCTTTCTTCTGTGCGGTGTCGTAGCAGAGCAACGCTATGCTGTCAAGATAGAGAGCGAGGACATTAATAAGTAACGAGGCAGAGCCATGTGCCACGGACTATGACCCAGCCCTCACCAAAAACTTGAGGAGATTGTGTGATAACAATATCTCTTTCTAGGGACATAGAACATGTTGTCTTCCTGCCACAATGACAATTGGGTGAGTTTACTGCTCTTGGAAGTTTACTCCTAACCTAAGTTTCATTCCTACATAACAGTAAAAATATCATCATGATGAATAAATAATTTTTAGTGTCTATTATGTGTAGGACACTGGCCAGGCACCTGGTGAACAAAGAGGGAGAAGGCATGATTTGTTCTCAGAGGATTTACTGTGTTGAGAAGATAAAGCATGTACATTTAAATACATTTAACAAACGAAAACTACCACATAACACATACTGGATGTCAAACGAGTAATATATAGGTAGCTGATTATACACTCCAGTTTGTCCTAGATAGTACCAGTTTATACCTTGTTCCAATGTACTTATGCCCCCTGTAACTCTCAAACATCATAGTTTGGATGATAAATTATATGTTCAGCTTATATACACACTGTGGTCTAGGAATTAAGGGGAGAGAGTTTTTATCAATGGCTAGGATAGGTGGTAGGGAGTTCATGGAGCTGGTAGAACTTGAGCTGGGTCTTGAAGGAAGAGGTAGGACAGAGGCAAGAGAAGAGCATTCTACAGGAGAATATCAAGAACAAAAAGACCAAAATGGATGCAGGAAAAAAGACAGCCATAGCACAACTCCAGGGCACCCTGTCCATGTCATGTTCTCTGTGAATGGTGCCCTCTGGACTGTGTAACTGTTGGCTCTAAGTGTGTCATATTTGGGGAGCAATGGGAAGAACACTTTAGCTGGAGAAGAGAATTTGTGGAGAGGATTTATGTGAGAATCGAAGCAAGCATGGAACGGATATTGGAGGCTATCAAATACCAGAATAAGATGTTTAAACTTTATCCCATAGTGGATTTGAATGTAACTGAAGAGTTTTGAGCAGACAATGATACTTACAACAAAATGGTTTTGGAAAATTAATATTCCCAACTAAAGTATTCAATGTATGGAAAGGAGAAGAAAGAGGAAGGGAGAAGAACTAGTTCTAAAAGTATTGCAAATACCCAAGAGAGAGGTGATAAGAGTCTGCAGTAGTGGCAGTAGTAAAGGGTATGAAGAGACAGACTAGAGAGAGTTTGCAAAGCCAGGACTGATAGTGGGTAACTGGCTAACTATGTGAGGAGAGGGAACAATTAAGAATGACTTGAGATTTAGAAACTGAGTACCAAAGAAAATGATGGTATCTTTGATAAATGTGGGGGAGTTGGGAGAAGTTAGCTTTGGGGGGGATAGATGAGCTCTCCTCCAGACATGATGGATTTGAGACATCATTTGGAAATGTTCAAAAGGAAAAATTAAATTGGAGCTGAGACAGGTGGTAATGGCTAGAGATGTAGATTTAGGAATTCTGTGCGGTACTAAATGATCATAAATACCATAAGATCATAAATAGCAGATAACCCACAATTATGGCTTAGGTTGCAATTGCATTTTGTAAAGTAGGAAGGAATACAATTTGCAAAGATAGCAAAAGAGAGATTCCAGAGGTGAAAGGAGATAGGACAGACAGTGTATAATCAAGAGAATCAAAGGAAAAGAAAGTTTCAAGCTTGAGAAGTTGATCTGTGGAGCCAAATCTTGGAAAGCAGTCAAGGAGGACTAAAACTGAAAAAATTCATAGCTTTTGATGGTGACATGGGTTCTTTGGAAGGTACGATTTTATGTAGTTGTAGAGGTGGGCTCTATATTATAGGAGTTAAGGGATGAAAGATTGTGATTCAAGGGATATAATGAATGAAGATTGATCTTATAAGAAATTTGTCAGTAAAGGGAAGGGAAAAATATGATGAAAGTCAAGGAATATCCAGCATTAAGGAAGAATTTTTTTTAAAGGATATGATAAAGAATTTATATTCTGTGTTAGACTGTAGATAGATGGCACTTTATTTGCTTAAAATAAATCTTGATTTTTCAAATTGCTCATAGTACCTTTCTTCTGAATTCCAAGCAAGAGGTTTACTAGAACAAAGGAGGAAGAAAATATAGACAGGAAAATAACTGATAAAGGATTCAACAGTTAGTCATCAACAGGTGATTAAAATACACCTAATCTCTTCCACATAGCTGGGGACCCTTTTGTTTCAGGCAGAAACTATATGCATTTATAGCTGGGACAGACATTTTGATTAGGAGAGGACATCTCTAAAATACCGACTTTTTTTTTGGGTTCTCTAATCTCCCTATTAACCCCCCAGTTAAAAAAAAACCTTTGGTGGCCTACAGATGTTCCAGCCTGACATCCATCCTGCTTTCTACTTCCTTGACCACCATTCTAGTTCAGGCTCCAATTACTTCTTATTCTGACTACAGTAATAGCCTGTCTCCCGTCTCTCTCCACTCCAGCTATCCTACACACTGCCACCAGATTAATTTTCCCAAAGCACAGTTCTGATACTATCTTGCCTTACTTGAAAGCCTTCGACAAAT
Source organism: Herpailurus yagouaroundi (assembly GCF_014898765.1). Taxonomy (NCBI): domain Eukaryota; kingdom Metazoa; phylum Chordata; class Mammalia; order Carnivora; family Felidae; genus Herpailurus; species Herpailurus yagouaroundi. Next base: position 40,345,969 of record NW_024412396.1, on the reverse strand, counting down.
TCCCATTGTGAACTGAATTAGGTACAGGCTCCTCACTTTGGCTTCTGAAAGCTGGCCACAATATAGCTTTGGCTTACGCTTTCTGTCTTAATTCTCACAATTCCCTTATATTCAAACTGATTTACGGGCATGAAAAAGAGACCGTCACTTGGTCCTTCTATCTGGAGTGGCCACATGAAATTTCCCTGTGAAAACAAGGGATTCACATATAAAGGAAGGTAGAAGAAGGTATGGGAGTCATTTTCACATCCTGTTAAATATGATCTTGCTGTCTGAACCCTTCCCCCAAATATTTTGTTTGTAATTTTTACATGGCATTTGCCAAATCCACTGTATTAGAGTCCTTTGTGTGCTATCTCTACCCTATTGGAGTGAAAACAGTTTGAAAACAAAGACCTTATGGTCCTCATTTATTATTTTTTTTAATGTTTATTTTTGAGACAGAGCATGAACAGGGGAGGGGCAGAGAGAGGGGACAGAAGATCTGAAGAGGGCTCTGCTCTGACAGCAGAGAGCGATAAGCTCGATGTGTGGCTTAGACTCATGAGCTGTGAGATCACAACCTGAGCTAAAGTCAAACCCTCAACCCACTGAGCCACCCAGGTGCCCCTTAGTCCTCATCTTTAATCCCCTTTGGGGCATAGTAGTATACCTTGTACTGAGAGCATTCAATACTTTTTTAAAAATTCCCTGACAATATTGAAAAGAAATCATGGACTCTTAAGTAACTCTGCTTTTGCCTACCACCTCTCAACATGTCCTTACCCCTTCCTATGAAGATGCGAATGTTTTTATTTTTCAGTGTAGCAACTGCATGTCCTTTACACGGCTATGATGACATTATATGTTGGATTATAAGTAGCTAGAAGACAGGAACTTCTTGTTGTTTAACCTAACATGTATGTAATGCTTAAAGATTTTTGTACATAAGCTCTTAATAAATGTTTATAATAATTTATATATTATTAAATGTTTATAATAATGTATATAATAATTAGCTAATGCTTAATAAATGTTTATAATAATGTATATAATAATTAGCTAATGCTAATATAATAATTAGCATTAGCTAATCCATTTGCAGAAGGTTATTTTATAAGTCAAAGTTTTTTTTAATTGGTATAATTGACCTATAGCCTTATATTAGTTTCAGATATACAACATGATTTGATATTTGTATATATTGTGAAATGACCCATAAGTCTAGTTAACATCCATCACCACACATAGTTACATAATTTCTTTGTCTTGCGATGAGAATATTTAAAATTTACTCTTTTAGCAACTTTCAAATATGCAATACAGTATTATTAGCTATAGTCACCATGCTGTGCATTACATTTCCATGACTTATTTATTTTATAAGTAGAAATTTGTATCTTTTAGTTCCCTTGGCCCATTTCACCCCCACCTTCCCGCCTCTGGCAACCACCAATCTGTTCTCTGTATCTATGAGCTCGTTTTTGTTTCTTTATTTGTTTGTTTTTAGGTTCTACATATAAGTGAGATCATATTGTATTTTTCTCTGACTTATTTCACTTAGCATAATACCCTGAAGGTCCACCTATGCTGTCATTTTTCTAATGACTGGATAATATTCTATTGTATATATATATATACACATATATACATATATATACATATATACATATATACATATACATACATATATATACATATATATACATATACATACATATATATACTACATTTTCTTTATGTATTCATTTAGGTTGTTTCCATATATTGGGTATTGTAAGTAATGCTGTAATGAACATAGGAGTGCATATCTTTTTGAATTCTTCCTTTCATTTTCTTTAGATAGACAGCCAGACATGGAATTACTGGATCATATGGTATTTCTATTTTTATTTTTTTGAGGAAATTCCATACTATATTCCAAAGTAATTGCACCAATTTATGTTCCCACCAACAATGCACAAGGATTCCTTTTTCCCCACATCCTCGCCAACACTTATTTCTTGTCTTTTTGATAGTAGCCATTCAAACAGGTGTGAAGTAATACGTCTTTGTGGTTTTGATTTGCATTTCCCTGATGATTACTGATGTTGAGTCCCTTTTCATGTACTGTTGGCCATCTGTATGTCTAGTGTTTTCAAACTAGGATGGAACTATATGAAAAGTTATGTATTAAAATATCAGTTTTTTTCTGGGGAGAGGGCCTATAGGCTTTATCAGATACTCACAGGGGTCTGCTGTCCAGGAAAGAGTAAGAACTAGCCTTATGAAATAATAAATTTGGAATTATTAACAATTCATATATACATATGGATAATACATATGGAATTATGAAATGGAAACATTTTTACTTTGTCTCCATTCATTTCTTTCAAAAGAATTTTTTAAAGTACCAGTAGATGTTCCATGGACAACAAAACCAGCACAGATAGAATCACTTAGAATAATTCCTGATGCCGCTTCCAGACCTCTACTTTGTCCCTACTTAAGCTAAGAGTATTGCCTTTGGCCGGGTTGAAGAACTGAATGATGCAATCCCAGATGTGGTGTATAAGGACATCACCATCTGTCACATGCATCTTCCTCTCCCCTCCTTTTAGTATTAGAAGGCCTCCACTGTTTTCACAGGGGATTTTTACCCTCATGTTCACTATCAAAATTCCCAAATGATCCCTTGTTTCTCATGCCAGCACTCTGGCTGATCCCACAGTTTTGGTTAAAAGGTTTTGTTTTGTTTTGTTTTGAGAGAGAGAGAAAGAGCATGCGCATGTGGGAGCTAGGGAAAGGGGCAGAGGTGGGGAGAAAGAGAGAGAATCTTAAGTAGGCTCCATGATAATCATGGAGCCCAACATGGGGCTTGATCCCATGACTCTAGGATCATGACCTGAGCCAAAATCAAGAGTTGGACACTCAACCAACTGAGCCACCCAGGCATCCCAAATTTGTCTTAAGAAGAATAAAATCTCTTTTAACAGGACCAGTTTCAGACATGAGATCCATTATCTTTTCCTGGTAAACTTTAGAAAAGGGGAATGGGAAGTAAACTTTTCGCTTATTATTAAAACCTGCTACTTAGTTAATTTTCTGCAAATTCTTTCTCTTGCTGATTATTGATTTTTCTGTATCTTTTTTCCTTTCTCTGTTATTCCCTTTGGGATTCGCTTCCCACCCCCCGCCCCCAGTGACTTAATTTAGTTAATGTTCTAATTAGTGCAGCTTCTATTCCAGCAGATTTCCTGGGCTTTCACATCAGTGCTTTTCCATATGATAAACTCCATTAACAAGTCTCTGAACATTCACAAAAAAGGAAGCAGTCTTTTAATGCAATGGGCTCTACCTCATTTGCCCCTATCTTCTGGTCCAACTTTCTTGGCTATTTTAGAGCTTCTTCAGCACATAATTCCATCAACAGAGAATTAGGGTTGAGCCGTGGCATCAAAACTGATGGCCTAACAGACTCATTTCTGAGTAAGTACTGTCCATGTCATCACTATAATTAAAAATATATTTTTATACCCAAGGAAGAGACCATCCTTTAGAGTGGGTTTTTTTTAATGCCATTTTCTCAGTAGTGATGTAGATTTGTCCTGGTGCACTCTTCCTTTTCAATTCTAATTTCCAAGGCTTCTCCAGATATGATTAGAGTATAGTATAATCCAGGCTATGGAATAAAAAAACAAGCGAACCACAACAGACTATTTGATCTGACATTCTAAGCAATGGTTTTCACCTTTGGTATACATTGGTAGAGACTGGGGACATTAAAAAAAAATGTCACTTGGGTATCATCCTCAGAGATTCTGACTTAGTTGATCAGGGGTACAACATAGGCAGTAGAGATTTTTAAAAGCTAATATAGAAGTTAAAGTTTCAGGACCAGTTTAAAATAATCAACAGGACCAATAGTCAGTTTCAATCAATGAAGCTGAAACATGTCATAATACTGTCATAAGACAGTAGAGGGCAGAGTTGACTTAAACTTATATAAACTGTCTTAGGAAATAGCAAGTAGTTAATAATGTAACCTTAACTTTGTACTTTGTGGTCGTCTTTTGCCACAAAGCTTTCATTTACTGCTAAAGCCAAATTAGTTTTTGTATATTGGAATTTATTAGGAGGCCCCTTAGTGATGCCTCATCAATAGGATCGTTGTGTAATGTGCGCACTTTTGAGAGCACAAGGGAATTAATGATTCTGCCAGGATGACAGGTGTAAACCAGGATAGCCTGAGGTAAACTGTGACATATGGTCACCCTATGATCACCATGTCCTTTGTGGGATCCAGAAGAGCTAGAATCTGTAACATGGCTTTACTAATTAAACTAACCAGTAGTAACTATGTACTTCTGCTCATTGCCAAAGTCTTCGGTATTATTTTTGTGCATGCCCGTCTGTCATTGTTCAACATTATACCAGGCACCATGAACAATAAAACAGAAACTGAAGACATGCTGTTAAGTGCCAGGCATTATACAACCTAGTTGGGAAGAGAAAACTAATGCATGAAGCTGCTCTGGTAAATAAAATTCAAGAGCCTCCTCCAAATCCTTTCAGGAAGCAGAATATAAAATAGGTGATAAATAAACTCATAAATAATACTAACCCTAATTATGTATAGGCTGTCCTTGACTTAAAGTGATTCCACTTACAGTTTCCATTGTGGTCCTTAAATACCTCCAGCAGGCAGACCAGTTGACTTCCTGAGCTGCTGTGGGAGAGAACTTTAGAAATGCTCTTTCGTGTGAGCACAGCTCCTGTCCCAGGTGCCTAGCTCCTGAATAGTTAACCCATATAGCCATTGACCCCCAAATTGAGAATTAAGGCATTTAACTTTAGCATATAAGGCATGACACAATTGGTGGCAAGCAAAGACTACAGAACCAGTAATTTCAGTTGGCAGCAGAAGGCTCCCTCAGGTAGAGCACATCCGAGGCTTAACTTGCTTGGACTCACAGATCTCTCATCACATGCCGAGATCTCTGCTGGCTCTTGTAGTCATGCCCCACGCTTTTTGAATGACAACAACTGCAGTGTTGGCCTGTATTTAATTTATGATCTCTTGCAACATTTTGTTTTCCTACCAATTTTCAACTTGGGTCAAAACTGTCATTTGCTGTTCTGTATTTAGAAACCTTATTCTTCCTCCTTTGCTGAATTATGTATGATCCCCTCTTTAGTGGTTTTTAAAAAAAAATTTTTTTTAACATTTATTCACCCTTGAGGGACAGGGAGAGACAGAGCACGAGCAGGGGGAGGGGGAGCAGAGACAGAGGGAGACACAGAATCTGAAGCAGGCTCCAGACTCTGAGCTGTCAGCACAGAGCCTGACGTGGGGCTCAAACTCACAGACCATGAGATCATGACCTGAGCCGAAGTCGGATGTTTAACTGACTCAGCCACCCAGTCGGATGTTTAACTGATTGAGGCACCCAGGTGCCCCTTTACAATTCTTTTAAAGTAGGCTTCATGCCCAAGGTGGGGCTTGAACTCATGACCCTAAGATCAAGAATCACATGCTCGACCAACTAAGCCAGCCAGGTGCCCCTGATTCCCTATTTGATTTGATTTAATCCATCTTCAAATACTTCTGCATTTTTTAAAATTTGAGTGATAAGTGATAATTATCAAGATTGATTAGGCAACATTAGGAAACTCAAATAGTTAAAGCACGGTAGTAAAGTACCAAAAGTTATGAGATTAATCCTGTCATAAGATGGTTAGCTTTGAATTAGATCCAATGGCCAGTCTGATGGCTTGACACATCTTCTCATTGCACATGGGATAAATTGGTGAGGGGGTGAGCACAGGTCAGGCAAATCCATTTCCCAACACTGGTGATAACTGAGATGACTGAGAAAAACAGATGAGCTGAGCTCAATTCGTGTAACAGGAATAGTTCTTTACTTTCATGGCACATATTTATTTCATTATCTGAGTGTTGATGAAAATATTTAGGCATTGTTTTTCTTTAGGTCATTGTTATTTTGTTCTTGTCTTGGCCCTCTCCTTTATCAAAACTTGCTCGCAGAGAAGAGTATAATATTTGCTATTCACATTTTACTATGTTTTTTGCAAATTGAAATATTATGAAAATATTTCCTAGTTACAGAGAGGGAAGGAGGCAAACCATAAGAGACTCTTAAATACTGAGAACAAACTGAGGGTTGATGGAGGGTGGGGGAGAGGGGAAAGTGGGTGATGGGCATCGAGGAGGGCACCTGTTGGGATGAGCACTGGGTGTTGTATGGAAACCAATTTGATAATAAATTATATTTAGTATTAAAAAAAAGAAAATATTTCCTGCTTATAAAATATCCAAACATTATAGAAAAATAGAGAAGGAAGTAAGAATTACTCTTTTTTTTTTAAAGGGCTTGATAAGCACCTGGAATTTTTTTAATGTTTATTTATTTAATTTTGAGAGAGCCAGGGAGCTGGGGAGTGGCAGAGAGAGAGAGCGGCACAGAGAGAGAGGGGGACAGAGGATCTGAAGCGGGCTCTGGGCTGACAGCAGAGAGCCTGATGTAGGGCTCAAACCCACAAACTGAGATCACGACCTGAGCTGAGGTCAGACACTTAACCGACTGAGCCACCCAGGTGCCCCAAGAATTACTCTTAATCCTACCATCTAGAAATAACATTTTTAGGAGTATCCTTTCTGATATAAAATACCATATTTCTTAGTCAAATAGAGATGATCTGATGCCTACGTTTATAAAAAGTTCAGCAGTATGTCATGACATCTTTTCCTATAAATATATAAAACCACATCATCACTTAACTGACTACATAGAATGTGTGTGTGTGTGTGTGCGCATGTATATACACCATACCTGGTTTAACCAATTCTGTTTTGATGGATATTGATTTCCAATTGTTCATTTTAATGAACATTATTATAGTGAACATCCAAAATGTTCTTACTATAAGTGTAAAATGTAGAGAGCTCGAGCTGAAAGAGGCCTTAAAGACTAGTGAGTTCAATGCTGTCGTTTTAAAGAAGAAAAATTGAGATGTAGAGAAGATAAGGGGGGAGTAGAATCCAGGTCTTTTCACTATGTCTACTGATTTTTCCAGTCCACTCTGCTAGCTTCTTTTAAAAAAATTGATTAGCTATTTTTTTTTTTTAATTTTTAACGTTTATTTGTTTTTGAGACAGAGAGAGACAGAGCATGAATGGGGGAGGGTCAGAGAGAGAGGGAGACACAGAATCTGAAACAGGCTCCAGGCTCTGAGCTGTCAGCACAGAGCCCGATGCGGGGCTCGAACTCACAGACCGCGAGATCATGACCTGAGCCGAAGTCGGCCACTTAACCGACTGAGCCACCCAGGCGCCCCATTTTTTAAAAAAAAAAATTTTTTTTTTTTTATTAAAAAAAAAATTTTTTTTTTCAACGTTTATTTATTTTTGGGACAGAGAGAGACAGAGCATGAACGGGGGAGGGGCAGAGAGAGAGGAAGACACAGAATCGGAAACAGGCTCCAGGCTCTGAGCCATCAGCCCAGAGCCTGACGCGGGCTCGAACTCACGGACCGCGAGATCGTGACCTGGCTGAAGTCGGACGCTCAACCGACTGCGCCACCCAGGCGCCCCGAAAAAAAAAATTTTTTTTAACGTTTATTTATTTTTGAGACAGAGAGAGTATTAGCTATTAAAATGCTACTAAACAGCATTGGCTTTTTCTTACTCCAGTAGTTGAAAGGCTGTCCCTTAAAAACCAACTCTTCCCAAGGTTATTTGCATTTTAACATTTATTCTTAGTTGTGAAATAAGTTTGCAGGTTCCTATAATCTTTGGAATGAGGGCATTCAGTATGATTTCGAGTACGTGAAATCATATGGGGAAAGCCCCTACTTATCAATTTCTGGCAGTATTTGGTAGAGGTGAGGAGTGGAAATTGAGAAAGATTTAGCAGGGGTTGGGGTCAGATATGGGATACTGATGTTCATGCATAACTTTGGAACCCTTCCAAAAGAGGGCCTACAGCTTTCCTTCTTTCAGTTTCTGCTATGGAAGGTCCAGAGTGTATGCTTCATTAAGCGTATTTTGATAATTAAGATGATGGTAGAATAGAATAAGCAACATGAGTTGTTGTTTGCACATGCTCAGCATAATTTGGGGCTAAATTCTTGACTTAGTTATTGATTTAAAATATCAGTCTATACTGTGGATAATCTACATTAAATATCATGGGAATGTGTTAATTCAAAAACCATGAGATAGTGCTTCCTGGATAAATAACTCTTTAATAAGTAAAGGATTTGGAGTTCTATGTGATTTTTTTGGAAAATTACTTGAACTCTGAGTATCTTGGTTTCTTTATCTAGCAATAAGGATAATGATAGCAATTTACTTCATGAAATTGAATAAAAATGATTATATGGCATTTGGTAAAAAGAAAATGATAAGTAATCCTTTAAAAATAGAATTTGCCTTACACAAAGGAAAATGAGGAAAAATGATGTTTTTGATAAGAAGTGGTTATTCTACAAAATAAATCATGTTTGAGTTGAATCATAGTTTCTTGTAGACTTTAAAGCATTGAAGAAATATCCAAACAGAAGTTAAGCAGCTGCAGAGATATCCCACAGAAGAGAAAATGAGATGAATTTGCAGAGGTAATGTAGTCTTTTATTGCAATATCTTTCCAAACTTTATTGAAATTTTCCCAAGGGTCTTGGTTAATATTATGAAAAAAAATATTTTGAATTTGGAAACTGCTCACTAACAAATAAAAGCAATTAAGACCATTTATGCTGGTAATAATTATCACATAAATAAAAAATTGTTAATTGGTTGAACTATAACTGTTGCTATCATTCTTTATTAACAAACTCAAATTTTTTATTATTTATTTTTTATTTTTTTAAGTTTATTTATTTTGAGAGAGAGAGAGAGAGAGAGCATGTGCATGCACATCAGCCAGCAGGAGAGGAGGAGAGAGAGAGAGAGGCAGAGAGAGACTCCCAAGCAGGCTCTGTGCTGTCAGCACAGAGCCTGAGATGGGACCTGATCTCATAAACCGCTAGATCATGACCTGAGCCGAAATCAAGAATCAGATGCTTAACCAACTGAGCCACCTAGGCACCCCAATAAACTCCATTTTTATATTGTATTTTCTCTTCTTGATTTGAGTTCTGGCTTGATAAATATCTATTAAGGAAGAGAACACATTTTCAGGTTTAGGTACTCGATTATCCACATACAGATTATATACTTTGTGGAGTACTCAAGATAGACTGTTAATGTCAAAATAACATCAACTCACTGCTTGTAATGCTTTTTGATCCACCTTCCTATGTTCTTAATCCTATGAGCTCAAGCCTTTGGCATATTGGAGGGTGGCCTTAAGCCAAGGATGAGGTCTGAAAATGGCACTGAGAGGGTAGAGCCAACAAAGTCAAAATTCCATGCTGAACCATCACCATTGTATTTGCTGTGCCTTATTATGAATGACACTGGAAGACAGCAGGCTACTTCCCCCTTAGGTGAACTTGGTGGTAGGTGTGAACATGAAACCTACTTAATTTAAGATTCCACTTGTCACCTATAGTCAGTAAGTTAGGTGTGAATGTGCCAAGGTGGCTGAGGAACTGGTGAAATTCAGGCACAAATATTGCCAATTATTTTTCAGTGAATTCACTTTAAAAACCTCACTCAAACACCAAAAGGAAAGTGGTTGTCCTGAAAAAAAAATCACAAATATGTATTTTTAAGCCAAATAGAGATGATTTTGAATTACCTACTTCTTTGATCAATTTCCATAATTGCAACTCTCTTTTAGTTTCCATGATTTGTTTGCTAATTAATTCACCTATTTACTCATCAGGCCTTTATGAAGTATAAGTTGTAGTCAGGCACTGTGTTAGGTGCTAGGAAACTGAAAACAATATTCTGTAAGCAATGGGGAGCCCCTGGATGATTTAAAGTCATGGAGTGACATGATCAGATTTCCTTTTTTACAATGTGTACTTTGGCTACTATGTGGAAGAAGAGTTGAAGGAGAATGATACTGGAGAATGGAGAGCAGTTAGGAGGCTAACAGAAGCAGTTCGTGTGAGAAAAGATGGGGCTGAATGGTGTGCCCCCCAAATTCATATGTTGCTATCCTGACCCCTGGTACCACAGAAAGTGGCCATATTTGGAGACAGAGCCTTTAAAGAGGTAATGAAGGTAAACTGAGGTCATACTAATCCAATATAATAGTGTTCTTATAAGAAGAGATTAGGACACAGGCACAGAGGAAAGACCATGTGAAGACAGGGAGAAGATGGCCATCTATAAGCCAAAGAGAGGAGCCTTAGAAGAAACAACCCTGCCAACACCTTGATCCCAGACTTCTAGCCTCCAGAATTGTGAGAAAATAAAATTCTGTTGTTTAAGCCACCCAGTGCGTGGTGATTGCTATGGAAGCCCTAGCAAACTCATACAGCCTAAACAATGCAACCTTAGAAGAACATTAAGCACCTCCTGGCACTACTAGTCCATCAGCACACCCCAATATAAGCCTGCTATTACATCTGCACAATCTGGCATCCCTTACGTAACAATCTGATCCTGAAAAGGGAGGAAGAGCTCAGGAGCAGCTATAGAAGGAAAAATGCTCATTTATTCCAAAGCCTGGCTAGTGCTTCCATGGACTAGTGGATGACAGTAGGTAAGCCTTGTTCTTCTGCTCCTTTCCATTATTGGTGGAGGAAAATTTGAAATTGGTGGCACCTGCTCCTTCAGAGGATGGTCATGTTGGTATTTGCACACTTGCTGCAGGCTTTCAGGTTCCTTACAGTGACCATTTGGTTGAGGCATCTAATGGGGAAGTTTGGTCCTTCATCTTCTATCTTGTAAATGTATTTTATGCCAAATAGAAATGATCTTGAATTACCTACTTTGATTATTTCCACATTTGCAACTCTCTTTTAGTTTCCATGATTTGTTTGCTCATTAATTCACCTGTTTACTCATCAGTACTTTATGAAGTATATCTTGTAGTCAGGCACTGTGTTAGGTGCTGGGGAACTGGACACGATATTCTGTAAGCAATGGGGAGCCCCTGGATGATTTAAAGTCGTGGAGTGACATGATTAGAGTTCCTTTTTTACAATGTGTATTTTGGCTACTATGTGGAAGAAGAGTTGAAGGAGAATGATACTGGAGAATGGGAGAGCCCTCCCTCTGTTTTGTCTTTGGGAGTTGTGGAGGGCCTGGTTCCCCTAGATGTTTCCAGAAATGGAATGGAGATTTTAGCTTAGTGTCATGAAATACATCTCTTGGTGAAAGGATAAAGAAGGGAACTAATTTTTTTTCAGCTCTAGGCACTATTTTGAAGTTTACATTACCACAAACTCCCGATTCCTCTGTTGCTAGCAGGATTTGAATGAGTGGAACATCAGGTAGGTTCAGGTTTATTTGGTTTGGCAATTCCTTTTGTAAGTAACTTTCTGATGTTTATGTTCTTTTTTAAGTCAAAGTAGTTTTAAGTTTCAAACAAATAACTTTGTTCTGTGATTCAGCAAAAGTAGCTTTAAGATGAATTCAAGACAGAAAGTTACTCTAGTTTGTTACAGTTTGGGGTTTTTAATTTTATTCCAGTTATTAGATTTTATAAATAAAATCATAAACTTTAAACTGTACATAAAACTGTAAACTATATTTTAAAATCTTCATCCTCCTCTAAATTTAGGATTTCATAATATGAAAATTCATATTTTCTTCAATTCTGAGAAATTTCATTCTACTTGGTCATTATAATTATCTCCTTTACTCTCTCTTCTCTTTCCTTTAATAACTTCTACTAGGCGGATATTGGACTTTAAGGATCTTGCCTCCATGGCTTTCAACCATTCTTTCAAACTTTCCGTCTCCTTGTTTTTGGCTCTGTGTTTGGGGAGAATTTCTGTAGAAATTCCTACTAATTCCAACTAGCTTAGTAGAATTCCTACTAATCTTTCAGCTTGGTCACTTTTGCTCATCACCTAATGATTTTTCAATTTGAGAAACTACTTTTAAATTTCTTGTTGCTTATTTGTCATGGATGCAATATTCTTTCAAATCTTGCTGAGTAACATTTAAATTCATTTAAAATTTATCTCTATGTCCTTTATTAGCTTAGTTTCCTCTGATATTACTTCTGTTAGTTGAGTCTAGTACCTCTCTCTCATGGTATTGGTTCCTCTATCCTGACAAAATCTTTGGTGATTTTGGTTGTCTGATGATCTTTTATCTGAGAATTCATTTGTCTGCCCATTCTGTTTACCACAATCTCTCTTCAGGAGCTGTGAAGGAAAGGTACAACATGCTATCAGGAGAGAGTGAAGGTTTCCTGTCCTTTCTGGGGGGTCAGTAGATACCTGGGCTATGTCCCTCTGGTTCCAGGATCTCCACTCACTTATTTGTCCCACAAACATCTGATATTTAATGCCAGCAGGGAGAGGAGGCTCTTCAAGAATTATTCTGTCTTGGGGCCCCCTCCTTTTCTTGTATCCTTTGACTCTTGCTTGGAACTTCTCTAAGCTATTCCTTACCCTGAACCTGTTTTGACTTTTTCTCATTTTATTTCTCTTTAGATCAGATCCTGTCAGGATTTCCTAAAAACACTTGGAAAATTGATCAGCCTTTGTCTTATTTCCCTGTGCTGTTACATTCTTATTCTAAGTGGTAGCTTTTTATGAGATTTGGGATGAAAGAAAAGGCAAATGCATGTGCTTAATCCATCTTGATCTAATCTCTACCTATTATTTTATTATCTCTACTAATTATCAAATAATAATAAGCTCAAGGTGAAAAATTCGGAGAATATAAAGATAGAAAGCAGAAGTTCCCTCTGTGTTAGATGCCTCTAATGTCCAAATTTACATCCTTTTGGCCTCACCTATTGATATTAGCTGGAGCTGGGTAGGCCATTCTGAGTGCTTCCTCTCACTTTCTCATTTACTGGCTGACTTTCCTTCTGGCTCAAGACCTTCAAATGCACACCTTCCCTTCTGGCCCAATTACTTGCAGATTGCTTATTGTGAGCTTGCTGGGCAGTTTGCAATTGGGAAGTGTCAACATGGGTGGGGGTAAAAGGGGTGCAGCCCCTTGACCAAAGAGAATGAGGGCCGATCTCCCATCCTTTAGATAGACAATTCCAGCAGGCATTACATACTCTTCTCAGAAAAACCCTGCAGAATTAATCCCTGTTGCCCACAACAATGACCTTGATTATGAACCCTTATATTCAGCTTTTCCTTCTTCTCCCCAGTTTCTCATTCCCACTCCCCAGGATTTGCTATTTTTTCCCCTTCTTTGACAATGCCCTTTCTCTCTGTACTTCTAAACTTCCTCTCTCCCTCAGTTCTGATTTATCATTTCACTATAACTCTATTAGCTGTAAAGCATTTGGGGATGCTGTCAGGATAACAGGCTCTGTAGCAAATGAGGTTGTATTGAATTATTTAGCTTTCAGCTAAAGTGGAGATAACTAAAGCAGCTGAGCTGGTTTGTAAAATCCTAGGGTAATCTGTCCACCAATTTGGTACTTTTATCATATTAATTTTTCTTATGGCTGAAAATTATAAATTCTAAGGCTACAAAGAAATATGTGTTCAACTTTTCATTTCAGTGCCACAGACCTATAGCTAAGGAATTATCTGTTTCACGTAGTATACTATTATGTGGCTGCAATCCTCGGGAATCATGAATTTATTTAATAAGTTTATTCACACAAGGCTTCTAAAAAACATAAATAATTTCTCACCATTTTTTCTTTCAAAAATAGATGAAGGATTTCTACTTGAGATATAGCATATTCTCAGCTTTTGAAGTTGGCCTGTTTTTCTTGAGTTTCCCTTGCCAGAATTTGGTTCTTAAATAATTTTTTAAATGAAAAAGATCTGTTTCTAACTCAGCAATAAACAAACGGATGCTTAAATGTTATCAGAAGTGGGGGCATCACTACTAATTTAATGGATGACCATGAATATTCTATCATCTTTCCTATATTACTAGTGTCTCTGGAGAAACTGAGGTTAACAAGGGCGGGGGGGGGGGGGATTCTGTGGCTTTGTAATATCAGTGGTGTTTGCCCCACTTATCATCTCGGTATCTAACCCATTCTGAAGTGTGGCTACAGCAGGAAGTGAAATATCTTTGCATCTGTTCAACATATAAACTAAGCATGCACATCTGGCAATTAAACACCCTTTTCCTGGCGAATCCTGGAAAACAGCATAATTATACTCTCAAGCAAATAACTCAGGAGTAAGACTGTTCCGTTGTTAAGAAAAGCAGGCAGTATCAAAGTTACAACTCTTTTCTACATGTTCGTGTTTTTAATCTCCACTGCCATCCATAATACTTGGGAGTACCTGGGCTGCTACGAGTTACCTGAGTGAGAAACTGGTCTGGAAACAGCAGATGGAGAAAAGAGGTGAAAGCTACAGTTAGCTGTACACTGTTATTGAACAATAACCCCTTGTATCTTAAGAAAGTCAGGAAAACGGACAGCCTTACAAGCTGCCCATTTTCTCCTGTGAATCTCTCTCGAAGTGACTCGGAGGTGCCTTGTCTTTCCTCTTTGGCACCATTGGTTCTCGTGTTTTCTCTGGCCTACTGCATCCCACCCCATCCAGGCTTGCAGTGAGGAAGACCCTGCTCGCCTGGAAAGAAGGGCCGGACAGGAAGTGCTGGTGGGCTAGCGTGGCAGTTTGCCTGTTGATTTCAGTCCTTGCAATGTGGGATGGTCGGCTGCGCCCCGCCAGCATTGCCGGGTCGGCCCCGACCACACTAGGTTTGCAGACAGAAACAGACAGTAAGCCTGCGGGCTGGGGGCGGGGACCTCCGGACCAGTGCCCATCCCTACCTTCCCAGAGTCTGTTCGTACAGCCTGCCAAGTGAAGTGCGCCCCGGAGCGTGCTTTCTAACACCAGCCCCGGGGAACAATCTCTCCCAAACCCGCTGCAGCGGGGGCGCATGGTCGGGGCTCCCGCCTCGCCCACCCTACGGTTTAAGCGTGTGTTTTAATATATTTTAAAAACCTGACACTACACAGTGGGGACGCAGGGCGGGAAAGGCTGGAGGGCTCATTTTCGTGGCCAGGCTTGCTGCTCCGGGCTCACGAATTAGGCCCGAGCTGCAGAGTCAAACCTTTTTCCCGCCGCAGGGGGTAGCGGGCGGTTAGGGGAGGTGAACGACGATGGGGGCGCTGCGGGCGGCTGGAGCTTCTGGCGTCCCAGGCCCAGGCGGCCAGCCAGGAGGCGGAGGCCGGCAGCGAGAGCCGGGCGGAGGCCTGGCAGGTGCCCCTGGGCGCGGAGGCTGATTGGCAGGTGCGGGAGTGGGTGGGGAAGGCGGGGGCTGGGCCTGGCGCTGCGGGAGGCTGCGGCCCCGCCTCCCCGCCCCCGCCGCGGGACTATCTGGTCCCGGCAGCAGCGATGTCCCCCGGCAGGAATGTCCCTCCTCAGATAATGTTATTTATATCTCTGGGCGGGTCCGCGGCTCGGCAGCACCAGGCGCCCGGCGGCTGCTGTGCTAGGAGCCCCGTGCTGCCCTCTTCCCCCCTGCGCCGCCGCCGCCCCTGGGCTCGGGGTGGCCGCTGCTACAGCCCCAGCGCAGGTGAGTCCCGGGAGGGCCCAGCGGCCGGCGGGGGCTGGGTGCGGGTGCGGATGCGCGAGGCTGGGGCGCGCGGCGCGAGCGCAGAGGAGGCGCTGGGCCCAGGGGGCGCGTGACGCGCGGGGCCCAGGGGACCGGGTAGGGGCTCAGCCCCAGGTGCGGGGCGTAGGGCCCGGGAGGCCCTGGCGGCTGCGGCGGCGAACACCCTGGGGCGCGGGAATCCGCGTGGGCTTCGGAGGCACTTGCCGAGCGGGGCGCTTTGCTTTGGAGAGCTGGATCCTGGAGCGTCGCCCTGGGGCTCTGGGAGGGCGGAGGTTGTTGGGGGGGGGCGGTGCGTGTTTAAGTCTCGGGCCGTATCCTCCCGGACCCCGGCGTGGGGGCAAAAGGTATTCTGTCTCGAGCTTGTCGGACCTTCGCGGTGCCCTCCGCCTCCTGCTGCGGGGCTTCTCAGCCCGGGGCCGCTCAGATTCTCTTCTAGGGAACTTGTCCGCGCGCTCCCCAGGCAGCCCAGTGTCCAGGCAGGGAGGACAGGGAGGGTCAGCGGAGGCGGGGAGGGGGGGGGGGTCCGACCGCGGGCCGCAGGGAACGACGCGGAGTGGCTGGGTGCAGACCCAAGGAGGAAAGAGTAGAATGCCCGAGGCATACTCCAAGGACCTCCTGACCTCCTCTCCCAAAGAGTTCTCCAAGCTGCTGCTGTCCACTATACTCTCACCCGCCTCACCAGTTCCTCTTTCTCCAACAACTTGGCCCTGAGAAATATAGCAGAAAGTGGGAGAAATAACAGGAGCTTTAAAACCATCCCCAACTCCCACTAACTCTTCCAGACTTCCGAGGGTGGGGAAGTTGCTGTAGGCTTGAGTACCGTTTCCGTGACAACAAGCTCCAGGTAGGGCCTTCATTTACAGCCTATTAATATCCAAACCACTGTTTTCACTGAGCAATTAGAGGCGTCAGGAGTTGATAATAACGCGCTAAACTGGCTGAAGGGAAATGAAAATCCACTTAAAAAAATTTTTTTTAGGTGCATCAGATGGGGGGGGTGTGTGTGGAGAGATAGTGACCGTATTTGTGTAACCATAACTCCTGTCTGTGGAGAGCCTAGGCTGTTACCTCCAGATAGGAGATAGCAATCCAAAACTCATAGCCTTGAGTTGTTCTGATCTATACTTAAGTTTCTAGGGAAAATGATTCAGGTGGCTCCTGAATGAGAGGAGTCTGCAAATCAGAAGTTTTAGGGACCTCTATATTGTCCACTAACCTATCTTCAGGTTCACAGATGGTTCTGAATTTGATTCTAGAATTCGCTCTTTGACCACCCTGTGATCTAGGGCAGATTATTTCCTATTTCAGGCCAGAGTCAGACTTTTACTCTTTTTCTAGGAGCCCTGGATTCCAGAATGTCTTTAAAGACTCTTTTTTGTAAGCACAAAATGTTTAAGTGTAGGACATGCCCAGCACCCAACACAGTAGGCTGTACTTGCCTGGAGGTTTGGGGCTAATTAGGAGAAGGAATGTTAGGCTCACGCTGGAGAGCCTACCAGCCTTGAAACTAATGGACTCCTCAGAGGTGGATCATTTATACAGAACTTTATCACATTCTAGAGTAAAACAGCTGAAAAACATAAACCCTACATTATGAAAAATGGTCTTTATACCCCTTAGCTGTTGCTCTTAGCTTTATCTGTGGCCCAGTCACAAAGATTGGGGATGAGCCAGACCTGTTAATCCTAAATTCTCGGAAGGCTCAGAGTCCACTGGTGGAATTGAAAGCACCTGAAATCTCCCAGGCATCCAGGACGGGTCTTGTAGCACAGGCATATCAAGTTTTCCTGACTGGCTTGCCCAGCTGAGAGCTGGGATACCAGGATACCACTTTTGCTCTGGTTGTGGCTTCTTCCAAATGTTCTGAGGGTGTCCTCTAGCTGAACACCTACTAGATGATTAGGTTTGGGGTACATAAAGGTATGGCAGTAGGTGCATTCCCATGAGGGATCGTATTTGACAAGCAAAAATGACTATTTTAGTCATGAAAGTTTTGAACTCAAGTCAAAATCTGACGGTTCTGCCACAATTCTGAAAACAAACTGGGTAAACGAGAGTAATAATAGCTTTCATTTTTTTCCATCTTTTCTACACTGGTGCCTGTCTGGTAGTGGACACTCAGTTCGTCTTTGTTGAATGAAGAAGAGAATGAACAAATGAATGCTCAAAGGTGTTTTTTTGTTTTGTTTTTTATCCTATTGTCACAGTAACTCTGAGGTAGTTTATATCATCAGCATTTTACAAGTCATGAAACAGGCTTGGGATTAAATAATTTGTCTCATATCACACAGCTGATGAGAGGTGAGGCCAGGATTCAAATGCTGTTGTTCGGTACCTACTCTCTTTTTAAGGTTAGGCATTCCGCAGGGGATGTAGAAGTACAAGTCGGAAAGATTCGATTATAGGATGGCCTGTTAGCCTCACAGTCTTTCACTCTCAAAACTTCGGGTTATAAATCTGCATCTATCGGTGAAATAATGTTGCCTGAAGACGGTATTGAGTACTTATTTGCTCAGAGGTGTTTAGCCTGGCCCATTATGTTCAGGTCATTGTTTCAAGGACAGAACGGAAATTTTGGCAGTAGTCAAAGCATGGATATTTTTGAAAACAGATTTTCCTTTCAGTTGAGGAAGTGGCCAGGAGGGCTTGATGATGCATGGGGACAGTGTGATAGAACAGAGGATGACTATAAAAAATTCACAAGGCAAACGCTATTGGAGTGGGAAGGGACCTTAGAGGTCACTGAGTCCAGCCTTCTGTTTATGTGGCTGCTTGCCTGAAGGGGAGACCTAACTGCAGTTTACCTGGTCATCTCTGTAGGGCTATGATGTGCCTTCCATGTTTCTTACTCTTGCTTGCCCATTTCCTTCCTCCCTCTCTCCCAAGACCAGTATTAGGTTTATTTCCTGAAGTTCTGCCTAACCAAACCACTGAAGTGTTCTTTCCTTTGAGGGAGACTGTGAGAGCATCCATTTTAATATCCAATTACTTTCATCTTAGTAAAATCTTAAAAAAAAAAAAAAAGTACTGGAGGTAAGCAGGTGAGAAGACATTAGTGTCTTCTGTTCCATAATCTCCCCATTGCTTGTTAGGTATACAGATGTATGCATTTTCGCATGATAGGTGTGTACATTACTATCTTGAGCTAGTACAAATCTTAAGATAAATATGTAACATTTCTGGGACCGTGGGGAAAGAAAGGACTTTGGGGGAATTATTGGGAGTGTCAGATACCTGTTTTAATCTAAACCAAATCACCAAGTTGCTCTTGAACTGCGTTATTTCAGATTGTAAAATCAAATGCAAAATTATACTCTCTATCCAAGACCTTAAAATGTAGGAAATCTGACCAACAGGAGGTTTAAAGTGATATAAAGCACATTTCTTCATTATCCATAATTTTTTCTTATAACCTCAGACCTGCAGATTAACATTTATCAATTGATTTTGGAGGATCAAGAATGAAAATAATTGTGTTGTGTGGGCTGATGAGAAATTTCATTTTATAATGAGGACAGGCAAAGAAGTTCATGGCTATTGGGTTCTGAAACCATATGGATATCACTAGTCAGAAATTGCGGTGGAAAGAAGTATTTCATCTTAGAAGTAGTTTGTATTGACTCAGTTGATTATATAGATAGCTCTTTGGTTACTCCTCTACCCTAGGTAAGAAATCTGGGGGGGGGGGGGTGGAGAAGAAATGCGGTGGTCTGTGTGCCCAAATCATCACGTAGCATTTGCTGGATTATCACAAAGATGCTTCTTTTTTCTGCCAACCCCAAGGGGTGAAGGTCACCTGGTTTTGGAGATGGAGATGGTGATCAAGGGTGTAGGAGGCAGTCAGAATTCACTGTCACATCTGGCTCCAGTCACTGAATTGTCAACTCCCCTTGGTAAATATTTAGAAAATGTCATAGCATGTTTCCCTTTGTTGCTGTGCTTATTTCTTAATTCACAGCCAAGCAATCCAAGTTCTGCCATTTTCAGCCAGCCTTAGCTGAACGTCAAACCACCAGGGGATCCCCAGCCTTACAGCTAACACAATTTTAGAGGCGGTCATAGACAGAAAATGCTTCCTCAGTGGAGATTGCTGGCTAGCTTATGACATTCCCAGACCACCTTTCGTTGTTCTGTTTCCTTCTCCTGGTGGCAGGAAGCATTAGGAAGCTGTCGTCTTCCTACCGCAGTGAGGCCTTCTCAGGCTTTGCTGTGCTTAATTTCTATACTGTACCTGTGCAGATCTGGACAAGGGGATAATTACAAGGGCAATTAAAACCCATATATCATGTTTGCAATGGGGGCAAAAGTGGGGCTTCCTTTCGTCCTTTCATTTGAATGCTATAAATTTAGCAAATGAAAAGGTACAGGGTTAGAAAAAAATAGACTTTGCATTGAAAGGGGCTCAGATCATCCAGGATAGTTATGAAAAGAATAACAGGGCACCTTGGCAGCTGAAGAACAATAATTGCTTTGAATTATAGTCAATTCAGGAGTTTCCACCATCATGAAAAGGAACAGAAAGTTGTATAATCCTGACACTGAATAAGTTGAAAATCATTTCCATTTGTATTAGGGTGTCTCATTTGAGAATTCATAGCACTTCCAATAAAACGAAGCACACTTTAGAGATATAACTTACGAGGCCTGGAGAGAGACCCCTAGCTTCATTCTGTCCCTCTGCTTAGTTCCTGCCTGTTTCTGGAAGCCCCCTAGGAGTGGTCAGCAAGGTGCATCTCCCAGCATATTTCCTCAGGAGTAGAAAAGTAAAAGAAGCCCTTTCCTAATACTGCCTCCAAGCCATAAGTCAGAGAAAGAGCTGGAAAGGCCTGAGAGAGCCATTTGAGAAATATTCAGAGACAGCAAGCATTGTGTACCTACTGTGTGCATTACACCGTTCTATGCTGAGGACATGAAAAGGCATCAGATGGAGACCTGCTGGTCTGGTGGGGAAATATGCTTGCAAACAAGCAATGATTCAACAGGGCACCTGAGAGAAAGCCCATGGGAGAAAGAGTCTAATTCGTTATTATTATTACTATTATTATTATATAGTATTTTGACAGAGAGAGAGCAAGTGAGCAGGGGAGGGGCAGAGGGATAGGGAGGATCTGACGCAGGCTCCACATTGTCAGCACAGAGCCTGACACAGGGCTCGAACCCACGAACTGTGAGATCATGACCTGAGCCAATACCAAGAGTCAGAGGCTTAACCGACTAAGCCACCCAGGCACCCCAGAAAGGGTCTAATTCAGGTGGGAAAGTGCCTAGGATTTCTCTAAGGAAAGAGTAGGGTTGGGGGCTTAGGCACCTCACCCACATAGATGTGCAATAACGCAGGAGTAAGTTAGGGGATGGGGAGTAGTCCCCTGTGGCTGGAATGTAGGGCACAGCCCAGGAAGTGGCCAAAATATGACTGGAAAGATGGTTTGGGTTCAGTTTGTGGAGAGGCTTGAACCGTCAGAGGTTCAAGTTGAAATCGATAAAGGCTTTTGAGCAGGGGAGGGACCAGATCAGATCAGATGCTTGTTTAAACAAAGCTCACTAGTGGTGGGAAAGGGATTGTGAACTGGAGATTAGCTAGCACAAGTTGATGGTCACATAGATGATGTATAATCCACTCAGCTTCCAGGATGCCTTTGTATATGCATCATCTTATTTTATTTTACAATGACCATGTGAAGAAGCAGGGAAGACCTCATCGTTCATGCTTTACAATAGAGAAAATGGGGGTGCCTGGGTAGCTCAGTTGGTTAGGTGTCCGACTTCAGCTCATTTCATGATCTCACGGTTTAAGTTCGAGCCCCTTGTTGGGTTCTGCGCTGACAGCCTTGAGCCTGCTTCAGTTTCTCTCTCTCAAAAATAAATAAACATTAAAATATAAATATATAGATATAAATTATAATAGAGAAAACAGGATTAGAAACAAATAATGATTTGCCCAAACACCTTGTTTATGTAGTTCATGAGGGAACCTGACTTTGACCCGATTTCCTAGTACCAAGGCTGGGGCTTTGTCCAGATCTTCTCTTCAGTGGAATAATTGAATACTCTGGGCCTTCTGGTTGAGACAGTGATTGCTTACTTTCTTCAGAACCTTCCATCTAAGTTTGTTGGAGAGAGGGAGGAGGAAACTTGTTACAGTATTTTCTCTTTAAGTACAAAACCTCAAGAGAAACCCTCTAGCCTGTACACAGGTGCTGTCCTAAATTATGAATTAATCTTGAGCATGTATGTGGATTCCCAACGTGCTATAGGTAAAT
The DNA here is from genome assembly GCF_014898765.1 of Herpailurus yagouaroundi. NCBI lineage: Eukaryota > Metazoa > Chordata > Mammalia > Carnivora > Felidae > Herpailurus > Herpailurus yagouaroundi. Next base: position 40,324,102 of record NW_024412396.1, on the reverse strand, counting down.
GATAGCTTTAAATACTATCAATTGAAGTTCTGTATTTTTCACTTCTTTACTCCAAATTTGCTGGGCATTACTATGCTTATGCCTCATTTTGGAGTGATCTTAGTGTTTTGGTGTTTTGATCTTAGTGATCTTGGTGTTTTGATTTGTACCTTAAACTTCAATAAATATTTATAGAGCTTTCTTTTATTTGCCAGACATATTCTAGGTTTAGGGGATATAGCAGTGAAAACGGCAAAACAGACCCCAAATTTGATGTCATGGAGCATACGTAGCAGTTGGGTGAGATGGGAACTAAACAGCAACAACTAACAGATGAGTATATATTATAATTTGCTATAAAGGAAAAGCAGCGTGAAGAGAAAGAGAGGTAGTTCTATTTGAGGTAGGATGGTAGGGAAAGCCTTCTCTGATGAAGTTTAATTTGTGTGGAGAGCCAAACCAAGCGAGGGAGGGGAATGGGGATGTTTGGGGGAAGAGATTGAGATTGAGGGCAAAGGCCGTAAGGTGGGGTCACTGCTATATACAAGGAGAGGGCAGAAAGCCAGTGTGACTGGAGAGGAGGGACAAGAGTGAGTGCAGGATGTACCGTTGGAGAGGAAATGGGGTCTGGATCATGCCGGCTTTGCAGCCGTCCTAGGACTTTGTGTTTTAGCCATGCGATAGGAAGCTACCAGAAGTTGCAGGCAGAGGAGTGGTTTGTTCAGATTTGTCTATGAGGAAGATCTTTCTGGCTGTCCTGTGGAAGACCGACTGTAGGGGACAGGAGGGGAAACAGGGAGTAAAATGAAAGCTACTGTAGTGGTCCACGTTAGAGATGACGGACCAGCATGACAGTGGTGGGGTGGCGAAATGCAGCTGGCTTCTGGATGGAATTGAAGGTAGAGCTCATGGGATTTGGAGATAGAGGATGAGAGAAAAAGAATAAGTCAAGGATGACTCCGTTGCTTTTGGCCTAAGAATGAAAAAGCCATTTACTGAGATGGGATATATCCTGTCAAATGTCGTGTGGACTCTTACTTTTTATTTTTGTTGTAATTGAGTTGATTTGGAATGGACTCAGGCAGACTTTTCCTTTAAGTACACCCAAAAGAAGGTGTTTTATGGTGGGTGACTCATGACATCTGCTTATTTTGAATTAGAGCCTTAGATGTACAGTTAGTTCTGTGTACTTTATGCTGTTACTTTCAGGTCATTGTCACAACATCTTCACTATGTGATAGAGATTAAGATACAATGCAAACAAGATGGAAATATATTTCACTTTATAATTAGAAATGTTTTAAATGTGTTGTTTAGAGCCTCAACATCTTTTAACACTTTCTGGTTGTCATATTTTAAAAAACTTTTAAATGAATTCATGCCAATGATTAAGAAGTGTATCCACATTGCACAAGGGTGTACGATGAAAAGTAAAAGACTCCCTTCCCTTACCTCCAATCCTACTTCTAAAAAGTTATCAATGTCAACAGTTTCCTGTGTATCCTTTGAGAAAAATTAATTGCGTATATAAGCATATATATAAATATGCTTAGTAACTTAGTAGTCCACAGGCCTGGAGTCCAGCTTGCTTGCTTTTTTTTTAAGAGAGACAGCACACGCGTGCTCACATATGCCTGTACGAGTGGGGGAGGGGCAGAAGGAAAGGGATAGAGATTGAAAATCTTAAGCAGGTTTAAGTGCCCAGCATGGAGCCCAAGACAGGGCTCTATCTCACAACTGTGAGATCATGACCTGAGACAAAATCAAGAGTTGGATGCTTAACTGACTGAGCCACCTAGGCGCCCTCAGCTTTCTGTCAATTAGGGGTCTTCCTCTTTTAAGCCATCCTGCACTGACAAGCTGTGTTTGTCCTCTAATATCCCTTCTTAGAAACCTCTAGCAGTTCCCCTCTAGGTAGAGGTGGAAATCCAAATTTATACAGTTGACTTTTAAGAACCATAACCTGGCTCCAATCTCTTTTTCTACTTTTATCTCTTACCAATTCCCATCACAAACCCTTTCTCTGAACCAGGTTTGTCTGCTTCGACTCATTCAGACCGGAACATTTCTCCCAGATTTGGAGTGGTTTCCATCAGTCTTTCTGGAACACGCCAGCCAGCCCCTAGTAATCTCTCCCTTCTACAAATTTGCTAGAGTTAGTTACATGTGCTACTTAATTGAACATGTTCATAGACTTCATTTATCATTATTATTATTATTATTATTATTATTATTATTATTAAACTTATGTCTATTATTTGCTTTGCTAGGCAGCTCTTGAAGGCAAGAACTGATTTATGAATTACAGTTGTGGGTCTTACATAAAGCCCTGCATAATGCTTTTTCACATAGACGTTCAATTAGTAATTTTTGGAATGTGTGCTTTGACAGTCATCCCCTATTGGGGTGGTTCTGGTGCACAGGGATTATATTAATTAAAAATTCTCTGATAATGGCTGCAACAAAGGCACCTTCTCAATGAGTTACATAGGTGTCTGTTCCCAAGGAATGGTAAATGGACTCTACTCCTTTGGATATCGAACTTCTAAGAGGCATGGTCTCATGCTGTCATCCCCTCTTCAGATGGCCTTGTATCTAAATGTTAGAAACAAGGTATTTTCATTTGCTCCTAAATGACGAAATACAGTTACTTAGTGGGCATGGCTACCATGTGATTAAAAAAAATGTATTATATTTATGACAAAATTTACCACTTTAACTCTTTTTAAGTGTTTGGTTCAGTGGCATAAGTACATATATGTTGTACACATTGTTGTGTATCTCCAGAACTTTTTTCATCTTCTAAAACTCAAACTCTGTCCCCATTAAATCCTAACTCCCCTCAACCCCCAGCACCTGGCAACCACCGTAGAGACTTTCTGTCTCTATGAATTTGACCAGTCTAGGTACCTCCTATAAATGGAACCCTACAGTATTTGCCCTTTTGTGTCTGGCTTATTTCAGTTGACATAATGTTTTCAAGATTCATCCATGTTGTAGCATGTGTCTGAATTTCCATTTTAAGACTGAATAATATTCCACTGTATTTCTCACGTTTTGTCCATTCATCCATCTCTGGACACTTAGGTCACTTCCATCCTTTGACTATTATGAATAATGTTGCTATGAACATGGATATACAAATATCTCTTTGATACCCTGCTTTCACTTCTTTTGGGTATATACTTAGGAATCCACACTCCAGTTTATTGTTGGATCATTTGGTAATTCTATTTTTAATTTATTTCAGGATCCAAACCAAGCAATTTTAATATTTCTCCCTGGTCTCCAAAGGGAAGGGCAAAATTTATTAACATCCTCACCTTTGGAACCAAACTGTACTTGAGAATTGTTTATTTGAAAACACTGTCTTTGGGGGATAGTTTGTTATCAAAACTCTTCCATTTGTCTGTATATTAGTGTGCCCGTTTTTAAATCCTAGACTTTTAGAGGGCAGGCAGGAGATGTTTAATTTGCTTTGTAAAACATGTAACCCAAACTTAGGTGGAGAAGGGTGTAAATAGTATGTGATGATGTATTTCAACCAAAATATCTCCTTGAGCTGGATGACAAGAGCCTGGGTTGTTTCCAGCTCCTTTTCTCTTGCTGTTTGCCCTTGGGCAAAGATCTTCTTCTTTCTCTAACTTTTTTTTTTTTTAAGGGATTTTTTTGGTGCTTGTGATGGCACCTTAATATATATTATTATCCTTAAAAATGTATCTATAGACTTCCTTGTAATGCCTAAGTGTGCCTTCTCTTCATAGCCTTGCCTGACAGTCCCTCTCCCTCCCAGGTCCTGGCATAGCACAGGAATGCTTCCTCCCATGTGTTTTTGTAGGACCGTTCTCCTTCCCTTGTTATGGGATGGATCATCTTGTTTTGTAATGGTCAACTTGCCTCCCATATCATTAGACTGTGCTTCTTGTGATGGAGAACTAGGTCGTCTCTGGGGTCGTCTCTGGGGTCGTCTCTGGGGTCGTCTCTGGGGTCGTCTCTGGGGTCGTCTCTGTGGTCGTCTCCTCCCCCCCTCGCTCCGCCCCTCCCTCCTCCCTCTTCCTCCCCCCCACCTCCCTCCTCCTCCTCCTCCCTCCTCCCCCCTCTTTTCCCCCTTCCTCCCTGGCACCATGCCTGGTACACAGAGGGGAGTTACTCAAAAATAGTTCTTGATTAGGGGCACCTGGGTGGCTCAGTCAGTTGAGTGTCTGGCTCTTGATCTTGGCTCAGGTTATGATCTCATGGTCATGGGATTGAGCCCTGTGTTGGGTTTTGCACTGACAGTGCAGAGCCTGCTTGGGATATTCTCTCCCTCCCTCTCTGCCCCTCCCCCACTTATGCATGTGTGCACTCTCTCTCTCAAGATAAATATACCTTAAAAGAAGTTATTGATTACAAATTAATGAATGTTTGAAATTATATATAATTGAGTTATATATACATATATACTTGGAAATGAAGATTTTTATAATGATTATAATAAGTCAACATTTATAAGTGTCTCAGCATACTGTGATAGGCTGAGAACTTTGTGTGTGTTTGTCATTTCTCTTATTATCCTAATTTGACAGATGAAAAATATCTGGCTTAAAGAAGTTTATTTACCCAGAATTCTACACTGAGAAGATCAAAGCTGGACTTGAACCCTGAAGTATTTATTCTGGAGTGCTTGTTTAGAATCACTGTGCCCACCATATTTGGACAGAGGTCAATAGTCCATGGCTCTTAATTCTGAGTGTCTTTTTTCCCTTTATTTTGCATCTTTAATGGTCTGAAATTAGAGAGGTAACTAGTTGTATACCTTTATATGTTGCTTTATATTTGCAATGATTTAACCTAATAGGCTTGAATCCCCTTATTAGCTTTTAATAAATAATTAATTTTCTGAATCCTACTTCCAACATAGTTTTTTGACATCTGAAGATGAAGATACTAATTAGTACTCTACAGTATGCCCGGCTGTCATAAGGCAGCTCTCCATAGCTGTACTAAAACTGCTTTAGAAAAGATCTGATATTGTCAAATTAGATAGCCTTCTTCCAGACCCACATCCCACGTTCTCTGCAGTATTTGACTTTGTTAACCACTCTTGGCTGGAAAGTAAACTCCCTCTTGGCTTCTGCGATCCAGGCTCTCCTTTTTCTCCTCCCATCTTGCTTACACCAAGCCTTGCTTTCTTTCTCTTTCTTTCCTCCTCTTTTCTTTCTTTCTCTTTTGTTCCTTCTTCTCTACCAGCTCTTTATTTTATTTTATTTTATTTTATTTTATTTTACTTTATTTTTGAGAGAGACAGAGACAGAGCACGAATGGGGGAGGGGCAGAGAGAGAGGGAGACACAGAATCTGAAGCCGGCTCCAGGCCCCAAGCTGTCAGCTCAGAGCCTAACGTGGGGCTCGAACCCACAAACCGCGAGATCATGACCTGAGCCAAAGTCAGCCACCCAACCAACTGAGCCAGCCAGGCGCCCCATCTACCAGCTCTTAAATGTTGGGGCTGCCAGTGCATCTAAATCCTTATATGTAGCCCCACAAAGGGCTGTTACTTTGTAGCAGTCTGCTAGCTGTCTTCATTTGGTTCAACAGGATGTCTCAAACTTACTATGTAGCAATAGGACCACTCGGCTCTCTCCCTCACCCCCAAACCTGCTCTTCTACCTGTTTTCATAGCTAGGTTTTCATTGTCACTATTGTCCCAAGTATGAATTTCAGCAACTTTTTTGGATTTTCTTCTCTTCACACTTCTGTATCCAGTTGGCTGCCTGTTCATTTTTCCTCCAAAATTTTCAAATTAGTTTCTTTGAATTTTCACTGTCTTATGTTTGAATAATTGGCCTTCAGACTCTTATCTTTCTGACCATCTTACACTTTGATCTAAGAATTATCTTTAAACATGAATGTGAGTCATTCAACTGCTTTAAAACCCTCAGTGGTTCGTTCTCATTGCCCCAGAATAAATTTTAAACAGGCAGGCAACCTGTCCCGGCATCCCTCCCAGCTTCATTCCCTTTCTATTTACTGTACATTGGATGCTTGTGACTGTGTCATTTCAGGGTGCGTTTTCACCTCCATGACTTTGCTTCCACTATTTTCTAGGCCTGGAATGTCTTTCTCCCTTTTTTTAGCTGTGAACTCTCACACATATATCTTTCAAGGCCCTACTCAAACATAACCCCTCTGATACTTTCCCTGTTCCCTGAAGCAGGAAGACATCCACTCTCTCCTATGAGTTCTCAAGGTGTCACTTTTCACATTATACCCTGGTTGATTATGGACAGGTCTGACTCTCCTCTACATTATGGGTTCCTTGACGAAGGGACATTTGTCTGGTGCCCATGTGGACACTGGTGCCTAGCAGCATCTGGCGCTTGTATGGAGCTCAAGAAATGTGGATTGATTGCATGATAGGGGGAGTTTCAGGAAGCACTGAAAATAATCCTATAAATGGTGACCTATGAAGATTATGAAGAAGGGTTATTGGGAGATAATCAGTGTTGATGGCGTAGGGGTAAGGAGTGAAGAGGAATGTTTGAGACCTGGGTGGAGGCTGTCTTCCCACCTCTGTATTCTCCAATTGTTTTCCATTTATTGGACACAAAAGTAACAGCTGATTTTTAACTTACATCATCAGAATATGTCTATTGCTAGGAAAATTTAGTTATTCATCCAGAATACAGTCACTCCCACCTCATTTTTCAGTGAATGTTTGAGGCTGACCCTTAGAAAGCAACTATGAAAGGCTCTTTGAGTGGGTGTTTCAGACTGATATACACAAGATTTGTTTTATAATGGTGAAGAATTAAGAAAAACATTTCAGAGAAAAGACCAAAAGTTTCCTGCATAGAAGTTCTTTTTTGTTTGGTTGGTTTTCTTTTTCTTTCTTTTTTTTTTTTTCTGGATGCATGTAATCTTTTTTGTTTGTTGTCACGAAGGTATGTCAACGTAGAAACTACCTTGTAAAATGTTACAGTACTATTAGTTGGTTTTTCTGCCCTCATTTTTGCCTTACCCAGACAAAAAGTGAGTTTCACCAAGACTCATGAGAATACTGCTTGCTCAGGCCTTTGGGAGCATTTTTGTTTCTTTTAACAAAACTCTCTGTCATGGACACACTCCCACCACGATCCAACAGCTCTCTTCTTTTACTGTGTTCTGTGCCCATTGATTGATAGGAAGTGGTTTTTAACTTCCAAAGGCAGTGAGTGGAGCTGCTAGGCTTTTATAAATATGTTGGGGCGGGGGGAGGGTCTGAGATGAACTGATGAATGGAAGGCCCTCCAAAGGTCTTGGGAAGATGTGTCCAAGATAAAGAAGGGCAAAGGACAAAGTTAGACCTTGTGCAGGGGACCCGACTGTAGAAAGACAAAGGAAGGGACTCAGCCAAGACAACTGAAGGCCCTAGTGAGTTCTAAGGTGCACAATGAAGCCAGTGGTAAGCAGACAACAGTCAGCAAACTTGACCCACAGGTGACAGTGAGAATGGGGTCTACTAATAGCAGCTTCTAGAAGCTCTATGATTCCACAGATGCCAGTGATTATTATCCTGTCTCACAGATTACTAGGTACCACAGCAAAGGTTACCAGCAGGCTGACGACTGGTTACTAGCCTGTCTGCACACCTTTTGAGTGAATAATCCTTTCCATTTTGGCAGATGGTTTATTTTGTAGCATTTTAGCAATGCTATGGTCTTGGTTTTGCTCATTTCTAATCTAGGCTCATGCTTCTAGGGTCAGTGGATCAGCCTTTGCCTTTCTCTGCAAGGTGCTCTGTACATTCTGTATGTGCTTTCTGCAGCTGCTGAGAAATCTTGTTGCCCAGACGTCAGACAGAAGGGTCTCTCACAGCGTGAAGTTATCAGAATGAAAGGTGTTTACAGGCATAGAGAGTATGATGTGATGCGATGATAGAACCAAAGGGGTAAGAAGTCAGTACCCTCTGCAAGGCGGAGACCCATACCTGTGAGGACAAATGAGGTTGTTTGCATTCAAAGCTGTGTGAAGTCACTTTGCCCAGGAGACTGGAAAAATACTCGACAGGCAGGCTGCTGGATGGGTTGGGTGGGTGCGTGGTAGAGCAGGTAACTCAGTACTTTGCCCTCAATGTAGCAACTCTGATGGCAGCCTCGGTTTAGCTGCTCTCACTGCTTCTGACCCAGAAAATGCTCAGAAAGTGACTGCAGTGAGATGCATCTTCAAGGTGACGCTTTCAGTCCAGGTGGGGGAGGGATGCGGTGTCAATCCCAGGGGTTCGATACTTACTTCCTAAATGTGCCGGGAGTGAGTTTTGTTTATGCTCTGACCTGGAGGAAGTCACTTTACATCTCACCCTGTTTCCACCAGCAGAGTGCCTTCTGGTTGTTTTGCATAAGCCTTGAGCCCGCTCTGCTCTGCAGAAGAGGCACAAATGAACTGGGAGCTATAAAACTCCAGGCATCATAATTCTTTGCAAACAGCAGAGTCTACTGAGCAGTGTATTTGCTTGGCAAGTGATCATTACAGGATATACTTGGTTTCTCTGCCTGTAAAAGGGTGGGAGTGCTTTCTCATTGAAATGTGAAGGAGGTCAAAATGAAATAGGGTATGTATTTTCCCTTTTTAAAAACCTGATGCTTAAAGCATCAAAACATCTCAGAGAGAGATGGTCTATGGGTAAAAATGTACTCAGAGGACCTTGCAGACATCATCTAGTAACCTAGAAATCTCCAAAGAATGTCTGGTTCAATGCCTCTATTTTACCAATAAGGGAGATCTGCAGAAGGGAGGTGATTTGCCTGAGGTTGCAAAGTTAGTCTAACTGGAACCCAGGTCTCTCTCTCGGTTCGATCCTTAGCCCAGTCCCTCCCTGGCTCTACTCTTCTATTTCCCCCTGCTTCTCCTCCTCCTTTAACAGATTTTAAAAATTGGTTTTATGGATCTAATTCTGGAGTCTCTATTCTATTCCACTGGTCTAAGAAATTGTGGTTTATATACACAATGGAATACTACGTGGCAATGAGAAAGAATGAAATATGGCCTTTTGTAGCAACGTGGATGGAACTGGAGAGTGTTATGCTAAGTGAAATAAGTCATACAGAGAAAGACAGATACCATATGTTTTCACTCTTATGTGGATCCTGAGAAACTTAACAGAAGACCATGGGTGGGGGGGAAGGAGAAAAAAAAAGGTTAGAGAGGGAGGGAGCCAAACCATAAAAGACTCTTAAAAACTGAGAACAAGTTGAGGGTTGATGGGGGGTGGGAGGGAGGGGAAAGTGGGTGATGGGTATTAAGGGTACCTGTTGGGAGGAGCACCGGGTGTTGTATGGAAACCAATTTGACAATAAATTTCATATTAAAAATAAGTAAAAAAAAAAACTGGTTTTAAATAATTTTAACATGAACACATACTCATTGGTAAAAAAAAAAAAAAATTTAGACAGTACAGAAGAGTGTAAATGGCATTCCTAGACCCGTTACCAGAGGTAACCACTGTTGACAACTTCTCATATATCCTTCTAGAGATTCTCTAGGCACATACAGACATATACACATAAATATAGGTATGCAAGTGCTTGTGTAGGCGTGTATATATATATATATATATATATATATATATATATATACACACACACACATATGTAACATCTACACACACACACACACATGTTGCTGCAGCTTACATTTCATACTGTGCTGCAACTTGCCCTTTTCACTTAACAGTGAACCACTTTGGGTGTCTTTCTGTGTCAGGCCATGGATATTGATCTCTTTGAGTCTTAACAGCTGCATAGTATCTTCTGCTACTGTTTCCGTGATGACTTTAAGATGTATAAGCATCAGATTCTAGGTCTTTCTCTCTGCCCCTCCCCCACTCATAGTTGTGTGCATGTGTGTGTGTGTGTGTGTGTCTGTGTGTCTGTGTGTCTGTGTCTGTCTCTCTCTCAAAACTAAATAAACATTAAAACAGAGGGGGTGCTCCTTGGTAGCTCAGTACGTTAAGCGTCTGAACTTGGCTCAGGTCATGATCTCACAGTTCTTGGGTTCAAGCCCTGAGTCTGGCTCTGTGTTGATAGCTCAGAGCCTGGAGCCTGCTTCAGATTCTGTGTCTCCCTCTCGCTGCCCCTCCCCCACTCATACTTGTCTCTGTCTCTCTCTCTCTCTCTCTCTGTCTCTCTCTTTCAAAAATAAACATTAAGATATATAAGCAACACCATGGAGTCTGGAGTCCTGAATTCATGATGCTGGCACAAGAATCTCTATTTCATGTGAATATCCAAGAAGGGGAATGACTTCTGAGAATGTCACATGGTTTGTGACATCTGAGACCTTGCTTCTGTTTCCTGCTGCTCCTTACTTATGGGTACCTGTCCTATGCCAGTTGCCATGCTTGGGACTTTAAACACTTTAACCCATTTAATTCTCACAACAGTTCATTGAATTAGACGTCATTCCCATTTTACTGGTAAGGAGGTTGAGGCTAGTCAAGCCACCTTTGCGTAAGGTCCATTAAATGCCTGACTTCAGATTTGAAGCCAAATCACCTTGACCCCAAAGTCTTTTTCTCACTGTGTGAAATCAAGGACACGAGGAAGAATGGTTCTGGTGGGTTTGAAGCTAAGGGTTTTTCATAGTTTCCAAATGTTGCTGGTTTAGACCTTGCTAAGTGTCCACTCCATACACAGCAATGACACAGAGGACCAAGTAATGGTGGAGCCAAAACAGAGTGATGTGGGGAAGAGGGACAAAAGGCGGCTGCTTTTCATTATGGTCTGTTCTGTGCTTGGCTGTGTGGGAAGTACAGAGGAGACTAAGACTCAGCTATCTGCTCTGGAGAGGTTTATGGTTTTGCGATGGGGACAGACACAGGAGACTGAGTGCAGTGCAAGGCAGAGTGAAGCAGGTGCAATCTTGGGGCTGCACACTGCTCCAAGGTCTCCAGGAAACTGAGACTGGTTTGGGCCAGGGATCCTGGGAAGGCAACCTTCACCGAAGGGCAGCTATGCGAACTGACCCTTGAGACAAGTGTAAGTTTTCCACGGGCCGAGTAGGGGAGAGGGCATTTCATGGGGCAAATAGGGGCATGTGGGATATGATGAGTCTGATGTGGCTGCAGCAGAGGATGAGTGGGAGTATGTAGTGATGGAAGGGACCAAGAGGTAGATTGGGAGTAGGTTGTAGCAGGCCTTGAATGCCATAGAAAGAGCTTGTACTTTACATGTCAGGTCCTGGGGGCACTATCAAAACTTAGTAAGGGAATGATGTGCTGTCAGGTGTGTTTTAGGATATCCTGCTGAAATATAGTGAAAGGCTTAAGAGGATCTACACCAGGACAATGGGAATGTAAGGAGGAGATTAATGCAAGCACTTCAGAGAAGTCAAAGTATCTGGACTTTGTGTCTGAGATAGGACCGACCCATTGTTGTTTTTTGTGGGCCCTATCACATAGAGGACCAGACATATGAAAATTACTCATATCCCATATTAAATGTAATGTTTTACCATCAAAGATATTTGAAGGGATTTTGGGATTATCCTTAGTTTTGATTTTATAGTCTTAATTGGCACCAATCATTTCTTTTCAAGTCTTAAAGCATTTTGGAGGTCATTAAAATTCACTTGTGGGTGTGTTGTGCCCAGTGGCACTGAAGTAAGGGGCAGAAGGCTGTTGGATATGATTTACAGTTTTCCAGCTCAGGTATCTGGGAGGCTGGTGCTGCTAATTTACTGAGATTTAAGTCTTAAAAGAAGGAGCAACTCTGAGGGTGGGGAGGGGGCACAAAGAAGGAGTTCCGTGCTGACCATGTTCAGTGGAGCTCCTGTAGCAACTGTGGAGCCCAGGAGTGGCTGTGCCTGGGGGTGTCGATCTGACAGCCTCAGCACAGAAAGGAGAGAGGATTGCATGAGGGAAGAGAACAAACATTGACTTTGGGTAATGCCTACATTCAGGGTATGGGTGGAGGTGGAGGATCTAGAGGATGGTGGTCATGTAACAACATGTATAGATGAAGAACCAAGGAAAGCCAAAGCTATGGGAATCCAGCTTCAAGAAAAGGATGGTTAATAGCATCTAATGTGGGAGAAGGATGCAGGGAAAGGATCAGAAGAGACCGTTAGTCTTGTAAGAGATTCAAGTGACCCTTAAGATAGCAGTTTTAGTGGAGGGTCGAAACTCATTTATCAGGAATTAGAGCGAAGCCATGGTGTGGAGGAGAAAGCAGTGAGTGCAGAGCTTGTCTGAGAACTGGGTGGGAAAAGGATGATTTGAGACAGGTCGAGAGAAGTTTTAGGTGATGGAGAGCATGGTTTGGTGGCTGAGAGGATGAGGAGCCCTTGCAAGGGAGGTTGGTGTGAGAAGGCAGCAAGGGATAAGAGAGGGTTGGTGGTTGATGGAAGTCTCTGGGAGGCTGGAAAGTATCAGGTGGCAGGGTAGCCAATCAGCACAGTCATGCCTGTGCCCTGACACAGATGAACAGTCGTCACAACCTACCACCTAGGTGGCACAGTGGGGTCCTGCACTACTGTGGGTCTGCAGGGTGTCTCTGCGCTCCTCAAGGACAGGGATTTTACGTTAACTGGTAGTTTTCTATGCCCTGAATAGCACCTGGCACAGAGGATGACGCATCAGTGCCTATTTCTCAAGATCCTGTCACACTTACCACATCCGTCCTGCAACAACATCCTGAGGCAGGCTCCATCCTTTCTCTTTTCTTTTTTAATGGGATATAGGAGGTATGTGACACACGTGTAAGTTTGGAAGGATAGTTATAAAGCAAATATTCTTGCCTTCACACTTTCGCAGCCACCTGCATGCCCCTCCCCTTTTCTCAGGTCCTGTTTCTCTTGAAAATGTGGACAAGCTTGTACTAGGACTCCTCCTGTGCCTCTCAGGGCTGAATTCTGGGGCACTTGGACTTTCTGTGGAGGCAGGAAAAGAATATACGATGATCCTGTAGGGGAAACAAAGGGGCTCATTCAATGAGTTGGTGAAAGATGAGTCTCCTTGTTGATGGTGATAAGAGAGGATCTTGTTTCCTGAAAGCTCTCTGGGTGTGAATGCACTTTCTTTGCTTGGTTCATGTCACTGGGAGATTTCCTTCACGCCCAATGAACAGGAGGGCTCTTTGCTAGGAAGTTCAGCTCCTGTCATCCCAAACTCCATTTTGGGGAAAGGCAGAAGCCCAAGGATCAGGCCATAGTGGCAATTATCTTAGATTCTCGCAGTATGAAGTATTTTATTAAGTGACAAGTATCTGACTTATGTTGTTGGCAATTTTACCTTTTGTCATCATGATGAGGTGGGAGACTTAACTTTTTACTCCTAAGTCTTTTCGGGAACACTTAAATTTTTCTCTTTTTCCTTTATATTTACAAATGTAATACAAAGCTTTCCTAATGTAAAGTTTTGCCAAAATACAGACCATAGAAAATGAAATCTCATCACCCACCTTCATTATTCCCTAGATAATCCTTTGCTATAATTTGACGCATATTCTTCCAGCTTTTATTTTTAATTTTTTTTAACGTTTATTTATTTTTGAGACAGAGAGAGAGCATGAACGGAGGAGGGGCAGAGAGAGAGAGACACAGAATCAGAAGCAGGCTCCAGGCTCTGAGCCACCAGCCCAGAGCCCGACGCGGGGCTTGAACTCACAGACCGCGAGATCGTGACCTGAGCTGAAGTCGGACGCTTAACCGACTGAGCCACCCAGGCGCCCCTCTTCCAGCTTTTAAAAAATACAAATATTAATGAAACACATGATTACTATTTTTCAAAAATTTATATTCTGAATACTATTTTATAGCTTACATTGTTTTACTTAGGAATACACAAGGTCATCTTTCCACAATACATACTTGTAGACTTTCCTCATTCAAAATTATTCCATTATATACTTTATTTAACCATTTGTTTTAAGTTATTTATTTTGAGAGACAGAGAGTGAGCAGGAGAGGGGCAGAGGGAGAGAGAGAATCCCAGGCTGTCAGTGTAGACCTGGACAAGGGGTTTGACCCCAGGAACCCTGAGATCATGACCTGAGCCGAAACCAAGAGTTGGTCAGTTAACTGACTGAGCCACCCAGGGTGCCCCGAGTAACTCAGTTTCCTTTTGAATGTTCAACCCTTTATTTATTTTGGGGGTGGGTAGGAAAATAGGAGTTCACAGGTGCTTTCTTTTAATGTTTATTTTTGAGAGAGACAGACAAAGTTGGGGAGGGGCAGAAAGTGAGGGAGACACAGAATCTGAAGCAGGCTCCAGGCTCTGAGCTGTTAGAGCCTGATGCGGGGCTTGAACTCACGAGCTGTGAGATCATGACCTGAGTTGAAGTCAGATGCCCAAACAACTGAGCCACCCAGGTGCCTTGTTTGTTTGTTTGTTTATTTTGAGAGAGAAAGGTAGACAGGCATGTGTGATTGAGGGGCAGAGAGAGGGAGAGAGAGAATCCCAAGCAGGCTCAGTGGGGCTTGAACTCACAAACTGCAAGATCATGACCTGAGCTGAAATCAAGAGTTGGACACTTAACCAACTGAGCCCCCCAGGTACCCCCTATTTAACCAATTTTTAAATGATGCCAAATTAGATTGGTGTTTGTTTGTTTGTGTGTGTGTGTGTGTGTATTTTTGCTCTACCCAATAATATGGAGCTAGTTTTAAACTACCAGGGTAGATGTTTGAGTTAAGGGGGCTAGTAAAATGAGGCCACGTTTGTTGGAAGATGGACAACTGATCTCCATGACTCCCTCCATTCTCTCCTGACAGGATAGGGAAAGACTTCTCCAGGGAAGTCTCCTGTGCCTTCTCCCAGGCAGGGCCCCTGTACCAACTTTTGTTGTGAAGCATACTTAGACCAAATTACACTGCCATTTTGTTTTGCTTTTTGCCTTTCCTTCCTTCCTCTCCCTCCCTCCCTCTCTCCCTGCTTCTTCCCTTCCTTCCTCTCTCTTACTGAGGGTATCCAGTTGCAGCTTCCCCTCTAGTTCTCCCTTCCAGTCACCTGTGAGTGTCAGGCTCAGCAAGCCTCCCCCCCCCCCCCCCCAGCAGGGCCTCCCACTGCTCCTGACTTTGATCTCATTTTATCCCCTGCTCGAGTTTCCAGTTTCTCTAGATGGTGCCCTTGTTAACATCTGCTGGCTTCCCCTGTAGTCTCATCTGCAAAATATATTAAATCTGCTTCCCCAAATCACTTACTCTATCCTTTAATGGATTTAAATACAAACCAAACTTAACACAGCTGCCCCTTTGCCTTATGTTACCTGGTACTTATCCTCACTCTTTGTTCACTGTGCTGTGAATAGTACATTTCCATTTCTTGCCAGGTGACTTCATTTCTAGTGGAAACTCCTGCCCTGTGGTGTGGCAGAGAGAGACCTGCTTTGGCCATGGCCTGACCTGGCTTCGAATTCAGGTTCCGACACTTGCTGGCTGTGTAGCCTCAGCAGGTAATTTCGTCTTTTACGTCTTCATTTTCTTCCTTGGTAAAACCTGGAATAGTGATACCCACCTTGCAGATAGGATTGTGCTGTGGACTGGACACAAATGTGTGTCAGATGTCTGTAGGTAAGCAAAAATGATAGCTACTATTGTCATTATAGCTTGGTTTCTCTGTAGCTAATTTGTTCATTTTTACCTAATCTCATATGTTATAAGGGGTCAAAGAATCAATGCATCCAATGTCCCATTAGAAATGAATCAGGGGCGCCTGGGTGGCTCAGTCAGTTGAGCATCCGACTTTGGCTCGGGTCATGATCTCACAGTTTGTGGATTCAAGCCCCTCGTCGAGCTCTGTGCTGACCGCTCAGAGCCTGGAGCCTGCTTCAGACTCTTTGTCTCTGTCTCTCTGCCCCTCCCCTGCTTGTGCTCTGTCTCTCAAAAAATTAAAAAAATTTTTCAAAAAAGAAGTGAATCCTATAATAATGTGAAAATTTGAACATAATATTTTTCCCATTAACATTTCTTGTTCTTGGCAATAGTAAATTAAATAATAAAAATTTCGGACAAAAATTTAGATGTCTCTGGAGTCCCTTGTGCTAGAAATAATTTGTATTTTCCAGAGAAAAGCTGTTTTCATTTCTACCGAATGGTTCTCAGAATCTGGATTCTTTTTCTCTCTGAAGTCTAGCGACTAAGTTGAGGGATGCTGTTTGTAGTTTGATCATTGCTGCAAGCGTGCAGCAAAGGGTCTCTAAGAACAGACTTTTCTCCGTTCGTTTGAGGGTTTGTCATAGATTGCAATGGTGGTGGTTTTCTGGTGCCCTCACTGTCAAATCTGTGTACCCTGGTTGCTTGCAGGAGGCACACTGCATTTTTGGGTTTCATACTCGGCATTCTGGAGTTGTTTGAAGTCTAGCCTTCGTTTACTGGTTTCTGGTGCTAATCCCTCAAGGCGATGCACTGGACCGTATGGACAAATGATAAAGAAATTAGAACACAGACTCAAATTTTCTTTGAGTCCCAAAGGAAAACTCAGAACCCTGTTCCCTGCACACACAGGTGGTGAACTTGTCTGAGGTCCTGCAGCATATCAACAACTGCTACTGCTTACTTTTTTATCTCTTATGCCATCATTCCTGTAGCCCCTCAACAGTGGCTCTCCCACACTTGGGGCCAAGTTTCCTTCCTCTGTGCCCAGAAGGGAACAAATTCTTGAGGATTCCTGCCCTTTAGGTGGAGCCCTCTCTTTTGAGGTGTTTTGAACTCCTGTATGAACAGGGATAAACTCTGGGAATCTTTTATCGCCCTGGATAGAGGGATTAGAAAACCAAAGGCATTCTCTTTGCAAAGTTTGCCCCTTGTAATTCTTTTGGGGAAGGTTGGGTAGTATAATCTCTTTCTTTTCTAATTTTTTTTTCAACGTTTTTATTTATTTTTGGGACAGAGAGAGACAGAGCATGAACGGGGGAGGGGCAGAGAGAGAGGGAGACACAGAATCTGAAACAGGCTCCAGGCTCTGAGGCGTCAGCACAGAGCCCGATGCGGGGCTCGAACTCATGGACCGCGAGATCGTGACCTGGCTGAAATCAGACGCTTAACCGACTATGCCACCCAGGCGCTCCAATCTCTTTCTTTTCAAATGAAAGGTTTTATGAGTAAGAGAAATGACTTGCCCAGAGTGTCCAGTTAGCAGGACTAAATTTTCCCTTCTAAACCCAGCAACTCTTGCTCCCTTGCTGAACTTGGCTAAGCCTCTTGAGGGGTGTCCTGCTGAGCTTGCTTAGCAGATGGCTCAGAGGCAAGTAAGTGGTGTTGAGAAAGTCGGATGGTCTGCTGCTGAGGGAAAGAACTTGGCGGTGCCTCTGCCCTCCCTCCCACCGGATCCTCCCTCTCAGGTGGCAACTGTGGAGAGTCCAGGTGAGGAGGTTCATGAAGGGCTCTTGGCTCAAACTTGTAACATGAGCATCAGGAAGCTCCTCTCTCACTAGGAGAGCTGCCTTGCAAAACAACGGCAGTCCTGTCTGCTCCCAAAGCAGGATGCCTAGAGAGACTGCCTCCTGGACTTGACCGCATTTTGCCTGCTTAAGTTGGTGGCAGCTACAGACCCCAGCATTAACGCACGGCTTCCTTTTGTTTCCTCCCCTGAACCACGCAAGGTGGCTCTGAGGCCAGCTGGGCTGAGTGTGTCCTTGCCATCTGCCAGGCTCACTCCTTGGGCCGGAGCCTGGGCTTTGGCCAGTGCTTCCGCAGCTCCACCCGGCGCCCCAGGCCCACGAGCCTCTCTCAGTGGCACTGCACAGGTGTCCTACCAGGGTCCTGCTCCAGCCCTGCAGGACAGTGTTGCCAGAGAAGGCAGGAAGGGGTAGGGTTCAAGTAGCTCTCTCTGAGGCGGTCATGGTGGCAAAGGAGCTGTTGAATCTCCCCCTCTACTGGGACGCACTCACCACAGTCCCCTGGTTTCTTGCCATGTTGTACGTGTGTGCTTGTATGTTCTATGGTCCCAGTGGCTGCAAGAGGAATTGTGTGGAAAATCCAAGTTGGAGGCCACTTATTAAGAGCTCACATGTCTCTTCAGCTAATTATGTCGTGTTAGAATACAAAGGATGATGATGTCTTGTGATAGAGATATTTTATCTACTAGAATCTTTTTTCATCTCAAGCCATGAAGAATAACTTTTTAGAATGTTATTTTGATATTTCGTAAAGAATACTGTTTACAATGCATTCCCCTTTGGTGATAGACAAGCGTCCATATGTTAGTGCACCCCAAAACTGCCCAGACTTTTCTTCTTCTCATAGGTACCTCATTGACTCTGTCTGTCTGTCTGTCTGTCTGTCTCTCTCTCTCTCTCTCACACACCCACACACACACTCTTTCCCTCTCTCTTAGCTTTTTACAAGCTGCCGCTGCTTTTTGAGTTTATTCACTACTCCTCAAAGTGTTCTGCTGGTTGAGAAGCCCTCTGCCTGTTTAGTGGAGCATCAGGACTGCCCTTTTCTTCTACAGAGCCAACTGGTTCCAGGCGTCCCTGCTGTCATTTGACCACAGAGTGGTTGTGTGAGGTGCCTGCTTTCTGGCGAGTTGCCCCAAATTAAGGGCAAGGGCCCCAAGGATGACCTCAGTCAGGTGCCACTTCCTGAAAGGGGTGATCATGGAGCCGGGCCCATCTGAGGGGCATCAGCAGCCCTTCTCTGCCAGGCTCTCTGTGATCACAGAGAACTCATTTGTAGGAAAGTTTCTGGGCTGAGGTAGTGCTGTTTTGTTCATCAGGAAATAATACCGAGTTTCTCAGTTTTCTCATTAATGAGGGGCAAGGCCTTGGCCTGGAGCAGGGAGTGAGTCTCCCAGCATCCTGGAGGATGGGATGGGAATTTGAGGAGGTGTCCTCCCACCCATGTGGCTTTCCGGACCTGGTCAAGCTAGGGGAAATTCTGTAAGACCAGCCGAGGCAGAACTGATCTAGGGAGTGCAGACTTGTACCCTCTGGGCGAGAGAGAAAGAGCTATATCCAGTGGAGGATCTGGAAAGCTGTTGAATGTTTT
This sequence comes from Herpailurus yagouaroundi, assembly GCF_014898765.1. Lineage (NCBI taxonomy): Eukaryota > Metazoa > Chordata > Mammalia > Carnivora > Felidae > Herpailurus > Herpailurus yagouaroundi. Next base: position 40,305,182 of record NW_024412396.1, on the reverse strand, counting down.
TGCCCAATGCTGTGTTAAATTCTGTTAAATTCCCACTGTGTGAGAGGTCTCAACCTCTTTTGAGTCTTCATCCCTTTTCTTTCTCGCTGTTTTCCTGGAGCCTATAGACAAACTCAGGCTTCTCCCATTAGATAAAACTGTCCTCTGGCCCCGCATCTCTGTCTACCTATTGTCAAAGCCCCATCAAAAATTTCAAAGGAACGAGCTACATATTATCTTTTCCTTATTTATTCCATGCCCCACTTCAGTTGGGCTTGTGGCCCCAGGACTTCACAGAAACTATTCTGTCAGCCACCATTTGTGAATAACTAAAGTTCTCTGGGGTGTTAGAAGCTGTTGTTCGCTCCTTGCTTCTGGAAGTTTTTCCTCTGAGGCTTCCAGACATGGTTATCTCCTGACTTGCCTTGTTCTTTGTTGGCTACTTTTTCTTAGCATACCCCAAGGGTTTCTAAGAGTCCGTCCGCAGCCTCATTCTGGACACTCTATACCCCTTTTTTATTTTTTATATTTTTATGTTTAAAAAAATTTTTTTTTAACGTTTATTCATTTTTGAGACAGAGAGAGACAGAGCATGAATGGGGGAAGGTCAGAGAGAGAGGCAGACACAGAATCTGAAACAGGCTCCAGGCTCTGAGCTGTCAGCACAGAGCCTGACGCGGGGCTCGAACTCACGGACCGTGAGATCATGACCTGAGCTGAAGTGGGACGCCCAACTGACTGAGCCACCCAGGCGCCCCTCTATACCCCTTTTTTTATTTTTATTTTTTTAGAAACATAAATTAAAATTTATTTTATTTTTTTTTCAATATATGAAATTTATTGTCAAATTGGTTTCCATACAACACCCAGTGCTCATCCCAAAAGGTGCCCTCCTCAATACCCATCACCCACCCTCCCCTCCCTCCCACCCCCCATCAACCCTCAGTTCTCAGTTTTTAAGAGTCTCTTATGCTTTGGCTCTCTCCCACTCTAACCTCTTTTTTTTTTTTTTTCTTCACCTCCCCCTGGGTTTCTGTTAAGTTTCTCAGGATCCACATAAGAGTGAAAACATATGGTATCTGTCTTTCTCTGTATGGCTTATTTCACTTAGCATCACACTCTCCAGTTCCATCCATGTTGCTACAAAGGGCCATATTTCATTCTTTCTCATTGCCACGTAGTACTCCATTGTGTATATAAACCACAATTTCTTTATCCATTCATCAGTTGATGGACATTTAGGCTCTTTCCATAATTTGGCTATTGTTGAGAGTGCTGCTGTAAACATTGGGGTACAAGTGCCCCTATGCATCAGTACTCCTGTATCCCTTGGGTAAATTCCTAGCAGTGCTATTGCTGGGTCATAGGGTAGGCCTATTTTTAATTTTTTGAGGAACCTCCACACTGTTTTCCAGAGTGGCCGCACCAATTTGCATTCCCACTAACAGTGCAAGAGGGTTCCCGTTTCTCCACATTCTCTCCAGCATCTATAGTCTCCTGATTTGTTCATTTTGGCCACTTTGACTGGTGTGAGGTGATATCTGAGTGTGGTTTTGATTTGTATTTCCCTGATGAGGAGCGACGTTGAGCATCTTTTCATGTGCCTGTTGGCCATCTGGATGTCTTCTTTAGAGAAGTGTCTATTCATGTTTTCTGCCCATTTCTTCACTGGGTTATTTGCTTTTCGGGTGTGGAGTTTGGTGAGCTCTTTATAGATTTTGGATACTAGCCCTTTGTCTGGTATGTCATTTGCAAATATCTTTTCCCATTCTGTTGGTTGCCTTTTAGTTTTGTTGGTTGTTTCCTTTGCTGTGCAGAAGCTTTTTATCTTCATAAGGTCCCAGTAGTTCATTTTTGCTTTCAATTCCCTTGCCTTTGGGGATGTGTCAAGTAAGAAATTGCTACGGCTGAGGTCAGAGAGGTCTTTTCCTGCTTTCTCCTCTAGGGTTTTGATGGTTTCCTGTTTCACATTCAGGTCCTTGATCCATTTTGAGTTTATTTTTGTGAATGGTGTGAGAAAGTGGTCTGGTTTCAATCTTCTGCATGTTGCTGTCCAGTTCTCCCAGCACCATTTGTTAAGGAGACTGTCTTTTTTCCATTGGATGTTCTTTCCTGCTTTGTCAAAGATGAGTTGGCCATACGTTTGTGGGTCTAGTTCTGGGGTTTCTATTCTATTCCATTGGTCTATGTGTCTGTTTTTGTGCCAACACCATGCTGTCTTGATGGTTACGGCTTTGTAGTAGAGGCTAAAGTCTGGGATTGTGATGCCTCCTGCTTTGGTCTTCTTCTTCAAAATTACTTTGGCTATTTGGGGCCTTTTGTGGTTCCATACGAATTTTAGGATTGCTTGTTCTAGTTTCGAGAAGAATGCTGGTGCAATTTTGATTGGGATTGCATTGAATGTGTAGATAGCTTTTGGTAGTATTGACATTTTGACAATATTTATTCTTCCAATCCATGAGCACGGAATGTTTTTCCATTTCTTTATATCTTCTTCAATTTCCTTCATAAGCTTTCTATAGTTTTCAGCATACAGATCTTTTACATCTTTGGTTAGATTTATCCCTAGGTATTTTATGCTTCTTGGTGCAATTGTGAATGGGATCAGTTTCTTTATTTGTCTTTCTGTTGCTTCATTATTAGTGTATAAGAATGCAACTGATTTCTGTACATTGATTTTGTATCCTGCAACTTTGCTAAATTCATTATACCCCCCTTTTTAGAACCATCTTGCCTGCTTCTGGTGTTTTTGCTGCCACCTATTTATTGCTGATGACTCTAAATATCTCCAGACTGTTTCCCCAGGACTTAGCCTCAGGCTAAATGTTTCCACCTGGATATCCCACAGGATGTCTGAGACTCCTACTGCTGTCCTTATGCATGCTCTTCCCCCATTCTTTGCCTGTCTAAATCTTAGTTGTCCCATAGGTATCAATTTAAAGGTCACTTTCTCTGGAGGACTTCCCATATCCCCCAGGGTACGTAAGTTACCCTGTTACCCTTTGTCTACTACCCATACTTCTCTGAAGCACTTTGCAATTTGTAAATTATAAATTATTTGTAATGATTCAGTGGCTATTTATGTTCCCCACTAACTGAAATCACCATGAAAGCAGAGAGCCTCTCCGTTTTGCTTCATGATTGCATACCCAACTTCTAACACTATGGCTATCACAGCATGTGGACTTGATACATGTTTCTGACCCACTGAAATCATCATTCCTTCTTACAAACCTCCTGCTCTTGCAGTTGTCCTCCTGGTTGATAGAATCACCATCCACTTAGTCACCCAACATGGAGAAGTCACTCTGGACCCTTTTATTCCTCTAATGTGCCATTTCCACTTGCCCACCAGTGTCCTAAATAGTTTTGTAACCTGATCACTCCTTACCAACTTGACTACCAAAACCCTAGTTCATACCCACATCATCTCTTGTCTCAGCTACTTTAATCACATCCTAATTGTTTTCCTTGCTTGTAATTGTGTTCCTTCCTCTTTAAATCGATTCCTTCATACACCTGCCAGAGGAAGCTTTCTGGAAGGAAAATCTAGCCATTCCGAACATTTAGAACCCTTCACTGACTTCCCGCTACTCAGCTCCTTTAGCACAACATGTAAAGGCTGACTGGGATATGGTCCTTGGTCTGTCTCCCAAACCTCACCATGCTCCTAGAAGTTTCCCATGAACTTCAGGCTATCCCTTCCTTCCTTTCATGCCTTGTGTATGTTTTCCTCTTACTTGGAATACCCCTGCCTGTCATGCCTACCTCTTCTCCATCTTCCTCAACTATGCCTGGGAAATTCCTATTCTTCTTATAAGATTTAAATTCTGATTCCTACCTACCCACCTTGGCAGAAGGCCATCTCTGTTGTGCTTCTGGAAGGCCCTGGCTATTTATCTCTCTCCACATTAGGAGTTAGCCTGTTTTTAGACTGTCTCAAATACTTACCTGCCAGCTCCTGAGGCCAGGGATGAGGTTTAATCATCTTTGTTACCCCAATGTCTAGCAAAGTCCTTGGCACATATCATGCTTTTTAAAGAAAAGTGTGGATGAGCTCAAAACAATGAGATTGAGGGACACGTTTCTACTACTACTACTGATATTAATAGGTATTTCCTGCTCTCTTTCTAACTGCTAAGCATTGTCCTAGGTATGTACATATATACATATGAAGTTTCATAGATGTAAATCTTCACAACCACCCTGTAAATTTGGTAATGTTAATATTCTCACTTTATAGACGAAGAAACCAAGGCCCAAGGTTGCACAGTTAGTTAGTGACAGAGCTGGGATTTGAACTTGAACAGTCTGCTCCAGAGCCCTGGCTCTTAATCCTGTCGCCGTATGGCCTTTCCACTAGCAAAGATAACATACGTGGACTTTAAAAAGCTATGCATCTAGGGGCACCTGGGAGGCTCAGTCTGTTTTCTAATGTTTATTCTCAGCTCAAGTCTTGATCTCAAGGTCATGAATTCAAGCCCTGTGGTGGGCTTCATGCTGGGCAGGAAGCCCTACTTAAAAAAAAAAAAAAACAAAAAATGAAAAAACCTAGGCATCTAACTCTTTGTGTTGCATGCTAAGTCTGAGAGAGTTCTCTGTCCTCAGAGAGGGAAAAAATCCAAAAGTGGTCAACAGGGCAAGCAGTGGGTTTCTCTGGACATATCTATGGAAAGTAGGTTATTACCAGGTCAGTATGGTGGGTCAGGTTCATTAAGAGTATGACATGTAGGTAGACAGAAAGATGACCAGATCAGGGCCAGCTTTAGTCCCACATTTAATACTTCTATATCCAGTGTCTCAAAGACCACACTTAATCACCTGGTTCTCTGCCATGCTATTGAATGAGGGTGGAAACACATTAAACTCTGGTTGTCATTAGTCCCTCAGAACAGAGTTTGACAGGAGGAAAGGAAAGGTGTGGAGGGAGAGAAAGAATTATGGCATCATTGGGAAAGGAGGCCATTGGGGAAAAGGGAAGGCTAGGGGCTCCATTAAAAAAAAAAAAGAAAAAAAAGAAAAACCTTTGTTTACTTCACATTTTCATACAGACTGGTACCTAAAGAATGAGAAGAAAATACAAAGTGCTGGTGTTACACCTGTTTGGCTTCTCCCAACATTTGGAACCTTCACTTAGGGGAGCTGGGGGGGACACCAGTGCCTTTGCCCACGCTATGGTGACAGCTCAGGCCTGAGCTCTGAATGCAGCCTGGTTTGTGGGTGGGCCCTGGGTGAGGGGTCTGAAGCCTGAAGATGTTTGCTGGTATTGTCTGTGCTGGTGTGATGGGAGAAAATTATTATAAGAAAAAGGCTGTTTTGAAAATAAATCCGAGGTTCGGGGCACCTGGGTGGCGCAGTCGGTTAAGCGTCCGACTTCAGCCAGGTCACGATCTCGCGGTCCGTGAGTTCGAGCCCCGCGTCGGGCTCTGGGCTGATGGCTCGGAGCCTGGAGCCTGTTTCAGATTCTGTGTCTCCCTCTCCCTCTGCCCCTCCCCCATTCATGCTCTGTCTCTCTCTGTCGCAAAAATAAATAAACGTTGAAAAACAAAAACAAAAACAAAAAAAACAAAAAAAAAAAAGAAAATAAATCCTAGGTTGAATCAATTTGTTCTGAAATCCTGCTGGAGAGTTCCAAGGTGGGATTCTAAATAAATCATCCACAGGTATGTGTGGACAGGGTCTAGAGAGGCCCTTTCCTGCTGCCATATGTATTGACACATGGTATTGGACACTTAGTGGGCATTCAAACATTAAATCCTTCTTCCAGGCCACTTTGGGAGTGAGAAAGCAGGGGTCAGAAAACTTTTTCTGTACATATTTTTGATTTTGTGGGCCTGTACAGTCTGTCACATTCCTGTTTGTTTTACATTCCTTTAAAAAATGTAGGATCTTCTTCTTCCCAGGGGCGCCTGGGTGGCTCAGTCGGTTTAGCGTCTGACTTTGGCTCAGGTCATGATCTCATAGTTCATGGGTTTGAGCCCTGCGTAGGGCTCTGTGCTGATAGTTCAGAGCCTGGAGCCTGTTTCAGATTCTGTGTGTCTGTCTCTATCTGCCCCTCCCCCACTCATGCGCGTGCATGCGCGCGCTCTCTCTCTCCCAAAAATAAACATTTAAAAAAATGTTTTTTAAATGTAGGATCTTCTCTTAGGTCATGTGCTGTACAAAAACAAAGTAGCAGCTATTGTTTGATTTCTCCTGGTCTAGTACAATAACCCAGCTGTGGCTTCAGGCTCTGCTGTGTGCAGAGTGAGTGCTCCAAGAGAGCCCAGGTTGCGTTAAGCTTTGTGTCTGAGTAGTAGAGCTCTCGTGGCATGAGCTGGGTTAATACTCTAGACCAGGAGTTTGCAAACAAGTCAAAACTGGAACTTGGGGGCTACTCCTTATTGCTGAAGGTGAGCAGGAGGTTATTGACCACATAGACCCTCTTCCAGGCCTCCTGATTACAATGGCCACAAAGTGGAGGGGTGATTAATGAAAACAGCAAAGGTCTCACTTAACTCTGAGGGTGACCCCATACTTGGAATGGCTCTAATCCTAGTGACTGAGATAGGAATCCCTGACCTTGAAGGGGAGAATGACTTGAAATAAGCACGGTTCCATTCAACAGATGAAAAAGCAAACTTCTGCTTCTAAAGAGGAAATGCACAAATATTACTATGTCTGGACTGAGTTAGGTCCAAGTTTTAATAAAATGGGGCCCAAACTTCCAATTATATTGTTGCCATTGTCCCTAACTCTTTTCAAGGGACTAAGTTAATTTAGATATAACTGTGACACTCATTTGTCACTTAGAGTAGATTTTTTAGAGATACTGAGAGCTAAGAGAGTTATAGGCTAACCCATCTTATGCCTAATCCCTCACTCAGTGGTTGGAGTTAACGGGCTTGCGTTGTTTCCTCTCTCATGTCAATTTTCAGGTCCATGGTCAGCTTATTTGAAGCCATTAGAGAAAATGTGTTCAAAATTCAGAATGTTGTAGATCTAACATTACGGCGTTTGGGTGGCATCCTACAATCAAACATGCTATTGTTTTTACAGCAAAAAACTGATATTTACATGAAGAAGGATAAGTGAAGACTATCAATTAGCTTCACCTCAGGATAATGCCACCAAATGAATTATGAAGATCTTAGGTGTTCAAAGCTTTTTGGATTTCATAACTGTTGCAGATAAGGGTTTATGATCCATATCATGTTTCTTAAATTAGACTAGAAGCTCTGTGAGTGTAGAGACTGTATCTTCCACAGTGCCTACCTAGCATGGTGCCTGTACATAGTAGGTGCTCATTAAAAATCAACTGGCTTTTTCCTTGATTAACATGTACATGATGATATCAGTCAAGAGTGTTGTGTGGCTATTAAACAACTAGCCCTTTTCCATTTTTCTCTTTTCAAAATGTATTCTCAAAATGTTGGAATTCTCCTATAAGCTATAGTTAAACCAAAAGCTGCCTCAATGGATCATAGGTTGGAAAGTAGTAAATAAAGTAAAAGCAGTTAGACTGTGTGCATCTTGGTGGATAAGTGGATGATTTGTGGAGGTGTCTTGCAGTTTTGTAATTCAGTAACTATAATATGCACAATAATTAGCTTATTAACAATAGTGATAAAATTGGATATCAGAGAAGGTTTATTGTGCCATAGTCCTAACTACTCATTTAACCCATGAACTAAAAATGACTAAGTGCTATACTAACAATATTGAAAACGTTGCCAGCAGTGAGGTCATCCTCTGCAAACATCTGGCCAGCTCTTTTACACAGGGCTGAGTCTCATTTGGGAGCTCCTAATTTGAGAGAAATAAGGGGAATTGGGCATAGGTGTTAACAAGAGCAAAGAAAAGGAACATGATTTTAAAATAGAATCCATAGGGGCGCCTGGGTGGCTCAATCGGTTAAGCGTCCAACTTCGGCTCAGGTTATGATCTCCTGGTTCGTGGGTTTGAGCCCTGCTTACAGCTCAGAGATTCTGTGTCTCCCTCTCTTTCTGCCCCTCCCCCTACTCATGCTCTGTCTCACTCTCTCAAAATATGAATAAATGTTAAAAAAAGAAAATTTTAAATGGAATCCATAGGGGTGCTTGGGTGGCTCAGTAGGTTAAGCATCCAACTCTTGATCTCAGCTCTTCACTTGTATAAAAAAAGATAAAATGGAATCCACGATAAAAGGCTGTGAAGGTTTTGGTATTGGGGTATTATAAAACAATGGGGCACCTGGGTGGCTCAGTCATTTGGGTGTCCAACTTCAGCTCAGGTCATGGTCTCACCGCTTGTGAGTTCAAGCCCTGCGTTGGGTTCGGTGCTGACAGCTCAGCCTGGAGCCTGCTTTGGATTCTATGTCTCCCTCTCTCTCTGCCCCTCTCCTGCTCACACTCTGTCTCTTTCTCTCAAAAATAAATAAATGTTAAAAAAATCTTTTTAAGACAAGAGGATGCATATGTGGAGACAGGGAGCATATAGGAAATTTCTGTACCTTCCTCTTAAAAATTTTTGGAAGAATAAAAGGCAAGAGCAGTGAGAGTGATTTTTTTTATAGCTCTATCTTTGCATTGAAGGTAATATTGGAGGAACCATCATTTAGTTATTTTTTTAAGTAGATTTTAATGGCATTAAAGACAAAACATAAAACTTATAAATGAGATGCTGTGAGCCACCAGAAAAGATCATCAAAAAATGTCATGGAAACCTCTATTAAGAGTGGCTTTAAGGGGCGCCTGGGTGGCTCAGTCAGTTGAGCATCTGACTTCAGCTCAGGTCATGATCTCGCGGTTTGTGGGTTTGAGCCCCAGGTTGGGCTGTGTGCTGACAGCTCAGAGCCTGGAGCCTGCTTCAGATTCTGTGTCTCCCTCTCTCTCTGCCCCCGCCCCCCCCCCCCCAATGTCTCTGTCTCCTTCAAAAATAAATAAACATTAAAAAAAAAGTGGTTTTAAATATCTTCTCTTGATCAGTATAAATGTGAGGACACAGATGAGAGGGATCAAAGCACTCTGCAGAGAAAGGATGTGTGTGATCACTGCTTAGACACTGTGGACGAAGTGGAAGTGTGAGGGTGCTACGGAGTGGTTCCCTTTGTCTCAACCATGGAGAGGCTTGCAGTGAAGGAAATGAGATACACTTCTTTTCAAGAGCTAGTCTGTGCTTGTTGATACAACAGCAGAGGGTGGGATGCCCCCTTAGGCATGAACTCCGTAGTGAGTTTCAAGTGGTCTATTTTGAACCTAGCCTGTAAAGGAAGGGAATATAATAGGTCATTGTTTCCCACCAGCTGGCCAGTTGCCTGATAGAAGTAAATGCTTTCATCATAGACTCTCTTCTTGCTGTTTGGGCTTAAGAATTTGGTGGTTCTTCCCAGCCCCAGATTTCCTCTTCTGAGTTGACATTCTGACTCAAAGCCAGTGTGGCTTGAAGGAGCTGTCGCCAACCTGGCAAGGTACCTGAAGGATAAACGAATAAGCTTTTCCTATTCATCTACCCAGTCCCCAGTGCCCTCTGGACACAGGTTGGAAAAGTCTGCTCTAGATGTTCACATTAGGGTCCTCTTAGCAAAACCTTATACTGGAGAAAGGGCTATCTGCAGATATGTTCTGCCCATCTTCCCTCATGCAGACAGAATATACCTCATGTGGCCAGGATTTTGGCCTTTGATGTTTTTTTTAGGAGTGATGACCAGCAGCCAAGTTGGGCTCTCTTCACAGGTCTGTTGGACCACTGTTTCTAGTGAATTTCTGATTTAACTTTCTGAGGCTTTGAAGACTGGATACCTGTCCTATAACTAGGCTCAAGGCTGCAAAGCCTGTGAAAAACGAGGGAGATCATACCCTGAAGTGATTCTACATACAGACCAAGTAGCTTTTATGGCTGTTAAGTAACATCAGGATAGAGGCTCTACTAGTGGGTGATTGGTTCTTGGAAGCTTAGTAGGCTAGCTGCAGACCAGCCTGGACTTAGACATTCATGCTTTTGGCAAGTACTTCTCTCTCCAAACACATGGGCTCCTCTGCTCTGAGCTATGGCTGGAGTGCTTGATGTCCCTTTCACCTTATCTGCTAGAGGAGATTGGAATCTGTTGAGTTGACTTCTTGCTGTCAGCATTCAAGCATGTGAAAGATCAGTGAGACAAAGGCCCTTTCTGACATGTTGAGAACCCAATTCAAATAAGCCATTCGTGTATATGGTTCATACATTACCTAAGCATGTTCAGTTATATCATCTCCCCGTCATTGCCTTATTGTAATGAGATCATGAATTTTTTGAAGGCAGAGGATACTTCCTTTTCCTACAGTACACTGCCACGAGCCCTGCAGGTGCTCAGTAAATATTAATTGAATTAATCAGCTGCCACAACACAGGTGCACACGTTTATCTGCCTTGTGCTTTCATCCAGCTACGAATATAACTTGTGCATTCAGCTGCCCTTGCAGGAGCATAGGACCTACACCACCCCCCAGCCGCATACCTGCACAGGCTTTCTGCAGCTGTGTATTGTCTAGACTGCTTTAGCCAAACATGCTCTGCAAAGCAGTTAGTTAGGCCCACTAACCCTTGTACACATAGCCTTTGTAGTACCTACAAAGTAGGTAGTACCTACAAAGCTGTAGTACCTAGCTTTGAGGGTCCTTAACAACTCCCTCTTTCTTTCCCACCCCAGTGTTTTCTGATGTTTCCAGGGTTTAAGGAGAATGAGGTTCACTCCCCACTCCACTTCTGGGGCAGGGTTTTTAACTACTATGTCGGCTTTGTTCTGTTGTTGAGATCAGGCTTCTCTGTGTAGGGAGAAGGGAATTCCAGTCATCCTGATGCATTATAATCAAGTTACTTACCACAAGTCAAGAGTAACAGTTCTCTGCTTTCATTCTGATCACAGCAGGTGATACGGGAACGTAGCATCTCGTATTTCACTAGGTGCTTTAGGCTGTGGTCGCAGCATTGCTTTACAGTGGTGGTGTTCAATATTTTAAGAACCGTGAAGCCATTAAAAATTTTATCTCAACCTCATGGTCTGCCTACTTTATACATAAAATGTAGAATGTATATTTTAGGAATCAATATTGGCCCAAAATACCTGACCACAAAATATATTTACCAAACAACACACACACATTAAAAACCAAAATGAGGGGCGCCTATCTGGCTCAGTTGGTGGAGCGTGCACCTCTTGATCTTGAGGTTGTAAGTTCAAGCCCCATGTTGGGTGTAGAGATTACTTTAAGAAAATAAAAATCTTAAAAATACATACGTACATACATACATACATACCAAAATGATAAAATTTAAACGGACTAAGAAATAATTTGACTCAAAAATGAAGACCATTGATAAGCCTGTTGCAGATGTGATCATTTCACAATGTTAGATACACAGATGGGAAGCTCTGATCCCTAAAAAACTCATAATTTCATACTGTCAAAGGCTGTTACATCTTGGTAAGTCTGTAAGATGGGTGATCCTGCTGTCTCCTAAGACTAGTACCACAACCTTTCATCTCCAGAATCCTACAGTTTGGTAAAATTTTAAATTTAAGAACATAGCGCTGTGCTCAGAAAATATCTAGGGAATGAATGAATGTGAATTATTCACAGAGAAGCAACTTTTGTTCATTTCAATTTCTAGTTGATAGGGAGGAGGGGAGTGGCAAGTGTTTTCGTTGACAAGCTCAGATTTACAGCTTGTAAATAAGTTGGCAGTTCCCAAAGACATATGTGACTTGTGCCCTGCAGTTAGTGTCTGTTCTGTGTTCATGAGCTTCATGTATGTGTTCGTAATATATATACCACTAAGCATACACAGAGTTACCGACATTTGGCGGGCTAACCATCTACTTCTGTTCAAAGGCAAACACTTGTTAAGTGGATTTTTCTGATAAGGGTGTCTACATGTAGTGGGTGTAGCAAACTGTGTAGGGCACAAAAAGAGATAAGAAAGGGGAGCGGGCCAGTGCTGTCATGCCCAGATAATGGGTGGGGACCAAGGGGTTCCTTTCATATGGCAGTCCTGGGCTGGCTTGGTTATGGATTGCTTTGGATCTTGCATTTTCGAGTGTTTTGCTTGTTTTCAATGTATGTCTATCCATCAGTCTCTCTTTTTAACATGGGAGTATTACTTCTTATCCATAGTGAGAACAACAGTTCAAGGACTTGGGACTTCCGGGTCTTATTTCTGGTTGGGTTAGTGACCTGAAATGCTCAGGCCTGTTAGGAATAGCAGTTTCTTCTCAATTTCTGAAGTAGCATGCTGTGGTCTCAAAGGCAACACAGGAGCCAGATGGCTTTCTAAATACTGAGGTCTTAGATTAGGTGGGATCCCCAAAACGCAGTTTGGATGTATTTTGGAAATGTTTGGCCATTTTTGGTAGAAATAGGATGGGGAATGGAAGAATAGTAAATCCAACTTTTATAAATGGGAGGTATTTATGGAAAACCCTAGCATCTTCGTTTCTTTTCAATTGAAGTCCTGCTAAATATTAATGTGAATTAGTGGACCATTAACAAAGTTGAAAATGGTCGTGAGCAGCAATTCATCCAAAAGTTATGCTGTCAGATCGGGGGCAGGCATGTATAGGTCACGCTTCACCCCTTGCCGCTCGTGGTTCTGTGACCTGGGACAAGCTCCTTAACTTCTATAAGCTTTAGTTTCTTCATTTATAAAATGAAGAAAATGAAAATCACTCGTAGGAGTGTATCGATAATGAAACGAGCTACGTGTACCAGGCATTTAGCATAGAGCCTGCCATATACTAACTAAGTCCTCACAGACATGATTGTTGTTTTTGTTGTTGTTTTCTGTGATGGTATTCCACAAATGTCTGTTGTTGAAGGTACAACAATGTCTGTTGTGTGTTGGGACCTGATCCCATCACAGATGAGTAGCCAGTGGTTTGGCCACCTGGAGTGCAGGGAGAGGATTTGGGTGGAAATAGCTGTGGACAGTTCATGACTGAGGGCATTCATGCTCTCGTGATCAAAGGTAACTGTAAAAATAAAGAAGATTGGGTTTCTAGCCAGTGCTTTTTACATTGGGACTCCTGCTGAGCAGCTCTTGGCAAGCACAGCCATCACATACTCACATAAGGATTCTCTGCTGAGCTTGGATGCACCATTTTGAGGATAGATATACTCTGCCGTTGTTGGATCTCAACTGCAACCTTTTTGGTTGTTGGTTGGGATCTTCTAAAGGCCTAGAAAACATCACTTTTATAATTAAAAGTAACCCAACAAAACATATTAGGTTAGCTGAAAGGAAATACACCTAATTAATAGTCCTGCCTAGGCTAAAACAGTTCTGTTCCAGGATGGGAGGCTAGTGGTGATGGTGGAACGGTTTGGGTCAGGGCACATGAGCATAAGTGAAGAAAAGAAGATCGATGCTCATACTCTCTGAGTCTGCAACTGGCTGTAGAGGGTAAGCTGCCAAGATGAGCCAGGCAGCATTCCCCTCCATGCCCAATCCACTCTTCTCTCAGAGCCCAGCTCCTTGGGTTGGCTTGACAGCTGGCTGCCTTCATCCACAGAAGGCAGCCCTTGGAACAAGCCTGAAATCCATGCTAACTCTTAGCAGAAGGTCACTCCCACCCCTTTTTTTTCTAGGATGAGAAGCTAGAGATTGTGACAAGGCTATGACCAAGTTAAAATGAGAAAGTAAGGAAGTTACTGCTTTGTTTGTTGTGGAAAAATTGTGGCAAACATTCAGACACTAATTTGTTGTCTCCCCCCAGTGGAGTAAAGACATTTCTCTCTCCACTGGAGGGAAGATAGAGGAGGGGGTGGCGTCACACGACAAATCTTGAGCAGCAACAGCAGGACTGCTCTGCATCCTTCCCCCTGAGTATCTCTTGTACGCATGTGTCTGGGACATCATGGGAGATGGTTGCTCTCTCATGCCTGCTCCTGGCACCATAAAAGCCTTGAGAAGTGCAAAAGCACAGGCTGCTTGTTTTACTCAGAAATCTGTCATCTGACATTTAGAGGATCTACACAGATACCCCAAAAGGGTAAGATGGCCAGTACCCATGTAGATGCCATGTCAATACTGGATAACATTTCTGATCATTAAAAAAATCCCTCAGTTTCTACACGTCCCCAGCTTTTAAGTGCCATGAGCAGAGTGGGGACTAACTGCTGTTTATTACTGGAGAAACTGGATGCATAAAGTGGGGCTAACGATTCATTCTTCTGAGTTGTGGAAATAGCAAGAGATCTGGCACAGTGCTAGTGGCATACAAGTATTCAGGGCTGTGCTCCGTGCCAGGTGCTCTGGTAAGGACCCCAAATACGTTATCTCATTTGATCCAAACACCAATCTGTAAGGTGGTGGCTATTATTAACTCCACTTTATAGATAAAGGGCGGCTTAGAGTTGAAATAAATGGCCTAAGGCCATACGGCTAGTGAGCAGCTAAGTTTGGAGTCATCTCTGGCAGTCTAACCCCAGATGCCCCTAACCACTATGCCACACCACCCGGTGCACTTCCCCAGATCAAAGTCACCTTAGTCTATTTCTGGCACCAAATCCCTTGTGTGATACCCTCTGGTTCTTTCTGAAGCTGGTTCAAGTCCTTGCTGAATGGAGCAGTATTGCCACCACAGACTAGGGAACGTTGAGGTGTGGCAAGCTTTTTGGAGTTGCTTGCAGATTATTTTAGCAATGACCACTCACTTCTCTGTACCTTTCAGATGACCTACCCTGGCTTGTGTGTCCATCGCCCTGGCCACACACATGCCTCCCCAGGAATGGCCAGCACTTGGCAGCTCTTGCTGCCCCTGGCCCTGGCCAAGCTATTTGGAGTCAGGCCTCTTTAAGAGAGGAATGTGGTAGCAGTTACCTTGTGAGCAGAGCAGCTCAGACTGATTACAGGGTGAGGCGCTGATGTGCTGTCATTGGAAGCTTGTGGGTAGCCCATTTACAGTGCTGGGAACTGGGGTGTCCTTGCTCCAGGTGCTTTTAGATGATAACATTTGCCACGCTCTTTAACAGATATGAGAGAGTGTTATCAAACTGCAGCACTTTGGAAAACCTTCTTCAAGAAACCCTCTTCAGTTGTGCACATTGGAATTTCCCTTCTTCTGTAAATAGATGTGTGTTGTGTTAAGGAGGGACCCTAAAAATAGAGTGGGACTTAAGAGGGGAGCTGGGGAATTAGATATGAACAGTTTCCTTCACTTGTTTGTCCTGGGAAAGTTACCCTACCTTGCTTCCCTGTCTTCTCTGTGTGTCTGATGATTTGGGGGAAAAGGTGCTTGGAGATCCCCAGAGGAAATGTGTGATGTAGGCTAGAAACCTGGTGTATTCATATTCTGAAATCTCAAGGTTAAATTAACTGTGACCCTACAGGGCCTCTTTGGCCTCCCAGCATAGATCATCTTTCCTTCCTGTTGCCTTTCTTGATGTTCTTGTTGCCTGGTGTTGAGCTGGATGTGGACGAATCTGTCTCAGATGATTTAAACACTGTTTATAAGTACCCTGCTCCTTTTATGTCCACATTCCTTCCTGCAGAGGACTCTGGTCAAGCAGGGGCTCTGAGCCACACTGCCTGGGTTTGAATCCTGGTTCCCTCCTTTACTGGCTGAAGGACTGGGGGACTACTGATCCCTCAAATGCCTAGGTCTCCTCACCTATAAAATGGGGACAATGAGAGCGGCTGCATCACAGCTTTGCTGTGAGCACTCAATGCAATGGTATTTGTCAATCCAGTGCCTGGCACCAGCGAAGCTCTCGATAAATATTTGATGGCCACAGCTTTATAGCTGGAGAAATTCACTCCCTGTTAGCCAGGTGAGAAAGCTGGAGCACAGAAAAGAGAAAGTTTCTCCAGTTGTGCCCATGTGGAATGTTTACATTACTTGTAAGCTCCTTTAGGACAAGGACCATCTCAACACAAGCACTTACACAGTATCCATTCAGGAAATACTTGGTTAACTAGCTTGATGTGCACAATGGCACTGTCTTGTTATTTTTTAAATTTGCAAAAAACAAAGTTGGAGATAGCAACAAAATGTCGAGGCCATCTCCCTGGTGATACGTTTCTTCCCTAGACAAAGATGATCTCTAGCCCAGTGGTTAGCACACAAAGCAAGGAGCTCAGAGGTGTATGCCACATGAATTCCCAAATGCATGAGGGAATGATGAAGAAAGGGCTCTGTGGGTCATGGCTGTACCAGGTGAGGTTTATGAACAAGTATTCTCCTTCAAGTCGTAAGGAGGCTTCTTAGAATAGCCTCCTTTTGAAGAACCGAGCCCCTCTAAGAGTGAGCACAGTGTACTTAATTTGCTCTAAAGGTCTGGGGTTGTATCTTAAACAATTTCAGGTTATGTATATGACCATGCATTTGCAGCAGTCAATATTATCTTTATAACTTTCAAGGCTTTTGCTTTTTTAGTATTTATAAAGGATATTTTGAGACCTTTAAACCATGAATTTAAACAAATGTCACAGAAGATCTCCTCTCTGTTGGCTCTCATTCCACATGCAGCAAAGACTGAAATAAGCATGTTAGCCTTGTAGGATATTCTCAATATTCAGAAAGGCTAGAAGTGGCCCACTCTCTTGGAGACATCCTAAGATGGAAATGGGCCATTAGCAGCCCCCCACCCCACCCCTCTCTCTCTCATGAGAAGGAAGAGCTTTTCTTTTTTTTTTATTTTTTTTATTTTTTTTTATTTAAAAAAAAATTTTTTTTTTCAACGTTTATTTATTTTGGGGACAGAGAGAGACAGAGCATGAACGGGGGAGGGGCAGAGAGAGAGAGGGAGACACAGAATCGGAAACAGGCTCCAGGCTCCGAGCCATCAGCCCAGAGCCTGACGCGGGGCTCGAACTCATGGACCGTGAGATCGTGACCTGGCTGAAGTCGGACGCTCAACCGACTGTGCCACCCAGGCGCCCCGAGAAGGAAGAGCTTTTCTTCTGGATGGGTGTACCATGGAGCAGAGCAGAGCCAAACTCTCAGAAGACCTAAGTTCAAGCCTTGACTTTGCCACCCAAGTGTGAATAAGAAACTTGATCTCTAAGTTTTAGTTGAACTGAAACTAACATGATAGTGTCCCCCCTCCCCCTGCCCCTGTCTCAGAGTTGTTAGGATCAAAGAGAAATTGCATGAGAAGACTTTCTGGTAAACATTGTTTACCCTGACAATAAAATCATCACTCCCTGTCATCAGCACCACACTAAATGCCATCTCTTCCTTGAAAACTTCTCTCATTTCTCCAGCATTCAGTATTCTGTCCTGCCTCTGAAATCCCATGGCATTTTATTTATGTCTCCCTTTTGACACTTAGATAATTCTGTCTTATTGTATGATTATTTATATCCATATCTTAGGCAGCCTGAGGGTAGAATCCATGCCTACACCATACTTGCACCCTCCGTTCTACTACCTCGCTTGAGAAAAACCTCTCATTTCAAAATAAATTATAATAATCATCTTACATCATTATTATCAGAGCAGTTCATAACAAAGATCTGTACATAGTAGGTACATACTCAATAAGTAATTGCTTTTAGTGTTTTTATTTGTTTATAATTTTAGTCTTAATGTTTTGTTTTTAGGTTTATTGAGGTATAATTTACATACAGTAAAATTCACTCTTTTCCGTGTCCATTTCTGTAAGTGTAACAAATGCATGCAGTATTTAAGCACCACCACAGTCACCCCCCCCCCCCAAGAATTCCCTGATGCCCTTTGTTGTCAGTCCCTTTCCCTGACCCTAACCCCTGGCAGCCACTGATTGGTTTTCTGTCCTTATAATTCTGCCCTTTCCAGAATGCCACATAAATTGAATAATGTAGTATGTAGCCTTTTGAGTCCAGCTTCTTTCACATAGCATAATGCATTTGTGATTCATTCATGTTATATGTATGTCAATTCTTTTTTATCACTGAATATTGTGTGAATGTACCACAGTTGGTTTATCTGTTCGCCAGCTAATGAACATTTAGGTTGTTTCCAATTTGGGGACATTATGAATAAAGAAGTTTATTCTTCCTTCCTTCCTTTCTACAAATAGGATCACTGGGTCTTATGGTATATGTATATTTAATTTTATGAGAAACTGAAAAACTCTTTTTCAAAGTGTCTGTACTATTTTGCAATCCCACCAGCAATGTTTGAGAGATTAGTTGCTCTGCATACTGAACAGCACTTGTTATTGTCAGTTTTTATCTTTAAAAACCATTCTACTGGTATAGCCACTGTGGAAAACAGTATGAAGTTTCCTTCAAAAAGTTAAAAAGAGAAATACCATGTGATCCAGTAATTCCACTATAGGTATTTACCCAAAGAAAAGGAAAACACTAATTTGAAAGGACATATGTGCCCCTAAGTTTGTTATAGTATTATTTACATCACCCAAGATATGGAAGCAACCCAAGAACCCATCGATAGATGAATGGTATATGTATACAATGGAATACCACTCAGCCATAAAGAAGAATGAGATTGTGCCATTTGCGACAACATGGATGGATGAGACAAAGACAAATACCATATGATCTCACTTATGTGTGAGATCTAAAAAAAAAACAAATAAATAAAAACAGAAACAGACCCATAAAAACAGAGAATAAACTGATGGCTGCCAGAGGGAAGGTGGGTTGGGAGATTGGTAAAATGGGTGTAGGGGAATGTGAGGCACAGCCTTCCAGTTATGGAATGGATAAGTCACAGGGATGAAAAGTACAGTACAGCATAGGGAATATAGTCAATGGTGTTTTAATAGCATTAAAAAGCCACATTCTTTTTTTTAAATTTTTTTTTTTAACGTTTATTTATTTTTGAGACAGAGAGAGACAGAGCATGAACAGGGGAGGGGCAGAGAGAGAGGGAGACACAGAATCTGAAACAGGCTCCAGGCTCTGAGCTGTCAGCACAGAGCCCGACGCAGGGCTCGAACTCACGGACCGCGAGATCATGACCTAAGCCAAAGTCGGACGCCCAACCGACCAACCCACCCAGGCGCCCCTAAAAAAACACATTCTAATAGGTATGTAGTAGTATCTTATTGTGGTTTTAATTTGAATTTTCCTAATGACAAATGAAGTTGAGCATCTTTTCGTGTGTTTATTTGCCATCCATATCTCTTTTTTTGATGAAACATTTGTATAAATCTTTTGGTCATTTGTAATCAAGGTCTTGTTTTTTTTTTAATTTTTTTGTTTATTTTTGAGAAAGAAGAGAAGAGAGGGAGACAGAGGATCTGAAGCAGGCTCTGCACTGACAGCAGAGAGTCCGATGCAGGGCTTGAACTCATGAGCCAAGAGATCATGACCTGAGCCAAAGTCAGATGCTCAACTGCCTGAGCCACCCAGGCACCCCTGAGGTCTTGTTTTTTAATTGAGAGTTCTTTATGTATTCTAGGTAAAAGTCCTTTATCAGATATGTGTTTCAAATAATTTCTCCCAGTCTGAAACTTGTGTTTTCATTCTCTTAACAATGTCTTTTGAAGAGCAGACATTTTTACTTTTGGTGACCAAATTTATCAGCTTTTTCCTTTTAGGATACCTGATTCTTTATGGGTTATACTTTTGGTATTATACCTAAAATACTTTATGTAACCCAACATTACAAAGATTTCTCCTGTTTTTAAAAGTTTTTTTCTGGAAGTCCAGGTTTTCCACTTAGGTCTATAATCCATTTTGGGTTAATTTCTGTTTGTGCTATGAGGTATGGTTCATACCAAGGTTCATTCTCTTTGTCATATGATATCTAGTTCACCATTTGTTGAAAAGGCTATCTTTCTCCATTAAATGGTTTTTGTATTTTTGTCAAAAATCATTTTCCCCATATATGTCAGTCTATTTCTAGACTTTATTCCATTGACCTATTGGCCTATCCTTTTGTCATACTATACTATCTTGATGACTGTAGTTTTGTGATAAATCTTAAAATCAGGTCGTGTGAGTCCTCAAGTTTTGTCATTTTGTTCAAAGTGATTTTGCTGTTCTATTTTCTTTGTCTTGCCATAGAAATTTTAGAATCAGCTTGTTGATTTCCACACACAAAAAAATTCTATGGAGATTTTGCCTGGTATTGCATTGATATGTAGATCAGTTTGGGGAAAATTGACATCTTAATCATTTTGAATCTTTCAATCAATGGGCATGGTATATCTCTCCATTTATTTAGATCTTTAACTTCTTTCATCAGTGTTTTGAACTTTCAGCCTATAGATTTTGCACACATTTTATTTTATTTCTACCTAAGTATTTTATAGCTTTGTAGGGTGCTATTCAATAAAAAATTGTGGAATTAATGAATAATGTCAACCTATTTATGAATGCTTGCCTTAATGCTGTGTCAAATACAAGATACTAGAATAGGATTGGAAATTCATCAAAGTCCTTGGTTATGGCCAGGACAGCAGTGAGGCTAAGAGGTCTGAGTATAACTCTAGAAGGCAGGAAATATGGGCTTCATGCTGACCCCCTTCTCTCCACATTCCTTAACCTTGGACAGCTCCTTCTCTCAGCCCAGGGTCTGTCTCCTAGCACAAGTTTTATGTTGGGTTAAGTTTATACTTTTCAGGGACGCTATTGGCAGATCCGGCTCCTGTAGATACAGTACATAGTCGATTCTCTTGCATGATTTGGAAGTGCTGAGTAGTCTGTCTGACCAACTATTTAAAACCCACTGGCCTGGTTTGGCTCCTAAATTGTCTCTTTCATAGCCCTCCTTTGGGTAAGATATTACATTTCCATAAGGCCCTTACTAAGATGTGTTCCCTGGGAGGGCTAGTCTGGCACCTTGGGAAAGTAGATACATCTGTTTCATCCAATTAACATGTACTAAATGAGTACCTACCAAGTGCAAGGACCTCCAAGGTGAAAATGGCTTCCCTGTGAGGAATTTATAATGATAGGGAATTAAGTTAGATCATTCAACTCAGTGGAGGTACCTGGCATCAAGGGAGGTTAAGAGAACATGGATGCTTAAGACAGGGGTGAAAGGGAAAGAGAGTTGCAGAAGGAGTAATAGGGTAATGACAATAGACTCCACCTACTATACACTTTCATTTTTGCTATGAGAGCATGCATATTGAGCAGACCCACAAACCTGATACAAGGAGATACTGTATATTACTTGTAAGTAATAATACCTTGGGGTATTATACAGTTGTAACATCATTTTCATGTAACTTCATGTATTTTTTTTTTCATTTTTAAAGTTTATTTATTTGGAGAGAGAGAGAATGCAAGCAGGGGAGGAGCAGAGAGAGAAGAAGGGAGAGAGAGAGAGACAGAGAGAGAGAGAGAGAATATATCCCAAACAGGCTCTGCACTGCCAGCACAGAGCCCAATGTGGGGCTTGATCTCACCAACTATGAGATCATGACCTGAGCCAAAATCAAGAGTCAGACGCTTAACCGACTGAACCACCCAGGCACTCCTATGTAACTTCATTTAATGTGTACAACAGCTTTCTGTGATAAGTGGTGGATATATTAATTAGGGTACCCTAACAGCTCTAATAAAGAACTGTAAAATAAAATTTTATTTCTTGCTCACATCATATGTGAGTAAATGGTTATAAACTGAGGCAGAAGCTTTGCTTCCCCACAGTTGTTCAGGTAGTCAGACTCCTTCCATCTTGGCCTAGTAGTCTAGGTTCTAGGAATTTAGCAAAGAATAAGACAATTATGGGAAGATTTTTATGGCTAAGACCTTGAAGTGTTGCATGTCACTTCTGCTCATTTAATCACACAATCATACCCAGCCACAAGGTGACTGGAGGATGCCTCCAAGCTGTCTGTAGAAAGAGTAGAAATCAGACATTGGTAGACCCAAGCAGTCTCTGACACAGAAACACAGGGTCTTTTCCTCATTTTACAGATGGGGAAACAGGTACAGAGTAGTTCAGTGACTTACAGAAGAACACACAACTCAGGAGTTAGGATTTCAGCTCAGGTCTTCTGATAAAATAGAAACAATAATAATAGTAATTACAATAATATTTAACAGTTGTGAGTGGGGGTAGGTATTAAATGGAGCAATCTGCATGAAGATCTTTTTTTTTTAATTTTTTTTTAACGTTTATTTATTTATTTAAAAAAAAAATTTTTTTTTTCAACGTTTATTTATTTTGGGGACAGAGAGAGGCAGAGCATGAACGGGGGAGGGGCAGAGAGAGAGGGAGACACAGAATCGGAAACAGGCTCCAGGCTCTGAGCCATCAGCCCAGAGCCTGATGCGGGGCTCGAACTCACGGACCGCGAGATCGTGACCTGGCTGAAGTCGGACGCTTAACCGACTGCGCCACCCAGGCGCCCCAACGTTTATTTATTTTTGAGACAGAGAGAGACAGAGCGTGAATGGGGGAGGGTCAGCGAGAGGGAGACACAGAATCCGAAACAGGCTCCAGGCTCTGAGCTGTCAGCACAGAGCCCGACGCGGGGCTTGAACTCACAGACCGTGAGATCATGACCTGAGCCAAAGTCAGCCGCTTAACCGACTGAGCCACCCAGGCGCCCCAATCTGCATGAAGATCTTAATAAATTACAGGTTCCCGTCCTAACCCTGGGCTTTGCTACACAGTCCTACCAAGGGCCAAGCATTTTTCCTGAGGACTGTGGGCAGCAGAATGACTACATGATGTAGCATCTGGTGCTTGTCTATCAGCAGAGCCCGGGGAAGGGGCTTAATAGATTATAGTGGCTGAGAGGTGCTCTCTCTGCAGGCTAAGAGGTTATACACATTGAGAACCGGCTCTGCCTGGCCTGAAGAGGCTGCACTGTCTTTGCTGTAAGACTAGAGCTGCCCCTTGCAGGCAACTTCCCTTATGTCTCCAGAAGATGGTCTCATTGTGTCAGCCTTGTGTCCTGGCCAAGGGTGGGGCAATTCTCTGGCCAACATCCATTCCCTCAGGAGTCTTTGTGGGCCTGAGTACCTTTTAAAAGGTTAATTTTTATTTAATTATTTTAAAAGCTCCAACATGAATGAATAATTAAATTGGCACCCATATCTTATATATTATTTATAGGTCCAACTTTTAAAATAGCTCTTTTCATTTGTGTGGCAGAGATTATGGATAGAAACCATTCTGTGACTGACATTTCTGTAACTCCAGAAAGAATAAATAAAAGACTTCCCAGCTAAGTGGGGTAGGACTTCTCTGTCTAGAGGAATTCTGGGTGAGAAGCTGCTGCTTTCATCAATGTTTTGTGTGAGGAAATTGAGGCATGGTTGAGTCAGAGCTACTCTGAAGAGTGTCAAGATTTGTAGACATTAGGAGGAGCTTGGGCCACTGTCCACCCCTTGTGCAACTACATTCCAGCCAAAAAGGAGGAGATGGCAGGAATGTATGGTTGAGACAGGGGCAACAGTGACAACATCAGGGCATTGATGCCTGGCTTGAATCCATGGAACTGCTGTTACATGCCACATTCCCAGCCCCCTCTTTACCTTCACCTTCAAATGAGACTCCAAATGGTGTGTCCTCAGCAGGAGCCATCCTTAACCTCTTAAGTAGCAGTGCTCTACATTTCTCAGTTTTCATCTATTTTTTCAACACTCAGTAGCCTCATTTCACACATTTGGCTGTATGCTAGGCTATTGGGATAAAACGAATGAATAGGGATTGTCCCTGACTTCAAGCAGCATACAGTCTATTGGGAAAGAAGAGAAATAGATTATCATCCTACAACATAGTTAAGTACTTTGATGAACATGAGCCCTGAGTGTGATGGGAACCTAGAAGAATCACCCCTGCCTCCCACAGCTGCAGGGGATGGTGGTGGAGATGGGGAAGTTTCTTGAAAGAAGTGATGACTAAGATAAGTTCTGAAAGACAAGAAATTATTCCAAAGGAGAGGGAGAGTTTTCTGGGCTTAGTATGTGCAAATAACATGGCCAGAGAGAACCAGGGATCCGAATAGAGTTCATTATGGTGGGGATGTAAGACTGGGGAAGTTGGGAAGAAGGTTTGGATGGAAATGGTGTTCAGTGAAGGGATTGATCATGAAGGGCTTTGACCTCAATTTTTTATGGGTTTTAAACTTTCTTCCAAGATAAAGAAGAGCTATTATAGAAATGATATCATCATATTTGTATTCTAAGATAATATTTCTAGCTATAGTATAGAGGGTAGATTGATACAATAGACAAAAGGGAAAATATAGATCCAAAGAAATCAAAAGGACACCATTAGACCTAAGATGATGGTTGCCAGAAGTGAGGAGGAGAAGTAGAGACAGAGAATAGAGATTTGAGAGACATTGAGGGGAATGAGTTAGTGAGATACTGGGAAAGAAAGAGGGGTAGAACATGATCCCAGCATTTGGTTTGGACCATTGGGATATTGGCGAATGAGAAACATGACAGGAAAGACTGGGACAGGGATGGTCATATTTTCAGCTGGGGATCATATTGAGTGTAAGGGGCCTGTGGGTCTTCCAGGTGAATGTTCGGAAGACAATTGGATTGATGGATAGTAATTGAGATAGATTCAGAAGCCATTAGCATGAGATGGTAATTCAGGTCGTGATGTCATGAGACTGAACGAAATAGCCTAAAAGAGTGTGTAGACAGAGGAAGAAGGAGAAGAGGACCCAGGGTTGAACTCTGGGGAACATCCCATCCAAGTGAGAGATACAGGAAGAATAGCCCACCGAGCAGACTAAGGAGAAAGGACAAGAAGGTTCAGAGAGGACAAGGAGTATGTCCTGGAAGATAAGGATGCAACTTCAGGAAATTTTTTGAATGACCAACAGAGCTTAATGCTGCTGAGAAGTCGAGATAAGACCTGAAAAGCATCTATGATTTTAATCAACAAGGAAGGGAGGTGTCAGTGACCTTTGGAGAGAATAGTTTCATGAAGTGAATGGGGGAAACCAGATTTCAGTGAATTGAAGAGTGAGTGTCGTATAGATGAGGAAGTTCTCAGGAATGTAAATATACTATATCTATATTTACCTTAGGAGCAGAGGTTATTATACATCTCAGTTTATCATCTCATTTTCTAGGGAAAGGCCCCTCTCCTGGTTGGTTCATGGTTGATTGACTGACTTTTCTTTTTTCTTTTATTTTTTTAACAAGTCTTTTTTAAATTTAAGTATAGTTGACACACAATGTTACATTAGCTTCGGGTGCACAACTCAGTGATTTGACAAGTGTATACATTATGCTATGTTCACCATAAGTATAGCTACCATCTGTCTCATTACTTTGCTGTCACAATATCACTGACTGCACTCCCCACGCTCTGCTCTTAATTCCTGTGACCTACTCCTTCTGTAACTGGAGGCCTACCTCCCTCTCCCCTTCATCCATCCTGCTCAAGCCCCCACCTCCCTCCCCTTTGGCAACCAGTTTATTCTCTGTATTGAGAGTTCTGATTCTGCTTTTTGCTTGTTTACTCATTTTTTTTAGATTCTATTTATGAGATGAATCAGATGATATTTGTCTTTTTCAGTCTTATTTCACTTAGCCTAATACCTCCAGGTCCACCCATGTTGTCTGAAATGGTGCAATCTCATCCTTTTTATGGCTGTTTCATAGTCGTGTGTGTGTGTGTGTGTGTGTGTGTGTGTGTGTGTGTGTGTGTGACATTTCTTTATCCATTTGTCTATTGATAGATACTTGGATTGCTTCCACATCTCGGCTCTTATAAATAATGCTGCAGTAAACATAGGGATGCATATACATTTTTGAGTTAGTGTTTTTGTTTTCTTTGGGTAAATACCCAATAGTGGAATTACTGGATCA
Source organism: Herpailurus yagouaroundi (assembly GCF_014898765.1). Classification (NCBI taxonomy): domain Eukaryota; kingdom Metazoa; phylum Chordata; class Mammalia; order Carnivora; family Felidae; genus Herpailurus; species Herpailurus yagouaroundi. Next base: position 40,279,517 of record NW_024412396.1, on the reverse strand, counting down.
TATGGCATTTCTATTTTTAATTTTTTTAGGAACCTCCATACTGTTTTCTGCAATGGCTGCACCAGTGCCCAAGTTTACATTCCTAGCAACAGTTCCCAAGTTTCCTCCACATCCTTCACATCCTCATCAACACTTGTTTGTTGTCTTTCTTGATTTCAGCAATTCTAACAGGTGTGAGGTGGTTTCTCATTGTGGTTTTGATTTGCATTTCCCTGGTGATGAGTGATGCTGAGCATCTTTTCATATGTCTGTATGTCTTCTTTGGAAAAATGTCTACTCCAGTCCTCTGCCCATTTTTTAATCGGATTGTTTGGGGGTTTTTTGGTGTTGATTTCCTTTTATTTTCTTTTACCTTCTCCATTCCCCTCATTCCAATCTAGAGGTGGCCATTTTCATGTGTTTAAGAGTTTGCCTCTTGTTTGTAATATGCTCTTATATGTATTGTTTTGTATGTATTTAAAATTTTTTTCAGTGGTGTGTTATAGATCTTATTATGTTTCTTATTTATTTTATCCATCACTGTGTTTTTTTTTATTTTTTATTTTTAAAATTTTTTTTTCAACGTTTATTCATTTTTGGGACAGAGAGAGACAGAGCATGAACGGGGGAGGGGCAGAGAGAGAGGGAGACACAGAATCGGAAACAGGCTCCAGGCTCCGAGCCATCCACCCAGAGCCCAGAGCCCAACGCGGGGCTCGAACTCAGGGACCGTGAGATAGTGACCTGGCTGAAGTCGGACGCCTAACCGACTGCGCCACCCAGGCGCCCCCATCACTGTGTTTTTAAGATTCTCCAGTGCTGCCATGTGTCTTCAATGTGTGCATTCACTACATTTTATTGTCCATCCCCCAGCAAGGGACACACAGGTTATTTCTACCTGCCCACTCACTCCCCATAATCAATATTGCAGTGAACATCCTTGCACATGACCCCTTTCAGACCTTCACGAAAATTTCTTTGGTCTATAAGGCCAGGAAGAGAGTTGCAGATATGTAACCTGCCTCCTGAGAACTGGCAGAATGCCCTCTGGAATGGCTAGGCCAATTCACACTCCTACCAGCAGGGTACAAGGTTCCCACTCTGCATATCACCATCTACACTTCACATTATTCAGCTTGATAATGTTTGCCTATAGGATCTCTTTCTTGCTTTAATCTGTATTTTTTGGGTCAGTAATAACCTTGAGTATCTATTCATAGGCTTTTAGTCTTTGGTATTTCCTCTTTCGTAAGTCACCTGTTCATATTCTTAGCACATTTGTCAGGAAATTTGACTCTGAGAGGAAGAGAAAATATGGCGAGTAAGAGTTTTGATGGGAAAGACTTGAGCATGTTAAAATGAAGATGGATGGGAGAAAAAACTAAAGATTCATCTTCCTCCCAAGATTGGAAGGATGGACAGAAGGCAAGACAACGAAGATCTGGCCTCACTTGAAAATAGCAATGAGATTCAGGAGGATGTGGCACTGAAAAGGGGAAGTCTGTGCATAGGTCACCATCAGCATTCCCTGAGCCCATCTCCGTTGTCCTCTCCACTTGTATGTACAGGCAGTGAATAATCCATGGGGTTGGGTAGGAGGAGAAAGGTGACCTCACCTCAGATTCCAGGATGATGTTGTATATTGTGCTTATAAATGTTTGAAAGTTGTTTTAAATTGCCAGGAGAGAGGAGAGATGCCTAAATTTCAGCATGTGGAGTGTGGCACAAATACAGTTTTAGAGGCATCTGACACAGTGGTGGGGGTTGGGAGACATGTGTACCTTCCTGGTTGGAGCAGACTTAGCATAAGAGAAAGTATGAGCTCAGCACTGGACAGTGTGGGGCTTTGGTAGACTGTGTGATGGTCTTGTTACAGAGTAGAGGCATGTAGTCATGAAAAGGGCCATTCCGGATAGATTGAAGGGGTCAAGCCTCGACAGAGATGGACCATTACACAAGTCCAGGTGGGAAGTCATAAGGGCCTCAAGTGAAATAGAGGCTTTAGAACATAAAGGAATGACAAAAGGAAGACATAAAAAAGAGGCATAATGACTGGCTTTGGTGATGAATAAATAAGTGCCTAATAAGTAGTGCTTGGATCAGGGAATATGGTGGGACAGAGGGGTTTAAAGAGGTTCCAGAGCTTGAGCTTTGGTCCCTAAGAGGAGAATATTGATTCAATGACCGTGTGTCCCAAGCGCAAAGCTAAGCACCTTAATATAATCATGAGTAGGACTAACATGGCTGGTGCCTGTGAGGAACCTATAGTCTGTGCAGGAGGAAGCAAAAACACAAACCGATAGATGTATGAGTAATTACTGTTACGATGAGTGCTAGGAATGGGTCAAGCAGGATGCACAGACTGAAGCTGACAAAGGATTTACCTGAGACAGGGTGCTCAGGAGGTCTCCCACAAGGGGATGATATCTAAGAGGAGACCTGAAGGGCCAAACATGCAAAGGTGGTCCAGAAAGTATCCCAGACCAAAGGCACAGCATGCACCAGAGCCTGAACTGGGGAAGAAATGGCAGGTTGGAAGAACTGAAAGGTTTGCAGGTTGCATCTAGTGAGTATGGGGAGATGAGCTTGGAGAGGGAGGCAGAAGCCAGACCACACTGGGCATGGTAAAGGAGTTGACGTTTATTCTATGTTCCAGTTGTACCTAGGGCATATGACTGTTTTAAATAAAATTGACAAAATTTAATTTTAATAATAAATGAACATTTTTATTGTACAAATTTTCATACATATAACCAAAGTAGAGAGAATAGCATCATGAACCCCCCATGTGTAAATCATCCAAAGTCAGCAGTTAGTAGGGACTTCCTACTTCATCTCTTCCCCACTTTGCTAAAGCATATTTAAGTAAATCCCAGATGGCATGACCTGTCCCTCTGTACATCCTTCAGCATGTCTAAAGAACATTTATTTTCTTAGATAACCACAATACCATGATCACACCTAACATAATTAACTATAATTTCTGGTTATCATCCAATATTGAGTCTATAATTCAGATATCCCTGTTTGTCCCCCAAATGTGTTTTGGTAGCACTTGAATCAAGATCCAAATGAGGTACACATTGTATTAGTTATTACATCTTTAAGTCTCTTTTGATCTACACAGTTCCTATTTTCACCTCCTTTTTTGTTTGTTTTAATGCCATTGACTTGTTGAGGAAGTGGAGGCAGTTGTCTGCAGAATGTCCCATCTTGTGGGTCTGTCTCTTGCTTCCTCATGTTGTCATTTAACCTGTCTTTTGGTTTCCTATTATTCCTGTAATGGGAACTTAACTCTAAGGATTGATCAGATGGAGGTTAACTTTTTTGACAAGAATGTCAATGGTCATGATTTCCTTCATATTGTATCATCTCAGGAGACACCCAGTATCTAGCTGTCCTATTCTTAATGAGACTAAGATTCATCAGTGAATTCAAGCATTGGGAGCTTGATTGTATTGTATAATTCTCCATTGACTTATATAATTATCTTATTTTTTTATATTTTTCTGAATCAATTACTTCATTAGAAATATCTCAACGATTATTTCAAATCTATTATTTCAACTTACTTTTAACCACCTCCAAAATTGAGATCTTACTACCTCCCTGACAATTTTCACTGAAGAAGAGAAAGGTCATGCAGCACCTGGGTGGCTCAGTGGGTTAAGTGTTTGACTTCAGCTCAGGTCATGACCTCATGGTTCATGAGTTCGAGCTCCACCTCGGGCTCTGTGCTGACAGCTCAGAGCCTGGAGCGTGCTTCAGATTCTCTCCCTGTCTCTCTCTGTGCCCCTCCCCTGCTCACACTCTGTCTCTCTGTCTCTGTCTCTCTCAAAAATAACCATTAAAAAACAAGAGAGGGGCCACTGTGAGTATTCTGGAAAAGTCTTTGTGGAAGAAAATAAATTGGGCATTCAACTTTTCATTCAAATACCATAGAATATTACTTATTCTGGGAGAGGAAGCCAGTAGTTATCCTGAAAGAAGTGAGTTAGTAAAGATAAGAGGTAGGACTGGGTTGTAACAGTTTTCTGTAAATGTAGATAGATATTGAGCCCAAGATTCCCAGTAGAGGATAGTCTTTGAAAACTATGTATACTAAAAGTATCATTTCTCCTGTCTTCTTTAATCACTCCCAGTGGACATTTGCCTCTGTGTAGGACGTGAGGTGCTGATAGATGCTGTTAAGATGTAGGGATTGCCCTATCAGCCCTCTATCAGTGCTAAGCTGCACCTGTTCTCCAACCAAATCCCTATTAAGAACTGTTGGGATCATGATCCCACCATACCCCCACTCCCATTCCAGCAGCTGCAGCATAACTGGAGCCAGTTCTTAGTAGGAGATTTTTCCATGATGAGAGTGGACAAGTTGTGACATGTGGGCCTAAAGTCCCTGCCTAGTGACAGAAACTGGAGCAGACGGGTCTGGGTAAGGCCTCACCAAACAGCTGTGGACTTGAATGGCCAGGGTATTGCAAGTACATGGGGATCCTTGAAGGTGGCAACCCTGGATAGGAATCTTGACCCTTTAAGAACACCTAACTATACTCTGCCACTGATGGACGGGTGGCCAGGGCAGATTGGGATGGGAACTGCAGAGCGTGGAAAAGCAGCATGTGCTCTGGGGAGGGGAAGCAGCTTGGTCCTGGCACTGCCGATGGTGCCCCCCTCTGCTGGAAAAGTCACCCACAGGTGGCATGCTTACCTCACTGGGCCTCACTGTCACCCCATGGTCCAGAAACTCCCCTGTTCTGTCCTGGGAGCCATGTTCTCAGACTTAGCCATATTGAGACTGAGCTATAATTTTTAGGTAGTGATATCTGGTAGACAGATGGAGGTGCTAGACTAGAGCTTGGGGGTAGGAGGAGATTAAGGTTTAAGATAGATTTAGTGTACTCTGTACTGGGCGTCTCATTGGTTCTCACGCTGTTTTAGTATGTATTTGCTCTTTAAGGTATCTGGGAATATGCAGTGAGATTATGATCAGATGGAGTAGGAGGGTGTTCTGTTTTAGTAAATGCACTGGCAGGGAAGTTACCAGGGAGACTTCGGAATTTAATCTCCTGACCTGGATTGCCATAGTATCAAAATATGTTAAAAGCAGGTTTGGCGTAGCATCAAGGGGCAGGACAAAATAGGAAGCAAGTGAAAAGTCCAACCTTACAACTAGAGGGAAAGTTAAAGGTAGAATGGGTCCAAATTCTCTGTTTAAGGAAGACTCCATCTAAGCCTTTGCAACAGCCTGTGACTTGTGACCCTGTGAAGGAAGAACAGCATCACCCTGTGTTCCCCCCTCCCCCATTTCCCACTCCTGAAGTAGACCTTTGGGCTTTGTTGCTTCTCATCTAAGCAGCCCAGGGAAGAGGAGATGGGGTGGTGAAGAAAAGGGCAGTGCATCCAGCCTCCTGCTCAGTGCTGCAGGAAGCCTGAAGCGAGCTCTAGCCAGGGCTCCGGCAGCACCCTGCAGGCGGGGGAGAAGCAGCTGCTGCTGCTGTTGCCACTGCTGCCACTTGCTGGGGTCCCAGCTGCCCCAGGGATTACCTGGGCATAGCATGTGAGGCTGAGATTCTGAGACTAACACCCGATCTCGGAAGCGGATGAGGTCCTGGGCACAAAGTGAAGGGTGGAGCTATGAGCTGTGGCGGTGATATTGTGAAATCCATTTACCAAGAAGGCACTCCTTCTGTGAGTGAGTGCCCTGTACGATCAGATGAGCTTTTCCGTTCTGAGCTGTGGGCAAGTCTTCTAGGAACCCATGCTGATCAAAATATAACCTGGCCTTAGTGGCAGAAGTTCAGCAGGTGAGGGCGAGCCTCTGGACTGCACATTGGGAGACAGGCCTGCCCCACTGCGATAGGCAAATGGACAGGGAAGGTGGGCTTTCCCAGGCAGAGTCACACAGGCCAGAGAAGCCCCACCTCCACTTTGACAAGGGTCTGGTGGGTTGGGAGAAGCTTCTTAGGAACTTGAGGGTGAACTGGGGAGTGAAATGACAAGGAGCTACTTATGTCCTTTCTCCTGGGTTTGCTGGCAGTGGGGTGAGGTGCAGCTTAAGGTCTAATGTTAGCCAGGTGCTTGCTGTCTTTCATACTTAATGGAGGCCCATTCTAGATGCATAGATGACTTATATCCTAAAAAATGTGACCGGATTACCTGACCCTCAGGTTCCCCTCGGATACCAACTTGTCATTTCCATGACCTTCCAGGCCTTGTTTGGGGTTTTGTTTCTGCTTTTGTGTTCCTGGAATAACCATCTGTAGCTTTCCCATTTTCAGATTTTCTTCTCTTCTGCCTCTCACACCTGATTCTGTGAGATTCTCCCCTTGCTGAACCACCGAGCACACTACCCCCGCCTCCCTTGGCTCTGAAGGGACGCCATCTGGGCAGGCCACCGGGGTGGGCACAGCTATGGGGCAAGAGGAAGAGGGCTTCCCTTTCATTTCTGCATCTTTTTTCCTTGGTGGTTGCCTTCGAGAACCTGACCTCCTAAAAACAAAACAACCCCCTCACCCCAAACCCTAGACTTGTGTATTTAGACATACATGTGAGTTTTATCACATTCCCTGCCAAGCCGCTGCCTGACCGCTCCCTTCTCTGAGCCACGGTGGCAGGAGGCATGGCGTTTTTAAGCAGGATGAATTGCTGTCTAGTGGCTGCTCTTCTGCACCCAGGGCCATCAATCTTGTCTTGAATGCTGGGCCTGCTGGTGTGCCTGCTCAAGCTCATCTTTCTGGGGCAGACTTATTTACGGAGCCATGGCAAAGGTAATCTCACTGACCACCACCCCACCCCCCCACACCCCCCGCCCTCCACCAGCCCATGGCCTGGGCCTCTCTCAGCCGCTCTTAAAAATAGCCTAAGACAAGAAGGAGAGCCGGGGTCCGGTTACCTCCTGCAAGCAGGATCTGATCTTACCTCACCTCCTGCGTCTGGCAGCTCGGCCCTTCTCAGGGGCCATTGGACAGGCTTGCGGGCCAGCAGGAGGTGCAGCCTGTCAGTCTCTGTCCTGCTTGGAGCTGGGAGCCAGCAGTTGCTCCCCTTCAGGGAAGCAGGGGTTGGGGGGAAGGCATGGGGGGGATGGAGTCCTTCCCATCTCTCTTTGCCCAAGCAGTTGAGTGAGAAATCTCAGCCATGGAACTCGTGTGTCCATTTGTGGAAGATGACAGGCTGTGTAAGGGGTGAGGGTCTTCCTGAGCACAGGCCTGGAATTGCAGGGCATGCTTTGTTTGGAGTCATGACTGGCTTCCCCACCTTATGTCTCCCCTTCCCTGAGAAGCAAACACCTTTGTCAAGTCCTGGACGCTGGGGAATACCTTCTGTCCCCGTGTGCCATGTTCTTCTCTCACCTAAATCGAATCTGCTTCCCCAAAAATCTGCCTGGTAGAAGGGGATGCATCAGGCTACAGCCTGGCTGTTAGCCCTAGCCATAGCAGTAATTCCCTAGATGACCTTGGGGAGCCCTCATCCTGTGTTAGGCCTTCGTTTTCTTCCTTGTGCAATTAAGATGGATAATTCTGGCTCCTGTCTTACCTCGAAGGGATGTGGTGGGATTGATTAATTGGACTGGGGAAAAAGGAGTCTGGAGTGATTCTGTGTCTGAAAAATAAGGGCGACAGCACTGCATTTGCACTTGGATTGGTGAGCTTGCATCATTTCTTCATCAAGCATGCATCTGTTTGTGTGTGTGTGGGATATCAGTACCGGTGTGTGTCTGGGGTGTATGTATACGAATGTGTGAGTGTGCACACATTCATAGAGGAAGTGGCTTACTTCACAGCTCACTGGTTGTCCACACTTGTCATTTGTCTGCCTCATGGCCTCCCCACCCCATTTTGTTCTCTTGGATATGAAGGCTCTGGGCTCCCTGTCCTATCTTATAGACTTGATCTTGGAATCCCTTTAGTTCCCTGGGGAGATGCCTCAATGGCAGGTACTGGAGAGGAAATTAAGGCTGAATGAAAGATAGTCATTTTCCAAAAGCCCACAACATTCAGGCCCTAGCCTTGCACCTCTAGTCTCCCATCTCCCTTGTCTCCCTGACTCTGCCCTCACCCTCTAGTTACGTTGTAAGTTTCCTAAATTTTGCCATGGTCTTTCTCACCTTCAGAACCCTGCACCTGCTCTTTATACCGTTTGTTTGGACTTGCCCCTTTATCCCTTCACAGAATGCTTCTGAGCTTCCTTTGGGAACCAGCTTACGCTTCCCTTATCCTGACATCCAGCTCTGCCATGAGACCCCACAATTCCCCATTCTTTCCCGGCGGTGGCACACAGCACACCTTACTATTATTGCTTATTTCACTGGGTGCCTTACGGCCAGAATATAAACTCTATGAGGACAGGGCACCTCTTGTCTTACTCAGAATTGCCTCGCATAGTGTCTGCCCTCTAGTTGGGCCTTGGTACATATTTTAGTCAATCATGAACGAATGAGCAAACATGATAAATGACAGGCAAATAAGAACACAGTGCTCCTGATGCCCATGTGCCTTGCATAGATGAACACGCACAGCTCCGCTGTCTGTGGGAGCCCTTCGCCACCACCCCCACCATCATGCTGACAGCCTTGATAGGACAGCAGTCTCATCTGGGCGCCTTGGTCTGTCTTGGGATTCAACCTTGTCCACGCACCTGATTGCACTTCAGAGAAGGTAAAACCAAGAGCTCAGCTTTCTAAATATTTGTTGCTGGGAAAGCGCTGGGAGGGATCTTGGGCAGCCTCTGAGAGGAGTACACTTTCTCCAGCACAGCTGCTGGGGCTGGTGGCATCAGTGGCATCTCCTGTTCATCTCTCTCCCCACTGATTCACGTTTGAGTGGGACTCAGCCAACTTCCAACTTTTCACCTCTCCTTCCTGTCCAGGTTTGTTCCTGGTCCAGTCCACAGGGTTGAGCTGCTCTTCTCCCCACCCCACCCCCATCCCCCACCCCGCCCATCCCCTGGCTCCCAGGAGAGCCTCCCCTTTCCTGGCTCCCAAGCTTCCACAGCTGCCTCAGCCGCAGGTTTGGAGGAAGCGGGCTTGCTGCGACTGACGTCTCCACCTGCTGGCCGTCCTGACCCTTTCTGCCTGCAGCTCTCCATCCCTGCTGCCACTGTCGCCGTTACAGTGTGGCGGCGGCGGCGACTGCTGCTGCTGCTGCAATATTCTATAACCCAGAGACCCCAGGTGGGAAGCATGGCCCGGCAGATGGCACGGTGTGCTCCTCCTACAAGGACCTACCCCTGCCGGATGCTCCGAATAAGTTTCCCCTGAGAAAAAGTCCAAGGGGGAGGTAGCTAACCCTCTGACTGTGTTGCTGTTCCCCCCTAGGGACCCTTCCATGAAGACTGAGGCAGGCACAACTGCTGAGAGCCTGCTGACATGACATCGGCCACGGAGTTTGAAAACGTGGGCAACCAGCCACCGTACAGCCGGATCAATGCCCGCTGGGATGCCCCGGACGATGAGCTGGATAATGACAACAGCTCAGCCAGGCTCTTTGAGAGGTCCCGGATCAAGGCCTTGGCAGGTACCATTTGGGGCCATGGGGGTTAGAGGAGCCGGTCTCATAGTCCCAGGGTTTAGTCCCCTCCCTGCCTGTGGCCAGCCCTCTGCGTGCATTGGCGTGAGCCCTGGCAGGGAGGTGATGGAGACATGGCTGTGTGGCTCAGGGAAACTTGGCCCTGTTGGGAGGGAGCAGAGGCTCCCACGCATGCCCTAGTTCGTCCCAAGTGGGAGGTGGTGCCAGGTGGGCCCTGCCCTCTGCCTCTGTCCTGAGTGACCTGTGGCCAAAGTGAGAACTGAGAGAGAGTCTGGGCAAAGGAGTGTCTGAGGGGCTGGATGGCCAGGCAGAGGGGTGTGCAGCTTCATTATGCACCTCAATCTCCTGCCTGGTCCTGGATAGAAAATTATCATCCTCCTCTCTGTTGTCCTAAAAGAAAAGTGTGATTTGATAGGACATTGAGAACAGATAACATCCTCCCCACACTGGCTCAGGAAGTAGGATTTTCTAGACTAAACCTCTTATCCTTAAACTGGAATTAGATTTTTACTTAGATTCATAGTAGATTTCTGTGTGTGTGTGTGTGTGCGTGTGCGTGACAGAGAGAGAGAGAGAGAGAAGGGGAGGGAGGGGGAGATCTTAAATCTCCAGCAGAAATAGTTGGTCCTCCCCCTGCTGGCTGGGATCTGATTCTTGGGATTTTTTTTTTTTTTTTCCTTCTCCCGCCAACCCCTGTGACCACTGCTTCCCTGGAGCCTGGCCCAGGGTAGCTATATTCGGACAGTAAGTTCTTGGCCAATAAAGAAAGTTTGAGTTCTGTGGGATAGCGTGTGGGTGGGAGGGCTGGGGGTAGATTCCATCATCTGCTCCACCAGTTATTAACCCAAATCAGATTTCTTTCCCCATCTTCACCTTGTAAGAAGAACCCAGACTCGCCCATAAGCACTTTCTGGAGCGATTCTCCCAGTGCACCATCATCACTTAGTGGCCCTATCTGAATTTTCTAGTAGTATTCTTCTACCTTCTCTCCCTCCACTCTGCTCTCAGATACCTCCAACTTCAGCTAACCTTGAGTCATGAGCAGGGGAACCATAGTGACCTTTCACCTTAGGAGTAGCTGGGCTTACCTTACACTAAAAGCATTTTTTTTTTTATTTTTTTTTTCAACGTTTATTTATTTTTGGGACAGAGAGAGACAGAGCATGAACGGGGGAGGGGCAGAGAGAGAGAGGGAGACACAGAATCTGAAGAAGGCTCCAGGCTCCGAGCCATCAGCCCAGAGCCCGACGCGGGGCTCGAACTCACGGACCGCGAGATCGTGACCTGGCTGAAGTCGGACGCTCAACCGACTGCGCCACCCAGGCGCCCCACAGATACCCTATTTTTTAAGAAACCGAGGAAAATTCCATTTTAATAGTTATTTATTGTACCCCTACTATGTATAAAGCTAACCCCATGACCAGAGAAAACCACGGAGATGAATTCAACACAGTATCTGTCTGTAAGTAGTTTATGATCCACTAGGGAAATGAACAATGTTCATAATGAATTAGCACAAGTACAATTAGAGAAGAACTGTAGGAAAGGCATATAATTAAATAGCAATGAGAGAGCAAAGGAGGAGACTCAGGAATCGGGGACTCATTTGTGGAGAAGGCCCTCAGGAATTGAAGGGTGCATGGGATCTTGACAAGCAGATGGGGTACAACTTTATCCAGTTGGACTATATGAATGGCAGCCAGGTCTGAGGATCAGGTTGGAAAACTGGTGAAAGTAAGTTATCAGGTTACTGGAGAAAAAAGTTCCACAGCCATGCCTGTGTCTCACCAAGAGTTTGCATATCATCTACCAGAGAATCTGAATACCCCCCAGGGGAGAGGGGGACCACCGAGCATAGACTTACATGCCTGGACCTTAACAATTTAGAACATCTGGCTAACAAGTAACCATGGAAGTTTAGGATCCATTCAGGGTTTTAAAAAACAAACAGAAACCTGTCAGTCTACTGACTTTACTGAGAGTCCACTCGGAGTGAGCTGTGGGATAAGCAAAAGCTGCGGGAGCGTCCAAAGTAGAGAGGTCAGATGGACCCGTTCTGGTGGGTAGACAGAGCAGAGAATGGGGCTGTCTGTCTCCCTCAGTTTTAACTTCTGGATGTTTTTCTCTTCAGTATTGTCTTTGGGTCTGCCTTGGCAGCCTTTCCAAAGAGGCTGAGGAAGCAGAAGCCCCTCTAGTTCCAATCATTTCTGCTTTCTCCAGAGCCACTCCCCCACACCTAAGCACATGATGGCAAGGAAGGCATTACTGTCCCCTCTAATGCTACTAGTATGGAGGATGGTTGAATCAATTTCCTGTTTTATAAAATGGGGACAGTAGTTCTTTCCCAAGGGTCTTGTGAAGATCAAGTAAGATAAAGTTTATGAAAGTTTTTTATTAGTAATAAAATACTAGGTGAATGTTAGTATTTACAGGAAATCTTAGTAATATCTTTCTGTCCCTTATTTTAACTTCAGACATTCATGATCATCAGTCATAGTTCCAGTTATCCTGGCCTGTTCCAGGGACAGTTTCTTCCTTCTTAACCCCACCCTCCTTTGTTTCTGAAGGCCAGGGTTGGAAGAAGGAGCCAGGGACCAGGGGAAACTCCACTAATGCTTGTGTTGCGGCTTTTGGCTCGGTCCCCAGAGACCCAGTGCCCACAGGGATGAAGCCCCATGCTGTGTAGATCTTTCTCTTTAAGGCTGCCCAGCCAAGATCCCAGCTGTGTCTCTGCCATCAGCTGGGTGACCTGGAAGGACCAAGAAACCAAAGGATGATGAGTCTGGTTAGATGTCCTTCCGGGTGTGGCTTCTCTGGGTCCTTCTCCACATAGTGACCTGTGGTTGGAAATCTTGCAGTTTGTTAACAGGACTCCATTTTTTTCTGCCCCTTAAGTCAACTTCCTCTCAGCTCCAGAGGAAATACTCCCTATTTTGCCTTTCAAATAATTCCCAGCTCTTCCTCCCTGGACTGAAATAAACAAACCATCTGGTTATTCCATGTGGAAACTGCCACATTGGTATACAAATACCTGACCTCTCTCCAAATGAATCACTGTGGATTTGACACTGTGGGTCAGCCTGACTGAAATGAAGGGGGAGGTGGGCAGGAAAGTGCTGCAGAAGGCTCCTGAAAATAGGGGATGGATTTGACCTCAGCAGTGCCCAGGGGAAGGGTGGGGGCCCAGCAGGAATATTTGCCCAGTAGGTCCCTGGCAGATGTTAGCTCTCAGTGTCAGGCTCTAAAGCTGGCAGCACTCGAGGAGGTTAAGTGATGGGTCACCCTGAGGCTTCTTCCTGAACAGGGGCCATTCTCTGCTTTGATGACTGCCTTTGGTACTTTCCTACGTTTAGGACCTGCTTTGAAAGATTAGAGGAAGGGAAGCAGTTGAAAAGCTCACCTTCTAATCCCTCCAAGAAGTTCTGGCCTTCAGGTTTCGGTAGAAAGGCTTCCAGTGTCTCCTAGAGCCACCCTCATCTTCACTCACACCCCCTTTCCTGTCCTCCCCCCTTTTCATACTGGGAGCCATTTGGTAAACATTTGTGGCTGTCTGGATGAGGGATGAAGCACTGCAGGCTGCAGGGAATTTACCAGCCAGAATGCCTGCCCTTGGTGCTCTCTCTCCTCATCCCAGAAGGGTCCTCTGCCTGCATGTGTACCCTCTTGCACCTGGCTGTGTACCCCAGTGACTTGGGGCAGGTGTGGCCCAAGTGGCAGAGGAGGAATGCAACAGAAAGATGCCCCCAAAAGATAAAATCTTGTGCCCTGGCCTCCCCTGCCTTACCCATGCACTCACGTTGAAATCTGGGCATCCCAAGTGCCACCTACTGCATGACTTCCAGCTCCTCAGAGCACAGAGGCATCTGGAAGGTCATGGTACAGAGAGCAATGCAGGGACTCTTGAGACTATCTGTGAGGAGAGGGCTCAACATGTCCTTCATCATCTTCTGTGGCCCATTTAACACAGAGCCATCCTTTGAACGCTTTTTGTTGCTTTATTTTTTTATGTTTATTTTGAGAGAAAGAGAGTGTGCACACGTATGAGCAGGGGAGGGGCAGAGAGAGAGAAAGAGGGAGAATCCCAAGCAGGCTCCACACTATCAGCACAGAGCCCTACATGGGGCTCAATCTCATGACCTGAGCCAAAATCAAGAGTCCGATACTCAACCAACTGAGTCACCCAGGCACCCCCAGAGCCATTCTTTTAAAACAAAGTGCACAAAATTGTGTTGCCCACTCTGGCTTTGCCTTTAAGTCAGAATCCAAGTGATGCTTCAAACTAGAAATGCCTTTCCTTTCTGCATTCTGTCTTTGCCTTCTTACTAGATTGGAGATGAGGTCAAGTGGTGAGGTTGGTTGAAGACAATTCAGAGGACACAACAGAGCAGCAGGTGCATGGCAGGCTATGTCCCTGTGCTCTGAAGCACAGAGTTGCTGCCATTTTGAACCTTGAACATCTTCCAGACCCACTTTGCCCAGGCCCCAAGGTTAAGTTCTGTGACTGTCAGATGTTCCATCAGAGCCTTAGGACAGGTGCCTTCAGACCCTGCCGCTCCCTTCCCACCCGAGTTGGCTCCTTGGAAACTTCACAGAGAAGGTAGTATCGGCTGCTTCCTGACTTTGGTGGCAAAAGGTCATGCTTGGCCTGTTTCTCCACCTGCACCAGGATGACACTGATTCCAGGTGTCCCAGTTTCCTGAGAAGGGCTTTGTGTCCAGAGGGTGAATGATTTCTTTCAGAGAGCAGGATTTCACCACAGTATGTGGTGGGCAGGGTGGGGAAGGTACAGGAGTGGGGATTCAGCAGCTTCTTGGCAGCCTACTAAGTTGACAAGTTCAGATGTAGCTGCTGGAGACCAAGCCATCAGGTGTTAATGGTCTGAATATCTCTGTTAAGCTACGTGTGAGAACAAAGGTGGCATCATTAATGAGGGGTTTTTTTTAATGTTTTCTTCTCCAGTTTCAAAACACGAAATGGAGTTCTATGTAGAAACTATATATTAGGGAGACATACTATTCATGGAAATATGTATAATCAGCAACAATCATTTTAGTGTACTGTCAGAAGAAAAACTAATTGGCTCAGCAGCTTTTCCTCGGAGGTCAGCCATTATGAGTTCCACCCCCACCCGCTTTCCTGAGACAGGCCACTGTTCAGATAAACCTGCTAGTTACCTGTGCAGACAGATCCACAGGAGAGGCAGTGTGCCGTGGTCCAAGGCAGTTTCCCCAGCCCAGGACATAACACTTTCTCCCATTGTCCTCTCTTCCCTCTTGATAAAAGCTGTTCTTCCTCTTTGAAAACACTTTGCAGAACCAAGGCTGTTCCCATTCTCTGGGTGACTGCTATCTATCATCGTGAAGATGCTTTTCAAATATTAATACACTGAGGTTAATAATAAGACTCTCCCCTCCCCATGCAGTGCAGTCTGAGTGAGCCATGGTAATAGCCTCCTCCATCTTTGGGACATTCCTGTGGGCTGTTGGCTTCATTCCCAAGGGCAGGCTGTGACACCAGGCCTTACTGTGCTCATGGCTCCCAGAGCAGCCGGCATCCATTTTCCCCTTCTCCAACTGGGCGCTCTCTGCATGCTGCTTGACTGAAGAGGTGCCAGGAGTGTTGTTTCCAAGCATCTGTAGCAATTGTTCATTTTCCTTTTTTATCGTGTCACTGAGAGAGAATGACAAGGAAGCTGGTAGCAGTTGAGTCTCTAGGAGCATTTTGCCTCCAAACCCTTCAGCCTTCAAACTCTGGAAACCAGATCAACAGGGGATCTCATTTTACAGTCTAGCGAGAAGGAAGTGGATCAAATACTCACACACGTGTCTCTGTACATATAGACATACATGCATGTTGACAAATTATGACAAATTCCATGAGGATTTGTTGAGAATTAGGAGTTTCTAATATAACCTACAGCCTATAATTCATCCAAGGAGGAGTAGGGCTTGTTGGAGTGAGCACATGGGGGGAAGGGTGGGTGGAGATGGGAGGGGCAGGCAGGAGCCACATCACAGGGACTTACAGGCCATTGGTATCTTCAGGGTCCTGGCAGGAAGCAGTAGGGAACTCAAAAGGGGTGGCTGAAGAGTTTTTTAAGGAGATTATTTGCAAAGGGGTGGCAGGGTTGAAGGGTCAAAGGGTGGGAGCTGTAGCAGGGAGAGCTGTAGGCTCTCAAGACAGGATCTGTGGCCTTCAGTAGAGGGCCAGAAGGATGGAGCCACTCCCACACCCATCAAAGTGCTCTGACAGGGAAGTGGCATGGTTACATTTGGGTTTTTAAAAGTCACTCTGACTTCAGTGGGGGCAACAGGTTGTGGGGAGACTATGCAAAAGTCTGGGAAAGAGAAGATGGCAGTGTGAGCCAGCTCGGTGGCCATTGACAGAGAGAAGTGGTCCATCCTCACATTATCATTCTTCTGGCCTCTCCTGTTGCTATCGTGGGCTTTCCCAAGTTAGGTGACCTTGGCCAAGTCGCTTTTCTGCTCCTCACCTGTAAAACAAGAGGCTCAAGCCAGATGATGCACACAAGGCCTTTCCACCTCTGGCAGCCTGGGAAGCAGCCTCCTGTTATGGTAGCGCTGACCACATACTTCTACCCTGAACCACGGAGCTTTGGTTCCTGGCTTAGGGAAAGGGAATCAATGCTTTTTAGCAAATCAGTAGATTCTCCAGAAATTCTCTCTCCTCAATAAAGGGTAGGTTAAAACTGAGTCCTGGACCATGTCAACTTCTGTGGCCTTGTGTTCTAAGTGAGTGTAATCTCTCCCTGCAACCACCACCTGCATGCATGACAACAATACCTGGTGCTTTTTATCCAGATGATCTAACTGACCCTTAACCACTCTGAAGTAAGCAGGGGATAGGTATCACCATGCCACTTATACAGATGAGGCAGCAGAAAGTGCCAGGACAGAATCCCAGGGATTTGAAATCATCCTGCTGCTGGGGTGTCTGGGTGGCTCAGTCGGTTAAGCGTTCACCTCAGGTCATGATCTTACAGTTCGTGAGTTCAAGCCTTACGTTGAACTCTATACTGTCAGCATGGAGCCCACTTCAGATCCTCTGTCTCCCTCTCTGCCTCTCCCTTGCTCACACTCTTTCTCTCTCTCAAAAATAAACTTAGAAATAATAATAAAATCATAAAATCATCCCAGTGCCATTGGGGCTACAGCACTTGGGCTTTCTTGAAAGTCCTTCAGACCTGCATTGCCGCCTCCTCTGCATCCCACCCAAGACCTCTCTTCTCATTTTCCTTCCACCACCAGCCTCTTAAGCCTCTTTGATCAAAATCCTGAATTCCTTTTTACTTCTGTCTTACAGCCTCTGAATATTCTTACCTGCTGTGGGCCAGCAGACCCTTGTTCTGTGGTTGTCCAGATCAGCTCTGTTCATTTCACTTCCATGGTTCACATGTCAGCTGGGGCCATGTCACCTCAAGCAGAGACTTCTGCAGCTGCCTCCAAGCTGGTGCCTTGACCTCTCCTCATTGAATCCCATTTACACAGGGAAGTTAGAAGCATTGTCCTCTAGCAGATTTTAGTGAGGTGTTGCTTTACTTAAGAACCTCTAGGCTTTTCTTTACCTGAAGTGTAGAGTTCAGATTCCCTAGACTGTCCTTCAACTTCTTTACTCTGGGGAAGTTCATTGCTTTTCACCCTCACCCCCAAAACTTGCACACCTGTGTGCACACACATACAGATTTGCCAGTTTCCATCTTGAGGGCTTTGAGCAAGACCCCCCACCCCTTTCTTCTCTGTCATTCTAAAACCATGATCATCTTCAAACCTCAGATCAAAACTAGCCTTCTTCAAAAACATTTTTTTAAATTTAAACTGGTCTCTGATAACTTGTTTTATTTTCCTACTGTATATAAAAACCCTATTTTATTTAAAAAACAATAAGGTGAGGGGCACTTGGGTGGCTCAGTCAGTTAAGCATCCTACTTCTGCTCAGGTCAGGCTCTCATGGTCCGTGAGTTTGAGCCCTGCATCAGGCTCTGTGCTGACAGCTCAGAGCCTTGAGCCTGCTTCATATTCTGTGTCTTCCTCTCTCTCTGCCCCTCCTCTGCTCATGCTCTCTCTCTCTCTAAAAGATAAATAAACATTAAAAAGTATATCTTCAAATATTTTTGTTACACAAAATATATTTAGTATAGAGAAGATTAGAAAAATAGAGAAAAAAGAAAACTGGGGGTATTGTTAATGACCCATATAGATATTTTACAAGCCTATAAATATGACTGCGTGTATATATGTATAAATATTAAAATATTATCTATAATACTGTAATCTTAGAATTTTTGTCACTGAGCACTATATTGTGAATGAATATCGTTTCATGCAAACATGTAGATTTCATCTTCATGGCTGTATAGTCTTCCTTTGTATTAACGTACCCTAGTCTAGTTAAACAGCATCTTAGTGTTCAACTCTGCCCACTTTAAAGTCAGTCTTATGCACTTTGTGCTTGCCTTTGCAGACATGTAGTAAGCATCCTAAAGTTCTCGCTTAGAACCAACCCTAGCTAAGTTTTAAATCTTGTATGTGGGGGAATCCTGCTCTAGCTGTTCACAATGCTAGTGTGATGAAAGCTGGTTGGTTGAAAGAAAAAATTCCTCTCCAAGCTAAACTATAGGGTAGAATTTGTGCCACCAGCATTATTTATGATGTGTCTCTCAGGGTCTGCCCCTATGCTAGGCTTCATGGGATTAGCATCTGTATCTTCTTTTTTTTTTTTAATTTTTTTTTCAATGTTTTATTTTTATTTTTGGGACAGAGAGAGACAGAGCATGAACGGGGGAGGGGCAGAGAAAGAGGGAAACACAGAATTGGAAACAGTCTCCAGGCTCTGAGCCATCAGCCCAGAGCCCGACGCGGGGCTCGAACTCCCGGACCGCGAGATCGTGACCTGGCTGAAGTCGGACGCTTAACCGACTGCGCCACCCAGGCGCCCCAGCATCTGTATCTTCAATGTTGTCACAAGTTCATGGGAGTTAAAGCATCACTCATTCAGGTTCCTTAAGCTCTTGGCTTCCTGACATGAGAAGTAGAGAAATCCCAAGCTGTAAACCTACAAAAGATTAAATGATTGTTTTCAGACCCAGGCCAGTGGTCCATGGGCCTCCTATGGTGCCTTTTCTCCCTTTTGTCTTTCTGACCACCAGCTTGACCTATACCTTAGGGCTACATGCTGGTAAAAATGCAGGCTTCTGGAAAAAAAAAAACACGACACATTTTTAAACATTTCATCAGCCATTTATTCCTCAGGATTTATGAGCTTCATATCTGATTTTTCTTCATGGTATTTGCTGTTTCTTATTATCAAAGTAATATATGTTCATTGCAGAAATTTTGGAAACTACAGATAAGCAAAAAGAAAAGGCACCCACGATCTTACCACTCAGCTATAACAATATCTAGCTTAAGATTTTGTTTTTAAATGGATATAGCTCTACAAGACTGGGGTCATATTATACGTGTTATTTTAAAATCTGTATTTTTCCTTAATATGTATTATAATATCCTTTCCTACCATTGAAAGGTCTTCTACAACCTTACTAGTATCTTCACAAATGTACCAAAATTATCATATAATCCCCTGTTTTGAATATTTAGGTTGCTGTTCTGTATTCTTTTTCATTTTTATTTTTTAAGATTTCTTTTATTTTTGAGAAATCTCTACACCCAATGTGGGGCTCAAACTCACAACCTCGAGATCCAGAGTCACATGCTCTACCGACCAAGCCAGCCAGGCACCCTGCTATTCTCTAGTCTTGATAGCAGATTTTTAACAGACAAAAGAGGGAGGGATATGAAGCACGCAAGGAATTTTATAGGAAACTAGGGCAGAAATAGATAAATGGGCCTAGAATTGGGTAATTGACGTTCCAAGATAAACTATTTCAACTAAACCATGTGGCTTAAGAACAGCCAATGTGTAATAGGCTTTTATTTTTAAAACACTGGGGAATTTTGATAACAAACTTCCCGGATGCCCATGATGTCAGGAAGTGAAGCAGGTACCAGAGTAGGTGGGGCCAGTGGCAGGCGTGCTGTCACCAAGGGAGGAGGGAAGCAGAAGGAAGAGCCAAGAAGAAGCCTAGAGAAGGTAGAACACAAGAAAGAAAGGGAAAGAAACTTGACTCCAGGGGAGAGGTCTGTGCTTTAAAACACCTGTGGGGGATATTCAGAGGGCAAGACCTGGGAGAGTAGCTACATATGGTGGTCAGGGGGGCAGAGCGAAACCTTCCCACAGGACCCATGGACCTCCCTCCTGGGCTCTGTTCTCAAGGGATGTAGGAAGTGTTCCTCAACTCATAAACCTTGTCCCTCTCTCCCTTCCATCTTTCTTGTGGCTCAGGCGGTTAACCATGCTTGTGATTTTTGTCTCGTGAAAAGTCCCTGAAGCAGGACACACAGGGAACTGGGCCATCTTGGAGGAGGAGGAAAAAAAAGTTTAATATTTTCTTAAGAAAAAGAAAAACAGATTTCTATATTGAATAAATAACATATACATCCAGGGGATAAAACTCAAAAGATGTATAAAAGGGCAAAAAGTGTTTTATTCCCACCTTGGTCCTTCAGATACCTAGTTCTTTTCCCATAATTAGTGTTCTCAATTTCCCATGCATCTTTCCAGGCGTATTTTATGCATATATTAGCAAACGGTCTATTCTTCTTCCCAGCCTTTTTTTTTCTTTTTTTACTACACATTGCTGTATGTGTTTTCTTCCACCCAAGATATATTGAAGATTGTTTTGTATTAATACATAAACAGCCTCATTTTTTTTTTTACAACAATTAAGTTTTCTATTGTATGGACATACAATTTTAATTTAACCAGTCTCCTATTGGTGAACATTTTCATTGTTTCCAGTCTTTCACTATTTTTAAAAATGCAATGAATAACCTTATATATAGATTAATTCCCAAATATATGTTTGTCGGGAGGATATATTCCTAGAAGTGGATTTACTGGGTTCAAAAGTATGTGCATATATAATTCTGATCAGTCTTGCCAAATTGCCTCATAACTTCTCTAGCAACATATGAATGTTTTTTCCCCACACCCTTAACCAAACACCGGATTTTATCAGACTTTTTGATCTGTGCCCACCCGACAAGTGAAGCAGTGTCTTGATGGACTTTCGTTGTACTTTTTGACTTTTAGTATGAAAAATTTCAAACATACAAAAAAATAGAGATAAAAGTATAATGAATCCTCACCTAGAATTAACAACTGTTATTATTATTTTTTTTTTACCATATTTGCTTGTCTATTTGAGGGGTTGACGTATTTTTAAAGTGAATTGAAGATTTCCATGACGTTTTACCCCAATGCTTTAGTAGGTACCTCTGAAAAACAAGAACATTTCCCACCTAACTATAATACTACTATTACCCCTAGCTTTACCCCTAGCTTACAGCTATGTGCTGGCAAAAATGCAGACTTAATAAAATTAACATCAACTCTAATACAATCTAATAACCCACTTAATATTCAAATTTTCCCAGTTGTCTCAAAAATGTCTTTTATAATTAATCTGTCCAAACTAATTAAGGGCCATTTATTAAATTTCGTGTGTATGTTTATACTTTGAATTTGTACTTCTATGAATAGCTTGGACAATTTTCTACACATTAAAGACCATTTTACAGTTTTTCTGTTAACTTTTTGTTCACATATGTCCATTTTGCTATTAGATTGTTGGTCTTTTTCCTCATTAATTTGTGTATGTTCTTTATATCCTAAGGGAATTGGCTCTTTGAAAGATGTGAGTTACAAATATCCTTTGTCATTTGTGTGACTTTGCTTGTGGTATTCTAACCCACACAAAAATTGTTTTTAATTTTAATTCATAGGAGCAGAAATTTTGACTGAAGTTTTGTTTTTTTTTTTTTAATTTTTTTTTTCAACGTTTATTTATTTTTGGGACAGAGAGAGACAGAGCATGAACGGGGGAGGGGCAGAGAAAGAGGGAGACACAGAATCGGAAACAGGCTCCAGGCTCTGAGCCATCAGCCCAGAGCCCGACGCAGGGCTCGAACTCACGGACCGTGAGATCGTGACCTGGCTGAAGTCGGACGCTTAACCGACTGCACCACCCAGGCGCCCCTGAAGTTTTTTTTTTTAATGTAGTTGAAATTTCAATCTTTTATTTTCTACCTTTTGAATTTTGTGTCCTGTTTAGGAGGACTTTTTCTACACCAGCATCATTAGAAAACAAAAACAAGGGGCGCCTGGGTGGCGCAGTCGGTTAGGCGTCCGACTTCAGCCAGGTCACGATCTCACGGTCCGTGAGTTCGAGCCCCGCGTCAGGCTCTGGGCTGATGGCTCAGAGCCTGGAGCCTGTTTCCGATTCTGTGTCTCCCTCTCTCTCTGCTCCTCCCCCGTTCATGCTCTGTCTCTCTCTGTCCCAAAAATAAATAAACGTTGAAAAAAAAAATTAAAAAAATAAAAATAAAAAAAAAAAAGAAAGAAAAAAGAAAACAAAAACAAAAGCATTCAACCATGATTGGTTTTGGTATTTTTATGATTTAATTTTTACATTTTCAGTTTTTATCTGAATGAAATTATCATGGAATGTGAGGTATAAATATAAGTTAATTTTTCCTGGATGGCATCTAATTTTTTCCACACCGCTTACCCAATAATCCTTTTTTTCCCCTTTCTATTTGAAATAACTACCTTTATCAGTTATCAAGTGCCTCTCTGTGCTTGGGACTACTTCTGTTCCATCGATATGTCTTTTCATATGCTAGTAGCACACAGTTTTATCATTGTACCTTTATACTGTGCTTTATTATCTGATACAAAAAATGCCTGGGAAGGTCTGTTACTCTTCTTTTTGGGATTTTCCTAGCTATTTGTTTTTCCAATGCATTTTCTCATAGCTTCTCTAGTTTCCCCCCAAATTTAAGTTATATAATTTAAATATATTTAAAATAATATTCAATATGTAAAGGAATTTAGAGTAAACTGACATCTTTATGATATTGAGTTTTCCTAGTCAAGACTTGGATGTGCCTTGCCACCTGTTCAAATCTTTTGTGCACCTCAGGAGACTTTTTTTTTTAATTTTTTTTAATTTTTAAAAAATTTTTCTTTTAACGTTTTATTTATTTTTGAGACAGAGACAGAGCATGAACGGGGGAGGGGCAGAGAGAGAGGGAGACACAGAATCGGAAGCAGGCTCCAGGCTCTGAGGCATCAGCCCAGAGCCCGACGCGGGGCTCAAACTCACGGACCGCGAGATTGTGACGTGAGCTGAAGTCAGACGCTTAACCGACTGAGCCACCCAGGCGCCCCCTCAGGAGACTTTTAAAAAGGTGTTCTTGGGGCACCTGGGTGGCTCAGTCAGTTAAATGTCTGACTTTGGCTCAGGTCACGATCTCACAGTTGGTGAGTTCAAGCCCCTCATCAGGCTCTGTGCTGACAGCAAGAAGCCTGCTTTGGATCCTCTGTCTCCCTCTCTCTTTGCCCCTCCTCTGCTTGTTCGTGTTCTCTTGCTCGCTCGCTCGCAAAAATAAATAAGCATTTTTTAAAATGGGGCACATATTGTGAATCCCTTTAAAAATATATAAAGGTGTTTCTTTATGTAAATTTTCACATTTCATTTTAAGCTGAAACACTTTTATTATTATTATTATCATTGAGGGCCTTACAAACTAGTAATTCAGGAAATGAACCTCCTATACCTTCAGTGGTTTCTTTTGCTTTTAGGATTAAATCTAAACTTCTTGGCCTTTCTTTCAAGGCTTTCCATATTCGGTTTTAAAACCTATTTTCCACACATTTTCTTCTTTTTTTTTTAATGTTTATTTTTGAGAGAGAGAGAGCAGATGAGCATGAGCAGGAGAGAGGCAGGAGGGTGGGGAGCGGGGAGACAGAGGATCTGAAAGCGGGCTCTGTGCTGATAGCAGAGAGCCCAACACAGGGCTTGAACTCAGGAACCGTGAGCTCATGACCTGAGCCAAAGTCAGACACTTAACCAACTGAACCACCCAGGCACCCCTCACACATTTTCTTCTCACCTGTAGCTACTCAGCAGCCCCTGAACAAGCTCCATCCTTCCATGTCTCTCTGGGAATATCTCTCTTCCTCCTCTCTTCCTGGCTACCCTCCTCCTCTACCTGTCCAGAGAGGTTTTCTTTATGAGAAACCCCCTTGCCTACTCCAGTTAGAAATGACTTCTCTCCCCTTTGGCCCATGACCATTTACTGTATGTGCCATTTATCTGGTAACTAATCCAGTGTCACCTTGTGACAGCTTTTATATGTTCATTTTAAAATGAACTGTCCTTAGGTGCCTGGGTGGCTCAGTCAGTTAAGCGTCCAACTTGGCTCAGGTCATGATCTCACAGTTTGTGAGTTCAAGCTCTACGTTGGGCTTTGTGCTGACAGCTTGGAGCCTGGAGCCTGCTTCGGATTCTGTGTCTCCCTCTCTGTTCCTCCCCCACTGGCTCTCTGTCTCTTTCTCTCTTATAAATAAAGATTAAAAAACTTTTTTAACTAAAAAAATAGTAGTAGTAGTGACGATAAGAGTGATGGTAACATTTAGGCTAGCTTTCTGTGTGCCAGGTACTATAAACTCACTTATTAGTGGACAAATATTTGAGTCCGTGTTTTGTGGATCTGTTTGACCTCAAACCAAACCTTGGAAAGGGAATGTAAATGAAAGATCACCCAGTCACAGTATCCAGACATTTGTTCTAGCCAGCTGGTCAGAGAAGGTGAGTTTTCTAGGAGAAGCCCTGACATGTAGGAAGGACTGAAGATGGTCCCATCCTGGGAGGGAAAGGGAGAGGAAGAACAAACAGGAATGGAGGGCCCTACCCTTGAGGGCAGCAAAGGCACAAGGGTTTTCTGAGGCTCTGGTGGCTTTGAGTCAGACCATGCTGGTAGACTTGTTCCCTTTCCTGCACTGGAAGGGTTAGGGATCTGGAAATGAGGTCTGGCCCCTAGCCAGCCCTTGCTGAGGACTCCTTTCCACAGAGGGTCCATGCAAGATGGCCCAGGCCCCCTGGGGACAGCAGGCCCAATACATGGCCACTGCCCCAGCCTGTCCACACCACCGGGGTTCCCAGCCCAGCTGGCCCTGGGCCACCCGCCTCTCCTGTACTTGGAAGGCTCCTGATGGGCACCTGGGGCATGCTGGGAGTAAATTTGCTGAGCATGCCGACGTGGAGCAGCCAGAGCAAAACAGCTAATGGAAATTAATCCCCACTCCTGGGCTTTCTCTCCTTATGATCATCATTAGCCTCTCAGAATCCTTCCCATGTCTCAACACTGCAGAGCGTTTCAGGGTGCTGGTGATTCTGGGCAATTTCATCCCAGTCTTCAAGTAAAAAGCAGCCAACAAGCTGCCTGCCTGAGCTCTAAACCTGTGGCTCCAACATTTTGGGGTCTACGAGGCTTCATTTGTGTGTTGAAAACTGGGGAGACCTAAGGGTAATTTATGATATATCTGTTCCAATATATGTGCCAGCCCAGCAGCCGAGAATTAAATCCCATGTCCCCAGCTAAAAGCACTTCCTCACCCTTCGCCAACCACAAATAAATGGGTCTCGTTACCCGTGTGATGAAATTTTGGGATTCTTAAAAACAGGAAAAGGAGAAATGAAGAAAGGACTTAAGTTTTTTGACACACTTCTCTCTAAGGGGGCTAAAAATTTTAGCCCTTGCTCAAAGCTCCATCAGTTAGAAGAGCTAGCCCCTTAAAGAACAGCTCTGGTTTAGGGGCACCTGGGTGGCTTAGTTGGTTAAGCATCTGACTTCGGCTCAGGTCATGATCTCATGGGTTCGTGGGTCCAAGCCCTGTATTGGGCTCTGCTGATAGTTCAGAGCCTGGAGCCTGCTTCGGATTCTATGTCTCCTCCTCTCTCTGCCCCAACCTTGCTCGTGCTTTCTCTCTTTCTGTCTCTCAAAAGTGAAGAAACATTAAAAAGTTAAAAACAGAACAGTTCTGGTTTCTAGGGAAGGCATCACGGGGTCATGGCGGGTTCTATTGAGCCCAAACATGCCCCAGAATAAATGCAATTGCTTCTTGTCCAATATATCTTTGAAACTTTAGTTACATTTTACTGAACAGTCCTTGAAATCAGGAAAGTGGTTTAACTTGCCAGCAAAAGAGTAAGGAGGGTTTTTTCACCTGAAACTTTGCCCAGTGGCCTGGTATGAATGGATGCCATTTTAATTTTTTATTTATCTGAGACTCATAGAATCAGTAGTAGTATTTTTCTTCTTCATGGAAGTCTTATTTAGATGGCTGCCATTGAATTCTTCATATAGGACTCCAGAGCCCATCTTATTTATGGCAGAGTATGTCTGCTTCAAGGAAGGAGCTGCCTTTCCTGTCCTTGATTCCCCATCTCCCCCAGAGCCTGGCACCTAGTGGTTGTGCAGTAAACATTGGCTGGATGAATGAATAAGTGAATAATGTGTCTGAGTTCCTCACACTAAAATAGCAGTGCAATAGGAAGGAATTTGATGCTGTGAGCCTCCAGAACCGCCAAAATTATACCCTTGAGGCCGTGCTGGCGGGGCTTCTCTTTTTGTTGTTGTTAAATCAGGTATTTAATAATTTAAAAGGCCAGCCTTTCCACGGTTTGGGCTCAGCAGAGCGGACATTGAGCCTGCCCCCAGGGGCTGACATCTCTCCTGGCTAGGCTGCTCTGAGGTGCCTTGGCTGTGCCCAACCCCCACGCACCCTCCCCAGGCTTCCTCTGCAACTGTCAGACCAGCCAGCTCCTGCACCGAAACGCCCGAAGCCTGTGGTCACAAACTGTTCACTGGGGACAACAACAAGGGTACACCCTCCTTCCCTCTTCTCCCCCTTTCTTTTCTAACACTCTTCTGTCTTCCGCTCCTCCCCCCATTCTTTGTGCTATCCCAGCTTCTCTCTCTCCAGCATCTTGTTCAAGGCTCCCAGCCATAACTGTGCAGGTTACCAGAATCTGGTTTACAGAGGTGCCAAGAGGTACCTCTCCTGAACTGGTGCGGCGAGAAGCCTGGTTAGGGCTGATGCTGATTTCGAGTAGGGATGTCTGTCAGCTTCTCAGGTCTGAAGAGGGAGAACCTCTGCCTGGTATGCTGGGGGTGAGAGAGGCAGCATAATGCAATGGACGGCCCCCAACCCAAACCTCCTGTATGCCTAAACTTGTGCGGATCATACATTCCAACTTGCCTTGTTCACCATTCTTCTCTGCCTACCAGGAGCTTCTTCAGGGCAGGCAGTTGGTTTTGCTTTTATGTATTATCAGGCCTAGCATGAGCCTCCACCAACGGGAGCTGAGTAAATGTGCACTCAATACAGTACAGCTCTGGAATACCTACCTTGTAGCGGGCGCTAGGCCTTCGGGATATAGAAGTGAACCAGATAGACAGACTTTGCTTGCAGGAGAGACAGGCTTTCAACTCCTATGAATGTGAAGCAAGACCTAAATGAGAAATGTATATGCAGGGGGTGGGGCACACAAGGGGAGGCCTAAGCCCGGCAAGGGGTTGGCAAAAGCTTTCTGGACACATAGGAGTTAGGTGGAGGGGGTGGGGTGGAGTGGAAGGGCCAGAGAGACCATTCTAGGCAGGGAATGTTTGTTGGATGGGTAGACGGGTGAACCTGGCGTTGAAATCTGAGTTTACTGGTACAAAGGGACAGAGCATTCTGCCAGGCACAGGAAAACAGGTGGCTGAATTAGGCATGCCTAGCCACTGGGCACAGAATGTGGTAGTAGAAGTAATCTCTTCATTGCCCCAGTCTATGGACCCATGTTGCCCAAAGGCTACACTCTGACCGCCACTGTTCCTAGGAAAGGGATGAAATAGGTACCTCAGCCTCCTCTACCAGGGATCAGGGGACCCTGGGATTAAGAAATCCCCTCAGCCCTATGTCACATTGCACACTGACACTGTCACCCCGGGCACCTCACCCAAGGCTCTTCTCCCCACTCAGATGAGCGGGAAGTGGTTCAGAAGAAGACCTTCACAAAATGGGTGAACTCAAACCTGGCTCGTGTGCCCTGTCGCATCACTGACCTCTACAAGGATCTGCGGGATGGACGGATGCTCATCAAGCTCCTGGAGGTGCTCTCTGGAGAGATGCTGGTAAAGCCCCTTTCTGTGTCGTGGCCTCTTTCCCTGCACTGTGTGGTTGTGCCGTGTCCCCTCTTCAGGAAAGACATGGTCTGTGGGTATCTCCAATTCTCATGGCCTTCCAAGGTTTCTCCTTATTCTTTTGGGAGGTTTCATTGCTTACTGATGTGAGATGTCCATGTGGCTTCCTGAGTTCTCTGACCTCTACTCAGAATTCATTGCCTAATGGCCACTCCTACCTCTTCATGCTTCTCCCAGAAGCCATGCAGAGCTCTTGACTTTGTCCACGTGGGGGCTGGGCATCTGTCACTGGCCTGCAGTGGACCTACCATCTGTTGCCTCATGCAGGCTAAGATGGGTTATTACCCAGTTGGAGAAATTTGCATCCTTCTTGGAACCTAGAGGAAAGCATGGAAGATATTTTCCTGTGTGTTCTGTCACTCGTACAAGTGGAAATTTATTACATGTCCTCTCAGTTGTAACCCACCTGGCAGTAATGTTGTCTCTGAGGGAGAACCAGATGAAGGTTTGTGTTTTGTTCAGTGACTTCCATTATGACCTTGGGCCTATTAGTCAGGATCTTCTTTGCCTTGTTTCCCCCATGGATAAAATGATACCTGTGCCTGATGAAGCACTAAGATCCTTGGGGTTTGAATGAAAAGGTACCACATTCTTCTGTTGCCTTTTCAACTCCAGGCTGCTGCCTTTTACACTGTATTGAAAGCCCACTAGAAAGAGTTACCACTGGGAACCCTTCACATGATGTGGCTACTCCTCAGGGGTGGTCCCCTTAAGTTTTGGCTAGGGCTATTCAGGGATGGAGGAGGAGGCTGGATGCTGGAATAGACCCTGTTATATCAGTCACCAAACAGAAAGCCACTCTTATCACCAACCAACAGTAAATAGTTCTTAGAAATGTGCCTGGCACATAGTAAGTGCTCAATTAACTATCTGTTGTATTACTGCTCTTGAATGTCATTTATTACATACTCAGAAGGCTTTGTTCAGACCCTGGAACTGTACTGACACAGCCCAATTGCAGAGCTCTGGATGCTGAAGGAAGGGGGAGCCTCTGAACTTTGCTGAAAGGATGGGGTTGAAAAGTGGCAAGCAGTGAGCATGAGGGTTGGAGTTTGGCCAGGAGGGTGGAGGGTGGATGCTGATGGCAGGAACTGGTCTAGGCTGCAACCACCTCTAGGGGTGACCGTGAGGTCCCTCCGTGCCCATGGGGCCAATGCTGTCCTTCAGCCAAAGCCCACGAAGGGGAAGATGCGCATCCACTGCCTGGAGAATGTGGACAAAGCCCTGCAGTTCCTCAAGGAGCAGCGTGTGCACCTGGAAAACATGGGCTCCCATGACATCGTGGATGGCAACCACCGCCTGGTCCTGGGCCTCATCTGGACCATCATCCTTCGCTTCCAGGTGGGTGCCAAGGGGGCAGAGGGAGTGGAGGGAGCCTTAAGGGGCCAGATAGGGCTTAGGAATCTTATAAAATGGTGAATGAAGTACGAGTATGCACATTCTGGGAGGCTAGAAACCTGTCTTGTGGGACAACGTTTATAGGAAGAAGGGACTGTCCTCTACATTGCCTGGTCACTGAAGCTCAAGGTGAGCTGTTCAGTCAACAGGGTATTCTTTTGAGGGAGGAGATGGAAACTAGTAGCTGGGCAGAGATCTGACCACAGGATCTGCTTTTGTCCCCTTCCCCCCACATGTGTAACTTTTTTGGTTTTTCTTAAATAGTTTGATTCACAAGTTGCAAAAACGATACAGAAGATCTGTTTTATGTTTTTCAATCAGAAACTTTCCTCTCCCCACCCTGAAATTCAAGGTTATCTGTAAGGAAGTTGAGAAAGTACAAGGGAAGGAAAGCAGGGCCTTCCACATGCTGGCTTGGGGACAGAAAGAATCTAGTCCTGAGGCAGGGAAGGCAGGGAGGAAGAAGACAGCACACAATTCCCAGACTGAAGAGCTCATCCAAGGGGTCTTGGATATCCCACTTCACTCTCTGTCGGTGCTTATAGTTAAGCAGTAATAATGGCAGAATTGGGGAGAATGAAAGGTAAGAGGAGCTACTAATCAAACATACAGTCCCTTTCAATATTCATGTTGTTCCTTGTAGGGCACTGTTACTCAGAGGAGGATTTGGGGTATCTTCTTTATTCTCAGTACCCCATGAGTCAGGTTAGAGCTGTCTCCTCCAACATGAGGAAGCCATCCCCGTCCTGTGCAGCTGACTAAGGCAGAGAAACGGGCCACTGGGATGCAGGGCCTTAAGCTGTGGTGTTGCTGCAGGGCTGACAATGCAGATGGGTGGCTAAGAAGGAAGAAAGAGGGAGGGAGAGAAGGAAGGCACAGAGCCAGATGCAAATCTAATTCCTCCCTCTCTTGTTCCTGCACCCCTAGATTCAGGACATTGTTGTCCAAACAATGGAAGGTCGTGAGACACGCTCGGCCAAGGATGCATTGCTATTATGGTGTCAGATGAAGACAGCAGGGTATGCCCTGGGAATCAGTTCATTACTACATTCCCCACCACGCCCTTACTTCCCCCAAGTGCTGCCATACCCAGGGAACATCACCCAGAACTGTAACAGCATTGGGGTAACTGACGCAAAATTTATCCTGACCTGATTCTTAGAGGCCTGAAATTCAGCATTCCTTTCCAGAGTTGCCTGGGCCGGACCCTGTCTGGGGTCTGTTGGGTGTGTGAGTCTCTTGGGCCCCCCTTATGGAGGAGCCTCTTCTTGTGACTTAACTGCTGTCTGTTGTTGAAGGGGCTCAAGAAGGGATGGATACATTTCTCTCTTGTGTATTAGTTTCTCGGTGTAGACACTTTTTGAGACCCCCAAAGAATCAATTTCTTAGGTCTTATTGTTTCTTTTGGATGCAGCTACCCCCAGGTCAATGTGACCAACTTCACCTCCAGCTGGAAGGATGGCCTGGCCTTTAATGCTCTGATACACAAACACCGGTAAGGGGGAGGAGAGGGCTATGGAAATGACACCGAACACCTGGGCTGTTTGGATACATTTTACTCAACGTGTAGGTTCCTGTTCAAGCTTCCCTGGAATGTTCTCTCCACTGGGCCTTCTCTCACCCTCAGCATCCCTGCCTCCCTGAAATTCAGTCATGTCCACTTCCCCCTCCCCTTGTACTAGTGTTCACAGCTGGCCCCCTCCTGCTCCTGTCTCCTTTGACTTCTGCCCAGCATCCTTGCTTTGTGTTGGGGCAGCTCTCTTGGTGGGGGATGCCATGGCCACTCCCCTTTTAACAGCCTGGCCTTGTCCCCAGGCCTGACCTGATCGACTTTGATAAGCTGAAGGACTCCAATGCACGACACAACCTTGAGCATGCGTTTGATGTGGCTGAGCGTCAGCTGGGCATCATCCCGCTCCTCGACCCTGAAGGTGAGCTACATCTGCTCCAGTCCTCTGCTGCAGTGATGGGCAGGAGGGAGCCCCAAACTGGCAGGGCACCTGGAGGAGTCTAGGCCTGGTGCTGGGCCAGGCGTGGACACAGCGAGGGGACAGTGGCTGGGCCAGGGCTCTGCTCCGGGCCTGCTCTTCAGATCCAAGGTGGTTCCCCACATTTGCCTGGCCCAACTGGGGGCCCACTTGTAGTCTTTGGATCCTTCTTTTTACTTCTTTCATCATCTGTGGTCCTAATATGGATTTGATCCTCTCGCTAAAATTGCAAACACTTATTCTTTCATTCTCACCCCTCTGTTTGTCACTTGGGTCCTGTCGTTGAATTTTATGCTATAGGAACAGGGAGATAAGCCCTCTGATCCTGACATTTCCAGCTTCCATTTGGGTTCTGAGAGCACACCCTTTCCTCTTGCAGATGTCTTCACAGAAAACCCTGATGAAAAATCCATTATTACCTATGTGGTGGCATTTTACCACTATTTCTCCAAGATGAAGGTGCTGGCAGTGGAGGGCAAGCGTGTCGGCAAGGTACAAAGCCGTTTCATAACCAGAGTGTCCCCCATTTCCCTGTTTGTCACACCGAGATGCTTCTTTTCTACTCTAAGAGCTTTGTGTATAGGCCCTGGCTGCAGTGGGGGGGTTATAGATCACTCCCCACCAACTTCCTCTGAAGCCAAACATTGCCAAGTTAATGGCTCCCAAGCTGAATTCCAAAGCAATTTGATGGTCTGTCCTGAAAGATGTCCTAGCCTGCAGCTCTGAGCCCATCTTCCACCGGCACACCCAAATCTCATGAACATTTCCACAGGAACATGATGGGCTTTTATTTATTAGTTTATTGTGGTTCTGGGCCTCTTAGCTCCTGTGGTATATCAGGATCCCATCACACTGTATGGACCCTCATGCCAGATTCCTTTCCCCTGCTGGTCCACAGCTCCCCAAGGGCAGACACCATTTCTCATTCTTCTTGTGTGTCTGGCATTTAGCGAAGACCGTGCCTCTAGAAACCCTGGATTCCTAATAATGAATTTTAAAATAAACGAGACCTTGGTCTTTCTAGTAGTTGCTGTCCTGGCACAGCAAGCTTTACTAGTGTTTTACAGGGTCAGGGGTAGGGTGGAGCTGCCCCTGAGCCCTAGCACAGCTAGCTTCCTACTAATGTTTCCAGTCTACTTTCAGTCCATTCCTCCTGCCTTAGCAGTGCTGTTGGGCTCAGGGAACAAACCCAACGTGGAACATTCCAGTTTTGGAGAGGAGGACCACCTTCATTGTGGTCCCCATTGGTGGCCTCATTGATGTCATTGTTCTTCTGATAAGGATAAGTAATAAAGTGGTTCCCTAGGTAATTGACCATGCCATTGAGACTGAGAAGATGATTGAAAAGTACAGTGGGCTGGCCTCTGACCTGCTCACCTGGATTGAGCAGACCATCACTGTCCTGAACAGCCGCAAGTTTGCCAACTCCCTGACAGGCGTCCAGCAACAACTCCAGGCCTTCAGCACCTACCGCACCGTGGAGAAGCCACCCAAGTAAGGGCCTTGGCACTTGGAGGGTGGGCATCAGTGCTAAGAAACTGCCAAGGTAGAGCCAGTCTCTGAGCCTTGAGAAGTGTATCCAGGAGGTATATCCTAGAAACTAGAGAGCTTCACATCTGTCATCTACTTCATCCCCACCCTGCCTCCCTGCTCCCAAGCCATCAGCCTGTAGGAAATGGGCACTGATGAGTAACCCTTAACTCATAGCCAAAGAAAGTACTTTCCCAGATCCCTGAAGGGGAGCAGGAGTGAAATCTCAGACTTCTGAGTCTCTTCAAAGAACCTGTGCTGGAATGTTCCTCTCCTCTGTGCACTGAGCCATGCTTTTGCTATCTCAAAATGACCTCTATATTCTCAGCCCCAGAGCTCTCTGTGTGGGGTCCTGTTGGTTGTCAGGTACATCCTGTTTCTCATCTGTCACTGCTCATCAACACAGCATTTAGCCTGCCTCTTGAGACCCCTGCTTCACCCCAGTGTGTGCAGGGCCTGTGCACATGTGTGCATACATAGGCACAAATAGAACCATACGTGCACATACAGACACACCCATAAAAACGTGCATGCAGGTACGCACAGACACGGGGGCATTCCATCTCACCTGCTGTTAGCTGGTCCAGCTCTTCTGAAACAGATTTCTAGCTCACTGGTGGTGCCCTCTGCCTCGTTCCTCCCCCTCACCTCCCACACTCTTCATTCATGACTCTCAAACAGAGAAAGATGAGACATGGAGTCTAGAATGTACTGTAAACAAGCATCTGGTTTCTGGCCTGACACTAACCCACTTTTAAAGTCCTAAATCCAGTACAGATAACATCCCCTGTGCATCTACCAGGCAGTGCACCACAGGGGTGCTGTCTCTTGGCTGAGCAGATGGTGCTCTGGGCTATTATAGCCCTCTTGAAGTGACTGAGTGGTCAGCTCTGTCAGGCTTGCCTCAGGGTAGGGACCTTGTTTATAGCCAGTCTTCGACTGCTACGTGGAGGATGCAGAAGTAGGTAGATACTTGTGTACATACGGAAATGTAAAAGTACCCAGTTACCTTGAGCTTAGACCTTCGGTTCCAGACATTCGCCCCGCTGTCAGTTCTTATCTCCTATACCTATTACCACCCCGGAGCCCAGTCTTTCCTCCCCACTCAGATGCATCTGGCCTTTAGGACTTGTCCAGAGGGCTGGTTCATTAGTACTCAAGTGAAAGTTGCTCTCAGTACAATATGTTCTTACATGGATAATGAGGCTTCTAAGGTTTATTTGGCTCACTCAGTAAAAAGCTGACTAAAGAGCTAGTCAGAAGCCTTCATCATTTCAGAACAGGGAAGAGTTTTTTTGTGTCAATTGGTAAAGCTTGGTATCTGCAGGAATTATTGGAATACTCCAGTTAGCCATTCCCCTGTAGAAGCAAATGATAAGCAAACACTGTAGTGGCTGTTGTGTTTTTTCTGGTTTGTGTTATAAAGACTCAACCCCGAGCAGATCACAGTTGGTGAGTATGATAGATTTCTTAACAGGTAAGTAAACCTACACATCCTCTTTACTTTTTGTTTTTAAGGAAAACATGCTTTGCTATCCCAGCTCCAAGATGCCAGTGTTCCATTTTGACTTCAGCAAAAAATATGGGGACCTCGACACTAATTTCCCTACCTCTGTTTTCTCAACAGGTTTCAGGAGAAGGGTAATCTGGAAGTCCTACTGTTTACCATCCAGTCCCGGATGAGAGCCAACAATCAGAAAGTGTATACACCTCACGATGGGAAACTAGTGTCTGACATCAACCGGGTATATGGCAGTGTTTTCGTTACATATTGCCAGTGGGTTGACTGAGTGTCTGATAAGGGCACAGGGAATGGTTACTGGGCAGGATTAAACCAAGCCACCTTCTGTAGTGTTATTAACTGCACATGCTGGCTGTTTGGGAATGCTCTCTGAACCTCGTTCTGAGAGGTCCGACTCCACTCACTGTCCATTAATTCAGCCCCCTGTTCAGATGCCCAGAGTCCATTCTTGGAGCCAGTTTTACAGCTTAGTTTCTCTGACTATGGGATGAATATGAACTAATTAGAAGGGAAATGCTTTCTGGTACTTCAGAGGTTTGGAGGCTTAGCATCACTTGGACGTCCTAACAGAATGAAAGTAGCCATTTAGTCAGTGAGAATTTACTGAGCAGCCACAGAGGCGAGTAACATTATATTAGGCCAAGAGTCTAAGGCAGGTTTAGTGGAGGAAGGAACTGGGAGGTCAGGACCAGTGCTCCCCAAGTCTTTGGTAGCCAAAAGATGGACTGAATTTTAATCTAGGCTCTGCTTAGATTCCTGAAATCACTCCGTGTCGGGTGAAAGAGACAGAACCCTCAAACCTAGGTGTTCCCCTATGCCCCAAGAGTTCTCCTGTGTCCCTCACACAGGCCTGGGAAAGCCTGGAGGAAGCTGAGTATCGGCGGGAGCTGGCCCTGAGGGAGGAGCTCATTCGGCAGGAGAAGCTGGAGCAGTTGGCCCGACGCTTTGACAGAAAGGCCGCCATGAGAGAGACGTGGCTCAATGAAAACCAGCGCCTCGTGGCTCAGGTAGTGGGGGGACACACTGGGGATTGCAGGAGGCAGAAGCTTTCCAGAGCCCCAGCAGTGAGCTGGGCTGGAGCCCCAGCTGGCCTCTCAGTGGCAGTGGGATAAGCCTCTCCACAGGCCTTGCGGCCCTGCTCCCCTGCTCCCCATGACTGGGTAAATCGGCATTCACGTTTGAGGAAGAACTCTCCGTGGACTCTGACCTCTAGGATCACGTCATATTTCACTAGCCAAAAATTGACCCCAGGGCTGATTCTCCATAAGAGCATCTGTTCCTTTCCATTTAGAGCTTGGACTCAAATGTCCAGGAAGGGGAAAGCCAGCATTCTGAGAGAATTGGAGAGTGTGCGTGCATCCTAGATAGCATGGGAGTGAGCCATCTGTTTACAGCTGCATGGCTTCCAAGTGAGAAGCAGCCCCTTCCTGCCCAGAATCGGGCAGGTCCATTCAAGGCAGGGCAGTGAGTGCCAGCAGGCTGCGAAAGGGCTTGGTCAGTCACTTAGACACGGCATACCCACGTGTATGGCACAGTGAATAAAATTATGAGCTTCTTTTAAAGGCTCTTGTAAGACATTTAGTCTTTGGAACTTGGCTTTGATAAGATAGGCTGAGAAAAACAGCAGAATGCACCCCTCGGATGGGCTTTCCCATCCAGCAGTTGTTCTGAAGGGACCCGCCATTTCTCTGTGCTTGGGGACTGGCCAAGGGGAGCCTGACTGAGCCACCTGCTTTCCTCCGCATGGGACAGGACAACTTTGGGTATGACCTGGCAGCCGTGGAGGCCGCCAAGAAGAAGCATGAAGCCATCGAGACCGACACAGCTGCTTACGAGGAGCGGGTGAGGGCCCTGGAGGACCTGGCCCAGGAGCTAGAGAAGGAGAATTACCATGACCAGAAGCGCATCACTGCCCGCAAGGACAACATCCTGCGCCTGTGGAACTATCTGCAGGAGCTGCTGAGGGCCCGGCGCCAGCGACTGGAGACAACCCTGGCCCTGCAGAAGCTCTTCCAGGACATGCTGCACAGCATTGACTGGATGGATGAGATCAAGGTGAGCCCCGGAGGCTGCCCATCCCCCACCGCCTCCCACCCCTCCCCACCAGCCCTACCTCAGCACTGGCCCTGCAGTTAGCTGTGCTTCCTTAGATGCCTCCCAGCCGAACATGCCTCTGGCCCAAAATGGAGAAACTGAGGCAGTATGGTGTCTGGCTGCATCCACCTATCAACTGCTTGTCTCCCTCTGCTCCAGACAAGTCACCAACCCAGGTCCACTGTATTTCGGGTGATCAAAGCATCTTGGGTTTATGGTAGCACAGGTGCCAACCTACAGGACTAGAAGTGATAGACATGAATCAGGAGCTTGGAGAATCCGGCCCCAACTAATCCCAGTTTGAGTCTGGTTAGAATCCAGACTTCCCAGCATAGGAGCAACCAAGAAGTCTGACTCTCCTCTCCCTCCACTGCAGTGGGTCTCACTGAGGATGCACATCAGACCAACCATGGAGCTTTCTAAAAATACACATGCCCAGGCCCCAAACCTTGAGACAGATGCAGGAGATCGAGTGTGGGGCTTGAGCTTCTGAAAAACGTTCCATGCATGATTCTGAAAGGCACTCCCACTAGGAAGTCCTCTATAGCTTCTATGCTGAGCAGCAAGCGTCTTCCAGCTGCATCTGACTCCCAGGCCCCCATACCATGGATGCTTCCTTTGGAGGGGTCTCTTCTCCTAGCAGGTATGTGACTTCACCTCTCCTTTTCCCCTCTACCTGGTCTGTCCTCTTTGCCAGGCTCACCTCTTGTCTGCTGAGTTTGGGAAGCATTTGTTGGAGGTCGAGGACTTGCTACAGAAGCACAAGTTGATGGAAGCTGACATCGCCATCCAAGGGGACAAAGTGAAGGCCATCACTGCGGCCACCCTGCAGTTCACTGAGGGGAAAGGTGAGGCCACGGATGTCTCCCTATTGAGATCTCTGAAGCCAGAGCCCTATGCTCTGGCCCAGTGTTCTAGCACCTCAACTTGGATAAATCCTCCAGCTTTAGAATTCTGCTTCTTTCATCAAGTAAGGTGCAAAAGAGAAGCTTGAAGGAGAGCAAAATTCTCCAGATAGCAGGCAACTGCTTCAGTAATCTAGAATCAGAAGGTGTTCCTAAGCACCAATAAGGCATCATCTGCCTTCCATTCACTCTGCTAGTTCAAGATACAGCAGAGACCATTTAGAATTATAGCTTTGGGTCTTAAAGATCCTGATGCCTCCTTGAAGAATCATCTTGAAATCCGTGCCTGGGCCTTTTAAAAAAGAATTTCGTGTTACGCGTTTCTACCAAGAGCCGACCCACCTTATTCCTGAATTGTTAATGGGAACTAATTATAAAGAACTTGGCCTGTCCTCTGAGCAACTGGGAACTCTGTGTCCACTTCCAAAGCCCCAGTGAGATGGCAGGTTCTAGATTGTGTGGTTCTAGCCTGGCAACTGATCCAAGGCTTGCCCACAAACAAAACCCTTACCTCTTTTGCTTTCCCTTCTTTCATTCCTCCCAGGATACCAGCCTTGCGACCCCCAGGTTATCCAGGACCGTATCAGCCACCTGGAGCAGTGCTTTGAGGAGCTGAGCAACATGGCAGCTGGACGGAAGGCCCAGTTGGAGCAGTCCAAACGGCTCTGGAAGTTCTTCTGGGAGATGGACGAGGCCGAGAGCTGGATCAAGGAGAAGGAGCAGATCTACTCTTCCCTGGACTATGGCAAAGACCTGACGAGTGTGCTCATCCTTCAGCGCAAGCACAAGGCCTTTGAGGATGAGCTCCGAGGGCTGGACACCCACCTGGAGCAGATCTTCCAGGAGGCAGAGGGCATGGTCGCACGTAAGCAATTTGGGCACCCACAGATTGAGGCCCGAATCAAGGAGGTGTCTGCACAGTGGGACCAGCTGAAGGAGCTGGCTGCATTTCGCAAGAAGAACCTCCAGGATGCTGAGAACTTCTTCCAGTTCCAGGGTGATGCTGACGACCTAAAGGCCTGGCTGCAAGATGCCCACCGGCTGCTCTCAGGTGAAGACGTGGGACAGGATGAGGGGGCCACACGGGCCCTGGGGAAGAAGCATAAGGACTTCCTGGAGGAGCTGGAGGAGAGCCGCGGGGTGATGGAACATCTGGAGCAGCAGGCCCAGGACTTCCCCCAAGAGTTTCGGGATTCCCCAGATGTGACCAACCGGCTGCAGGCCCTTCGGGAGCTCTACCAGCAGGTGGTGGCCCAGGCAGACCTGCGTCGGCAGAGGCTGCAGGATGCCCTGGACCTGTATACGGTGTTTGGGGAGACAGATGCCTGTGAGCTGTGGATGGGTGAGAAGGAAAAGTGGCTGGCCCAGATGGAAATCCCAGACACACTGGAGGACCTGGAGGTCGCACAGCACAGGTCAGAGCCTGGCTTTCTCTCCCTCAGCTCCCCGCACTATGGCCCCGCACTGTAGGAACAACCTCTAGATCAGGAGAGCTCTCTCTGAGAGGGGACGGGATACCCTTAATTGCTCAGGCCATGCACCAGAGTCATGGGTTTTAATCAGGCTCTGTGGCTTTGGGTACTTTGCCCCCTGGGGCCTTCCTTAAAATAACACAGGGGATCTTTCTAGTCCAGTTATTCAATTACTTTTCGGCCACAGCAGTCTTTGTTCAAATGAATTGTATATAGAACCTCTGACATATAACACAGAGGAAAGTAGAACTGTTTGGTTAAGGGGGAGGTGAGAAGTCGGAGCCTCACCACCTCTAGCTCTCTATGGCAGTCACTAAGCCACAGAGCCCCAAATGGCCACAGGGACCAGTTTGCAAACTACTGGTCTGTAAGGCCACTCTCCTGTCCAGTATTCTGATTCTATCCGCGCTCGGGCATGGGGGAGCATGCCCCCAGTCTGGACGGCACTCCAAGTGTCTTAAGTACAGAACTAGAGAGTTGAGGAGGAGAGGTCACTCCCTAAAGTGTGCTGGGGTGGGCCCAGGGTGCTGGAGAGACCTGGTCTCTTATCCCAGAAGGGTCAGCTTGCATAACTACACCCTGCCCCCAGAAGCTCCCCCTTCTCCTACCTGGGGACAGAGCACCTGGCTGGGGAGGGTATCCTTCAGGTCAAGGTATCAAGGCCAGTGGAATTAGGGCCAAAGAGTAGCAGCTGTGGCGGTGGAGACATGGCAGGTGTTCTTTGAGGTGATCAACCCCACCCCCACCCCAACATACACACCTCTTCTTTCCCCTCTGCCTCTCCATTGAGCCAATGGCCTATGTGGTAAGCAACCAGCTGTTTACTAGCCTGGTCCAAGAAATGCCAAACTATGAAATTGGACCCATGTATCAGAAAATAGAGTCTGTCAGCATTACTTTTTCCTTTCTGCCCCCTTACCCGGTCACATGTATTTAGGAGATGGAAGGAGAAAGTGAGAGTTCCAGGTTCCAGAGACAGGGCAGTAGGCCAAGTGCCCAGGCTGCCTCCCCAGTCCTCATCTTCTCTGTCCCTATCAGGTTTGACATCCTGGACCAGGAGATGAAGACGTTGATGATACAGATTGACGGCGTGAACCTTGCTGCCAACAGCCTGGTAGACAGCAGCCACCCTCGCAGTGGGGAAGTGAAGCAGTACCAGGACCACCTGAATAGCAGGTGGGGTGTGGGTAGGGCTGCGGGCTGAGGGCATCTTCTCTGGGCCACTGACACTCCCTTGGGGTATGGCCCCAAAGTCAGGATTCCTGCTAGGCACTGTCAGGTTTGTACCCTCAGAGCTCCTGTCTTTCTCAGTCACAGTCTCCTTCTGACCATGGACTGTAGCAACAAGGGGTAAACAGCGCTGCACTCACCACACAGGGTGGGGTGTATCCTGTGTGATGGAGGAAACGTTCTGAGCGCACTTGTAGTTAGAATCAGGCCATAAGGCACTCATGCCACATTTCCCCAGACATTCGTAGACAGGAAAAATTGCTTTCTGAGAGCTCTTAAGTACTGTCCATAAAAGAGAGCTCCTGCCTGTGCCAAAATGCAGCATCGATAATGAGGCTGGCTTGAATGAGCAGGAGAATTAGCAGGAAGCCTTGAGCTCGCTTTGTGGCTGGAACAAAAAACAGCCCCTAAGGAACCTTTAGAGAGGGGGTGCTTTCTGTCCAAGGCATAATTGCCATGAGTTCCTCAAGGATCTCTGAGGATAGCACAAGCCTGTGTTCCCTTTGTTACCTTGGGCCCTGCACACACAATACCACATGTTTACCACCTCCCTGTTGCCCCAGTTCCTTTCCCCACACTTATGTCGGGGCTTTGCTCTGCCTGAAGCAATCTGGGAGGTGGAGTTAGGTAAGACCCCATTGTACTAAAAAAAAAAAAAAAGGCTCAGCCTAATAGAGATTCTGGTGGGGGCCCAGTGGGAGGCGGAGGGTGACAGGGATACTTCAGAGTCACTAGAACAGGACCGATTATCTCAGCATCTAATGACAGAGACTGAGGTCAGGAGATTCCTCTGTAATGTGAAGTTTGTGCAGAGGAGGAAGATGACTTTTTGATCTTCTTTAGGCTTGGACATAATGAGGGTGTGTGTGTGTGTGTATAAGTGTGTGTGTGTGTGTGTGTGTGCGTGCAAGACAGGAAGAACTTGTCAGTTATGTATCTGTTGCCTTCATGAGAATGATCTTCATAAATCCTGAAGCTGTGAACCATCCTAAGTGAAATACGTCAAGGCACTTGCCATCCTTAGGTGAGAGAAAACCTGAGGCGTGAAATGGTAAGATGGTTTTCTCGTTAAATCTGAGAGTTGAAACATACCTGCGAAGTCATCTAATCTGGCTGACTACTCCAGACCGCTGTTCTTGTACAGACACTTACAGGGGTGGGTAGCTCACCCCTTCACCATGCAGCCCACCCCATTTGGAGGCAACTCCCTTGGTTAGAAGGTCTGACCTCCTAGTGAATGGAAATCTCCTTCCTTGAAATTTGTAGACCTTGGTTCTGGCCCTGCCCTTTAGAGAAATAAAAACTTATTATGAGTCTTCTTTCACGTGATAGCTCTTCAAATATGTATTTTTTAAACAACTGTGATTCTTTGCCTCTGCCCACAGCCTACCCCCATGCCACTGCCATTCTCCCTACCAGAGAGCATTCTCGTCCAACTCTACATTCCAAATCAGGCCCATCCTTTAGACCAGTTCAGGTGCCTCTTTTTCCCAGTGTCCAAGATGAAAACCATTCTTTCCCTCCTTTGTACTGGTTCAGAGCTTTATAGTCTACCTTCCATTATAATTACTTTTATCCTGAAGAACTTTCCTGCTAGACTAGAAGCAAATGAAGAGCAGTATCTTTACTGCCCACAGTGCTTTGAGCACCAAGCATATAGTTGAGCTTTCCTCTGTTTGGAATATTCTCTTTCCAAATATCCACTTGGCCACTACTAGGAGTTTATCCAAAGGATACAGGAGTGCTGATGCATAGGGGCACATGTACCCCAATGTTTATAACAGCACTGTCAATAATAGCCAAATTATGGAAAAAGCCCAAATATCCATCAACTGATGAATGGCTAAAGAAGATGTGGTTTATATATACAATGGAATGCTACTTGGCAATGAGAAAGAATGAAATCGTGCCATTTGTAACAACATGGATGGAACTGGAGGGTATTCTGCTAAGTGAAATAAGTCAGAGAAAGATATCCTATGTTTTCACTCATATGTGGAGTTTGAGAAACTTAACAGAAGACCAGGGGGAGGGAAAGGGGGAAAAATAGTTTCAAACAGAGAGTGAGGCAAACCATAAGAGACTCTGAAATACAGAGAATAAATTGGGGGTTGAAGGGGGTGGAGGGAGGGGAAAATAGGTGATGGGTATTGAGGAGGGCACTTGTTGGAATGAGCACTGGGTGTTGTATGCAAGTTATGAATCATGGGAATCTACTCCCAAAACCAAGAGCACATTGTATACTCTGTATGTTAGTTAACTTGACAATAAATTATATTTAGAAAAAAATAAGTAACAGGATGCCTGGGTGGCTCAGTTGGTTAAGTGACGACTTTGGCTCAGGTCATGATCTCATGGTTTGTGGGTTTGAGCTGTGCTTCGGGATCTGTGCTGACAGCTCAGAGCTTGGAGCCTGCTTCGGATTCTGTGTCTCCCTCTCTCTCTGCCCCTCCCCCACTTGTACTCTGTCTCTGTCTCTCAAAAATAAATAACAAAAACATTAACAAAAAAGTTATTTTAAGAAAATGAATAAATGTTAAAAAAATAAAAAAGTAAAGAATAAAATGACAAGAAATATGCAAAGTGAATGTGAAGGAAGCAGAACAAAACTTGAAAAGGAAGAGAAGTATGCCATATTCTTTGATAGAAGGACTTACCATGATGATAATGTCAAAACAAAGCCTTATGTATTTAAGGCCCGAAAATCTACATGCCTGCGCGCACGCGCGCGCGCGCGCGCACACACACACACACACACACACACACACACACACACGGCTTACTCCCTTATATTATTCAGACTCAGCTTATTGGAACAGCCTTCACTGACCACCCAGTTGAAAACATCACTATCTACTTCCTACCCAGCCCCGCTGCCTCTATCTCATTATGTTGCTTTACTTTTTCATTGTACCTATCACCACTTGATGAATTATGGACTTACTTATCTGTCTCTGCTCATTCAAATGAGAGCAAGTACTTTGCTTTGTTCATTGCTACATCCCTAGAGCCTAGAACAGTGCCTGGCAAAAGGCACATGACAGTTGCATGATAAATATTTAGTGAATGAGTGAACAGGGACACAACTGAAATCTCTTCTGCCAGGCTTGGCCCATATGAGTCATTCAAGCACTTACTGAATAAGTGATTACCTTCATACGCTGTATACATTCCATTTTTTTTAATGTTTATTTTTGAGAGAGAAAGCGAGAGCGAGCTGGGGAGGGGCAGAGAGGAAGACACAGAATCTGAGGCAGACTCCAGGCTCTGAGCTGTCAGCACAGAGCATAGTGTGGGGCTCAAACCCATGAACCACAAGATCATGACCTGAGCCAAAGTTGGAGGCTTAATGGACTGAGCCATCTACACACCCCAATTCCATTTTTTTTTTTTAATGATTTGGCCCAGGACCAAACCTGAACTTCTGACTGGCCTCACCAGGGCTGACTGGAGTGGTTCTGTCAGCTTCTTCCATCTTAAAGACAGTGCAGCAGGAGCAACTAGACTTAATTCCCAGCCCATCCTCTCTGTGGTCTCTGCTGGTGGCTGTGGTGAGGCCACACCAGGAAAGGCCTAGAAAATCACCACAGAGCTTCTTGCATGGAGGCACAGAATTTCCCAGGAATTAGGGACTTCTCTGTCTAGGAGAGAAACTGCAAAATCTTTGGGCTCTTGCTCTTCTCTGTCCTGGTATTCCCAGTTCCTCCTAGCCTATCTCCCACTTCTCTTTGCAGACCTCTCACCCCTCTTTAGCAGCTGTTGTCACACCTTGGGAGTACCCACCTTGCCCTCTCCCCAGGCCATTTGCCTAGTTGCTCAGCCTCCTTCCCCCAGGTTCTGAGGGTACAAAGAGGAGTAAGATACTCAGGACCCAATCCTTAGATCAGTACAGTGGTGGTGCTGGAGAGCTGCTCATTGAGATTCAACTCTGATGTCCACCACAAAACCTGCCCCCATCACCCCCATCACCCTCACAGTGTCCTTAGTTCTCTCTGCCTGGTGTACATAGTACTTTATACCAGTTATTTTGTGAGCTTGTCTTAATTTCTCTCTAAATCATACACTCCATAAGGTGAATTCTGACTATGACTATGTTCTCCCAACAGCTAACATAATACTTATTATACCCTGTTGGTATTCAAGAAAGATGAGCTCAGCAAATGAGCACTCAGCACACTCTTAAGTGCTTCCGTATTACTTACT
Source organism: Herpailurus yagouaroundi (assembly GCF_014898765.1). Taxonomy (NCBI): domain Eukaryota; kingdom Metazoa; phylum Chordata; class Mammalia; order Carnivora; family Felidae; genus Herpailurus; species Herpailurus yagouaroundi. The sequence continues at coordinate 40,235,499 of NW_024412396.1, read as the reverse complement.
TATTACATATTACTCAGAATGAGTAAACTTGGGTCCAAGGAAAGGGTCTCTGGTGGCCTCAGCCCATGCTGATGCCCAGCTCTTTAGAAGAAGCTTACTGGGAGCTGCAGACCAACCCCAGGTTCCAGAACATCTGCCAGACCTTTGCGTATTTCCCATTTTCATTCTGGCAGTGCATCTTAAGGTCAAGATTATATTATCCATTTCTCAATTATAATCCCAGTTTCTCCCTTCCTCTTCCTCCTCCTCCTCCATAAGGCCACTTTTATTTTCGTTTGAGAGAGAGAGAGAGAGAGAGAGAGTGTGTGTGTGTGTGTGTGTGTGTGTGTGTGTGTGAGTGTGTGAGTAGGAGAAGGGGAGAGGAAGAGGGGAGAGAGAATCTTAAGCATCCTCCATGCCCAGCATGGAGCCTGACTCAGCATGGACCCTGGGATCATGGCCTGAGCTGAAATCAAGAGTCAGATGTTCAATTGACCGAGCCACCCAGGCACCCCAGGCCTCTTTTCTTTTAGAAACAAGGTGACCTTTGGGGCGCCTGGGTGGCTCAGTCGGTTAAGCGGCCGACTTCGGCTCAGGTCATGATCTCGCGGTCCGTGAGTTCGAGCCCCGTGTCAGGCTCTGTGCTGACAGCTCAGAGCCTGGAGCCTGCTTTGGATTCTGTGTCTCCCTCTCTCTGACCCTCCCCCGTTCATGCTCTGTCTCTCTCTGTCTCAAAAATAAATAAACGTTAAAAAAAAAATTAAAAAAAAAAAGAAACAAGGTGACCTTTATAGGCCTTGGGCACTGTGAACATGGTCTTAGGCATCTGTATGGTTCCTTTAGGGCCACTGGCACCTTGTGTCCTGAAATTGCCTTTAAGTTGATAAATGTAAGGTTTCTAATTATTTTCAGCATTTCAAAAAATCTGGGGAGGTTCTATGTTTGCCCAGAATTCAACTACATAACCAAACTAAGTGTCATGGTCGTTCCTTAACTTCTGGTTGGAATCTCGCCTCCTCCTGATGGAAATATCCGATTGGCAGTCTATATTATCTTGGGTAAAATTGGATAAATGAATTTTACTCATCACAGTTTGTTGGGTAGATGATTTTCTTTGGTGTGCAAGATCTATGGAGAGAGACTCTGCTGGGAATCTGGGTAGAGATGCCCTGTGGGAAGGGTTAAGGAAGTGGGTTTCTGTGTCCCCCTTGGCAGGTGGCTGGCATTCCAGACAGTAGTGTCAGAGCGGCGGGAGGCAGTAAACTCAGCCCTCCGGGTGCGTAACTATTGTGTGGACTGTGAAGAGACTAGCAAGTGGATTGAGGACAAGATGCACGTGGTACGGTCCACAAAGGACCTGGGCCAGGACCTGGCAGGCGTCATTGCCATCCAGCGGAAGCTGTCGGGGTTGGAGCGCGACGTGGCCGCCATCCAGGCCCGCGTGGGTGCCCTGGAGCGTGAGTCGCAGCAGCTGATGGCATCTCACCCTGAGCAGAGAGAGGACATTGGCCAGCGGCAGGCATGTGTGGAGCAGCTGTGGAAGGACCTGCAGGAAGCCCTCCAGGAGCAGGAAGCCTCGCTGGGTGAAGCCAGCCAGCTGCAGGCCTTCCTGCAGAATCTAGATGACTTCCAGTCCTGGCTGTCCATGGCCCAGAAGGCCGTGGCCTCCGAGGACATGCCCGAGTCCCTCCCGGAGGCCGAGCAGCTCCTTCAGCAGCATGTGGCCATCAAGGACGAGATTGATGGGCACCAAGAGAGCTACCAGCATGTCAGGGTATCCGGAGAGAATGTGATCCGTGATCAGACGGACCCGGAGTATCTGCTTCTGGGCCAGAGGCTGGAGGGCCTGGATGCGGGCTGGGATGCCCTGTGCCGGATGTGGGAGAGCCGCAACCACTCGCTCGCCCAGTGCCTTGGCTTCCAGGAGTTCCAGAGAGATGCCAAGCAAGCTGAAGCCATCCTCAGCAATCAGGTAGAGGGAGGCATTCAGGATTGGGAAGTGGGGTTATCTCTCAGGGCAACAGCACTGGTGAGTCTGTGAATGTTCTCAGAGAACAAATTTTGGGGGACTCTCTCTAGCCAATTGGGGGGAAATCCTCTTTGTTCCTTACCATGTGCCTTTTCCAGCCCTGTGTCCTAAACTTTGCCTTCTTCTTGGGTCAGTTACAGGCTGGAGTTGTAAATTTTCCCCTGAGCCATTACCCTTCCATGTGGCTTTAGGCACACTGTTCCTCGGGTGCCGGGGGCCAAGCCTGGGGTTGCCTCTTCCTTGCACAACTCCAGCAGGTCACCATTCGTGCTGTAGCCTATATGGCTGCACACGGTGCTACTGCTTGGCAAGTGTCCTCACTGCCCTCTCAGCTTGTCTTCATCCCTTATCTGGAAACTTGCTTCAACAGGAATATACTCTGGCTCACTTGGAGCCCCCAGACTCCCTAGAGGCTGCAGAGGCTGGGATCCGGAAATTTGAGGATTTCTTGATGTCTATGGAGAACAACCAGGATAAGGTCTTGAGTCCTGTGGACTCTGGAAACAAGCTGGTAGCTGACAAAAACCTCTACTCAGACAAGATCCTAGAGAAGGTGCAGCTGATTGAGGACAGGTACTCTCCACCCCCAAGGTCATGAGGCCAGAGCCAGGTAGGGCTGGTGGTGTTGTGCATGATTCCCAGGCTTAGCCATGTTGTGAACCACAGCATCCGGCTTCCCTTCCAGGCACAGGAAAAACAAGGAGAAGGCTCAGGAGGCCTCAGCAACTCTGAGAGACAACTTGGAGCTCCAGAACTTCCTCCAGAACTGCCAAGAGGTGAGGCTGCAGCAAGTCAGGTCACTTTGCAGGAGATTCCATTCTAGGATCAAAGTGCCCTAGGAAGTCCACAGGGAGTACACCAAGGCTGGCTCAGTCAGAGGAGTGTGCTGCTCTTGATCTCAGAGTCATGGGTTTGAGCCCCACGTTGGGTGTAGAGATTACTAAAAAATAAGTAAATAAACTTAAAAAAAAAAAAGTCCACAGGATTCCAAGTTGGGAGTCTGGAATTTCATGAGGGAAACTCTGGGTATTTGATAGCATAGGTCATCCTCTAGAATCTTTGGTTCTACAATTCTTTTTTCTTTTTTTTTTTTTTTTTTTTAACCCTGAATCTACAAAGTCATCTTTTAATTTGCACAGTCTAGGGCAGGGTTCCTCAAAGAGTGGCCCTAGGGCTATCTATATTAAAGTCACCTAGGGCCCTAGTCAAGGCCAGCTTCAAGAACATGCAACCTGTGCATTCATACAGGACCTGTGCTTAGAAGGGCCCCATGCTTGATTTAATGGTCTGTGGTTGCCATCTTGAAATTCTTAATAATTTTGAGTATTTCCATTTTGCAGTGGGCCCTGAAAATGATGGAGCCAGTCCTGGCCCTCATTAAATGCAAAGTGCTGGGCCCCACTGAGGCCCCGATGAATCAGAACCTTAAGGGGTGAGAGAGAGAGAACAGCATTTTCAGCAAACCTCCCAGTTGGAGAACTGACTCAGAGGTCCTTGCTCAGCCTGGTGTAAGCCACACTCCTGAGTCCCTCCATGAGCAGTACTTCTGTGTGGAATGGTGCTTTCTCTGACTTCTTTTTTGCTCCCATCCTCATACCCCTTTCCACCCTGCTCAAACAACTTTGTTTTCATCTACCTCTGCCCTTGGCACCAACCAGGCTTGGTATGCTGCCAGGACATCTTGGAAACATTGGATGCTTATCACGGTTCTTCCCTCATTGTTAAATATAGGATCTGCCCTTGACTTCTTCCTCAGATAACATTTTCTCTGTGTTTATTAATGATTTCTCACCCTACTGCCAAAGGATGGATTTATCTGTCCATCCAGTAAACACTCACTGAGTTCCTGTAATAGGCCAGGCCCTGTCCTAGGTCCTGGAAATATGGAGAGAAGCATAGATATCCCTGGAGTCATACTGCACACAGTCTACTAGGGAAGACACTCAGGTGCTTATGTTTTAACCCTGAGACAACACAGGTTAAGTTGCCTGTGCTGGGAGTTAGGAACCAAGAGCTTTGGAGAGTAGTACTCTGCTGTATTCCTACTTCCTCTCCTTGGCCTTCTTCTGCAGCCAGAGGTGGAGATCAGGACCTGCCCTGAGCCCCTGGCCAAAGAGGTACACTCAGAGATTGTTGGACTCCCGCTTTCTGTCCACAGCTCACTCTCTGGATCAATGACAAGCTGCTAACATCTCAGGATGTCTCCTATGATGAAGTGAGAAACCTTCAAAACAAGTGGCTGAAGCACCAGGCCTTTGTGGCAGACCTGGCTTCCCACCAAGGATGGTTAGATAGCATTGATGCAGTAAGTAAAGCAAATGGTGAGTGGTGGGGGGCTCTCTGCTCAGATGTGCTTACCTGAATAAGCTTCACTCAGGGCATAGACACTATCTGAAGCTTACTGGATGGTATAGACCCTGGAAGTGAAAAATTTCTCTAAATAGTAGCCAAACCTTCAGAGCTCCTGGTATATCCAGCCTTGTAGGGTCTGGTCAGAATTGGTGCCTCCTCTGGGTGGCCTGAGTCTAGAGACAGTCCAGGACAGTGAGAAAACCTGAGTTGGTGCCTCAGCATCTAGTGCCAGGACACCAGTTATCTCTGTTTGCCTTCCATTATTCTCACCAGGACACCAGCACCGTCCCTCCCAAGGGCAAAGGAGTATATGAGATGAGTAGAGTGGCTCAGGGGACCATTGACCCTCATTATTTGGATGGGCAGGACAACCCCTCATAGATGGGGATCCAGGGGTCCCCCCTATAACAAGTTTGCCCAAGGGCCCAAGTCAAAATGTAGCTGGTGGTAGATCTGAGAATCAGTTGCATTTACTCCTCCCTACTGTGGCTGTCCAGGAAAAAGTAGGAAGAAGTCATTGTGGTTGAAGGTGCAGGCTCCAAGCCAGACTGTCCAACTCCTCAACCTCTCTGGGCCTCAGTTTCTTCATCTGAAAAATGAGGGTAATAACAATACCTAGCCAAGGGATGGTGAGCATTAAAGCACTTAGAATAGCCCTTAGCACTTACTGGGCATACAGTAACTATTGGCTAGTATTAGCAACATCTATTTCCAGGCCTATGTCATATTATACTGTACTCACCTAAAACGGTACATTTATTCAGGTGAAAACCAGGTAAGACACACTCAGTAACTGAAACATACCACAAAGGTTAGCAGTGCATAGCCTCTGGGAAAACCATCAAGAGAGAGTAGAGTCCTTTCCATGCTGCTTGTACCTGGATGGATCTTGAATCTTTTTTAATTAAAAAATAATTTAGCATCAGTTGATCCTGGTCTGCAACTCCCCATACTACAATCTCCCTGAGTCCTTTGCTCCAGACATACCCCTGCCTGTCACACCTTCTCCTGAAAATAACTCGGGTTGGGGGGGGGGGTGCAGTCTTTGAGATGAGCCTCACCTGAGTTCCAGGCAGATTCTTTGCCTCCCTGACCTCCGTTAACCCCTGGCAACCACTTGGAGCAGGGCTGTTCCGAGGCTGCCTGGCCTCAAAGCGTGAGCCCTCCTGTTTCCCCCACAGGAAGGAAAGCAGCTGATGGAGGAGAAGCCTCATTATTTGGCCCTGGTGTCCCAGAGGCTGGAAGAGTTGCACCGGCTCTGGGATGAACTTCAGGCCACCACACAGGAGAGGACCCAGCACCTCTCAGCTGCCAGGAACTCCTACCTGCGCTCACAGACCCACGCCGACCTCAACAAGTGGATCAGTGCTATGGAGGACCAGCTGCGGTCCGATGACCCTGGCAAGGACCTGACCAGTGTCAACCGGATGCTGGCTAAGCTGAAGGCACGTGAGTGGGTTGTAGACTGGGAGTGTTGGAATAGGAGATCTTAGGAAGCAAATGTGCAACCTGAAAGTAAGTACTCCTGTTCCTCTTAGGTGGGCTTGCCTTTATCAAGCAAAAATGTCTCCTGGTTCATAACCCATCTCCTACCCCTTTGTAGTGAAGACAGGGATCCGGGGTTAATAAAAGCATGCACCACAAGTATAGGACAGGCGCTTGTGAGGCAGGAAGGATGAGTGGGGACACCAGGGAGACTTCCTGGGGGAGGTGGGGCCTTTAAAGATGAATGGGATACGGATGATGATGAGGATGAGGGACTATCCAGGTGCCAAGGTTGGTACTGACACTGTCCCCTTATGCCCCAGCGTGTGGAGGACCAAGTGAATGTGCGGAAGGAGGAGCTGGGGGAGCTGCTTGCCCAGGTGCCCTCACTGGGAGATGAGGCAGAAGACACAGACGTGAGCATCGAGAAGCGGTTCCTGGACCTCCTGGAGCCCCTGGAGAGGAGGAAGAAGCAGCTGGAGTCATCCCGAGCCAAGCTGCAGATCAGCCGGGACTTAGAGGATGAGACGGTGAGTGGGTACAGACCCCCCCTAGAGGCAGGATGGCTGGCTGCAGCCCTAGGGAGTTTTTAAAGATTTCTGGTCCCTTCATCGCCTTATCTCAGAAAGCCAATGTGATTATTGCATTAAATATGATAGTAAAACCAGTGCTTTTTTTTTTAAGGGTTTTTTTAATGTTTATTTTTGAGAGAGAGAGCATGAGGGGAAGGGACAGAGAGAGAAGCCCAAGCAGGCTCCATGCTGTCAGCACAGGGCCCAATGCAGGACTCGATCCCACAAGCTGTGAGATCATGACCTGAGCCGAGATCAAGAGTTGGATGCTTAACTGACTGAGCCACCCAGACCTTCGACCAATGCTTTTTGAATGGTAACTCAGTTATGGACTTCGGGGCAGACAGACTTGGGTTCAAATCCAGCTATGTTACCTGCCCCGTGTGTGACCAGGAGCAAGTCATTTGGAACCTCATAATATCAAACTGTCCCCATCTATAAAATGGGGGCAAAATCCTCATGGGGCGTTGGGAAGAACCGGGGAGACACAGCAGGAAAGAGCTCTGTCTGACCCAGGTGAGTGTGTGGGGAAAAGTTGACCATGACCATCATCAGCTGCCCCTGCCTTCTGGTCTCTATAGCTGTGGGTGGAAGAGAGGCTGCCTCTGGCCCAGTCAGCAGACTATGGCACGAATCTACAAACTGTACAGCTGTTCATGAAGAAGAATCAGGTGAGTCCTGCTTCACCTGGTTAGTGTCCCCCCACCCCCACCCCCACCACCTCCTCCCTGCCCCTGCCCTTCCCAGGGAGGAACTCCCAGCCTTGACATGCAGAAAGCCAGCAACAGCAGATTATTATTCTCGTTGGTAGCGATGAGGCTCACAGACCCCATAAAAAGAGAAACTTTGGTGATGGCAGAGAGAATTCTGGGAAGTCCATAGCAGAGCCGGGCTGATCAGGGGATGTCCAGATGTTTAAGGATTTGGGGGCATTTAGACCCATCAGAGCATACGTGAGTGCAGGACCCAGAAGCCCTGGCCCAGGGTTTGTTGTGCTTTATGGCTTCTGTATCCCATGGCCTCCCTGAAAGGAAGCCCATAGTTCCTGATTTCTTTCTCAATAATGACTTGCCCCTCTTCCAGGGCTGAGCCTGGCCCTCAGGGTAAGTAGGACCCATTTCTCCCAACACATGAGAATATTTGTGGGGCTCAAACCCCATTAGGAAGCCACTAAACTTGGTATCTGAACCTTTGGAACAACATCCACTTGCTGTTTTGCTCTTTCTTAAGCCTGATGACCCTAGTTACTTCTGTGGCCCTGGTGAGACTCCTGGAAGTGAGCAGATGCCATATTTCCTCCTATGTCAGGAATACAAGTATGCTCTTGTATCTTCCAAGAGGATACAGCTGCATGGGCCCAGGGTGTCTCTGTGTCCAGATGAGCTGGCCACAGACCCTACTCTTGGGCAGAGAGTTGCCCCTGCTGCCTGGTCTCCTCTCTGGGTCAGGGAGTGGGGGCAGCCACAGCCAAGAGCAATGAGAGCCTGGGAACTTATCCCAAAGAAGAGCAGTGTGTCCCAGAATGCCAGTCAGTATCGCAGCTCCTTGGGGAAGAAAGGTCAGGACAGATAGTACTTCCTCCAAACAATAGCAGCTGACATCTGCTCACAGAGCCCAGCTGCTGTGCAGGGGTCTGATTTACATTCAAAGAGGTGTCTGAAAACTCTCAGACCCTTTGCTTCCAGTTGACACAACCTAGTCATAAAGCCTCCAGTGGGCACAGGGAGGGACTTGGGCCAGAAAGTAGTAGGTGGGGATTCAATTAACGTCACAACCTCCATTTAAAAGAAGGACACTGGCAGAAGAGTGTATTCTTGGGGCCTCAGTTTCCTCAACTGTAAAATGAGCCAACATCGCTCCCTGCAACACTAAAGATTTTGACTCTGTCTAACCTTGGTGTTATTGCCAAAAGACTCTAAACTCCCCTGGATGAAGGTTGCTATTTCAGGAAAAGAGCAAGACAAATATGGATGGGGTTCCCCTAATCAAGAAGGGAAAGGTAGTCTCCTGGGAGAGCATGGCTGCCCTAGTAAAGACGACTTTAGACTAGACTCGCTAAGGCTTAAATCTCCTTTCATCACTCCCTCTATTGCAGTGGTTCTCAAAGTTCAGTGTGCATCAGACTCCCCTAGAGGGCTTGTTAAAACACAGTTGACTGGGATCCACCTCAGGTCTACTGATTCAGACTCTGGGAGTAGAGCCTCATAATTTGCATATCTATCAAGATCCTGGGTGATAATGATGCCATGGGGTCTGGGATCCCACTTTAAGAACCACTGCTCTAATGGCTGTCCATTGCAACTAGAACAAATCCTGCAAGGTATGAATGGTTCTCAACTTTGGCTGCACATGAGAATCACCTGAGGGAACTTTGAAACCTAAGAATGCCCAGTTCCTGTGTCAGATAAATTAATTAAGGTCTCTGGGGATAGGGCCCTGACTCTGTATGTCTTCCCAGATTATTCAATGTGCAACCAGGGTTAAGAACCACTGTCCCACCTGATCTGGCCCCTGCCTTCCTCTAAAGTCACCTCTCATCACTTTGGCCCTCCTCATCACAGTATTGTAGCTTTCCTGGCCTTGTCTCTGGCCTACAGATAGTGCAGGCTTGCTTCCACCCCAGGGACTTCACACTCACTCTTCCGTCTTGCCGGTAACACTCACGCCCCAAGTCTTTGTGAGGTTGCCTCCTTCTCGTAACTCATGCCATCTCCTCAGGAAGGCCCTTTCTGACACCCCGAGCTCAGGTAGCCATCAGCACGCATCAGTAGACATTCTTCATCTCATTGCAGTATTTTCCTCATGGTACCCATTATCCACATTTATTCACTTATTTGCATGCTCACCTTCTATTCCCTCTACAACAGCGTAAGCTTTATGAGGGCAGGGGTTTTATTTATCTTGTTCCCAGGCTGTCCCTAGAACCTGGAACAAGGCCTTGTACCCAGGAAATAATAAATACATGTTGGTCACGTGAGGTACGAAGAATACATCATAAGTGAGCACACTGCATGGGAGCTGATAAAGGAATTGCTTAAAAAGAGGGAGCGAAATACCTTGTAGGATCCCTTGCAGAGGTCGTAAGATCTCAGGAATAGTAAAGAGGCACACGGAGCTGACACCATGGGTTGTTAGAATTCAATTAGACGGACCACAAAAAATTGTCAGAATTGAGATTTCGGGTCAAAAGGGTAAAAAGGCATTTCAGCAAGTTGGGTGACTTGTGGATAGTGCTGGGTCTGTAGATTTTAAATGCTGACAGTCACTGCACTACTTGTGTGTACAGCTCTTGCCCCCGCCCTCTGGGTGGTTTTAAAGGCCACAGGCAAATTGTACAAAGGGAGGAGAGGAGGTGTAAGGAGCCGAGAGCCCACACACAAGAAACAAGTAGGCTTGGGGCTCCAGGACCCAGAAAGTAAGTCCCACGTGGGTCTTGGCCCCCTGAGGAAAAAGGTGACCTAGACACCAGAATGAGAGGAGAATGCTCTTTTGGTGGCTAAATGCTTAAACAGGAAATAATACAAAGTTCACAAAAGATTTGAGGCATGGAAATGGGGAGGCAGGGAGCCCAAATCCTAAAATCTGAACAAGGAGTAACTGTCAACTGTTGTACATGGAGCCAGAGATGCTAAAATAAGATATCAAGGCCATTTAAAAATTATTTTCCTTTCCTCCAACAAGTACAGCTAAGAAGCAAGCTCTGCTGAGACACAGGGAGCAGAGAGGGCCACGTTCAAATGCCGCGCTGCCACTCTTTGCCCACATGTTACCTAGCAGCTCCTCACTGCCCTCCGTGCTTCTCTCTGACGGCGGGCGGAGGGTGCTGGGTGGTGCCTAGAGCCGCGCCTGGCACGTGGTCAGGGGCAGTTTTTACCGCCACCACCTGCTCGGCACTAGCTTTTCCGTGCAGGAGCCTGCCCGCGAAGGTGCCAGAGTGCAAGCCTGGCCCCCCTTTGTGGCTGGAGAGCCCCGCCTCTGAGCCCTTCCCCTCCGCCCACAGACCCTGCAGAATGAGATCCTGGGCCATGCGCCACGGGTGGAGGACGTGCTGCAGAGAGGGCAGCGGCTGGTGGAGGTGGCGGAGGTCGACTGCCAGGACATCGAGGAGCGCTTGGGGCGCCTGCAGGGTTTGTGGGACACCCTGCGGGAGGCAGCGGCTGGGAGGCTGCAGCGCCTGCGGGACGCCAGCGAGGCACAGCAGTACTACTTGGACGCAGGCGAGGCCGAGGCCTGGATCAGTGAGCAGGAGCTCTACATCATCTCCGACGAGACCCCAAAGGTCGGCCTGGGCTGGGGGGGGGTCAGGCTGGGGCAGTCGGGGGGCAGTCACACCTGGTACGTCCGGGTGTGTGAGGATACCCGCTACAGCATACACACTGCAGTCAGGTGCCCTGTCTGCCAACTTAGATTTGACCTAACCCAAGATTTCCTCACCTTTCTCATGCCATGGATTCTTTACTGATGGACTGCCACGGGAGGGATGGGAGATGAGGTGTGCGGGATATCTAAGCAAGTTCTCCTGGGGTCAGAAGGGTGGAGCTGGGCCTGGGAGGGTAGGAGTCAGAAAAGAACCAAGAGGAAGGTAGGATGTCGTGGGAAAGGAATCACAGGAAGGAATCATGCACAGTTTTCTTTGTGTGTGTGTGTGGGGGGGGGGGGAGGGTCCCGTGAGCCTGGCTACTCCCCCTCCCCCCCCAGTCTCGAGCACCTCCCTGAGCAGGTGCCCTGACAGCCGCTGCCTCCTAGGATGAAGAGGGCGCCATCGTGATGCTGAAGCGGCATCTGAGGCAGCAACACACGGTGGAGGAGTACGGGAGGAACATCAAGCAGCTGGCCTCCAGGGCCCAGAGCCTGCTGTCTGCGGGCCACCCTGAGGGGTGCGTGTGCACCAAGAGCGACTTGGCCGGGGCCCCACCAACCGGGATCCCTGCGGGTCCAAGTGGGAAAATAGCAACAGTTTTGGGGAAAATAGCAACAGTTTTCATGGAAACTGTGGGTTTGAGAAAACTGCTGATTGGCCCAATTCCATTTCATGTTTCGGTTTTGTGTGAGTAGCTTCAAACGGGGCCAACTAAAAGCCTGATTTGCAAAAAGATCAGAAAATGCAATGGCAAAACTCCCCTCTTGGTGAACCAAGAGGCCTAATCTTTCGTAGAGTTAGATTATGCTAAGAGACACTGAAGAGTAACTTCGCTTTTCTCTTTATGGTCCAGAGGATACTTCAGGATCTCACAGTGTCTCAGCAAAATCATTGTGTGGGCATGAAGGTAGAAAACCGACACCCATCTAGTTGGTTCTGCACAGATGGGGGCCCACTGGGTTGCACACCTCAGGCTGCACCTCCCACCCCGGGCTCAGCCCTGTCCTCAGCTGCCCACAGGGCATACACCACTGTGGGGTTTCAGCATCCACCGCAGCATCTCTCAGGGGAGCCCCAGGGGTTGAGCGCCTGGGACCACAGGCCCCTCCCTGCTGGTGCTGGCGCCCGCTCATAGTGCTGCTCCTTCAGCCTCCTTGGAGGAATATGGAGGGGCTTCTTTTTTGTCTCTCTAAGCTTCCCTGGGTGATGGATAATGGTGGGAGGCACCTTGAGGCATTCTGGTCTCAGGGATGGTTCTTTTTTTCTCCCCAGCACTTCCCCGGGGAAAGCTGCTGTCATTTCTCCTGCCTTCCCTCCCCGTGTATCCCTGCCACAGGTGGGAGGAGTACATCAGCTCCCCTGCACTAGCTGCTCTGGGCTCTCTGCCTCCATCTCTGAGTGCCTTCCTATTTTGAATTGCAGGGAACAGATCATCCGGCTTCAGGGGCAGGTGGACAAGCAGTATGCAGGGCTGAAGGACATGGCGGAGGAGCGCAGGCGGAAGCTGGAGAACATGTACCACCTGTTCCAGCTGAAGAGGGAGGCGGATGACTTGGAGCAGTGGATTACGGAAAAGGAGCGGATGGCCTCTTCCCTTGAAATGGGGCAAGACTTCGACCATGTCACTGTGAGTACTCACAACTGCTTTCTCTGTCTTCCTCGAATGCCATAGTAGCAGGAGCGGTCACTCCGGGCGCGCACGCATGCACGCACGCACGTGCACACACTGCTACCCGGAGATGCAGACACCACTGTGGACTCAGGCTGCCCTGGGCAGGTGTGGGACTGTGGCTCCAGGTGCTCTGGCTGCCACTCAAGAAAGTCTGCAGCTGGGGTGATGACACCACCCCACCCCTGGGCCCCATAACCACGTTTCTGTTTACCCCGTGTCTAGCTGCTCCGGGACAAGTTCCGGGACTTTGCCCGGGAGACTGGGGCGATTGGGCAGGAACGGGTGGACAACGTGAACATCATCATCGAGCGGCTCATCGACGCAGGCCACAGCGAAGCGGCCACCATCGCCGAGTGGAAGGATGGGCTGAACGAGATGTGGGCGGACCTGCTAGAGCTCATCGACACGCGCATGCAGCTGCTGGCCGCCTCCCATGACCTGCACCGCTACTTCTACACGGGCGCCGAGATCCTGGGCCTCATCGATGAGAAGCACCGTGAGCTGCCCGAGGACGTGGGGCTGGACGCCAGCACTGCCGAGTCTTTCCACCGGGTGCACACTGCCTTTGAGCGGGAGCTGCAGATGCTGGGCTTGCAGGTGCCTTCTCTCCCCTGCTGCCCACCTGCAGGCTCCAGGGACCTGCCTTTCACATCTTTCCCGTGACCAGGCCCCCGGGGGCGTCGAGGCCTCTCTGGCTTCTAGAGGTGAAACCTCTAGAATGGACACCAGGAAATTTCACCTCCTAAGAAAGGCAACAGCTCGGGGCAGAAAGGCAGGGAGCTGCGGCTTTCAGACATTCCTTAGCTTCAGAAGTAGTTCTTCAAACTGAATCTTCAGAAAAGCCCAACGCAAAACATATCTTAAAATGTTCTTTCTCTGGTCGTATAACAGTGTTACGAGCGAACATATATGTATGTTCCTTTTCTAGCACCAGGTATGGGTATAAGCAATCTATTTAGGCACTGAATCCTCGTTGCCACCCCCTGAAGTAGCTTCTAACATTATCTGCATTTTATAGATGAGGAAGGCAAGGCATAGAGAGAGTGAACAAGTTGGCTGGGAACACATAGATCAACAGTGGAGCCAAGATTCAGATCCTGGCAGTCTGGCTATACACACCATGCCCTCAGCCACCAGGCTGTTTGGTCTTTCTATATGGGAGCTGGAGGGACCCCAAGATCTGCTTAGACCCCCTCTTCCCATCACTGGAAGGGCCTCCAAGACACCTCTGAAAGTCCATAGGGCTCCACAGAACTTGATGTGATCGAAAGGGTGAGAGCAAAGGATCTTAATGCCGGGGCCTCGGCGGCCTTCCAGAGAGACTGGGAGAGAGGCTAGCTGTGGAATCCTGCACCCACCCATCAGGGTTCAGGGATGGGACGCCAAGGCCGGTTGGGCCCTGGTTCACCCAAGAGAGGACCTCCCAGGAATTTGTCCAGCTGGAGGTGGGGTCTGTCATGAGGCTCTTGTGCCTTGTGGATGCCAGAGCCCCTGAGATGGGCACAGCTTGCTGAAGTCTCAGGAATAAGGCTTCATTGTGCTGGGACTGGCCTTAGACAGGGGGTCCGGTACAGCCCCTTCCTCAGAGAGGCAGCATGTTGAGTGGTTAAGAACAGGAACTCAGGAGCATACCCCCAGTCTGCACCCCTCTTCTAGTGTGAATGACCTCAGGCCAGTCACCAAGCCTCCCTGTGCCTCAGTTTCCTCGTCTTGAAACCAGGGATCACAATAGTACCTCTTTCATGGGATGGTTGTAAAGATTAAGAAAGTAATAAATAAGAAAATGTTTAGAACAGTGCCTGGCACATAGTTACTCCCATTAATTCTAGGGAGATCAAAGGGCATAGGGTCCCTTCCACTCCTGTATCCTCCTCAAAACCCCAGGGATAGCATGGGTCCATAGAGGCCAAAACAAGGTGCCTTTTCCCCCAGTGTTGGTGGGAGGCTGAAGATCTTGCCTTCTAGAAGAGCCCTGGGGAGGGAGACCAGGAGGAGACAGATCCCTTGCCCTTGCCCATCAGAGGCCCAAGACACGTCTTTCTGGCGAACAACGTCCAATTTCGCCCGACCACAGGTACAGCAGTTCCAGGACGTGGCCACCCGCCTGCAGACAGCATACGCTGGGGAAAAAGCAGATGCCATCCAGAACAAGGAGCAGGAGGTGTCTGCTGCGTGGCAAGCACTGCTCGACGCCTGCGCGGGACGCCGTACCCAGCTGGTGGACACGGCAGACAAATTCCGCTTCTTGAGCATGGTCCGAGACCTCCTCTCCTGGATGGAGGGCATCATCCGGCAGATCGAGACCCAGGAGAGGCCCAGGTAAGGGGAACGTCCTCAAGGCAGTCCCTCTCCTCAGCCACTTGGTCCCAGAGGCTGGCGGAACAGTGTGCTGCCCTCGGGGCACTACTCCTCCTTGGAGAGACAGTCCTGGACTGTGGGGGCACCTGAGGCTGGGCCTGGGCAGAAACTGAGTGGCTCAGCTTCTAGTGGGGGGGGACCAAGCACTTCAGAGTGAAGGGAGCCCTGGGAGTGGCGAGAAAGACCTCTGCCATTCAGATCTGACGGCAGGGCGAGGACCACAGCTGTCAGTGAAAATAAGCACTTCACGTACCCGAAGCTGGGCAGGTCCGAGACTGTGCACTCTTCCTCCCAGTGCTGGGCTGGGGAGCTCAGGAAGGAGCTCATTGTCCATGAAAGGCAATGGTCACCAGCCCACCTCTGTCCCTGTGTCCTAGGGTGCCCATCCTGATGGCCAAGCCTTTATATTTAACATTGTTACCCTGAAGTAACTCACATACCGTATAATTCAGCCTTTTAAAGTGCCCCATCCAGGGGGTTTTTTTGCAACCATCACCGCAATCCAAGTTTAGAAGATTTTCATCACCCCTAAAAGAGACCCTGTACTCTTTAGTAGTCATCACCCCATGATTTCCTCCTCCCCCAGCCCCTGGCGACCACGAATCTGCTTTCTGTCTCTCTAGATTTGCCTATACTAGACTGCTCATAGAAAAGGAATTCTACATTATGTGGTCTTTCATGATTGGCTTCTTTCACCTGGCACAATCTTTCTAAGGTTCATCCATGTTGTAGGATGTGTCGGTACTTTATTCCTTTTTGTTGTCAAATAATGTTCTCAGGCTTCTTTGGGGGTTCCCAAATCCCCCGCCTATCCCCTGCCAACTGACCAACGGCAGACACCAGGGCATCAGTGTTCCTGCTGGGGCTGGGCTGCCCAGAGAGAGAGGAGGAAGTGTGTTCAGACTCTCAGGCAGGCAGGGGGTGGCCCTCTCCAGTCAGGACTTGGCATCAGGCAGGCCAGAGTCACCCAGAGTCTCCTTCTTCCCCTAAACTCCCTCCTCGATTCCTGACCCTCCCCCCTTCCCCAGGGACGTCTCCTCGGTGGAGCTGCTCATGAAGTATCACCAGGGCATCAAGGCAGAGATTGAAACCCGGAGCAAGAACTTTAGCGCCTGCCTGGAGCTGGGAGAGTCCCTGCTGCAGAGGCAGCACCAGGCCTCGGAGGAGGTGAGAGGGACAGTGGGGTGAAGATGAGCCCCTCCGTGTCCTTGCCCTCACTCTTGCTGGGCCAGACAACTTCCTGGGGAAGGTGCTGGGGGCCATGGTTTCTCTGAGGAGACTCCTCTTTCTTTCACTCATGGAGCATCAGGGCTGTGTGCAGGCCCAGGGATTAGAGCCTCACCAAACCCATCCAAGATTGGCAGCTTAGTAGTGGAGAGCAGTCTCACAACCCGCCTAACCAACCATGACATGCACACACGTGGGATTGGCAACACCCATTTCCTAGGGTGAGGCACATGTGCCTCAGAGAGGTTAAGTAACTTGCCCAGGGTTGCACAGCTGGCAAGTGGCAGGGCCAGACTTGAAGTCAGATCCATGTGACCAAACCCAGCATGCTTTGCAGGATCCATTTGCATACCATCCCAGACAGGGGAAAGGTTTCCCAAAGCCTGAGTGATTCTCCCTTCCTTCCCCCAGATCAGTGAGAAACTGAAGCAGGTGCTCTACAGGAGGAAGGAGATGAACGAGAGGTGGGAGGCCCGCTGGGAGCGGCTCCGCATGTGTGAGTACCTCTGGGACCCAGAACCTGGCGGGGGGAGGGGGTGCAGATGCCTGCTGAGGTAGGGGCATGGAGGGGTGACTTTCACTACCTGGAGATGAGCCCCCACCCCCCGCAGCACCACTCATCTGCAAGGTTCTGGGGTCCATACAGACCTGTGTGGACAGGCTGCTGGAAGCCCACCTCTCACCAGCCAGCATGCCTTCTCCCTGCTCGCCCTCGGGCTCGCCCAGGTCTGGGCAGAACCTGAGCTGGGAAGATGCTGCCACCTCGTGCCAGGCCGGTGTCCCTGTAGAGCTGTGATCTGGGGGTGGGGGGTGGTCACGGGGTAAGGCTCTAGAGCTTCCTGCATATTTGATCTGAGGCGTGTCAGGCACATAAAGAGCTCTGTCCTCCTCAGCTGGAGACAGGAGAGGTGGAAAACCCTGCCACTCAGGGAGGAGCCACACACAAGCCAGGAAGGCCTACAGGGCCCATGGCTGCTTGTGCGTGATTATGTGAGATAGCCGCGGGCTGGGAAGAGAGGGTGTTCAGGGCAAAAGGCTGCTCCTCAAGAGGAGACCTCTAAATTACATTTTGTTTTCAAATTCGAGTTCTGACTAACGTGTTTTTCAAATGTAACTCTGGGTAGAGATGAGGAAGGGGCCTGGTGTGGCGTGGGGATAGAGTGGTTTCTGGCACAGGTCACCACGGAGCAGGGTGTCCGCGTAATTCACCGGCACCCGTGCGGGCCTCCTGCCTGACCGCTAGCTCCCTGTCTGCTGAGCAGCCCCCATTGGGTGCTAACAGGCCCCTGGGTCCTGTGGGGGTATCTGTGGCTTGTTCCCCGTGGCAGTACTGGAAGTGTGCCAGTTCTCGAGGGACGCCTCTGTGGCCGAAGCGTGGTTGATCGCCCAGGAGCCCTACCTGGCCAGCCGGGACTTTGGACACACGGTGGATAGTGTGGAAAAGCTTATCAAGAGGCATGAAGCCTTTGAGAAATCCACAGCCAGCTGGGCAGAGCGCTTTGCGGCCCTGGAGAAGCCCACTACGGTGAGCTGGGAACGGGCGCTGGGAGGCTCTCAGCAGCCACGCCTGGGGGGGGGTGGTTATCTCAAGTCAAGAACTCTGAGCCCATTATTAGGCACCCATGGACAGTGTAAGAGGCTTGGCAAGGGGGAGAGTGGGAAGGAAATGGGAGAGGTAGAAAGTACTTTTGAATGTGAAAGGCAAAAGGGGTAAGTATTTTCAAAAGGAACAAACACCAGGTGTATTGGGAGCCATCTGTAGAGAAAGTTGGTCTAACGGCAAGCTCTTCTCTGTGACTGCTCTGATACTCTGGGCCTTTTTCTTCCCCTAGCTTGAGCTAAAAGAACGCCAGACCCCAGAGAGACCTGAGGAGGAGCCTGGGTAAGTATGGCGAGGGCCAGGCGGTAGACCCAGCAGGAGCACTCTGCCAAGGAGGATGGGTGGGAAGGGAGAGGGAGGGTACTTTTGTAATCAGAAACAGGCCCCCTGATGTTTTAATGGTGCACATGTGACCTCTCACACCTGGGCCACTAGCCAGAGAAATCTGGAGTGTCTGTAGCTTAAAGGCAGAGAGGAGCTTTTGTTTCCCTCGAATCTAGGGGTACAGGCAGAAATGGGTAGAGAGCAGCGGCTGCTGAAGAATCACCTCCCCTGCTCTGGACACCACCTGCACACGTGCCTGAGAGGCCATTTTGTGCACGACCATGTCCGTTTCTGAAGTATCTGCCATAACTCTTCAGATTAAGCAGCTCCTTGCTAAGTGCCTGTTGCCAGGAGGCCTGGACCAGGAGATAGCTGATGTGTGTGCCTTGGGGGTAGGTAGGCACGGCCTCAGGGAGGTGGTTTCTAAAGAGGGGCTGTGTCCTCTCTAGGCCTCAAGAGGAGGAAGGCGAGACAGCAGGGGAGGCTCCCCGAGGTCCGCATCGCGCAGCCACCGAGAGAACGTCCCCGGTCAGTTTCCTGTCTGGTTTGTCTGGTTCCTGGGAGTCATTGCTGCCAGAACCTGCTCATCCCTACTAGGCTCAGCCGAGGCAGAAGGCGAGGACAGGCGCACACCACCCAGCCTTCCAGACTCCTCCTTCAGATCAGTCTTCCTTTTTAACTTAGGTTTCCTCAATCTCTAGAATAATTGGCCTCCTTCCTTCAACCCAGAAGAAACTGACATGCCCGCCCACTCATACGACTCTATTAGCTTGGTATTATCTAGTCTAATAAATTTTATTGTATAAATACGTCACCATCTACATTAGGAGAAACAGTTTATCCAGGGAAGGTTTATTTTTACACATCATTCTTTTTCCCATTTTCCCTCTCAGTCCATCCTTCACACAGTAGGCCCTGAACACACACACACACACACACACACACTCTCTCTCTCTCTCTCTCTCTCTCTCTCTCTCTGCCTCTCTCTCTCTCTCTCTCTCTCTCTCTCTCTCTCTCACATGCACAAATAGACCATCTGATCCCGCCTGCGCCAGCCACAGACATTTAGGGCAGTGGAGCGGGGACAGCCACCCTCTAGCAGATCCCTCCCTCCTACACAGAGCCTCCTTCCTTTTGCTGCTCCCAGGCCTGATGCCTATGAGTCAGTGAGTTTGGATATGGAGCTGGCTCTGAAGCAGGAACAGACTTCAAGGAGCTGTGCAGGAGTGAAGGAGAGCACCAGGGCTTCTGGGTCACAGGGCCAGTCCCCCAAACTTGTAGGAAAGTAAGGTGCATCAGAGTCCTGGCTGGCGGAGGTGTTGGGAGGGTCCAAGACAAACCAGCTGCTGGAGGCTTGGGGCACATGTCTTCAGGAAGGAATAGGTCCATAAGCTGAAAAGACCCAGGGTGTCTGTACAGGGAGCCGGGTAAGGCTGCAACCTAGGTTTTGGAGAAATGCCCGGGGGAGCGGCTGAGAAGAAGACAAGACTTCGGCACGTGCCTTGCATGGCTCACCAATGCATGTACCCCACCTCTCTAGTTGCCCGGTTAAGCTTGCCTGAACCTTTAAGGGAAATTGGCATTCTAGGTGGAAATTTCTGATACGTGCACCACCCCAGAAAAATGCACATACAGTGATTATTTCCTGTGCAAAATCCCTGTCAGGTCTGTCAGCCCTTCTCACACCCCTGAGAGCCACACACACTCACACTCACACTCACACACTCTTCCACACTCTGAGCTCCCTCTGCTGCCTCCAGCCTGGCCAGAGTCCCTTTCTGAGCTGCACCAGCCCTTCATGTCCAGCAGAGGGCATTCCTGGGCTCCCAATGGAGGGTCCTTCCCAGAAGTGCCCTCTGAAGCTCCCATCACCGCATGTGGGATCTCTG
Organism: Herpailurus yagouaroundi; assembly: GCF_014898765.1. Taxonomy (NCBI): domain Eukaryota; kingdom Metazoa; phylum Chordata; class Mammalia; order Carnivora; family Felidae; genus Herpailurus; species Herpailurus yagouaroundi. The sequence goes on along the minus strand of NW_024412396.1, from coordinate 40,215,652 downwards.
GCGGACTTGGTCCCAGCCCCTTTTGCCTGAAACAGCCCCCGCCGGAAGGAGAGAGAACTTGAGGGCTGCCCGAACTGTGGACACTGGGGCTGGGACTGTCCGGCACCTCCTGTGCTTCGGCTGTGCGTCCCTGTGTGTCTTTACGTGCAGTGGTGTCCCCGGTCTGCGGGCTCCTTTGTGGCCACCTGAGCAACTCCATTGTCCGTGTCATGTACGTCTGTGCAAATGTAATTACGTATGCGTCAGAGCTGCCTCCATCCAACACCTGAATGTCCCTGGGTTTGGGGGAATAAAACCTGCTTGGACCTGAGTATCTCTGGAAGGTGGGAACAAACCCACATCTGAGACCCTTCCCAAGAGCCAGCCACTCCGTCAAATGGGAGGATGCCTGTGTTTGCTACAGGAAGAATCCAGATGGCAAATCAAGTGAATACCAGGCCTGAGGCCTCATGGAAACAAATTTCCTGCCGCTTCTCCTTTCTGAGCCCTTTGTTGGGTTTTATGAGGATCTACAAAACTCCAAGGGAGGGTGTGATACCCAGTCGGTCTTTGATATGAGGAGAGAGGAAAATGGGTCCCACGCAGGCTGGGACACCTTTTCAGAAACCACTGGCCTCTCCCAGGAAGGGCTGGTAGTGTGCTGAGCCTTCTCCCCGGCCGGGCCTGGGTTAGGGTGGCTCTCACGCTGTCCCATGTGTGTGGTCTGGTGTGGGTGCCCTGTAGAATCGATCCATGTGGTGCTGCTTTATGTGAAACCCATCACTAGTGCATGCTGGCTTCCTGCTTGGGGGAACAGATGGGAGTGGACCAGACACCTGCTACACACCACGGGTGGCCACCCTGCAGGCCCCAGCTCGGTACCCGCCCTTTCCAGGTGTTTGCAAAAGCACACGCAGACACACACACGGACTGGAGTGCATTCCACGTCCATCTTTTCCTCAAATACATCATTGTACAATTGATTGCCTCCCTCACCACCTTTCCACATCAGAGCACTTTCTGGTAAAAAAACTGGTCCTTTCATACAGGTAAGTATGTAAGTGTGTGCGTGAGGCCAAGCAGAAAAAAATAAGGTATCACAAAAGCCAAAACTTCTGGAGTGGAAGTCAGGACATTGGGTTCTAGTCCTTAATGCTGCTAGAACCTTCCTGTATGATTTTATACAAACCACCTAATCGTCCTGGGTCTCCTCACCCTTATAAAGCCCTCTTTGGGATTGCAGAAAGTCCAGAACGTTCCTGTATATCAACAGTATACTTAAATAAAGGGAGGGGCTGGGAGAGATGGGTTTCCCCACTTTCCTCTGGTCCCATCCTTAGTTCTAAGGAGCCTGTTAGCTTGTCAGGTGCTAGCTGGTATGAGGCTGGATGGGAAAGAAGAGGCAAAGGGCTGGGGTGTTTGCCTTTGTCCTTGGCTTGGGAAAGAGAGGCAGGGTTGGGCCTCAGCTCCTGCCAAAGTCTATGCCCTGAAGATGGCCCCGGGGCACTGGATGGGGGCCTGGCAGCAGGCTGAGCGTTCCCCTTCCTCTCAGTGCCTGGCACTGTCACCCCAGTACCCCCTGCCTGTATGTGTCCCTTCATCCTGGGGGTGGCTGTGGGAAGGGCCTGGGGTTCTTGCTAAGCATTCTCATCTCCCAGGCCCTGGGTGCCTCAGAATCCCCAGTGCATCTGCAGGGAGGTGTTGATTGTTGAAAGGTTGTGATTGATTTCACGGGGGAAAATGGTACTGCAGAGGATCCAGGTCATTTCAGATCACTCCAGGCTTAAAGGTCCCAGCCAACAGTGCTGGGATGTCTTCTGTGCATGGCATCCAGTTCTTGGCTTTGAGGTGGGAATTGGGGCCTGCTTGAGGAATTCTCCCAACGGGACAGCTGTGACAATGTGAATGGCATCCCTGAGAGGTACTGGTGCTCTGAGGGGCTGTGACAACAAGAAAGAGGCAGTCTTCAGTGTTCACCACGTGGTCGTGCCCTGTCAGCCTCTGGAACTTGAGGCTACTCTGGAAAGCAACTGCTGGGTGCTGGTCATTATCAGGTCCCTTCATCAGGTTGTCAGGAAAGATTCTTACCCAAGTGCAGCTCACAGACGTCACTCTTACCATGACCTTCCAAGACTGCCTGCAGCTGGCTGCCTGGGAGAGGACGGGCATCTCATTAGGGGTAAATGTGGGGAGTCTAGGTCCCTCGCCTCTCCCTTCCAGAATTTCAGAGGCTGCCGCAGCTTGAGGGCAGTAACCAGCGCTTGGAAATGGGAGGGACGTGCCCCAGGAGCTGAGCGGGCATACCTTTCAGAAGGTGCCTGGCTGGCTCCAGCAGCTGTCGCCCCTACCCCCACCACCCACCCCCCAGGCTCTCCTCAGAACAGCCCTCCTGGCAGGCAGCCTGAAGCTGTAATCAGCAACCAGAGGTTCCACGTCCTTGGATGGAAGGGATGTGGGGATGTGTGGAGCAGCTGTGTCTCTTCTTGCCCGAGCAAGTGTTCCAGTCCTTTCTCCCCGCCCCGTGAGGCCCAAAGGAACTGCTTGCTGCTTCAGGCATTTTTCAGCCTGTGCGAATCCTATTTGTTCCTAATGAGCAGAAGGGACCTGGAAAGGTCTCTGTTTTCCCCTAAACCTGGGCGTGGCCCTGTCTCCCCAGGATGCCTGAATCAGTGGGTGTGGGGGGCGGCGGGGAGGGGTCTGCCTACAGTCTGGCACTGCACCCTGATACTCCAGGCTCTTTTTGGACCTGTGTCCACCACTGGGTGTGCCCAGCTTTCCATGCTTGGCCACATGTGATCTTCCTGGCCTGGCTGCTCCAAAGGCTGCCTCTGCATTCTTCCTTCCAAGCTGTGTTTCAGAGCATCCCAGATACTGATGGACTCAGGACGAACTCCGTTAACATTGGAGGCATCTCAGAAAAGGGGTTTGAAGCTGCCAACTTGACCACTGGGCGTAAGATCGGGGGGGGGGGGGGGGGGGCAACTTCTAACTCTTTAGTCTTTCCGAATCACAGCAGGATGGAGGAGCCACCAGCTTCTCCAGGGCAGGTCCGGAAGAGCCGGTGGTAGGAATGGTGAAGACCGCTCCCAAGGAAGCCTCCCATCCACGAGGGCGGTGGACCAGGTCCTCCCCTCCCTGTTTGAGGGGACCCTGCACACTCCCCTCTCCTTTCCCCTCACTTCACCTGGTGGCTCCTCCTGTCATCTTCCCTGGTTTCCCAGTTGTCATCTCAGATGGACTGATGGCTCATCCCATCTCTCCACCCCAGCTGCTCCTGCCTTCCCTCTGGAGGCATTTGTCTCTGCTCGCCCTGAGTTCCCATCTCTTGATTTCTTTGGCTGCTCTCAACTCAACAATCTTTTTCTTCTCCTGCAAACAGCTGTCTTCTGAACAGTCTTCCCAACCTGCCTGCCCACAGTCCTTCCCACCCCTTACCCAGAAGACAAGCATCCAGACATCAGACACTGGGGGAGAGTGCAATTCTCGGCTGCAGAAGTGGCCAGCTTCCCTCCACCCCAGTTGAAGCACGACTTGGTTGCCTAAGGCATCCAGCAGTAGGTGTCGTCCAGCACCAAGCCCCTCTTCTGGCCCGTTCAGGTGTTTTCTGACTCGTCTTACAAATGTAGAGCAGGAACCACATTGGGTGCTCTCCTCTGGAGCAACAGTACCCCGCCCCTTCTGCAGCAGGATTCCGTAGGAGGAAGGGACCAGACAGCTCTGCTTCAACTCCTCACTCACTAGATGTGTGGCTGAACAAGTTACTCCTCCCTGAACCCACTTTTCCGAATCTGTAAAATAGGGATAGGGATGATACCTGCCTCAGACTGTGAGGATCGGAAGAGAGAATGTAGGTAGAACATGTGGCACCTAGTAGATTATTTCCAGTCTTCATTTTTTGTCTGTTCCTCACTACAGTCCTTCATCTTCTTAAATGAAGCATCCTCCATGTGAATTCTAACACCCATTGCCAGAGCCCTCCCAAACCAGCCTTCCTGGAGCATCTCTCCCTAGATATGCCTACGTATACACGCTGGGCTGAGTCCCTGCCATGAGATCAGCAGGCAAGACGATCGCACCACAAGGAGGAATGGCCTCTTCCTGGGTGCACCCTCACACCCTGGTTCTCGCTTATCAGTATCTCCTTTAGGGACAAGCCCCCTCACTTGCGTTTCCTTGCTTGTTAATACATCTGGGCTCACTGCGCATCTTCTAGAAACTCCAAAACACCCTGGGGTCACAGGCCAGGTTATTTTTCTCCCGGGGACTGGAGTCTTGGTTGTCTGTCTGCTGTCTTCTACACCCCCGTCCGGGCATGGAAGCACACCTCCATCTCCTTTAGTCCAGAGCAGAAATGCACCCATCTTGTCCCCCTTCTTCTCCTATTCTTGAACCTCCTTGTGGAGAAGACCCTCAAGGCTCTGCCTACTTCCCCTGCCCAAGCCAGCTTCCTAGGAAGGCAATATGCTAAAAAGTCAAGCTGAAAAGACCCTGAAAAGGCGGCCATTTCCTGCCCGTCAGGAACCCGGGCCTCTCCCTGTTTGACTGCAATCCTCAGACATCCTAAAAGCCTCTCCTGCCTGTGCCTTTCCTCCCCTGATGTCCCCTACCAGCAGCCAATGCTGCCTGCCCCCTGCCCTCCTCTGACCTCATGATCCCAGCAGCCGGCTCACACGCCCTCCTCTCAGATGCCCCTGCTTCACCAACCTGTTCCCCAAACCTCCATGCTACAGGCAGCACCCTCCTATATCCCAGCCCCCGCCTTGGCCCATTCTCCTGCAGGCTGTCACCTCCACCTAAAGTCTAGACTCCCAGCTGCTCCAGCCTGACACCTAGAATTTCCTCCAGTCCCCCTCTTTGAGTGTCCCCAGCTCCGGTGGGTGGTGTCTCCAGGCTAGGCACCCTCAGCACTGTAGCTATAATCTGTGCATCTTCCTTGTGATCTAAGGGCTGAAGCAGCAGGCTTTCCACCTTACAACACAGAGGACAGAAGGGACTCTCAGACCATCTCTCCAGGGCCCTTCGGTAGAACCTGCCTCTCCCTACAGCCACACAAGTAGCCGGCTCTGGGCCACAGCCCCTCCCCTGTAGGGCAAGGCAGAATCTCCATATGAAAGTATGGCACGGTTTTGGGGGGCAGTAGCAGGACGACAGTCACCACCTCCCCTCCCTTCCCCAACTTCCTTTTAGAAGACAGCACGAAGATTTCCTCCTGGAGCCTGGGAAAGGAAGGTCCCTCTGGCCAAAACCATGCCCCATCTTTCTCATCTGTGGCTCCTTCCTTAGCCCAGAAGAGCAGCGCCGCCAGCTCTGGGCCTGGGAGGCAGCCGGCAGCCGCCAGACACTTCTACCCCTCACCCTCACCCTCAGCTCCTTCTCAGCCTTGGCCTTCAGGGCAGTCTATTCCACATGAATAGTCAAGGGCACAGAAGAAATGTTTGCATACATTGGAAACTCCCATTTTCTAAAACCCGTAACCTGGCCGTTTAACTTTTGATCACACAGGCCAGGTCCTCTGTACGTACCTGCTAGGGGATGTGGGTCAGGCACTCATTAGGAGGAAGCAGAAGAAAGGTTGAGATTAAGTTGGGAGGCAGTCCTGGAAAAATCTGCCTTTTTTTTTTTCCAGAGACAGTTCAGAAATGTTAAGAGAATGTAAGTATAGTAAGAATATGTGGACAGTGCCTAGTAAAACCAGTCCTAGGAGGGTAGAGGCTGAGAGGCAAACGTGGCAGAGGGTCTTCTCTGACACCCCATGGCAGGTGCAGGGAACACTCTGGCCCAGGATGAAGGAGAGCAGTGCAGCCAGATGGAGAGGTAGGGGGTGGAAAGAGGCTTTACCTTCTGCATTAATAATCCGCCTCCCAACCTTTATACCCAAGTCAGAGGTTGGCTTGATTGAGTCCAAAGAAAAAGCCCAAACCCAGGTTCCCAGGCTCATCCCTGCCAACTTTGCCCTTCTACCCTGCTAGATGACCCAGGCAGTGCTTTGAGGCCTCTAAATCCCTGTGGCCAGTGCTAGCTCACTGCAGACACTTGAACATACAAGTACTGCAGATGTGTAAAGAGGAGTGTGAACCAGTCACAGCGCTCAAGGGGCTCTAAGGAAAAGATGAAAGACCTAACAATGTGATAACAACTCAGGTTTTCTAATTCTGGAGTGCATGCTCTTTTGATACCTGTTAGCTGTGTGACCTTGGGTAAGTCACTTAACCTCTCTGAGAATAGATTTCCTTGTAGATTGAAGGCAGTAGACTAGGTTAGTGGTTTTCAAACTTTTCAGTCATGTTATCCTTTCTTTAAATGAGATCTTACTGGACCGCCAACTTAAAACTGTTTATTGGACCGTCCTAATTTGATGGAATACAAACATGACCAGCTTTACCCTTCCTCCAATCACTGCCTCAGACCTCTCCATTGAGCCTCTCCTTCCATTCCTTCGTACCATCTCAGGCAGTCCTTGGTCACTTCCATCTGCTGAAAAGCCTACCCAGTCTGTTTCAGTTTAAACCTTCAATCTGCTATCCAGGGTAGTGTCCACATTCTCTCATCCTCCATTTCTCTGTTTCAGGTTTGATCCGTGGTCTAAAGGACCCAAAATGGGGAGCACAGGGTCTCTGCTCTTCTCTGGCTCCTCCAGGCCTCCACCTTCAGTTGTGGGGCAAGAAGTAGGGAGTAGAAAAGGGGGCAGTCTCTACTGCGTGGGGAGGTTCTGATCCTCCTGGGTGATGTCCTTGGTCCTTCAGGCATCCAGACGAGGCATAGGACCCTTCCCACCTGGTGCTGTAAGGTCTCCAATAGTCAGGCCTTGGAGACAGGGTCCTAGCCAGATGGCTCAAGCTAGGCTGCCTGCATTGGTGCCCATTTGGCACACACTCCTCTGTGCCCTACCTGGCAGGGAGAGGCTGGCTGCCCCCCTGCTACCCTCATCCATCCGCCCCTCTTCTGCAACAGGGCACAAAGGCAGATCACCAATGCCTCTGCGTTGGTATAGGTCGGCTCCCCTTCTCCTGGGCATGGAGGCCCCTCGTTGGGCTGGGTAGGGGCAGGAGCACCCCACCCTGCAAAGGGAAGTGCAGAGAGGTGAAAGCCACAGCTTTTCCCTGGGGCGATGGCTCCTAACCTGGGGATTCTCCACTTCAGCTGCTCATTAGAGAGCATGAAAAGCTTATTCAGAAATACCAATGTGCTGACCCCACTCCAGGGTGTATTTTGTTGAAGTTGGGGACTGTAGAAGGCAACCAGGGTTAGGAAGCACTGCCCTACTCGCAACAAATCCCTGTCCAGTGCTGGGAGCAGGGCCAGTTGGTCCTGCACCTTGACCCAGGAGGATCTAGGTTCTCCCTTTGTAAGGTGGTAGGGGGACTGAGGGCCTGACCCCTTAGCGCTCTGGGGCCTTAGCCAGAGCAGGTACCAGCAGAGTTCCCATTCAACGCTCCAGTTGAATAGCACCTTTCTTATGCAATCTTGCCAGAGCCTATATACAACTCAGTTGGAGTCGGAGCACCCCTGCTGAAGCAGGGGTGGGGGGCCTGGAGCCAGCAGTGATCCAGGGCTTTGCCAGCTGCATTGGAAACCCCCAGCAGTGAAATCATCACCTAGGCCCCTCAGCTCATTCTAAGAACCTCCTGTCACTATGTTGAAAGGTGAGGGAGTGGGAATGGAACCAGAGGCATGGGCGGGGTCTAAGAGAAGCAGACCAGGTGGCTCAGCAAGTCAAGGGAAAACCAGGAGGCACACAGCAGTAAGGAAGCAAGGTCAGGAGGGGACCTCAGACTTCCCAATCCTGCCGAGTAGCCACCCCTGGGTCTGAACCCCCAGCAAGGTGTGCTCCTCCCATATGACCCTGAGCAGGGGGAAGAAGAGAGGCAGTGGCCTCAGGACCTGCAGCCGCCACCCCCTCCAGGGCCACAGGAGGAGAAATCCAGTGGGGATGAGAGGCCCACCACCGAGCCTCTCTATAAAGTCCTGGACACGCCTCTGAGCGAGGGTGACGAACCTACAACGCTGCCAGCCCAGCGGGACCACGGGTACAGTGTGCAGATGGAGGGCTACCTGGGCCGAAAGCATGACCTGGAGGGGCCCAATAAGAAGGCATCCAACAGGTATGTGAGGCAGGGGCCACCTGCTGGTGGGGGGGGGGGGGGGGCGGCTCCCAAGGACTTCTCCACCAACAGAGCCTCAGCAGCATGGGTATGTGTTGGGAGAGAGGGTGCCCTTTGTCTCTGGTCTGAGCACCCCTTTGGGCCAGCCTAGGGGCTACTTGGCACGATGGGAAAAGCCTAGCTTCAGTTCCAGTCCTGAGTTCAAATCCTACACCCTCGTACAAGTTACTCAGCCTTCGTTTCCCCGTTTGCAAAACAGGGATAACGATGATGATAGCATGCCTCTTGGGTACAGATACTGAGCCTGACACAGAGTAGGTTCTCAATAATACTAGTTTTTCTTAATCCAGGGCTGGGTAACAGGTAGGTACGTCTTGGCAGTAACAACATATCCTTGACCAAGTCCCACTTTTTAACAAATCTGGGCCTCAGTTTCCCCCGCTGTAAAATAGGAAGAATGGGGTTGGCATACATGCCTTCTGGAGGTCCCTCCCAGTGCTGTCATACAGCAATTCTGTGACCCTGAGGAACTCATTCGAAGGCTGTGCCCTTTCTTGGCCCTGAGGCAGTTATGTCCTTGAATTCGGTCTGTCCAGAGCTGCTTCTACCCAAGGTCCCTGGGGGCCTCTGTTTTTTGGGGAGCTTTCCAGGGTCCCAGGGACACAGGACAGCTTTGAGAGGTTGAAGCAGCCACATTCCCAGGGCTCCAGGGCTGCATACAGAGCCCGTACTGGGGAGACAGGCTAAAAAACTAATTCAAATTTCAAAAATGAATTTGGGGGACCAACCACCCTGAAGAAGTCTATTGTTTATACAGAGTCCACCAGAAAAGGAGAAACTAGCATTGACTGAGCACCTACCATGCTAAAATCTTCACAACTGCTCTGTGCTATTGAAGATTCTATTTTCCAGATAGAAAAACAGAATTTCAGAGAAGTCATTTGTTTAAGGCAGGATAAGACCCAGCTCCTTCTCAGCAACTGCCTTACTTGGGCTACAAGCTCAAGGAAGGTGGTGAGGGCTAGAGGAAAGGTCCCTGACCCTTCCTGGAGGATCTCCCTCTGGGTGTCAGAAAGCTGGGCTCTGTAAAAATGGCTCTGCAGCCAGCTTGTACAGTACAGGTCAAGTTCTCTCTCTGAACTTGCAGTCCTTCTTCCCCATGTGCCCCAAAATTCTTCACCTTCCTGCTTTCCAAAGGGAGGGAGGAGAAAGAGCGCAATGGGTGTTGGGAGGCGGGCGGGGGGGGGGGGGGGGGAGGAAGAGGAGGAGGAGTAAGAAAAGCTTAATGTTTCCCAGCATTCATTACTGTGAGAGGTAAAAAGGCAACCTGTTTCCCATTGGCCAGTCAAGGAGCTCAGGTCAGCCCACACATTAGCTTATGAGCTCATCTCCCAAACATCAGCTGAGTCTTGATTTGCACAAGTATGTATCTTTAAAAAGTGCTGGTGCAGTATACCGTGCATATTTCCATCGACAAAACCCTGCTCTGTTCACTTCACAGTTGTGTGGTAAGGATCAAACATGCTAATGGATGCTCAAGTGCTTTGCAAGGTTAAGTTTACACTATTGGTCTTAGACTCAATAATTCTACTTTTAGAAATTTATCTCGAGGTAAGATCAGAGCTATAGCAAACATTTATGCATGAATGTTTATCCCATTGCTGTTTAAACTGCACTGTTTGAGTTTCCAGTAATTACAAGGCCCACCAATAAAGGGATTATTTGTATATATGGTGGGATACCAGATAGCAATTCAAAATTATTTTGGGGAAAGATTTGAAGGATATGGGAAAACACTCATGATATAGTGATAATCTTAAAAGGATATAAATAAAAGGATATGAAATTAAATATTCAGTATAACCCAATTTTCATTATATATGTGAATAGAAGAAAATGTGAATGTGTGAATAGAAAAGACTAGAATATGTAAAATGTTAACAGTAGCTTTTGATGGTGGAATTACAGGCAGATGATTTTTATGTCCTTTCTTAACCATAAAATGTGTTACTATTTTTTTTGTAAGTTTATTTTGAGAGAGATTGAGACAGCAGGAGTGGGGGAGGAGTAGAGAGGGGGAGAGAGAGAATCCCAAGCAGTCTCTGCCGCCAGCACAGAGCTTGATGTGGGGCTCGAACCCATGAAACCGCGAGATCATGCCCTGAGCCAAAACCAAGAGTCAGATGCCCAACGAAATGAGCCACCCAGGCGCCCCTAGTATACTAATTTTTTACAAAATGGTAAAGCTAGAATTCATTACAGAGCTGTCCTAACCGGACCGTGGGGGACCTGCCTGCCTGTTTCCACAGGTCCTGGAACAACCTGTACTGTGTTCTCCGGAACAGCGAACTGACCTTCTACAAGGACGCCAAGAACCTGGCGCTGGGGGTGCCCTACCATGGGGAGGAACCCCTGGCCCTGAGACACGCCATCTGTGAGATTGCTGCCAACTATAAGAAGAAGAAGCATGTCTTCAAGCTGAGGTGAGGCCCTCCTGGCCCGTGCCCATTCCCTGCAGGCTTAGTTTGGCATCAGTGGCTGGACAGGGGCCCCTGTAGGAGACCAGCTCCAGGCCTAGCATTTTTCAAATCAAAGAGGCTGATGGTCCAGATTTTTACCTGCCTCTGAGGGTTGTGGTCAGGGGGAGGCTTGGGTCTGTGGGGTGAGCCAGCCCTCTGTCCAGGCAGAGGTGGCCACGTGGCAGGAAACCTTTTTTTGTCCTAGGCTGAGCAATGGCAGCGAGTGGCTCTTCCATGGCAAGGATGAGGTAAGTACAGGGCAGCCTAGCCCAGACTCTTGCTGACAAAGCAGCAGGTGGCTCCCTCAGAAGTCCCAGGGGCAGCCCCCTCCTTTGTGGCCCATGATCCTTCTGCGTTGCAGGAGGAGATGCTGTCCTGGCTGCAGGGCGTGAGCACCGCCATCAACGAATCCCAGAGCATCCGCGTGAAGGCCCAGAGCTTGCCCCTGCCCTCCATCACCGGCCCCGACGCCAGCCTTGGCAAGAAAGACAAGGAGAAGAGATTCAGCTTCTTCCCCAAAAAGAAGTAGCCTCTCTGGAGCCCCGCCAGCAGGACCGAGCTGTGCAGGGACTGGCGGGGCGCCTGGGGCCTCGGGCCTCAGCCCGGGCCGGTCCTCCCCGCAGCCCACCGCCCGGGCCACCCGCTGCCTGCGCCTGCCTGCGCCTGCGATCCGGTGGCCTGGGCCCGCTGTGCCGCGATCCCTGCCTCCGCCCTCCGGCTGACGCCTGCCTCCGCCTTCGTGCAGTCCCGGTCCGGGGGGAAGGCCAGGGACCCCTGTGGCAGGAAATGGTTTCCCAGGCACAGGCCTTCCTCTCCCACACCCCTCCTCCAGTATGAGGGCCCTCCAACCCCCAAGCCCCATAAAAGCTGGAAAAGAGAGAAGAGGTTCCTCAGACGCTGCCCACTCCCAAAGCAGATCTTGCTTGGGGCCACCTCCCCTTTGGTCACAGCCAGGGAAAGAGAAGAGGACACTGGAAACGCCTGACCTGCCCCTTAGGGGCATGAGGAAGGAGCTTCAGGTAACCACACAGGGCTCTAGCTCTAGGCAAGGGGCCCCTGGGGACCCAGAGGACACAATGGGCCTCCTCCCCACTGGGCTTCCTCAGAACTGGGACTCTCACTTCAAGGGCCACCTGATCCCTTCCCTCTTCTTTCTCTCACCAAAACAAACAAACAAACGGTGCAGTCCAAGGTTGGTGGGTCTTATATGCAAGGGCCTCAGGCTGCCTCCGGTGCCCTCTGCTACCACCACAGGTGGTAAAAGGGAGGTAAAAGCTCTCAAGCTGGTCTTCTTAAAACAACAGAGCAGCGTAAGGCTCAGAGGTGAAGGAGACAGACAGACCTGGACACTGCCCAGGGTTCTGCCTCTCCACTCTAGGACCCTCCCCACCTCCCCACCAAACCAGCACAGTACGATTCAGCCCCAGGGCCCCTCAGGGAGACAGTACAGATTCCTAGATACAAGAAAAATGCCCCAGCACCTACAGCAAAGCAGCCCAAAGCCCAATGCCCAGTGTGTCCTGTCTGCAGCTGGTACCATCTGAGGGTGCTGGCTGGACGGACAGCAAAGTTCATGACCTGTCACTCTGGGGTGGCAAAAGGAACCACACCTGGGTATTACCTCCCATATAACACAACCCCTGGACAGCTGGGACAAATGCTGGGTTTGGGCCCTGAGGGTATGGCACCCCTTGCTCCGCTTCTCCTGAAGGTCCTGGCCTTGGGTCGTGGGAAAGTCACATGGGTGCAGAGGTCACCCAATGTCCAACACCCCTCCCCCCTTCCCAAAGCATAGCCTAAAGGAGGCCTGCAACAACCTATTTGCCCAGGGATAGCCTTCCCCATGCTGTTAAGGTCAGACTTCTGGAGGGAAGAGGGCACTCGTTCCAACAAGGATCTCCTCCAGCACCCTGAAAGCAATACAGTGCCAGCCCAGCGTCCGGACTGGGGCTAGGTCCAAAAGAGGGGTCATGCTGGGGGCACCACTACCCCTGAAGAGACCATAAAAGTCCCAGGGGCTGCTGTTCCATTACCTTCCCCATGAGGAGGCTCAGACACACCCAGGTGATTCCTCTGGATGTGAGTGAGGCCCACGTAGCAACTCCAAGGGTAGGCATCCAGAGTCACGAGGCCTTCCCAGGAGCCCCTAGTGCAGGCACAGCTTAGAGATCAATACCACCCTGCCAAGGGGAAGCTAACTTCAGCAGACAAGAACAGGAGGGAAGTTCTCCAATAGAGCCCAGCACCCCCAGATCAGGTGGCCCCACCTTTAGAGCCAGGGTCTTCACTTGGCCTCTCTGCATCTAATCCTGCATCCCTCTTTGCATCTACAGGAAAGCTAGTATATACCATTCACCAGCCTCTTTCTCCATCTGGGGAAACCAAGGCAGGAGGCAGTGAGGTGACCATACTCAACTGGTGATGAAGAAGGCCTCTAGTGCATCTGAGGGCATGTCCTGCTCCAAGGCAGATAGTGGCAAGAATCTTCCTCCTCTCCCTGGGCCAATCTTTAGGGAGACCAAGGACCACCCTGTCCCCTCCATGTGTGCCAAAGCTGCAACTGAGGTGAGACATTTCCAGCAAGTGACTCCATAGTCCAAAGAATGGAAGGATCCCAAAGGAAGAGGTAGGATTTCACCACCCCGGGTCCCCCAGACTGGCAGCCAGCTGCATGTGGCCCCTCTATTGCCAGCTCCCCACACATCCCTCTCCCATCACGCAAGCCCCGAGGCACTCAACCAACAGGACTGAGCCTACAGGAGCCCAGCTTTGGGAGACTGTGCCACCTGGGGCTAAGCTCCTGGTGCCCTGGCAAGGTTCCTTTTTCCCCTCCTTCCATTTTCTACTTTGCACTCTTTTAACGGTATTCCCAAACTAGGTTGACACAGCTCCCGTCCACACCAGCATAACAGGCTTCCTCCCCAGGGCAGCTTACACGAAGCTCCTTCTGGGCATGGTCAGGCAGTCCTCCTTCCCTCTCTCTTTCCCCTTCACCCCCTGCCTGAACTGATTGGCTGAGGGGCGTATGGAGGGTCCTCAGGCCTCCCCCCAGCCCCCACAACTAGCACCAGTCACAGGAAGCTTGTGGAAGGCCCAGCGTCCCCACCACACCATTTCTCTTTCCTGCCTATTGGAGGGCAACCAGGGTCCCCGAGGTTGGTCCTGGATCTCTCTCCCCTCCCTTTAGTGGGAGCAGACAGGGATCCAGGACCATATGACTTGGTCCTTTGGACAAGCAAGCTCAGGGAGGACACAAGGGAGGAGGAGGCAGCTACACACGACTGCAGCCCTGTTGGGCACAGACCACGCGATCTGGGGCTGGCCCTGGGGCCAGCGGGGCCTTGTCCTCCACCTGCTCAAATGTGCTTCCACCAACCAGAGAAAACCCATTTACTAGTTTTTCTAATAAATCAATAATGCTCCATCTTTCTCACTGATTTGACTGGTTTTGTTTCCCTCTGAACTGGACCAAGGAGGGGTAGTTGAGCAAGGGGGTATCACCATGGAGACAAAGGGACAGATTCTCTGGATTGTCCCTGGAAAATCCTAGGCCACCACCCAGGAGCTGTGCCTTGCCTGAGACCGAGAGCGCTTGCTCATTCATGCGTTCGGCAAGCCTTTCCCCCACAGAGCTCTGGACGGAGATCTTGGCCCTCACTTAGCCCTCACATGAGGGAGGAGATGTGGCCCTCACATCTCCAGAGGGGCGAAACAGGCATCGCCATTTTTCAAAAGGCCCCACTGACCATTCTCACTGGTAGTGAGAACCAGTGAGCTGGTTCAGGGCTCACCATCACGCCTAGATGGTTACGGATCACCTGGGGAAGGTGTTCACTGCAACTTCCCAGACCCTACCCCCTGAAAAGTCTGAGGGAGTTTGACAAGCTGTACATCATCCATTTCCTTCGATTTGTAGGTAAGGAAAAAGCAAGAGTTTCAGGTGACCCGGCTAGTTAATGGCAAGAGGTTGGGACCAGAACCTGGGCGTCCTCTCACTCCAGTAAATTTATAGCTACTGAGCATCATACCCCAACACACGCCTCTATCCTCAGCAACTGTGGAAACCGCATAACATTCAGGACAATGGGTAGAACACAGGCTAGCCCTGTCTGCTGCTGCTTCGGAGAGGCCTCCCCTGGCCTCCACTCTTCCCTTGGCCTCTTTAGACTCTGCACACCTGCTTTCAGACCGAGTCTGTCCTCTGAGATCAGAAGCTCACGAAGCCCTGACCCACAAGACCTGTGGGAACACACGCCTGCAGGAACAGGGCCAAACAAGGCTGGTGCGCCACAGAGAAAGGGCAGAAAGAAAGCCCAATTAGAAACAGGCAGGCATTCCTAGCCCTTTCAAGAAAAGACCCTTTGAGAACGGGATGAAAACTGAGGTTCCATCCCAGAAAAAATGCACTTGCTCTCTTTACACAATATTGCAGGCCACCTCAAGACATGTCTAGGCTCCAAGTTTAGAATCCTTGCCTTTTAGGATGTCTCTTGGGAACTAGAGAGGGAGAGAAGAGTAAAGGGCACCAGACGTTGGAAACTTCCGCCTGTTAGAAAAACGTTCATTCCCCCCACCTTGCTTAGTCGAACTTTGGTCCTTGAGGAAGCTAAAACCTGGCCTGGTCCCTCCACCCCCAACTCCCGCCACCGACAGGATGCCAGGCTGGGGTAGACAGAAAACAAGTTCCCTCCTGCACATGCTGCTGCCCCAGCCTCCCCGGCGAGCACCCTGGTGCCTTATGCTTTGTGAGCACAGATGACGAATGAGTGACTGTGACAGCAACAACCCCCGCAGCCCGCCTCCCTAAGACATCCCTGGCCTTGATCAACCGTCCCCCCCCCAGTGAGGCCCAGTGAGGAGCCACACACAGGCCAGTTGGTCAGCAGTGGTTATTGAACCATTGGCAAATAATGAAATGTATATACATTAGTGACAACCACAGGATCAGCAAGACAACCTACAAAAGTACCTGAACTGAGCGCGTTACATTCTTCACGGGAGAGGAATCCACAACAAAAGAACACACACAAACTCTCACGTGCACACACAAATATACCGCGGAATGGGAAGCAATAAATTATGGGCCTGGTTCCTGCCTGGATCCTAAGAAAAGACACAAAGAGGAAAGCCTCCCCAGGCCACCTCCCCACGACTCCTCCGGGTGGGCGCCTCAGCCCGGCAGTGGTCAGCCCAACACTGGAGGCCTGAGCACGACTTGCTCTCCCTGGGAAGAGGAGAGCTTAAATATTCAGCTTCTCACCAAAGAACTATATACAAGGGAAGTGGTCACACTGGCCTCGGTGGGAAGAAAGGCTCAACTGGGCCTGTGGAAAGTCGCCCCGAGCCCAGGGGTGCACCAGCCGGTTCCCAGTGAAGACACTTGCCGGGTACACCGGAGCATTCTTCCAGGGGCCCTCGTGAGCAGGGTGAGCCAGGCCTGAGGGCAAGCCTGCCATGGTCCCTCCCCGTCCCCCCCCCACAGCCACACGGCTCCTCCCTCTCCTTGGACTCAGAATCACCCTACAGAGTTCAAGGCCTGGAATTTCTCCCTCAGGTTTCTCACTCTGCCCTGCTGGCCTGGGTCCACTGGGTCCCTGGGACCCTCTTCCTTTGGCCAATACTCTGGACTCCTGGAAATCCCAGACTCCTGGAAATCCAGCCCCTGTCCCACCGCGGCTGCTGGTGAGCTTGGTCTCTGCCCACTGCCCTCCTCCAGCCCCGCAGTGGGGCAGGGCAGAGGCCCCTTCTCCATGACGATCACCCGCCTGTTGTTCTCCAGGGTGAGGTCTGCGGTGACATACAGGGCTTCCTCTCCGACCGGCCTGCTTTGGGGCAATCCCCCAGGCGGCTGGGGCTGAGTGGCCTCTGGGTCTGCCCGGCCCCTCTTGGCGCCCACGCTGCAACAGCGGCCCACCTTGCCCGCCAGAGGGGGCTCCACCATGTTCTCCGGCACCGAGCGGCTCCGGTTGACAGGCTGGCCACGGGGCCGGCCGCCCTCGGCCTGGAATGCCTCGTCGTGGGAGGTGTACTTGGAGCAGAGCTCTCGGACATCAGGCCAGTTGAAGGTCTCAGTGTCGAAAGGGCTGAGGGGGCTTCGAGAGGAGGGCCGGACCCCAGGCGAGGTGGTCCTCGGGCTGGCAGCAGTGGGGCTGAAGGAGCAATGCCGAGGAGAGCAGGGCTTGGGCGGGCTGTGCTCCGGGGCCACCGTCTGCTCATCGCTGAGGAGGGACAGCACCGGCTTTCTCTTACCTGTGGGGAGAGAGTGAGCTGACTGACCCACTGGGCAGGAGGGGAGAGGGCAAGTGAGGACTCAGAACTGCCTTCTGCTTCCGCTCCAGGCAAGGCTGCTTACTGGGGTTTGGGTTGTGATGGCAGAGAAGTCACATTCACCATCCACGGCCCCTTTATCGGAGGGCAATGGGAAGAATGAGGAAAAGGCAGTTGGACGTGGGGTCAGGAGTCACAGAAAAGACGAGATCTTCCTCCCCTGGAAGAGTGGGCCCATGGCCACGTTTCCCCGAGGTCTCTGCTCCACAGGAAGGGCCAGGGGAGGGCGGTGAGGGTGTTACAGCAGGGCCACGCACCGCCCTGCGTGTGGAGTCCAGCCCTCTCTTTGGTCATGGTTCTACAGGGTCACCTTCCTCCAGGAGCCAACCTGCTCCTCAGAAGCTCCTCCACCCCAGACTTTCGGGAAGGGCCCACTCCCCACCCCCTCACTGTACCTTTGCCGCCTGAGGGTGCTCCAGCCTCCTCCTGCAGGCAGGGAATGGTGGGAGCCGCCTTTCCCCATTGGAGCGGTGGCCTGGCTGGCACAGATTTGCTCTTGATCCGCAGGCTGTACTGGCGGGCCAGCTGGTAGACCTTGTTCTTGACTCGCTCGCTCACGCGGCCATCCATCACGTGGGAGAGCTGGACGATGCGCGGGTGCAGCGGAGCCACCAGCTCCCCCTGGACGTCGCCACTCAGCTCCTTCACGAGCTCCTTCAGCTCCCGGGCCAGGTGGGCCGGGCTGGGCCGCTCCGTGGGGGAGGCACTCTCAGGGGAGGCGGCGGCCGACTCCTCGGTGATGGCCCCCAGTTCGTGCTCCTCCAGGATGAAGAGCGGTTCGTGCAGGTCAAAACCATTGGCCTGGCCTTGGCCAGGCCCCTTGTGAGAGCTCTCCCCGGTAGACTCCATTCCCTCCCAGATCTTTACAATTTCTGAAGACGGCCTGAACTCAGCATCTGTGATAGGAGCTGGCTCCCCAGCGCTCGCCTGGCCGGGGCCTGGGAGGTCAAACATAGCCCACGAAGCCGGCCGGGAGCTCACCTGCCTCCTGTGCCCCAGCGGAGCCGTGGGCTCTGGGTCCGGCCTGGGAAGGCTGTTGAATCTGGAAACGGAGTTCCTCACCAGCCCTTTGGGGATGTAGGAGAGGCTCTCTCGGCGCCGGATGCTAAAGCCCGCATCATGGTGCTCCGCGTTCTCATAGTAGCTCTTGATCTTGTCCAGCAACAGCCGGTCTCGGGTGGAGAGTGACGATTCCTTCTTCTTACAGGAAGACCTGTCGGGCTCTGCAGGGCAGCCTGGGCTCGGGGGCTCCGTCCCGTTGACCGAAGGGCTGCTCTCCGTGGCCACGCCCACACCGCTGTCCACCTCTGGGGGCGGCTGCGAGCCGAGGGCGTCGGTGGTGCTGCCACGCCGGGCCGAGCCCTTCTCGCTGCCCTCTAGGCTGAGCACGCTGCTGCTCCGGCTTGTCAGCCTCGGGCTCCCAAAGCCACTGGCCTTGCCATCCTCCAGGGCCAGGCTGCTCCGCCGAGAGAAGCTGCTGACGAACCGCTCGGCAATGATGCTGGCCTGGTCCAGCACGGAGGGCGGCAGGAGGCTCTCAGGCTCCTGCGTGGCACCCACATCCTCCTCCTCCTCCTCCTCCTCCTCCTCCTCACTGCTCAGAGTCTTAAGGTCCTCGGTGCTCTCGGCCACCACGAAGTCCACCATGTCACCCGGGGGGGCCATCCCCAGCAGCTCCTGGTGGGCATCAAGCTGTGTTTCCAGGACTTCTGGAGACTCCATGTCTGAGGGCACCTCCTCGATGCTGGCACCTTCCACAGCAGCAAATACTTCCTGCTCTGTCTCAGGCTCAGGGCCTGGCTCAACCTGGGATAACAGAACTCATGTGAGCCAAGACCCTCCCTCATGAGATCCAAAGGATAAGCAGACAGCATGACCTGCTCTCTCGGTTCAGTGAGAGGGCATGCAGTTTAGGACCAAAGGCAATGAGAATGAGCACAACTCGAGTGGGGAAACAGGTCCTTAGAGAGAGGAATGTGGTGATGACCCCCAGCCATCATGCAGCGAGGGGGCTTGGGTCGTAAAACCCAAGGACAATTCTAAGAACACATATTGGGTGGTGTTGGCACCTCTCAGTGGCAGCCTGCCTGGGAGCCAGAGGGACAAGGTGGGAGCATACAACACAGGGTATGCCTGATGGAGAGGCAGCTCCCTAAGGCCCTAGAGGCCACATGGGGGTTGTTCTGGGTTCAGACCCACCTTCCCTGAGGGGTAAGGACCTCCTGTGTGGATGAGGATCCACAGCGCAACAGGACCCCATGCTAGAGTCCTGTCAGAGGGTGACGACCGGCATCTGGCTCCTACCAGCCAGCCTCTGGCCCTATGCACAACTCTGCAGATGCCCAGCAGACAGGCAAGGAAGGAAGCGAATTCAAGAACTTCCTCCTGACCACCTTGAAGGTGATCTGAACCACGAAACCAGCCAGTACAGGCAGCCTTCCACAGGGACCTTCGGGAAAAAGAGCAAACATGCTACATTCTAAGGAATCAGACCCGATTCCAATGGTTCTAGTCCCAAGTGTGCAAAGCAGGACCCATGGTTTAGGCCTGTGTGCCAGGAAGTGGAAGGGGGGCTTCTGAGTCACAGGTTCTGACCTCAGCTCTGCCCCTCGGCAGCTGCCCGATGTCAGGCAAGTCACTCAACTTCTCTCAGCCTCTTTCTACCTGAGCTGTTGCAGGCAACAGAAGGAAGAAACAAAACATCGGACAAGCAGGAAGCGCCCAGTAGATGTCAATACCCAGGTGGGCACAGGTGTGACTTAAATGTCTGGCATGCTGGAGGGGGCAGGGCCTTACGCCCTATACCAGGAGGCCTGGCTGAAGGGACCTAAAATCTGGTCACTCCCACGAATATGGCCCTTGACGAGAGTCTGCACCTGCCCAAAGAAAGGAGCTGCCCACTCACACTACCACACGCTCACAGGCCAGACAGGCTTCCTAAAGGGGCAAAGAGTCCTGGGGCGTGGAGGAGGGAATCTGTCCCCACGGGCCCAACAGGAGAGCCCGTGCCTGGAAGCCCCACCTGCGGACCAGGCGCTCCGAGCATTCCTGCACCGTCCCCCTTCTGCCTGCCGGCCACTCACCTCTGGCAGCGAAGAGGTGGACTCAAAGCTCATGCGCTTCTCAGCACTAGTGGGAGACCGGCCGCCGGGCCTTCTGCGGCTCTTGGGGCCTTCGGACTCCCTACGCCCCTTCTCCTGCAGGAAGCAGAGGGCCATCATCAGCTTCTGGGACAGCTGGGAGCTCGTCCCTTCTGCAGCCCAACATGGGCAGAACCTTCTGAGCCCCCAAGGCGGCTGGGCTGTATCGAGAGCCAGCCTGGGACCTGAGCCTTTCCACAGTCAACCTGAACTGCAAGGTCTGGGGATGCAGAAATCCCTGCCAGGTGCGCAGCCTCAGGAAAGTCCAACCCACCTGCCCCTTCCAGCCCCCCTGTGTGCCGGCTTCTCCCCCTTCCCCACCACCCCCATCCCATTAGTCATGCTCACTGGGAAGTAAGCTAGTTCACGCCCAGTACTGGAACAGCACATGCCAGGGGCTCACTGGGGCATGACAGCAGGCAAGGGGTTAGGTGCTGATGGCAGGAATGAAGGAACAGGACGGAGGGGTGGGAGGGCAGGGGAGAGAACTCCCGGATGGGCATGCACTCGCCAGGGAACATGCAAGGAGGAGGGGAGATCAAAGAGACACCTCACCATAGCGCCCCGGGAGAAAAGTAAAGCGTTGGCCCGATAGTGCCAGCAGTGGAGGGCGGCCAGCAGGGAGCTGGCAAAGTCGGCTACCTGCTCCGCCACTGCCAGGCTCTCCTCCTCCTCCTCCTCCTCCTCCTCCGAGCCTTGGGGCTCCAGCCTGGCCCCCTTCTTGCTGCCTTCATGCCCTGCCAAGTCTTCCAGAGACACCTGAAAGGCCTGCTCCTCCTCCTCCTCCTCCTCCTCCTCCTCCTCCACCACCTCCTCCTCCTCCTCCTCTTCCTCCTCCTCCTCCTCCTGTTCCTCCCGGGCAGCCCCTTCAGCCTCTGGCTGTATGCCCTGAGCACGAGGAGGCCGCCCAAAGTCCAGGAGAGCGCCGGCACTGCCTGCATGCTGTTCAGAGCACAAGACCCCCTCGTGACCAGCCTCTGGGCAAGCCCCCTCCTCCTGCCAGCGGCTGGGGGTGGGGAGGCTTTACCCAGAGAAAGCCACACTTAAACACCCAACCCCTGGTGTCCACCAGGGCCCAGTGAGGGTGGGGGTGGGGGTCCTCAAGGTGGAAGGCTGGGACCTGGAGCCTGGTCAGGAACTCAAGACCCAGCGAGGTCTGCCTGCCCCAGAGAGAGAAAATGGAGAAGATCCAGGCTGGGCCACCACCAGGGTACCATTCCAGGAAAAGGGTGCAGAAGGGTCCCCGGGGCAAGGACCATGGCTTATTCGTCTCTGTGACTCTCAAGACAGAGGCCAGCACACAGGAGGTGCTCGATAGGTATTTATGGAATGCATGAAGACAGTGAGAGCTGAAGGGGCGGGGGCACTGACCCGGCAGCCCCACCCCCCCTCCGTCAGGCCAGTCCTCTCTGCCCATCGGCCTTACCTTCATTCCCGCTGTTCCGCCTGCTGCCACCACAGGGTCCCAGCACACAGGCAAGGGGGAGGGGAGAAGAGATGGGTAAGCAGGAGGAAGAGCCTCTTTACAGAAGCCAGGAGCCCCCCGGGGAAGGGCTCCCACTCCCAGAACCCTCACCCGGTCTCCTGGGCTTTCAAAGGAATGACTGGCAAAGCAGAGGCCCTGGGAGATGCAGAGCGGCACAGGCCTGTGTGTGTCACTCTCTCCTGCTGTCCCCCGAGGACAGGGTGCAAGGAGTGTGTGAGGGGGGAGGACTCAAGCCCCCTCCCCAGACAGCAAGGGATGAGGCCCACCTCCAGGGAGGAAGGAGGAAGGGAGGCAGCGTCCCCTCTAAACTGTCCTCAGTACCCCCACCCAGAAGCCTATCTGTGTCACCTCCCTGCCCCTACCCTAGAGCTTGCCGGGAAGGCCCGGCCATGCTCACACTCACCTTTCTCACTGAGTTGCCTGAGCAGGTGTCTGGTGGGCTCTGAGAAGGGAAGCGAATGGACAGTCAGTGCAGGCCTGGAAACAGCGGTGCCTGGCCCTGGTCCCATGCTCACAGCGCCACCGACACCACCAGCTCAAAGTTCCCTCCAGCTTGGCTGCCATTCAGCTCTGGGGCTCCGTACCTACCGCACAGGGAAGCAGGGCCCGGGCCACCCCCAGCCAGCACCAGGAGCAGCTCTGCCCACAATCGCTGCATTAGTGCACCTCGCCCAGGGCCCTCAGTTCCGGAGCCAGAGCCCCATGCTGCCTAGGACCAACCGGCCACGTCGCTGGAGATGCCTGGCTCTACCTCAAGCCCCACCCTCCCTGCAAGAAGCACATCAGCGCATTAGCGACACCCGAGGCCCAGCCCCCTCGCAGCACCCCTGGCTGGAAAGCAGAGGTCGCACCCGACTTCCTACGGCCCTTAAGGCCTGGCTCCGTGAAGCCTCGCTGCCCGCTGGGGAGTGATGCCCGGCTGAACGGGGGCTGACCGGGCTCTGGGAACAAGATACAAAACACACCCATTAGGCTGATGGTGTCAGCACCGTGTACCCCAGCCTTTCTGGAGACAGACCTGAGACAGACAGGCAGGGACGGGAGGACATGTGTCGAGGGACCTCTCCACGCAGTCTTGACCTTAGCCCATACTGTTCTTGCCCCACTGATGTTAACTGGGCAGCCCACTATAAACTTGGGGGACAGAAGGGAAATCTACCAAGGTCTCCGGGCTGTTCCCGAGCAGGGGAGCACGCTGAAGTTTTTTCCACTGAGGTGTGGGTGTGGGTACACAGACAACATAAGTAAACGTTAATCCGACTGTTTTTTTTAAGTGAGAAAAGTAGAATGCCCTACTCTTTCATCTTAAAGCTTGTAATCAAGAATATTTCGTAAGTGACAAGTAATGACAGCAGCACCTTCCGTATCCAGAGTGTACTTCTCTGCCCAGCTCAGCAGTCTGGAAGGAGGAGGCCCGGAGGCAAGAGAGTAGGTGGCTCCATGCGTCACGGCAGTGCTAGCACTGGGCCTGCGTCTCCCTCTCAGCAACTTCCTGCCCCTCCCCTCCTTCTTTTTTAAACACTTTTTTAAAAGTAATCTCTACACCCAGGGTGCCTGGATGGCTCAGTCAGTTAAGCGACCGACCCTTGATTTAGGAGTTCGAGCCCTGCGTCAGGCTCCGTGCTGACAGTGTGGAGCCTGCTTGGGATTCTCTCTCTGTCTCTCTGTCTCTCTCTGCCCCGTCACGCACGCTTTCTTTCTCCCCCTCAAAATAAGTAAACTCAAAAAAATATATTATTTTAATAAAAAATAAAATACTCTCTACACCCAACATGGGGCTCAAACTCATGACCCCAAGATCAAGAGTCACATGCTCCACCGACTGAGACGGCTAGGGGCCCCTTGCCGGCCTGTCTTTACCCACACTTCTTACAAGTTCAGTCAGCTGATTTCAAACAACACACGTGGGGAGAAGAGCTACAGGCGAGCACACTACCACAGACGAGAACCAACGCTCCGGGGTAAGGACGGACACCACACGACAAACGCCACTGCCCTAGCGGTTCACAGGCCGCAGCAGTCTCCAGAAAGGGGAAAGTTCAACTGTGGTCAGCATCCTCTACCCTGAAAGGCTCAAGAGCAGGCAGCATGTTTTAGAAAGATGTTTGTTTCGGGGCGCCTGGGTGGCTCAGTCAGTTACGTGTATGACTTCGGCTCCGGTCAGGATCCCAGTGTTTGAGCCTCACGTCGGGCTCTGTGCCGACAGCTCCGAGCCTGGAGCCCGCTTTGGATTCTGTGTCTCCCTCTCTCTCTGCCCCTCCCCTGATTGCACACTGTCTCTCTCTCTCTCAAAAATAAATAAACATTAAAAAAAATAAAAAAAAGATGTTTGTTTCATAATGGTTGAAACTAAAGTATGAACACAAGTAAACAGAACACGACTCTGTCCGTGTTCACGGGCTAAAGTCTCTGTCTTGTCAAAACTTAGCTCTAAAACAGCTCATTTCCCGAGTGCCTTGATAGCTGCAGTTTGGACACTGATGTTACGACAGGCGGTACTGCTGTTTCAACCACCACCACCATCATCACCTCCATGATCCAGAAGCTTCCAATGCAAAGCTATGGCAGGTTAAAGGGGAACGCTAGAAGGGCGGAAAGAACATTATAGAAAAAAAGGAAAACAGAAAGGGCCAGAAACATACGAAGTAACACCCTCAGTCTGGGGCTTTTAACAATACGACATCGTAAAACTTTTGCAACCATAGCAAATTTGCCTAGGGTTTAAGGTCCATTGGGAGGAACACATAACAAAACAAAATCACAAAAGCTTTCCAGAGACCGCTTGGTTCCACCTTCCAGAAAACCAAAGCCCACGTGTCAATCCACATAGTTGTTCAGGGGACCCGTGGGTCACAGCCAAAGCCCAGTGCACCACGGAGATCTAAGCCAGGCCAGTGCTGCCCATACTGCCGAATCTTCTCTCCAGGGGTTTCTGAGACATTTCTCATTCCAACTCTCACCTCGTCTATGTCTGGTAGGTACCAGCTGAGGCTAAGTCTGTCCCTGGGCCTCTGACTGAAGAGTACAAACAGACGAACAGACGTAGAATACACTCACTTATCACCCCCAGAGCTAAGAATAAACGCAAGGCTCTCTCTTTTTCAACAGACGATTCATTCCAGTAACTCCAAGTACATAGCAGCAAGCCCAGTCATGGAAGAAAACCCAGCAGAGGAAAACTGAACTTTTCCTGAGACCCAAAGTAAATATTTCCTGTCTGGATTTGGTGCCACTTGACGTCTAACTCGTTTTCCCCGCGTTCTGCCTCTGCTCTGCTCCAGAACTGGGCTGGGGATCACCCATGATGTCTGAGCGTCACTCCTGGCTGGGCTCCAGGATTCTGAGTGGCCAAGGAGCAAGGTTTCAGTCGCGGGAAAGCTAAGGGGCACCGAGCCCTGAGTAAACCAGCATTCTCAGGGTGCGGGAAAAGGTGGGCTGCCCAACCCTGGGGCACAAGAAGGGCCCGAAGCAGGAGCACTGGGAGGGGGTGCTCTACATGTGCCCAGCAACCCTCCCGGGACCTGCCCTTTCCCAAGATGTCCGGAGAGGTGGCAGCCAGCCCCAAATGCTGCTGCACACAGTCCCCCTCCTGGCCCAGAGTCCTCCGAGGAAGCATCTCTGCCCACACAGCCCTTCCCTTACCAGACTGCCGGCGCCCCTGCCGCACGTGGGTGGACACTTCGTCCTGGGAGGACCAAGCCTTCTTCAGGCGCTCCGGGCTGCAGCGGTACCGACTGGGATCTGCACACGAGATTCACAATCAGCCTTGGCCTAGACTCTGACTATACCTGACCACACCTCTGCTGCCCGCCCCAGCTCCAGGGGCCAGAAGCCTCCAGAGCTCCCTTCTCTTCCATCTTCCGTCCAGGAATGTGAGGCACTAGGAGTCGCACCTGCCAACAGGACCATGCCCTTGACCTTGCAGCAGAACCCTAGCCTTTGACAAAAGGAGCTTCCCTTTCCCATCCTCCCTGCTCCCTGCAATATAAGCAGTAGGCAGAGTTTCCCCAGGATGCAACGTGACCTAGAGATGTGCACAACTAGGGGCAAAGCAGGCAGAAAGGGCACACTTACAGTAGGAGTCCATTTCCAAGATGGCTTCCTTGGCCTGGAAGGAAAGGAAACACACCCTGTTCCCACCTCACTATGTGCCATGCCTCCCTTGCTCCACCAGCTCGGCTCTTACTGCACCGGGACACCCGCAGTGCTATGCTGAGGTCGAGGGCATCGGCTTATCCCCACTGTCGAGTGGAGCCAACGTCCAGAGGGTGAGGCACTGGTGGGCCCCTGGCCCTGGCTGAGGATCACCTCTCCCTGCAGCCCATCAGGGGCTAGGTGGGGTACCCCCCCCCGCCGCCCTCACCTTCTGGGGGATAGTGGTGTGGTGGTTCTCCAGGATGAGCCTCTTGATGTGGTGAGTCCAGCTCCGTTTCTCCTCCACTGTCTTGGCCTGGAAGGACCCGAGGGAGAGGGAGCCAGGTGTTATTATCACAAGACGGAAGCCATCCGACGTAGGCCACGCTTGTCAGGGGGGCAGCGGCAGAAAGATGGCCCGTGCTGGGGCCTCTGTGAGGTTATCTTAACTCCCCAACACAAGCCTGAGAGATGTCCACAATGATCTCTACCTTCCAGAGAGAGACACTGAGGCTCAGTAGAGCCAAGCGAGCTGAGAAGGCAGGTCTGTCCCCAGCCGCCCAACCCTCACCTGGATGTTGTACTGCTGCTTGCTGTGCTTGTAGTGGGTGACGGTGAAGCACAGGGAGTCTCTGGTGCTTTCGATCAGCATCAGGGAGGAGCACTGGGGCAGAGAGAGAGTGCAGTCAAGCACAAGAAGGGGCATTGGGGGGTGGGGGTGACCTGGGGCCCCAGCCCCTCGAGACCATCTGGGGAGGCAGGAAGAGTAATCTCAGAAGGATAGAGCTGTATCCACACCAACCCGGAGCCCATGAAGAGGTCACGAAGTACAGCCTGGGGCCGTCTGGTTGACTCAGTCAGTAAAGCATGTGACTCTTGATCTTGGAGTTTTAGGTTCGAGTCCCACACTGGGTGGAGAGATTACTTCAAGATAAAATCTTTTCTTTTTAATTAATTTATTTTTATTTTAAGAGAGAGAGCAGAGGGAGAGGGAGAGAGAATCCCAAGCAGGCTCCACGCCCAGTGTGGAGCCTAACTCGGGGCTCCATCCCATGACCCCGGGATCATGACCTGAGTCAAAATCAAGAGTCCAACACTCAACTGACTGAGCCACCCAGGCGCCCCAAAAACAAAATCTTTAAAAAAAAAAAAAAAAAAAAGGGTCTGGAGATTGGCCCACTAAAATGGGGGAAGTGGAGAAGGAGTGGAGGGGCAGAGAACAGGACAGCAGCCTGGTTACCGGGATATGACTCTTGTAGACAAAGTGATCGCCTCGCTTCTTGGTGATGAGCAGAGCTTTGTCAAAGAGGAAGAAGGTCCTCTCGTTGCGCACGCGGTGCACGCGGAACGTGCCCTCCAGGACGAGCTCCCCATAGATGGTCAGGTCTGGTCCCTTCCAATTGATGAGCAGTGACTGAATCTCCTGCAGCAGAGAAGCAGGGAGCCCCAGAGTCAGGCTGCTCATGACACTCTGGGGACTGCGTGGAGCCCCAGAAAACTCCTGCAGACACAGCCACTACCTGCATCCGTCAGACACACGTTGCCACAAGGGCTCCCCACAGAGAAGCCCACCCCACAGGGAAACGAGCCCTCAGCTCACCGCAGCAGGCGCTCTCCCAAGCGCCACCCCATCTCGCCCCACCGCCCCTGCGAGTCCCTCCAGCCGCCAGCCCTGCAGCACCTGGAGCCGGACTGCATGCTCGTGCCTCCTCTTCATGTCATTGATGTACCAGGCCACGCAGGTCATGGTGTCAATGGCATCCTCCACCACCTCGAAGCCGTCTTCTTCTTCATCAAAATGTTTGGCGATTTCCTGTACGGGAGACAGGCGCTCAGGCGACCCAGACTCAGGCCCTGCCCCTCCCCTGAGCCCCCCATCCTCAGGAAGACCTCTGGGTTACCTGGAGCAGCAGGTGGTACTTGAGGATGCGCTGGACGGGCTTCAGCAAGTAGGAGCCCAAGGGCAGAGAGTGCTGTAGCAGCTCCTGCCGGTCCCGAAAGAACTTGGCCTGTTGCTTGTCCCGCATGCACTCGGTCAGGGCGGCCACTGAGCTGGGAGGGGAGGAGGCAGCCATCACTGCCTGGGAAGGCCTAGATGGGGGCGTGTGGTGCTCCAGGCCCACCAAATAACTCTACCTCCCCTCTCCACCCCAATTACTCACTTGGGGTAGTTGTTGCAATACTGGGTGTAGATATCAAACTCTTGGCTCTAAGAAGAGACCGAACAAAGATAGCGATTTCTGGGAGGCTGCAAACTTGGGAATACCAAAAACATGGCCCTGATCCCCAGAGTACCCTCTGCCCCCCTTTCCCTGAACACCTGCAGATCCATCCTTGTGCCCATCTCCCTGGGACACCCCATCCACCTAGCAGCCCCTGGCTCCACCCCAGAATGCCCCTCCCACCTGAGGCACCCCAGAACGCCCCTCCTTCCCCTGGCAGAAGCCTCTGCTGGGCGTTCCTGTGCCTCTGAGTCCCCAGCAAGGTGGGACAAGAGGCAAGAACCCAGCCCTTCTTACCCTTTCCACAAAGCAGCTGGCCACAGCCACAGGGTCACTATTGCAGCCGTCCAGGTCTCTGAGTAGCTGGCTGGGGGAAGGGGAAGTGGTCGTCAGACCCCAGACAGCTCACAGCCTCCACACCTACCAACAAGTCCCCTCCCCAACCTCCTGGTTCCCAGATACACAGCCAGCCCTGGTGACACGCCAAAGAGTCAGGGCTTCTCCCCCCTCAGAGTGAGCCCCATGCAGGCCAGCAACCACAGAGTATTCGGCACTGCCGCAAAGATGGGGAGCAAAGGAGCCCCACATGCTCAGCAAGCAAGAGAAAGGGGATGCGAGTACCCACCTTGGGAGGAGAGACAGCTCCTCTGCAAGCAGAAGGAGTCAAACACACACAGACTGAGATTAAAGGGGGAGGAAGAAGAGGGCTGGGATTCCCAAAGTAAGCAAAGGTCCCCGACACACACACCCCGGTGCAAAAGGATGCAGGAAAGGGAGAGAGGGGGAGTCCCAGAGCCTGAACTTGGATTCAGGTTGGGATGCTATGGGAAACCCTAACCACAACGCTCCCCTGTCACCTCCTCCCATGCATCTGTCTTCCCAACCCCCACCAGCACCTGGCCCAAGTCACCCTGCCCTCCCGGCCTTCTGAAGCTTGCACTGCAGGAAGTCTCTCAGCCATCTCAGAGGGCCCTATATCCTATCAATGCTGTCCCCTTAAGCACACTCCCCCCGACCAGTGCCCTCGCCCTGGGGAATCTGTGGGCCCCGGCAGCACACGCCATATCCTCAAGGAGCCCCTTTGCCCTGAAGTAGCCTCCTGCCAGACCTCACTCAGCCTCCCCTTTCGCCTGATCTGTTCATTCACCTGAAGGGTTCATTCACCTGAAGGGTCACCTCCAGGGAGCCCTGGTTTCCCATGGGGTCAGTAGGAAGGTGATGAAGAAGTTAAGGGATGTACAAGAAGGGGAGAAAGATGGAAGAGACAAAGGGCCACAAAGGGACAGAGAGAAGAGCATCACATGCCAGAGTCCAGCCATTCCCTGAGGGGGTGCTGGCCTGGCCCAGTCTGGCCCCAACATGCACATGACCTCAGATGGTCTCCCCCGCCTGACAGGAGGCACAGCAGCCCCAGGGCACGTGACCCCACACCCCCTCTCTCCTACAGGGAGCTGACTGTAGCACCTTACAGGGGCAGAGCACCACTACCCACCCACCCTCAGTGATCAGGCCCCTGGCCCACATGTCACAGCCCAGGAGACTAGGCCCATCCAGGGCTCTTCTAGGCCCTAAGATGGGCCTCACAGGCAGAACGCAGTATGTGTTAGTCCCACTCCATACCTGTTCAGTGCATAGATGTTTTCTATGTTCCCAAAGAGGGCGCTGACTTGTTCTGGCTTCAGCAGCCCAGGCGTGTCAATGATCTTCAAGAGGTAGTCCTGCGTGGAGGGAGGCATCAGAGCCCATCCTCCACCCTGCCCCCGGTACAGTCCGTCCCCCCACTTCCTCCAGCCACACCCCATTTCTGTACAACCACAGTGTGACTTCACAGACATGGCCTACCGTACTGGGCTGCATAGTTCCCCACCCCCCAACCGATATCCATTCAGAACCTCAGGAGGTGACCTCACTTGGAAATAGAGTCTTTGCAGATGTAATGAGTCAAGGATCTCAGGACGATATCCTACTGGATTTAGGGTGGGCCCTAACTCCAATGACTGATGTCCTCACAAGAGGAAGGACACAGAGAAGGCAGCGATAGGAAGGTGGAGGCAGAGGTCGGGATGATAGATCAACAGGCCGAGGAACGCAAAGGATAGGCAGCAACCACCTGGCAGAAGCCAGGAGCGAGGCGTGCAACGCATTCTGCCTCCTAAACGAAGACAGACTAAGTGTCTGCGTTTTACTCACGCAGCTTGAGGTTATCTATTACAGCAGCCCCGGAAACAAATACACGGTTCCCTCTGCAGCGAGCAGAGGGTGTCCTCAGTGGCAGCCACACAACCACCTTCCTGCGTGCCCGCAGTGTGAAATGCTTCACCAACATGGCCCTACGAGGTGGGTGCGTCTTCACGTCCCAGGTGAGGAACCCGAGGCTCAGGAGGTTACGCAGGTGCCTGAGACCCCGTAGCCAGGCAACCACAGAGCAGGGATCTGGGCACAGGTAGGCAACATCCAGGCCAGTGTCCTCACTGTGATCAGTTTCCATAAGCACAGCAGTCCCCGCCCCTCCCCACCAACCGTGCCTGCCCCCTAATGGCCTGCAGGAGGTTCTGTGGGCCCGGGCTACTGATGTGACCCAAAGTCGTAAGGCAGTGGGAGCGGTCAGAGGCTCCCCCAGAGCAGGCCGCATGAGACCTCCCCACTACTCCATGGGAAGCAGGTCTTCTGAAACCAACTATCAGGGAGAAGTTTCCTTCCAGGGGTGGAAGCAGGTTTACAACAGAGCTGGACCACCAGGAGCCAGAGGCTGGGCCCCCTCCCAACCTCAGCCCCTTGGGTGGCAGGCCTCACCTCCACGATGCTGCGCAGGTCCTGCACATACATCCGCTCCGTCTCCACGATCTCCCGCACCACTCGGCCCAGGTAGCTGAGCTTATGTGCTGGGGCCGCCGGGGCCCGGCTGCTGAACGGAGACAGGGGCCCCCTCACGCTCAGCCAGCCGCTGGAGTTGGGGTTGCCGTTGGGGGGATGCCGGCCGCGCGGGGAGCCTGCCCCGTTCTCAGCAGAAGCCTCGGAGCCATTGGGATCCTCCATGGCACCGCGGCTGTCACGGGATGAACCCGACGAGGAGGTGGTGGAGGTCAGGCTCACCGGCCGCTCCTGGCTGCGCTCTTGGCGGAGAGAGGCAGAGACAGGCATCCTGGCATCGCTGCCTGGAGAGGGCACTCCGGAGAGATTCTGGGCAGGACAAAGAATTGAACCTTGGAATCTTCACAGAAACAGAAGGGAAAAGGGTGGCTGCTGGGGGAGGAGGGAATGCGGAGTTAGTATTTAATGGGTACGGAGTTTCCATTCTGCGAGGTAATCAAGTCCGGGGGATGATGGTGGTGACAGATGAGCAACACTGGGAATGTACTTAATGCCACTGAAACACCACACACTTAAAAATGGTTACAATGGAAATGTTATGTCTGTGTATTTCACCACAATGTTAAAAACAACAGCTCTGAATGTGGAGGGGGTCCTTTCCCTCAGAATCTGCCAACAGGCACAAGGAGGCCCAGGTAACATGCCTTCCTGGCTCCAAGCTTTCCCAGGGTGAGGATGGGCAAACCACATCCAAGGACAATAAAGGGCTCTGAAACCCAATCCCCAGAAAAGCAGAGAGGACATCTCCACCATAGCAGCAGTGAGGGTGCCTTCGGATGGAATCCCAAGCCCGGCCCCACTGCCCTGGCAAAGCTCCCAGCCTCTCAGAACCTCAGCATCTCAGCACCTACCCAAGGGCTGTGTCCACGAAGATGCAGGGACCTGCTACACGTACAGGTCTGAGCGCGGTGCCTGGCACGAAGCACGGGCTCCATAACTCATCAGAACAGTGATGATAGCAGCAATTGTCAAAAAGCACTTCCCAAGCGCCCACTTGTCCGGACCTATGCTGGGGTCACCAGCAAGGGCAGGTAAAGATCTTGCTCTTATAATCTAAGACAACACACACGCCAGAGAGTAAGAATCTCCTTGGGATTCCATCTCTGGGGCACCAGCGACTTCACCATGAATCTGAAACCTTCTGGATACTGACAGGGAAGGCAGAGGAGATAGTACAAAGGCTCCCCAACCCCCAGCACCTGGCACAGGCCCTGACTCACCCCAGCTCCCAGCGCCCAGGAAATGCCCCAAGGCTGAGCCACCGATGAGTCTCCCTAAATTCCCTTTAAGCACAGCTAAGTCAGGAAGGCCAGCAAGCAGGAAACTGCTCCCAGGTAAGGCAAATACAGCCCCGGGTGGACTTTATTCCTGAGCAGGTGGTACTGTTCACAGGTAGGCCAACCTGGAGCAGTAAGTCTGGGAGGGGCTATGGCCTCTGGGAAGGAGAGGAACATTCCACTCCAACCCCAGAAGACTGCAGCTCGCCAGCACCACTTCCCAGAACGTGTATTTCTGTTTCCACAGGAACAAAGTTCTAGAACATCACTCTCATTACCAATGACCCAAAGCCTTCACCCCTAGTTCTAGGGCTCAGAAATTACTAGACCACACCCTGGAGCTCTTCACAGCTATGAGAAGGATCTAGAAGGTGGCCTCACTCCGGTAACCTTGAATTTCCCCCTGCTTTTCTGTGCCTCTGCCCCAACCTGGAACAAGTAGCCCTGAGCTCTTGCTTTTGCAAATGTTCTGTTTGCCTGGACATTATTTCCTCTCCATCTACCTCACACCATACCACCCCCCCAACCTGTGTCACTTATACCCAATCCTCAGGTTTCAGATTAGAAGCCAGCCCTCTTTCTAGAAACCTCCCCAGAATACAAACCTGGAGGCCCCCTTCTACCTACTCCTACAGCACCCCAGGATTACCCTTACACCCCCCCGTGTGACTGTGACTAGTGTGAGATCCCCTCCTCTAGACTGTAAGTGACCTAAGCTCAGGGGCCTTAAAGGTGATCTGGCAAATGGAAAATGATGAACAAACCAGTGCTTCTCCTGAGCTGAAAATCAAGAGCCCAGCAAGGACCCTCTCCAGCACAGCACTTTGCCACAGAAGGTCTCAGCTTGGGCAGGGGGAGGGGTGTCACCTCCTCTGCAATCTATAGGAAGGAGACTCTCATTGTGCAGGTAAGGACACAGTGGCAGCGCTGAGGCCATTCCAGCCTTCTCCCTCCCTTCCAGGCACAACAAGGGAGGATTAATTAACAAGCTCATCTTGGTGAAACTCTGAGCATCACAGAGGAAAGCCCCTTGGGAAATGCAACATTGCTCCTTTTTCCTCCCTCCTCAAAAGAGCCTTTAAAATTAACCAACTAGGCCTTTCTACAGAACCAGCCCGCAGGGCAACGCTGTGTCATTTCAGCACAAAGAAAGACACAGATCCAAACTCCGCCCCAGTCCTTAACCCTCAGTCCTGTGGGACTCTGGTGTCCTTCAAAGCCTGCTGCACTGCAGGCACCCACCCCCCCCCCCCCTTCCCCACTCCCCGCAGTCAGTAGCAGCTGGAATAATGGGGCAGAAACTCACGGCCTAAGACCTTTCCCAGATCAAACCTGGGGTCAGTCGGCCCCTAAGGGGATGCTAAATGGCAAAGGCCCAAGTCCCTGATGGATTTCACAGCCAGCCAGGTCAGTTTTAAAGTAGATTAGCCACAGCCCCCCTCCCCCCACAACACACTCTCTCAGGGAGATTAATCTCTAAGGGGTGCCTTCTGAGGGTCACTCTTTAGAGACCCCATTGCCCTGTAAACACAGAAACGAAAGCATCTCTTCTCCTTGGAGAAATTTCCTCTGGTTGAAGGTAGTCATCTGCCTGCAAACCAAGCTCCCATTCTCAAAGTCATGCCCATGCCCAGGAGTCCCCCTGGGGCTGAGACAAAGCATACCAACCAAGAGCTGAAGCGTTCTAAGTGCTACAGAAACAAGTCACTTCCATCTCCTAACAACTCTACAAGGTCAGCACCATTACTACCCCCATTTTACAGACACAGAAACTTGAGGCCACAAGGTAGCATGTGGTAGCTCCTGGATTTGAATTCAGGCACACAGACTCCAGTGTTTAAGCCCCCCTGCCCCAGCTGCTGCCTCCCTAATGGATTTTACACAAGCCAGGGCCACAATTAGTCACAGACCTGAATGCATTGGCTTTGCTTCACCATAAACCGTGGGTGGGGGGGCTTATAAAGACTTGTTTTACCGCCATACTTCATTTATCCTAACAAAGGCCACGGAGGTAAAGGAATGAAAGTTAAAGATTCCTTCCGGCTATTTCTAGACCCACTACTATGTGGCCTCTGGCCCGTACCCTCCAGTTGGAACAATGTGGTAAAATACAGATTCCAAGTCAAAGGAGAGCAGGTCACGGAGAAGCGGAAAAGCTTGAGGTCACCAGGATCGGACTATAATTCCTCGCATGAGACAAGCTCCGCAGGGACCAGGAGCCCCAGGATCACAAGGCTGTCCAGGACAGGAAGCTTGCTGGAAAACAACTTAAAGACCCAAAAAGGGAGGATGACAAGCATGTGGGGCCGTGAGAGCAAACCAGGCAGAGTACAGGGGGGCTGTTAGTAGACTCTGAGTACGCTCTGGTCCTAAAAGCCTGATCCCAACCAATACTGTGTGTGGTTCGGACTCCCAAAGAGACGGCAGAAGGACTGCCCACATGCCCCTGGGCAGAGGCAACCTCTCCTTCCTTCCTCTTCCCTGAGTATCGCCCCAAACTGTTAAGAGTGACCTCAAAGCCAAGATTAGACCCAGGTCTTCAAACTCATCTGGAAGACACAGTCTGCTGGGGAAGTGGGAGCCCAGAGAAGGAGGTGACAGAGAGCAGCCAAACCCCCAAGCCAGATGCCCACACCCACCGCCCCCTACCACATCCAGTCTCCAGTTCCCCTAAGTGTCCCCCAGCCGTGACCTGTTCCATCCCTCAACATGAGTCAGTCAATGAATCAGTCTTCTGGAAAACTCTGTCTCTCCAGTCCCACACCTGTGACGGTCCCCTAAGCCTTTCTTTTTGACGGACCCAAGAAGCGGCTCAGACATACATTTTGGGGAGGGGGGAGGCAGAGGCACGAGAGGAATGGAGATTCATTTTTCTTTTTTTTTTTTTTTAACGTTCTCTAAATTTAACAATCCGCACCCTTCCTCCACCCACACCTCTCCAGGTTATCAACTCCGCCTGTTGAGGACCTTCCCCAGGCAGAGAGGCAGGCTGCAGCAGGCCTCTAGGACTCCCAGCACAGCTGAACGGGGGTCAAGTCCCACACCTCCTCCTCCTCACCAGGCTTCAGCACCAGGCCCCCAACCGAACCCACAACCCCTGCCTCCAACAGAAAAAAATGACAAAACCCACAATTAGCCCCCATGTTCTGTCCTCAGGCCTCTGGTCACTGAGGCAAAAGTGACATCACCTTGCCAACCCCCACCCCCCCCCCACCCTGCCCCGCCAACTTCAGAAATGATGGTCCTACAGCGAGGCACTCACCGGGAACCTTCTGGAGAACCTCTCCTTTTCTGGTCCTGGGGAACCCCCAGGACTCAGCAACATCCCCTCTGGCCCTCCCTCCTTGGCCTGCGGGCTGAGAAGGCAGGAGAGGGAGAGGGGCACCCCCTGGACAGCCCTCTGCGCGGACCAGCTCTGGAGACGCCCCAGAAAACATTTTGCTTCAGTCAGGCTGGGCCCAGGTGCGGAGGAGGAGGCTGACGTCATCCTTTCGCCTGCCTGCCGCCCTTCACCCCACGCCCAAGAAGCGGAAGCCCGACACACGACACACCTGCCCTAGAGGTGGGCAGGAAAGGAGCAGGGCGCTCTCCCAAAGGCAACCGCTCCCAAATCCCCCCCGCACACCCACCTCCCCAGGGGCTTCCTACACACTCCAAAGGCTCTCAGAACCTGTCACGCGCCCTTGACCTTCCCTGGAACAATGCCCCAACTCCCCTGTCAGGAGCTCCTCAGAGAGGGTACCAGAAGGAAGCAACAGAGAGCAGCTAAGGCTTCTCCAGACAAACACGGCAGGAGCAAGGTGAACTTCCTCAGAGATCTCAAACAGGAGCTGAGCTCACTCAGCCGTGCTGTCGCCCACAGCTCCGCGCCACCCCACGCCCGGCTCTTGCCTGTCTCTTCTTGCCGCTCCCCCTCGGCCACGCCAGAGGGAGGACACCTCTCAGCACAGCCCTAGAGGCTTTCCTGAGGACAGGAGGATCCCTGAGAGGGTCTGGCTCTTTGCCCCTTTCCAGAGCAGCTTCCTTACTCAGGCCCCGCCCAACCCTCCCCGGAGACTCAGGGGCCCAAAGCACCCTAAGAAAGGACAACGGGAGGCTCCCTGGGGAGTAACTGGGTTCGATGTGTTAATGTGAGCAACGTGACTGTCACAGAGGCCATGCAAACAGAGCGACCAGGGTTTCTGGGTCACAAACCTGGGCCAGCTGGCTCAAATTCATTTCCCCTCATGAATTTATTTTCCCTAGTGAATTCCTTTTCCCACCACCCCAGAACAGCAGGGGCCATTAAATGTGGCTGGGTCCTTAAAGCAGGACTTCAGCTGCTGGGAAGGAAAGGGAGAGCCGGCTGCCAATGAAGCCCTTCCACCTGAATTCTGGGAGGAAATGCGGGCCTAACAGACTGAAATCCAGAAAACCTCCTCAGCCTGGCCGTGGAGGGGAAAGACAGCGCTTGGCATTTCATCTCAGTGGGAAGACCACACCTCACTCACTGTTCCCACCACCCCGCAACCCCAACATTTGCTCCTGTTGTTTCTCATACCTGATATCGCATCCCGGACCCTCTCCCCCTACACAAACTCAGTCAAATCACCTCCTTCAGAAGGGCCTCCTCAACCACTTCCAGCCCCTTCAACACACACACAACTGTAGGCTGTGCCCCCCTTCAAAGTATATCCACATCCTAATCATTGGCTATAAGGAACCTACTGATGTTGCTTTATACAGCAAAAGAGACCTTGAAACGTGATCAAGTCGAGGCTCCTGAGACGGGGAGACTACCCCAGGTTACCGGGGTGGGTCTGATGTGATCACAGGGATCCTTACCAGAGGGATGCAGGATTCAGACGCTGATGTGCCAAGAACAGCAGAGGGACAGACAGAAAGAGGCTGGAAGACTGCCAGGCTGCCAGCTTTGCAGAGAGAGGAAAGGATCCACAAGCCAAAGGATGTAGGCAGCCTCAAGAGGCCGGAAAGGGTGAGGAAACCAATCCCCCTCCCTGGAGCCTCCACAAGGAACACAGCCCCGTTGACCCAGATTCAGTTCTGACCTCCAGAACTGTAAGATAATAAATACGTGCTGTTTCAAGCAACTAAGTTTGTGGGGTTTGTTAGAGCAGCCACAGGACACCAATACATACACACTTCTTTGAACTCTAATGACCCAGAGTATCACTTAAAGTGCTGGTCCTTGGGGTCCGTAAGTGCATGCTTTTCTTCTGGACTAGACGGTAAAACCCAGGGGGGGGCTGGGCCTTCTTTCCTGTGCCCTTCTTCCCCCTCAGAGAGCAATGCATATACTAGGTGCTCAATAAACACCTGCACTATTGTGCTAAAGCACCCCTCACCATTCCCACAGTAGGTGAAAGATAAACTGGTAAAAAACCGAGGCCTGAGCCAGTTCCTCTTAGACTAATGAGTCTCCACATTAGTCACGGCCAGCAAGTTTCCAATCTGCCGAGAGGTACCAGGAGCAGTGACTGCTCATTCACCCCAGCAGTCCTGTCCCACTTGGCCCCAGACAAGGGCCTAGAGCAGGGGCACAGCTGCCCTGCCATCATGCCACACATCAAGTGACCAGTCACAAAAAAATTGAGAGGAAGGGAAAAGTGGCCAAGGAACCACTCTGGAATTTGAAGAAGGGAGTACAATAAGGTCCCCCTACAAATATTGCAGGAAAAGCTTCCTCCCAGGAATTCTCATATACCTATATATGAAAGGCAGATGAGAGCAATTACTGTTGATTAGAAATTGCATTCCTGGGGCGCCTCGGTGGCTCAGTTGGTTAAGCATCCCTGACCCTTGATTTTGGCTCAAGTCATGAGATTCTCTTTCTCTCTTTCTCTCTCTCTCTCTCTCTCTCTCTCTCTCTCTCTCTCGTCCTGTCTCTGCCCCTCCCTCCCTCACATTCATTCTCTCTCTCCCTCTCCCGCTCTCTCTCTCAAAATAAATAAATAATACTTTAAAAAAAAAATTGCTATTGCTTACAGCCAGGGTAGGTCAACTTGGCTCCCAGCACAGCCTGTCACTAAGGGAAATGACACAATGTCCCCAGAAGATGGAGCAGCTAAAGCTGGTGCTACAAATCATGGATAGATTCAGTGTCCCAAAGGCCCCACACTCTCCTCACTAGGCCAAAAAGGCTCACAGGACCTCCACTGCCTACTGGCAAAATTCAGGAACCCAGCCCGGCAAATTAGCCACCTGGCTGTCCCTACACTCCCCACCCCCACCCACCACGCTGCAGGGACTGCTTGATTTCAGGCCTCCAGGCTGGGGTGGGGGAGGGGAGGAACTAGGAGCCACGCCTTCAACAGTCACAGCATTTACTGTTGCATCAGGTTCAAAGGCATTGGAGAATCTCAGGAGGAACCAAGTGGGAACAGAGGGGGTCCCGTTAGGTCCCTCTGCGTCCCCAGCAGAGAAAAGAGAATATGCAAGTGCACGTGTGCATGGAAGTCCATGGAGCAGAGGTTACACGCGCTAAATGGATTCACAGGCTTTGGAGTCAGCCAGACCTGGTCTGAAAGCCAGCTGCTCCTACACCGGCCCTGTGTGGCCTTGGGCAAGCCACCTGCCCTCCCCAAGGGCTTACAGCTTCAAGTTCCTCATCTGCAAAATGAGAACAATAGCACCAACCTCACTGGTCTCCAAGACTGAGATGATACAAATAAACCAATCTGTACGTCTGACACACAGTAAGCCCACTATAAATGCCAGGACAAGGATGGATAAAGTTTGTCCCACAAGCACTGGGACAAGAGATTTTTTCCCATTTGTGCCTAAAATGTTTACCCACATCCCAAATTAATAATAAAGATGAAAGTGTTAAACTTGGTGAACTAGCATGACCTAATCCTCCCCCACCAACCTGTTCATCGTTTACAATCCCAACATCGATTTGAACCATGATCTTACATGAAAAAATAGAAAGCAATTCAGCTGGAAAGGAAAAACAGTCTGATATCCATGCCCAACAGAAAGGACAAACCAGAAGATGAAGTGTAAGTGAGTCAGAGTCCTTTGCTCTAGCAGGCAGGGCACATTCCTCAGGGTTCTACAGGGAGAGACAGCATGTGCTACCAGGAGCTAAAGAGGAACAGAGCTATGGAGGGTAACAAGCCTGAGCAGGAACAGAATTTAAGGAAATGTAAGGTAGCAAAAACACAAGTAGATCAATAAAAATCATCCTTGACACTAGTCCCTGAGTTGGTTTTTTTCTTTTTAAGTTTTTATTTATTTATTTATTTATTTTTAATTTTTTTTTCAACATTTACTCATTTTTGGGACAGAGAGAGAGCACGAACGGGGGAGGGGCAGAGAGAGAGGGAGACACAGAATCGGAAACAGGCTCCAGGCTCCAGGCTCCGAGCCATCAGCCCAGAGCCCGACGCGGGGCTCGAACCCACGGACCGCGAGATCGTGACCTGGCTGAAGTTGGATGCCCAACCGACTGCGCCACCCAGGTGCCCCTTATTTATTTTTGAGAGACAGCACGAGAGCAGAGGATGGAGGGAGAGAGAGAGAGAGAGGGAGAGAGAGTAAAAATCCCAAGCAGGCTCTGACTATGAGAGCTGAGCCCAATGCGGGGCTCGAACCCACAAAACGTGGGATCATGACTTGAGCCAAAGTCGAGAGTTGGATGTCTGAGCCACCCAGGTGCCTCACTAGTCCTCGGGTTTAAAAAAAACAAAATAAAATCCAGCACCAAGGTGGGCATGGGAAGGACATAAAACCATCAGGTAGTGAGAAGAGCCTTGCTATTCACCCATTTCCTAAATCACAGAGAATATCAAAGAGGGGCATAGCAGCAGAAAGTGTATGAGCCCAGGGACTCCAGCCAGCACTGCTCAAAACCAGCCCCAGCTCTGCCCCCAAAAAGCTGGATGACAGATAAGGAGTAAGGCAGTGAGCGATCTCTGCCACAGTGTCTACCCTCTCATTTAGAGATAACAGTCCTTGCCCTTCCTAAGTCGTGAGCTTCAGAATTCACTGGACAAGTATTTTCAAGCACTCACTTTGCACAAAGACACTGTGGCAGCCTTGCGGGAGACACAGAGATGAATCACACACAGAGCCTGCTCTCAAGAGCGGATACTCTATCAAGAAAACAAGACAAGCCCATCAATAACAAAAGGACGTAGAGAATGGGGTCATGAGCAGCATGGGAGTTCAAGACTGTCTCCAGTTTTGGGAATTCATTCCACACTTCTGAGCATGATGCTAGGCCCTAGGGATACTGAAATGAATAAGACCTTGTCCCAGTCTTTGAGGAACCAATTCTAGAAGGAAAAATTAAACAAATTATCCACAAAGCAATGCCTTGAGGGCTGGGACAGAGGTACAAATACATAAACTGTGCCCACAGGAAGAGGGAATAACTAGTGCCACCTGGGTGACCTGGGCAGCTTTAAAGGAGGTGATAATTCAGCTGAGCCTTGAATGATGAATAAGCTTTTACTTGGCAGGTGAAGGGACATGAGGGCCCTTGATGCAAAGGCAGCAGCATGGAAGAGTTGAGTCCCAAAAGGATATGGACGTCCCAAGGACCTGGGGTGGCTGGCAGCAAGAGGCCAGGCTGGCAGGAATGGGAGAGACTGTAGGCATCGGCAATGGCGGGAAAGGACACACCCAAGCCATGCCTGGAAGAACAACTACCGGGACAGTAAGGGAAGGGCTCTAGGAGATGAGGTGTGAGAATATGTTCCAAAAAGTGACAAACCCCACGTGGGGCTATGGGAGCAGGGGTCCATAGAGCCAAACAGCGTTCAGGAAGAATCCAGAGGCCCAAGAAGGTGCTGACTATTCGTAGAGAGCTTCAGGGAGGAGAAAAAGAGAAGGACCCAGGGAAGCATCTGCTAGAAAGAACACGATCCATTCCAACCCTTGTGAAGGGGGCAGAAAGGAGGATCCCAGTAAAAGTGAAGACACAAAGCTTCGTGTAAATTAGAAGCTTCTGAAACCAAGAAAACTGAGAGATGGGGGCTTAACCAGAAGAGAATGTCCCATTGGGGTTCCAGGCCAAAGGCTCTCCCCTGGGCTGGGGACTGGTCAGAATACATCTCATCACCTGAGGACTTTTTCCCTTCCCCAAATTCTCACGTTCCCGCCCTAAGCAAATTAGAATCAGGGGGCAACCTGCCAACAGGGTGGCTACCCCAAATGCAACTTCCTCTCTACTTCCAAGCATGACCATCCAGACCCAGAAAAGTGTGTAAATGTGAGCAGCAGTGCTCCCCACCACACCGCTTAGTGAACTGCTTCCATCCATCAAACCACTCTGGCCTTCCCCGTCTCTCAGGCACTACAGCAAAAATGTTCCAATACCCCTCCTTCTTTGCCCAGGACTCTGATCTTGGGCCGGGTGCCTGACCCAGAGAAGCTAAGAAAGTGGATTTTCTTCTATAAGGCAGACTGTATAGGCTCTCACAACAAATGGCGACTCTCAAAGGCAGCCAAGCCCTTTAGACAGCAAGGCCTTATACATTTCCCTTCCGGGATCCCTCTCCCAGAGTCCAGGAGGGCCCCTCTCCACCCCACAGCACCTGTCTCCACCCCCCTGGCCCCTTCCCTTCTAAGAGGCCTCAACCAAGGAGGCCCAAGAAACTCATCCAACCAGTTCCCAGGTGGGAGGAAAGGAGCTGTCTCCCTTAGCTGAGAGGTTAGGAGACCAGAATGCAGACAGGAGGGGCTGCTGTCCCCTGGGGTGAGGGGATGCACGTGGCATGGTGCAACACAGGCCGGGCAGCACAATCCCGCTCCTGGAAAAGCAAGGCCTTGACTCAACATTTAAAAACATAGTCAAGTCAGGGTGGCAATCTGCCCCCTGAACTCCCTGCTCCTGTGGCCCGGAGATCCAAAAGTGGCGGGCACAGCCCCTGCCTGGCAGTGTCCATCCGGGAGGACACAGGGTGGGGGAGAACTTCCTTTCACTTGCTGACCTGCCACCACTTGATTTTATCCAAAATAACCACCCTCTGTGGATTCTGGGAAAAAGAAACTTCAGGAAGAAGTGGGAGATTAACTCTGCTTTTCCCAGCGCAGAAGCGCTTTTGTGCTGGGTCGCTCCAACACTGCGGCGCCTTCTCTAACCAGCCAACTCTGAATGTTCAGAAATCAGAAGGCCCTCTGAAACCCCCAGGAGAACCGTCTACAGTCACCTCTAAAACAGGAACACGGGACTGTCTTGCTCTTACCCAGCCACAGTTGACGAATCCACCAGAAGCCAGGGTAGGATAAAAGAAAACAACAAAAAAAACCCCAGCTCTCCGACACCTACATGGGGTTCCTCGGTTTCTGAACCTCCAAGGGAGAAACCTACCTTTTGCCCCCAAACCTGAGGCTGGCCAGCTTTCACGGGGTAGTTTGTAAAGGCCTGAAGGCCCAGAGCTGAGAGTCAGGCCCCCTTGTACCCCATGGCCTGGCCTCAGCCAGGTACCTACCGCCTTCCTCAAAAGGGCTCCCATCGGAGCACCGAGAGGGCCACCTGGGGCCCGGGAGCTGCGCCCTCCCAGCCCCGGCAGCCGAGCGGTTAACAGGCTTGGGGCGAGCAGCGAGCTGCCACCAACAGCCTCGGGAATTAAAGTGCCCGCCGCCTCCTGCAAAAGCTCTTCAATAAATGTCCTATTCAGAACCAGTTCTGCGTGTGGGTCATACTTTCTGCATTTCTTTCATTCCTGATGCCTGGGGGGCCCCCCGACGGAGGAAATGAGGCTTCTCACCCTAATTCAGCAGGCCCCAGCGGGGTAAGGACCCAGGCCACAGTCTGGCAGGTATGCACTGCCCGGCTGAGGACATGCAAATATCCAAGCAATTAAACACAAGGGGACACTAACTGCAGGAAGTCAAATACTGAAGACACTTGAACAAAGCCAGATCATTCACCAGCACAACAATACTCCATTTATGTGGCTCCTCCCCCACCCCAGGCCCTCAAAGCCTGAGCATATTAACCCTTGTCCTTACAACAGCCAGGGGCACAGGGAAGAGGCAGGTGGGCAGCAGACATTATTAGCCATTTTACAGATCAGGAAACTGAGTGCCTCCCGAAATGCCAGATTGGAATACCAACTGGCACATTATTGGGGTGAACCAGGCATTGTGCTGAACAAAACCTCTGTGTAGTCTCCTCACAACAACCTCAAGGTCCAGAGCCATGGGCTCCTTTACCCAAGGCCCAACAGGGAGGGAAGGGGGGAAAGCCAGGCAGGGTTTCCTGGAATCCTGCTTCCAGAGCTCTTCACCATTCCTCGAAGTGGCCTCAGGTGGGGCCTTAAGAGATGCAGATGGAACCCCTTGAGCCCACCTTGTGGGAACGCCCGCAGGCACTTTGCTCAGAACAAGTTCCTACACTGAGGGGCAACCGCGGAGACAGGGCAAAATGGAGTCACCTGGGAATTCATAACTCCCTCCTAGAAGCTTCCAGGAACGGTTTCTGTGCCCGTTGAGGGATGGCCCAAGGACCAAGCGCACTGGCTGCCCTTCTCCACCCCGTCACAGTGAGGGGTACTCATCTGCACTGCAGCTCAGTGAGTGGCAAGTACCCTAAAGAGTCTTCTGTGAATGCTCTGTCCTCTTAACTCAGTTACAGCCTCCTGCAGCTACGGACCAGATCTTGGGGGGGGGGGGGTGCCCTTTCTCCCCCAGGTCTTCTGGCACTCAAATGCCTACTACTGATTTTGGCAGGTGTGCAAGCATGTGCCAGAAAAAGGCCACAATGAAGCACACGGGTGGCTGGTATTTTCTGAGCTCTTACGGGAGAAAAAGACCTTCCCTAGAGGAGGACCAGAAAAAGGTTGGGGAATGGAAAACCAAGCTGTTCGCCTCGTCTCTGCTGCCTGGTCAGACCCAACCCAGCTGAAAGCTGCAGCGTCCAGGCTGAGAGGACTTCCTGTCTGAAAACAGGATTACTCAAACTCACTCACATTTAGTGGCAATATAAACTGCGTGCCAGGTC
This sequence comes from Herpailurus yagouaroundi, assembly GCF_014898765.1. NCBI lineage: Eukaryota > Metazoa > Chordata > Mammalia > Carnivora > Felidae > Herpailurus > Herpailurus yagouaroundi. The sequence goes on along the minus strand of NW_024412396.1, from coordinate 40,171,642 downwards.
CTGAGAACATGGCAATACGTAAGGCAAAGCCTTGCTATCAAGGAGCTTACGTTCCCAGTGGGAAGGACACAAATGGTAGGCAAATGACTAATATATTTCTGGGTAGTGATAAATGTCTTGAAGAAGATAAAGCAGGGAAGAGTGTGAGTGGGGATGGGGGCGTTGTTTGGTCAAGAGGCCTGGGAAGGCTCCGAGGAGGGGACTCTGGGGCGGAGTCCTGTGTAAGAAGAAATCATACCGCAAAGTTCTGGGGGAAGAGCCTTCCAACAATCCTTTCCTCCACTCCACCTCAGCCACCGACCCACACATTTCATATGTCCCAGAGCTCATCATCACCAGTAAGTGCAGACTTCCCAAATATACTTTTAAGCATCCGACTCTTTGCAACCACTGAGGAGGAGCAGAGTATGAACATTACTAACCCTACAACAAAAAGCCATCACAAGGGAATAAAGAGATGGAACAAATTGGTACTCCAAGAGCTAAAATAAAAGAAAACTCTGAACAAGACTTTGAAAAAGTACTAAACAGAAATGAAATATACGATATTGAAATTTAAAACCCGATACATATGGGCTGGCTCAGTCAGTAGAGCATGCGACTCTTGATTTCAGGGTTGTAAGTTCAAACCCCACATTGGCTGCAGAGATTACTTAAAATTGAAAGAAAAATCCTGGGGTGCCTGGGTTGGCTAGGTGGGTTTAGCATAGGACTCTTGGTTTCAACTCAGGTCATGATCTCACAGTTCTTGGGACTGAGCCTCGTGCTGACAAGGCAGAGCTTGCTTGGGATTTTCTCCCTCCCTCTTTCTCTCAGACCCTCCCCACTGTCTCTGTCTCTCTCTCCCTCTTTCTCAAAATAAATAAATATTTAAAAAATAAAAATAAAACATTTAAAAACACTTTAAAAAGTCTTTAAAAAAATAAATAAAACCCAATAGGTAGGTTAAACAGAAAATTAAACACAGCTAGAGAATTAGTGACATGTAAAGGAAAAAAAAAAAAAAAAAAAAAAAAAAGCCTGAGTAAGTCATCCTGATTTCAGTGCAAAAAGAGAAGATAGAAAATATGAACAGAGAGATCCAGAAAGTTCCAGAACAAAAAGGAAAATGGGAGAGAGGCAATTTTCAACGATGGAACATACATGAATTTTCCAGAACAGAAGGTAGACATTTGTCCTCTGAAAGCACACACAAGTTAAATTTAAAAGAAGGCTACAGGGGCGCCTGGGTGGCTCAGTCGGTTGAGCGTCAGACTTCGGCTCAGGTCATGATCTCACAGCTCATGAGTTCGAGCCCCACGTCGGGCTCTGTGCTGACAGCTCAGAGCCTGGAGCCTGCTTCTACTTCTGCGTCTCCCTCTCTCTCTGCCCCTAACCCACTTGCATGCTGTCTCTGTCTCTCTCAAAAATAAACAAACATTAGAAAAAAAAATTTTTTTCATAATAATAATAAAATAAAAGAAGGCTACATTTAGCTATATCGTGCATAGTACAAATGGAGAACACTGAAGACGGAAAATAAATATCTTCAAGGATTATAAGGAAATACCACAAACAACTATATGCCAATAAATTAGATAACTTAGACAAACGAATTCCTAAATGACACAAATCAATGACTGACTCAGGAAGAAATAGAAAATCTGACAAGAACTGTTCACAGGTAAAGAGACTGACTAGTAATTTTAAAATTCTCAATAAAGAAAAGCCCAGGACTAGAGGGCCCCACTGATGAATTCTACCAAACCTTAAAGAAGAATTAATACCAATTCTTTACAAACTCTTTCAGAAATAAAAGAGGAAGGAACACTTCCCAACTCATTCTAGAGGTCATATTACTCCAATATCAAGACCAGACATCACAAGGAAACTATAGTTTAAAATCCCTAATAAATAGAGATGCAAGAATCCTCAACAAAATACTAACAAATTGAATCCAGTAACACATAAAAGAGTATACACTATGACCATATGATTTATCCCAGAAATCCAAGATTGGGTTAACATCCAAAAGTCAAGATATTAATAAAGTACAAAAACCACCCGATAATCTCAGTAGACCCAGAAAAAATATTTGACAAAATCTAACACCCTTCCATAATAAAAACACTTTCACAAACTAGGAATAGAAGGGAACATTCCCATCCTTACAAAGAGCATCTACAAAAAACCTACAGGTACTTCGTACTTAATGGAGAAAAACTGACTGCTCTTCCCCTAAGATCAGAACAAGACAAGGATTTCCCCTCATGCCATTTCTATTCAACACTGTACTAGAGTTGTAATCAGGGCAATTAAGCAGGAACAAGAAATAAAAGACATTCAGACTAAAAAAAGGAAGAAGTAAAGCTATCTCTGTTCACAGATGACACAATCTTGTACGTAGAAAACCCTAAGAAATCCACTGTAAAACCATTACTACTAATGAAAGAGTTCAGCAACATGGCAGAATATAAGATCAACACATAAAAATCAATTCTAGTCCTATACATTGGCAGTGAACAATCCAAAAATGAAATGAAGAAATGAAACAATACCATTTATAATAGCAAAAAGCATAAAGTGGTTTGGAATATATGTAACAAGGAAAATGCAAGACTTGTGTACTGGAAACCACAAAACACTGTTGAAAGAATTAAAGAAGATCTGAATAAATGGAAAGACAACTCACGTTCTAATGCATCAGAACATTTAACATTGCTAAACTGGCAATACTCCCCAAATCTATGTACAGCTCAACACAATCTCTGTGACAATCTCAGCTGGATTTTTGCAGAAATTGACAAGCTGATCCTAAAATTCCTCTGGAAAAGCAAGAGACCCAGAATAACCAAAACAATCCTGAAAAAGACCAAAGTTGGAAGACTCACAGTTCCTGATTTCAAAACTAACTACAAAGCTACACTTACTAAGACTGGCTATACTGGCATAAAGGCAGACATATAGATTAATAGAATTGAGAGTACAGAAATAAAACCTCACATTTAGAGCCAACTGATTTTCATCAAGGGTACTAAGACAATCCGACAGGAAGAGACTTTCAACAAGTAATACTAGGACAACTGGATATTCACATGCAAAAGAATGAGTCTGGACATCTGGTTTACACCATACACAAAAACTAAGGCAAGACGTATCACAGATCTAAATGTAAGACCAGAAACTGTAAAATTTTAGAAGAAAACATAGGAAGAAATCTTGCTGAACTTGGGTGAGCAATGGTTTCTTAAGTATCAAAAGCACAAGCACCAAAACAAACAAATAAAACTGATATACTGGACTTAACCAAAATTAAAAACTATAGTGTTCCAAAGGGCACTCTCAAGAAAGTGAAAAAAAAAAAAGAAAAGAGAAAAAACAAATTACAAAATGGGAAAAAATACAAAACAGTTGTAAATCATATATTGGACAACGGACTCATAACTAGAATACGTAAGGAACCCTAACAACAACAATAAAACTCAACTTATAAATGGGCAAAGATTTGAATAGACATTTCTCTAAAGAAGATATGCATAAGGCCAATAACCACATGAAAATATGCTCCACATCATAAAGCATTAAGGAAATGCAATCAAAACCATAGTTAATACCACTCCATAACCACTAGGATGGCTAAAATAAAAACAATGTTCAACAAATATTAGCGATCATGTGGAGAAATTAGAACGCTTTGCACCCTCCTGGTAAGAATGGAAAAGAGTCCAGCTTATTTGGAAAACAATTAAGCTGTTTCTCAAAAAGCTAAAGAGTTACCATATGGCCCAGCAATTCTACTCCTAGGTATATACTAAAGAGAACTGAAAATATATGTCCATACAAAAGGTGAACATAACCATTCACAGGGTGTTATTCTTAACAGCCAAAATACAGAAACAGCTCAAATGTCCATCCACCGATGAAACGATAAACAAAATGCAGTATATCCATACAATGGAATATTTGGCAATTAAAAAAAAAATGAAGATCTGATAACATTCCACAACATGGATGACTCTTGAAAACATCAAGCTAGTCATAATAAAATACATTTTTATGAACTCATTTATGTGAAATATCCAGAATAGGCAAATGCATAGAGAGAGAAAGGAGATTTGTGGTTGTCTGGGGATGAGGGATGGGAAAAAATGGAAATGACTGCTAATAGGTATAGGGTTTCTTTTTGAGGGGGCATAAACTGTTTTAGGATTGGACAGTGGTAATGGTTGTACAACTCTGTGAATATACTAAAAACCACTAACCACCTTACATAGATGAACTTTAAGATATGTGAAATGTCTCAATAAAGTTATAAATCAGTCAATAGAAGCTTAAAAGTAACAAGTCAGTGGGAAAAGTATAGACTCTTCAATAACTCGTACTGGAAAATCTGGCTACTCCTCTGGAAAAAGAATATCAGTTTGATCTTACAAGGTTGATCTTACAAGGTTGATCTACCTTGCCTGGACATAAGTCACCTAGGGCATTTCATAACCATGCCTGGGCCCCACCCCAAGATATTTTTATTTTTGTTTTTTAATGTTTTTATTTATTTTTGAGACAGACAGCAAGCAGGGGAGGGGCAGACAGAGAGGGAGACCCAGAATCTGAAGCAGGCTCCAGGCTCCAAGCTCTCAGCACAGAACCCAAGGCAGGGCTCAAACTCACAGGCTATGAGATTATGACCTGAGCCGAAGTCAAAAGCTCAACTGACTGAGCCACCCAGGTGCCCCAAGATATTATTTTATTGGTCTTATCTGAGGTGATACTCAGACATCAGTATTTTCTTTTCTTTTTTTTTTTTTTAATTTTTTTTTTCAACGTTTATTTATTTTTGGGACAGAGAGAGACAGAGAGCATGAACGGGGGAGGGGCAGAGAGAAAGGGAGGCACAGAATCGGAAACAGGCTCCAGGCTCTGAGCCATCAGCCCAGAGCCTGACGCAGGGCTCGAACTCACAGACCGTGAGATCGTGACCTGGCTGAAGTCTGACGCTTAACCGACTGCGCCACCCAGGCGCCCCAGTACTTTCTTTTTAAAGCTCCTCATAAGGCTTTAGTGTGGAGCCAGAGCTGAGATCCAATTTCATATAAAATTTAAAATGAATTTAAAATGTAAGCATGGGAAGCAAAGCTTAAATTTAAAATAATATATTTATAAAATCAGAGCAGGAGAGGATTTTTTGAACAAGAGACAAAGTATAAACAAAAGATTGGTAAATCTGACATTAAAATTAAAACTTCCTTATGAAAACTGACATTATTAATAAAGTTAAGACAACCCACAGCTCTATGTAACGAATATAATATACCAAAGATTAGTTATTTAACATATATATCTTTTAACTCCTAAAAGACAATGGCAATTAAAACTCTGGAAAAGCATACAAGAACCGATAGCACGTGGGAGAGGCGTGGGGGGTACGCATGGGAAACTTTTCACTGTGTTCTCTTTTGCAGTCTGAATCATGCGGATATATTATCCAGTTAAATACAAAGATTTTTTAACGTAAAGGGCAAAGACTCATACAATAACACGATTGGCCAATAAACAGGAAAAGTGTCCACCCTACCTGTAATCAAAGTGTAAATTTTATTTCTTTTGAAAGAGCGAGTGTGTGCAAGAAGGACAGAGAGAAAGGGGGAGAGAGAATCCCAAGCAGGTTCCTCGCTGTCAGGATAGAGCCCAAATAGGGGTTTGATCCCATCGATTGTGAGATCATGACCTGAGCCAACATCAAGAGCCAGACGCTTAACCGACTGAGTCGCCCGGGCACCCCAAAGTGTTAATTTTAAAAACCCTTTTATTGGGGCACTTGGGTGGCTCAGTTGGTTGGACATCTGAATTGATATCAGTTCAGGTCACGATCTCCTGGTTCCTGGATCCAGGCCCACGTTGGGCTCTGCACTGACAGCAAGGAACCTGCTTGGGACTCTCTTTCTCCCCCTCTCTCTGCCCCTCCCCCATATGCAATCGTTGTGTGCCCACACATGCTCTCTCTCTCTCTCTCTCTCTCTTTAAATAAATAAACATTAAAAAAAAGAAAAAAGAAAACACTTTTTAAAAAATAATTTTAAAATACCATTTCATACCTACCAGATTGAAAGATAAAAAAAAAAAAAAAAAGTTAGCAAACTAGGAGTTCTCTTATTTCTGGTAAGAATATAAGTTGTTTACAAATCATTTGGGGACAGTTTCACAGTATCTTGAAAAGCACAACTTATGTATGACCCAGTAATCGCACTGCTGACGTACTTGGGAGAGAAGACTGACATGCATGTTCAACACGATATTATTTGCAGTGGTGAAAAAAATGTCCATCAGTAAGTGCAAGGTGATACAGTTCTACAACAGATACCACACAAGCGATGAATGAATAAATGAGATTTAAATATACCAATACGGGAGCGCCTGGGTGGCTCAATCGGTTAAAGTCCAACTCTTGGTTTCCACTCAGGTCACGATTTCACAGTTTGTGAGACTGAGCCCCGCGTGGGGCTCTGCAATAACAGCGTTGAGCCTACTTGGGATTTCTCTCTCCCTCTCTCTCTGCCCATCCCTGCTTGCTCTCTCAATAAGATAAACATTAATAAAAAAAAAAAAAACACACATGGATAAATCTAGGTAACAATGTTGGATAAAAAATTCAAGTTCAAGGAGAACACATTGAACGTGATGCTATATAGGTCAAAATTAAAACAACACAATACCATATGCTACTTATGTGTCTATAAGTGTAAAGTATAAAAAGTATAAAAACATGCAAAGGAATAATAAATATCATAGTCGGGAGAATTTTACTTCTGGGGAAAGAGGGAAGAAAATTTCCCCAAGAGATTGCATCTGTAACATTCTATCTCCGCAATAAATGAGAGAGGTAAGGATGATACAATTACCACTTGCCGGGTCTGCACAGTGGGAACACAGCGGGACTGGGTCAGGGTTCCAAGGCAGGGGCGGGCCGTCACCTGAAGACTGACTAGAACAACCGGGACCAAGGCCACACACGGAAGCACCTTTCAGCAGCATCCAGAACCAAAACAAAGGAACAAAGCTTCCCTGGGAAAGAGGCCTGGGATGTTTGAAACTGCAGCTCCTTCCTCCCTGTCATTTTCTGGCCTCTGAAAGTGCTGTGTGGCACCCAGGCGGACGCTTAAATTGTAACTGTACTGAAAGCATTCTTGTTTCTAAGACGAGTGCCCTTTGGGATACCTGGCAGGCCATCTGGGCGCAGCTGAATTAGGGCTGGACCTGCTTTACTTGACTAGCCGGATGGACCCCCCTGAAGAGAGGGCTGTCCAAAAAGCCAAAAAACTCAAGAGAGTTTTTAAAAAGTCTTGGATAAAGCGGTGCACCTGTGCCCCAGGGTCACTCAAAAATTCAAATCTCATCCCTGCCAAGTCTTGGCTGAGTGCTCCTGGACACATTTCCAACCTTGGGTGGACTGCGTTTCCTTATCTGTGGCAGTGGGTAACACCACTTATTCTGCCTTTGTCCAGAGGAGTAGTGATATTATTACTCAAGTATCAACACTTTTAAAAGTTGTAGTCAATCTGGTTGGGAATCTTTTAAAAATGTTACACGCTTCCTTGCATGCCTTCCTAAACGGTCAAGGGAACATCATTTAACCTTTTCTGGACGACTCAAGGTCACAATTACCAGCAGAGCATCACTTATCAAAATGATGACCACCTGCCTAAGGGTCATTCCTCCTAAAGAGATCCCAGCTCTTACGCAGGTACTTGCCCTTCCTGCCGTTCCGACCTCTGTCCACTCTTACTGTCAACTCCCAGTTGCTCCGTGGGCATTTTTCCTCTCTATGCTGGTCTCTTTACAGCCTTTCCTTTGCTGCTTCCTTTCAGCTGTAGGCTTGGAAACGGGATGACACAACATATACATAAAAGTTAAACAGAGTCTGAGGGGGCTGGTGTGAAGAAAAATGTAGGAACTGGAGTCCTGGCTGATTAGAGGTCTTGACTATATGCAGATAAGCAGGACCACAGGTAGGACAAGTCCTGAGGAGCACACAAGAGGGGACCCACTGCCTTCTGTGGGATATTATGGGACATATCATGGGATGAACCATATTCAAAACCACAAGCACCCCTTCTGGCCACTTTGCACGGGGGCAAATCCTGCCACGGGCCTGGCAGGACTGGTCCCAGGGACTCCAGTCAGCACCCTTCCACTTTTCCAGGCTGCGGGAATACAGAGCTGCCTGCCCCTCCGTCACAGCAGCTGACCACAGGTTAACTTCCCCAAATATCCTAGGCATTTTTAGACAGGAATAGAACATTTGTGAAGAATGTGAAAAGTTCTTTTAATTCCTAAGGTTTCATTACACAGCAGCAAATATTTACTTATACAGCAAGTGTTTATTGGAATCCTACGATGCAGGAAGCAATGTGCAGGAATTGGGATGTAGCAATGTGCAGGACAGAGAGAGGCTACATGAATACTGGTTCCCTTTTCTTGTCAACACTTGCCAAATGTTGCTCAAGAACCTCCAATTTACGCGCACATGCGCGCGCGCACACACACACACACACACACACGCACACAGTCTTGCAGCCTGGGGAGTAAAGGATATGAATTTTTGAGAGCTTCCAATACCTGTAGTTCCAGCTCTCCTCTTGAGATGCTGTTACACAGTAAGAACTAGACTTTACTCCTCTGGCATCCCTCCCTCTATTCTTAGCCGGACCCCAGCAATAATCAGCAACTTCAAGGACTCTCAAACTGTGTTTCCCAAAAGGTTGCATGGACAGCCACCATTGCGCCCACTGGAACCTTTGTCAGGACCTATGTCCAGCCCCACAATCTACTCATCAGGAAGCAGAGTGAGAGTCCTTAAAAACCCATTTCCCGAGCTTAAACCAGGGCTGCCTCCCCAAAGGCCAGCAAGAGAACCATAAAAAGTCCGGCTCTCCCTTTGCCTGTGTTCCCAGATGGCAACAGCCTACCCAGGTGGGCCCTGACCCCCGCCGCTGCCTTCTTCTCCCAAATCCCATGGAACAAAACCAGGAGCAAATGAGACCACCAAGCCCAGATTATGCTCAGGACGGGACCTCGGCACAAGCTCATCACACCCTGTTGATTACACTTTATACGGTTCTGTTATACAGGAACAAAGATGAATCAAGCACTCTCTCCTCAGAGAGCTTCTAATCAAAATGAGGAGCAAAGAGCAGAGAGACCCAGTTCACAAGACAGGCCTTCATCCCGGGCAGCTAACCCCCAGAGCGGCTGCTAGCATCTCGATGCACCTCCTTCTGATCATGGGGTACAGGGCCCTGCCCGGTTTTCCTTCTGACTTACAGCCACCTCAAATCACAAAAATGCCTGTTTGCAACTTTCTCTGAGGCCAGATTATAACCAGCCTTATGCAGTCTCTAGGCACCAATTGGCAGGCCCAGAAAACCCCGTCACCACAGGGCCTGCCTGCTGTCCTGCATGTGCCACAGGGCCCTCAGGGGGTGTGGTCTGGCTGATGACCACTTCCCTGGGCCTCACCCCCCACAGCCCATCCCTGCTTCCTGAGCCAGGGCAGGGCCCCCAGGAAACCGCTCACCACAGCTTTGACAGCAGTCTTAGATCAGGCCCCTCCCTTTGAGGTCCGTGGTTCCAGCTAAAAGAGACTCCTCAGACTAGCCGGGCGGATGCAGCACAGAGCTGAACAGTTAGAGTCCAGGCAGAACCCAAGATAAGCCCCCGTCACAATCCTCTTGCCACCTACGCAATCTGCCCAGGCCTCCCCTCCCCTCTCCTCCCCCTCCCTCATCTTCCCCACCCCTTTCACTCCCTCTTGGAACATAAGTTATCTACAGGACCCTGGGAGAGGGGCGGATAGCCTTCCCAGCTGTGAGGCAGGGCGGAGAGGCCAAGGACCACGGTGTGATTCATCAGGGCTGTTTAAAAGCAGGGGGATTTCCAGAGCAAGGGAGGGCCAGGGCTACCCCCAGCTCACCCGTTGCCTGGGAAAGAGGCACACACCTGGGAGTCCAGCATCCTCAACCCCACCATCGGGAACCTAGGATAGGGTAGAAAAGTCTCACTAACAAGAAAGCCTGCGCTAACCAAGGTTTCTGTTTTTACCTCCCTCCAATTCCCCACCCCTGCCTAACACTTGAAATGCAAAGCCTTTCATCCAGAGTCCTTGGCGATGCCATTTAATATCTTGGACTACCCCTGCACAATTTGTTTGGAGAAATAATAAGATTATCATGTATTGAACACCTCTGTAGGCTGTGCGAAGCACTGAACATTGGTTCTCATTGTTCATGGTCACACGATACCGTACGTGGTAGGAATGATGACTAATGCCATTTTACAGGTGAGAAACGTAGACTTAGAGGTTAGCACCGCAGGGCTAGCAAGCTGGAAAGCTGGGATCCAAATCCAGGTGCACCCAATTCCAAACCCTGCCCCTCAGTTCCACAGTGGGTTGCTTAACTGGGTTTCAAGCAAAGAGACAAAGGGAAATACTTCCCTCAGGCATTATCTCAAATATCCCTTGTTCAGGAGGCTTCCCAGGCCACCCCATCTAAAAATGCCATCTCACCCCTCCCACGGTAATGTGCATCCACCTTCCCTATCCATGTTTCTGCTTATCGCTGACATGCTTTCTATTCACTTTCTACCTTGCTTTACTGTTGGCTTCCCCCACTAGAAGTCAGTGCCACGAGGTCAAGGATTTTTGTTATCCTTTGTTCGCTGCTGTGTCCCCTGCATCCATATTCATATACAGTAGGTGCCAAATAAATGTTGAATAAATGAATACTTTAAAATACACCTTAGGAAGCCTAACTGGAAGAAGAAAAAGAGGATGATCCATCCATTCAGGGGAAGAAGTGAGATGAGAAAAAGAGAGCAAGTTAGGAGCCCTAAGAGGAGTCCAATTAAGAGGAAATGACGGTCTGCCAGGTCCCCTGTGGACTCCAGTAAAGCCTTTCCTGCTGGCAGTAGTGACTTCCAGCTGCCAAGGCCCCAGCCTGAGGGCTTCTGCTGGGGAGGGCAGGCAGGCAGCCCTGGAACAAAGGCCTATGGACACGCAGCTGGCCAGAGAGGCGGCACAGAGCAGAGGCCGGGGCCAGAAGGGCAGGGGTGGGGGGAGGGAGGCAAATGAGGAGCTGAAGAGGCCCCTCAGTGCAGCTGCAAAGGCAACAGCCTCCCAAAGCCAAGAGTCCCCTCAACCCCCAGCACAACAGAGAATAGCTAGATGGCGCCACAATTAACCCTCCAAAGTCAGCACCGGGGCCTGGGCTTGTGGCAACCCCTCCAGGCTTGGAGCCAGAGCCTTCACAAAGTTCTGGGGGGGGGGGGGGGGGGGGGGGGGGAGGTGAAGGGGCCAGCCACAAGTCTGGAACACAGTCCCTGTTCCCCTACAGCCCTGGTCATCACCCAGGCCATGGCCTTTGGCCTCCTCCTGTGTAAACACAGTGACCCTGGGTTAGCTGTGGATTTGGTAAGCCAAATGTTTACCCTGGGGCTGATATCACAGGCCACGGATGTAAACTTCCACCATAGGATCCTGGTATCTGCCATCTCCTATGGCACATATGGGACATATCCAGTAACTGTAAAGCTCTTGAGAGTTCCTCCCAGTCACAGGGAGCTCTTTATTTTGTATAGGAGCTCATGGAGCACTTTCCACATCTCTGGCTTCATCTGATCCTTACCACAGCCTCTATAGGAAACGCAGGCAAGTACCCCACTTTACTCCAGTGGAAACGGGAGTCTGAAAGATGTGTGACATGCCTAGGTCATGTTGGAGAAAGCATGGATTAGCCAGAGAAGGAATCTGAGTTCTAGTCCCTATTTGGCCAACAGGGATAAGGCTCAAACCACCTCCCATCTCTGGGCTCTGCAGCCTTCATGTGTAGATAGAGCAGGCTAGTCAGAGGTGCCTTCCAGCTCAAGCGACTCTACCAATCTTTAATGCTATGCAGTAGAGCCAGGATTAAAACTCAAGCAAAATCCTGTGCTGGACTCCAAGGCCATCGCTTGTCGGCCTTGGCTAAGCTCAAGTGGACTCCAAGGCTAGTGCTCTTTCCACTCTCCTTAATAGGCCACGTCTACTAAAAGGCAGTGGAAAAGCCCCGCAAAACAGCTTTTAAAGCACTCCCTCTGCTTCTAGGACTTGGTTTACCCAGAGCAGGATATCCAGGGAGCCAAGGGGTTGCCCTGCCCTCAGGGAAGGGAAAGGGTTCAGCAGCAGGAGTATTAACAGCAGGCCTAGAAGGACGAGATGAGGCACCCCAGGATGACGGGAAGGGATGAATAACAGAACGGGTACATCTTCCTTGGATTCTTACTCTCTAGGTTTTCTGCTGGGGGTGGTTGGAATGAAGTCATTCCCAGCTGAAGTCAATCAGGATTCCACGCTCAGTCCAGCAAGGAAGGTGCTAGAAAGGCACTTTCCAAAAAGGAAAGCAAGCGATGTGCTCAAAGGGCAAGTCCTCCTGGGCTGTCATTACTCTCCCTACTTACTATTTCTTAAGCAAGGTCGATGTGATTGGGCTGCATGAAGAGGCAGGGCTGGGGAGACTCTGGGAACCCCCAGTCTACGGTTCAATGTAGTATGATGCAGTCTGAGTCGCCTCACGAGGGGCTCCGGAGCAGAAGACAGCCTCCTTCATCAGCCAACAGTTTAGCAAATGGCCTCAAGAAGGAAACCCTTGCCGTGGCCGCTGAGACCGCCTCCCCACCCCCACCCCGGGCCACACCTCTCCAGCCTCCTACCAGTACATTTCCCATTCCGTTCTTCCTTTTGTTGTCAAAAGCAGCGCCAAGGAGTAAAAGTAGCTACCGAAAAATGTCCCGAAATTTCAAGTGTGCACGTCTTATCCTAGCTTTCCAAACCAAAGAGCTGAGAAGAGAGGAAATTAACCAAACAGATTTCAGGAGTGGGTGAGGTCGAGGTAGACAGTGGCAGCCAGTGGCTTCTATGCCTTCGGCTCCCGACACCTCATTTCTGGCACCCCCTCTAATCCCTTCAGTACAGGAGGAGAGATTCCCAACAGCGAGCACCGTGTGGCACCAACCCGGAACAGGCTGCTGGCGCCCCTTTGGGCTCCCTGGACCAAAGGTTGGGGTCATTCCGCAAAAGGGTCCACCCGGCCCGGGGCCCACAGTCCGAGGCAAGGGCCAGCCCTAGGGCGACCGAGCGCGCAGGGGGAGCCGGTGGGCGCAGCCTCGCGGGCTTCCCCACTTTCAAACGGGGCCTCCCGGAGCCACCTGGCGCGCTCGCTCCTTTTGTTTCCGGGGTGGGGGCTACAGGACAGAAAATGTCTCCGTGCACCAGCCTCCCGCGCTCCGGTCCTCTGCCGGGAGGTCGCCTTGGAAGGCGCCAACGCGGCCCCGGGCCCTCCTCAGCCGCCCCGAGTCCTCACCCCGCGGGGGGCTGGAGCGAGGGCCCGGGAGTGGGGAGAGGGGGGTCTCGGAGGGGCTCTAGGCGCTGCCACTGGCGGAGGGAGAGGGGAGAAGCGAGGGCCACTCACCGCACGGTCGCCGCCCCGCTGGGTCCGGCACGCTCGGCGCGAGAGGCTGCCCAGGTGCGGCCGCGACGCGGGCGCGAGTTTGAAAGTCGCTCTCGGCAGTGGCTGAGGCTGCCCGCCGCTCCCGCCCACTGCCCAGCCCCTCGGCTGTCCGGGACTCGGCCGGCTGCAGGCGCGGCCCCCGGGGACCCCAGCCCGCGCGCGCCTTCCCAGCGCCCGGCAGGAAGTCGGGGCCGGGCGAGCGCAGCCGGAGCTGCGGCGGGAGGGAGGAGAGAGGGAGGAGCGGGCCAGGAATTTTTCCAGTGGGTGGAGACTCGGGCCCGCCGCTGGAATCCAGCAATTGGCGGCTCCGCGGGGACCCGGGGAAACTTCGCGACGCGGCGAGCTGGAGCCCGGGGTAAAGGGGATCGTGCGCCGCTAATGATTAACCCCGCAGGTGGAGCGAGCGCGCCGCCCGGACGGTGACCGTCCCGCCCCACGCGAGCGGCTCCCCGGCCGCCTAGATGTTGTAGATTCAATGACGCACGTGGTGGGGGTCACCCCGGTGTCATAGCCAAACATCCCTCATTGTGCGGACAGGAAAGGGGGCTTTCTAGTAGGACATTAGTTGTGATCGGCATCGGGGGTCTCGATCCTGCTGGAGCAGGTCACCTCGGCCGTTTTGAGTCCGAAAGGCACGTCAAGAATGCCTCACCGCAGCTCGGTCCCTGTGACCCTTTACAAATGTAAATCCAAGCCTCTGAGAAGCTGACGAGATGAAGAAACTGCTAACTTGGCGGGAGTCCACCAAAACTCGGTGGATAAAACAAGATGCGGAAACCTGTGTAATAGAGAACCACGTTTTCGTGAAACGAAGACAGAGAACCCGTCTCCTTCCGTTTTTATGTCTTTATGTCCTTTTGGGTGTATGGAAAGGCACACACGGGGGGGGGGCTCTCAATAAGGACAGGCTAGATTTTGAGCAAGATCATAAATTTTAAAATGCAAAATAATTCATCAAGAAAGATAGACAAAAGATGCTGTCCAGCACAAGGCAGGAGAGAAGCCCAGGGTGGGACCCCAGCAGAGGTACCACTGGGTAGGCATTACCACCAGTTCCTAGGGAGAAGGAATGGGACACTGATACAGAATCGCTAGGTTCTGTGTAGACAAATGTGTATAGTAAACGACAAGTAAAGTTCTCGTCAAAAAGAAAACAAGCTTAAAAAAAAAAAAAGCTCCAGGCAAATGCAAATTCCAGGTGATTTTACAGGGAGGGGAGGGGAGTTGAGACGGCGGGCGCGGAAGGAAATGGCTTTCAGGTGACTTTGAAACAGGATCCTGGCAGAGGGTGGGGTGTAGACTGCGGGGCTCCTGGCTCCAGACGGCAGGGAAAGGGGTAAGCGCTGGGCCTGACCGGCCCCGGAAGCCGGACCCACATGCCTCGGGGAGGGAGGGTCTGCTCCAAGCTTGCAGAGCCCTACATTCGCGGACTGGGAAGGTGAAAGCCGAGATTGCGGAAGGAGTTTGGGGGTAAACAGCCGCCGCGGCTCTACCAGATACAGCCGGCCAGGCTCCCGTGAGAAGCCCAAGTCCCGTCCTGCCTTCCAGGGGGCAGTCCTTCCTCATGCTTCTGCCTTTCTTTGATCCTTTCTTCTCTGATCACCTGAATCATACCAATCCCGTCCTGCCCACCTCAAATTCCAGCGTCCAAAGAAGGCCCTTGACTTGGCTAAGCCATTACTGAGTGCACTCCTCACGCCTTAGCCAGGACCGCGAAGAGTGTCAATGACAGTAATAATGACTCATTTAGTGGAGGCTTACCATTTGTAGGGAGTGGTGCTATGCTGTTGACATTGCCTTCCTCTATCCTCACAGTTACCTTGTGAGCTAGTAAGTATCCTTATCCCCAGTTTACAGACAGGATAACTGAGGATCAGAGGTATCTAGCAACTTGACCAAGATTACATAACCAGCAAAAGCAGAGTCTGACAAGATCCCAGATAGGTCCAACATTTGAGTGCTTACTAACCCTAAATCCTTTATACAAACAACTATAGTCACAGAAGCTGAGGCAAGGTCGGCCACACAGCTAGTGTGCGATAGACCTGGGGAAAGCTGATCTTCACCATCTTTTCTGCCTTCTTTTTGACACCTGTTATATTCAATTCAGAACTTCATTATAATGTCTTGCATTGCTTCTAATTGTTTTGATATACATAACTTATTTCCAAAAACAAAAACTGTAGTCTTTCCTCACGGCAGAAGTCATATCGGAAGTACTCTGTCATGCAGTGCTGAATTCAGATGAAATAACCCAGTTTGTGAGAAATCAGACAATCTCACCTCTAAGGATAAAGACCTGTGTCTGGGCCCAGACTCCACCAATTAGAGCCTCCCTACTTCCTGCCCTTTCCAATTCTTGCTTTAGCAGCTGCACCCTCCCTACTATTAAATCATTTATTATTATAATAATACCTTGTGCTTCAGTAATGCCTTTAATCCAAGATCTCAAAGTGTTCTAACAAATACAGATTAATTCATCATCACAGTATCCCCACAGAGATGGGGAGATGGAGGTGTTCTCCCCCATTTTATGGGTGAGAAAACCAAGACAGCACAGAAGATTGAAATGACTCACTGTGGAGATCAGTGGATGGGTTACTTTCCCGGGCCCTTCCCCCGCTCCTTCCTAACTCTTGGCTGCCAACATCAGCATCAAAATTTCAAATCCCAGAGACAAAGACCATTGAGTTTTCACAATAAAGGACATTTCCAAACCATCATTTCAGCTGCTCCATTGTGGTAGACCTCAGGAGAGGGAGGGGATATAAACACGGTGAAGGTCCCCTGAGGCTCTCTGCATCCAGCTCAGAGGAGGAACCTGGGCGGCTGGGATGGGGGGAGGAAATCCCCTCCAAGGTGACCTAAAAAGCCCAGCCAAGCTTTGAGGTCTCTTCCAGAGTTTCAAGTTGCATTTTAGTAATGTTTCTCAAAGTGTGAGCCACAAGCAACAAAATAAAAGACGAATTAAACGTCATCAAAATCTAAAACTTCTATGCCTCAAGGGTCATCAAGAAAGTAAAAAGAGGGGCGCCTGGGTGGCGCAGTCAGTTAAGCGTCCGACTTCAGCCAGGTCACGATCTTGCGGTCCGTGAGTTCGAGCCCCGCGTCAGGCTCTGGGCTGATGGCTCAGAGTCTGGAGCCTGTTTCCGATTCTCTGTCTCCCTCTCTCTCTGCCCCTTCCCTGCTCCAGTGCACATGCATGCTCTCTCTCTCTCTCTCTCATTTAAGTAAAATAAAAATGGGCAAAAAATCAAATCGACATTTCTCCAAAAAAGATATAGAAATGGCCAATAAGTGCATGAAAAGCTACTCAACAACATTAACCACCATGGAAATGGAATAAAAAAAACAATGAGGGGCGCCTGGGTAGCTCAGTCCATGAGCCAACTCTTGATCTCTCCGGTAGTGAGTCAAAGCCCCACATTGGGTGTAGACCTTGCTTAAAAAAATAAACATTTGGGGCGCCTGGGTGGCGCAGTCGGTTAAGCATCCGACTTCAGCCAGGTCACGATCTCACGGTCAGTGAGTTTGAGCCCCGCGTCGGGCTCTGGGCTGATGGCTCAGAGCCTGGAGCCTG